>NC_064630.1:186733762-187373535 GCF_023864275.1 Schistocerca cancellata | reverse complement strand
TGAGTTTAAACACTTCTGCTGGTCACCAAACTCCCCAGGCGTGAACACTGTTAAGCATATCTGGGATGCCTTGCAACGTGCTGTTAAGATGAGATCTCCAACCCCTCGTACTCTTGCAGATTTATGGACAGCCCTGCAGAATTAATGGTGTCAGTTCCCTTCAACACTACTTCAGACTCTAGACGAGTCCATGCCACGTCGTATTGCGGCACTACGGCGTGTTCGCGGGGGCCTTAGATGATATTAGGCAGGTGTACCTGTTTCTTTGGCTCTTCAATGTAGAACTAGTGTCTGTTGCAAATGATATTTCCATATTTATTGAGTTGCTTCTTTTAAACTCTCTCTGCTAAGGGCTTATGCCCTGTAGCAGTCGTTCGCTTTGCAGAACAGTTTTTCAAATACGTTACCTACAACGATCAGTAGACCAACGTGGTTGTAATGTTTGGGTTCATCTAATTGCTGTCCTGTCTTTTCACCTGTAAGCAACACTTCTTCACTCTTCCAAGGTAGATACCTAACTGATCAATTAAGACTCATATTAATTCTCCACAATTCTATCCGAACCTGGATATTTCTTTCTCTTTATAACTTCAAAATTGTTTGTCTAATGCCTTGTACTGCTAAAGGGTAAACAAATTTATTATTTGCGTAGCAGTCCTTGAACACTATTCGTAATATACGCTGATTTTCGGCTTTGTCGGGAAGAGGCATTTCCATTAGCAGGACACCGTACCTTGCTGTTAGCAACTTTCTGTTACCTATGCAGTCTTACGGGTTCTATATTATCATGCCATGTTGATCTGGTAAAACTTCCAGGCTTTCCCAGTTTCAAATTTCAGTAACTACAGCACCTCGGTCAAGATATAAGGTACTCCGCTAGGAATTTTTTTTTTTTTTTTTTGGTCATTAGTCTACTGACTGGTTTGTAGCGGCCCGCCACGAATTCCTTTCCTGCGCTAACCTCTTCATCTCAGAGTACCACTTGCAACCTACGTCCTCCATTATTTGCTTGACGTATTCCAATCTCTGCCTTCCTCTACAGTTTTTGCCCTCTACAGCCCCCTCTAGTACCATAGAAGTCATTCCCTCATGTCTTAGCAGATGTCCTATCATCCTGTCCCTTCTCCTTATCAGTGTTTTCCACATATTCCTTTCCTCTCCGATTCTGCGTAGAACCTCCTCATTCCTTACCTTATCAGTCCACCTAATTTTCAACATTCGTCTATAGCACCTTATCTCAAGTTACCATACAATGCTGCACTCCAGACGTACATCCTCAGAAATTTCTTTCTCAAATTAAGGCCGGTATTTGATATTAGTAGACTTCTCTTGGCCAGAAATGCCTTTTTTGTCATAGCGAGTCTGCTTTTGATGTCCTCATTGCTCCGTCCATCATTGATTATTTTACTGCCTTCCTTAACTTCATTGACTTCGTGACCATCAATCCTGATGTTAAGTTTCTCGCTGTTCTCATTTCTACTACTTCTCATTACCTTCGTCTTTCTACGATTTACTCTCAAACCATACTGTGTACTCATTAGACTGTTCATTCCGTTCAGCAGATCATTTAATCCTTCTTCACTTTCACTCAGGATAGCAATGTCATCAGCGAATCGTATCATTGATATCCTTTCACCTTGTATTTTAATTCCACTCCTGAACCTTTCTTTTATTTTCATCATTGCTTCCTCGATGTACAGATTGAAGAGAAGGGGCGAAAGGCTACAGCCTTGTCTTACACCCTTCTTAATACGAGCACTTCGTTCATGATCGTCCACTCTTATTATTCCCTCTTGATTGTTGTACATATTGTATATGACCCGTCTCTCCCCATAGCTTACCCCTACTTTTTTCAAAATCTAGAACAGTTTGCACCATTTTATTTTGTCGAACGCTTTTTCCAGGTCGACAAATCCTATGAAAGTGTCTTGATTTTTCCTTAGCCTTGCTTCCATTATTAGCCGTAACGTCAGAATTGCCTCTCTCGTCCCTTTACTTTTCCTAAAGCCAAACTGATCGTCACCTAGCGCATTCTCAATTTTCTTTTCCGTTCTTCTGTATATCATTCTTGTAAGCTGCTTCGATGCATGGGCTGTTAAACTGATTGTGCGATAATTCTCGCACTTGTCAGTTCTTGCCGTCTTCGGAATTGTGTGGATGATGCTTTTCCGAAAGTCAGATGGTATATCGCCAGACTCATATATTCTACACACCAACGGGAATAGTCGTTTTGTTGCCACTTCCCCCAATGATTTTAGAAATTCTGATGGGACGTTATCTATCCCTTCTGCCTTATTAGACCGTAAGTCCTCCAAAGCTCCTTTGAACTCCGATTCTAATACTGGATCTTCTATCTCTTCTAAATCGACTCCTGTTTCTTCTTCTATCACATCAGACAAATCTTCACCCTCATAGAGGCTTTCAATGTATTCTTTCCACCTATCTGCTCTCTCCTCTGCATTTAACAGTGGAATTCCCGTTGCACTCTTAATGTTACCACCGCGCCTTTTAATGTCACCAAAGGTTGTTTTGACTTTCCTGTATGCTGAGTCTGTCCTTCCGACAATCATATCTTTTTCGATGTCTTCACATTTTTCCTGCAGCCATTTCGTCTTAGCTTCCCTGCACTTCCTATTTATTTCATTCCTCAGCGACTTGTATTTCTGTATTCCTGATGTTCCCGGAACATGTTTGTACTTCCTCCATTCATCGATCAACTGAAGTATTTCTTCAGTTACCCATGGTTTCTTCGCAGCTACCTTCTTTCTACCTATGTTCTCCTTCCAAACTTCTGTGATGGCTCTTTTAAGAGATGTCCATTCCTCTTCAACTGTACTGCCTACTGCGCTATTCCTTATTGCTGTATCTATAGCGTTAGATAACTTCAAACGTATCTCGTCATTCCTTAGTACTCCGTATCCCACTTCTTTGCGTATTGATTCTTCCTGACTAATGTCTTGAATTTCAGCCTGCTCTTCATCACTACTATATTGTGATCTGAGTCTATATCTGCTCATGGGTACCCCTTACAATCCAGTATCTGCTTTCGGAATCTCTTATCAAGATAAATACCGACGCTTCCATTGTTATAGTATCGACTCGATCAATTCTTGAGCTTCAAATTGATATCGCTATGCAGCGATGGATGTCCTATACAAGTAAACACTGGTCTCACGGTATCCTACCTAGCCCATCTGAAGCTGCATTTTGCTCTTATGTGTATGCTTCCTGAGGGATTTTGGATTTCTCTTCCAGAAATTATATACTTTATGATAGAATAGCTCTGGGTCTTGTTTTCATTCCTAGTCACCGCTTATATTTTTTTATAAAAATAATAGGCTATATCGGCAGAAGACTTCATGGAATCAGCCTCATTCTGAAGGTGGTGGAGAAGAGGGCAGAGACTTATTGTGTCTTATTGCCGTTGGGGTGGAAAACTGCTCTTAAAGGCCTAAGGATAAGCAGACGTGAAAGACGTGAGGATGTAGAACGAAATAGAAAGCACTGCATTAAAAACAAAACAAAAAACTACATAACCACAACAAATATCGCCTACAGTTGAAATAATATCATGATTATATCTGAATTGAAAAAATTATATATTCCATGTTAGTCCCACATTCGGATCTCCAGAGGGAGCGAGAGGGGGTGCAAGCACTGGCAGAGTACATCTTTGACAAGTGAGTGCATGTCTGACAAGAGAGGAGTGGTACAGAGTAACTAGAAAACGCCACAGAAAATAATGGCTGTGGGATTCACTGTGAATAGGAATGTAGAGAGTAGAGTAAATGTTCTGTAAACAGCTTAGTGGATTACTCTAATCCGTTTCGACAGCAATTGAAAGCCAACCAATAAAAGTTCAAATATAAATGGTGACGTCAGAAGCAGAAGATCAAATAAAGACAGTATTTGGAGACGTCGAATGGGTGATTCAGTACGTAAAGAGAGGTGAAATTGAGAGATGAAGTTCAGATAAGGATGGGGTTTGGATGTCACAGTAGAGGAACGATTGGAAGACATAACTATGAGAGAATACTGGCTCGATTATAAAGAGAGATGTAAAAGACTTCTTTATTTCTGTAACGTATTTCATATGCTACTGAATAATAACAATAGGAACACGTGCACGCGTAAAAGGCCAAGGGCACCAATTGATAACAACTGGTATCGTACGTCATGTTAAGACAAAATATGCCGATTATAGATATTGGACTCCATAGCAAACATAGCAGCAGGTACAGTCACAGAAAAGAATCTAACAAAGTAACATAGTAGGCTGAATTTCAAGAAAATTGTCAGGAAATATTAGTGTGTATAGAACTGGAATGCGTAAGTACTGAAATACGGTGACGTGCGTTATCTGGGACTGTAGATACTGCGAATACGATTACCAGTGTAGGCAGTTATGTAAAAGAGGAATGGAAATCCCTAGAAAGGGCAGTCACAAAAATTGGACAAATAATTGAAAGTACAAGGAAAGTAGTTACGAAGGAATCTTAGATGATAGAAGAAATAGTACAATTGGTGGACGAAAGAAGGAAATATAAAAATTTCAAAAAACGAAGGCATTACTGTAATATAGATCACTTAGGAATAAAGTCACTAGAGAGCGCATGGAAACTAAAGGAAAATAGCTGCAGAAAACTTGGAAATAAAATCAAAGACATCAACATCAAATGTGAAAAATGAATTCCGCTTTTAAGCGCAAAGGGAGTGCGGACACATTGAAAGAGTACATTCAACTCCTCCCCGAGCGGGAGGACCTATGTGCCAATGTGATTGAAAAAGGAATGAGTGTCAAGTTGGAGGACATACGGGGTAAAGGAAAAGATTGTGAAGTGGGAGGACATACGGGGTAATGTATTAGACGTTGAAAGAGTTTTGGAAGACTTGCTTTCGAACAATGTACAAGGAATCGAAAATAATCTTTCTGAATCTCTAAAATCACTGGTGGAAGTGGCAACCACTTGCTTTTTCAAGTTAATGTGTAGAATATATGACAATGGAGACACACCACTGGATTTTAGAGAGAATATATCAACACTATGTCAAAAGCAAATAAATGCGAGAAGTGTCATTTGCTCAGCTTAAGAACTCATGTTTCCAATTTACTAACAAGATAAAGAAGAATGGAAAAGGAAGCTGAGGACGTATTAGATAGCGATGAGTTTGACATTTGAAAAGATAAAGACACTAGAGCGGTACTTCTTCCTTTGACATTAATGATGGAGGCAAGGCACTTTCATACGACTTCTTGAACTAAAAAGAATACATTGTACAATGTAAAAGGCACAATAAGTCTCAAGTTCTAAGTAAAATTATTCGAAGCTGCAGGAGAAGATGTATAATACATAAAGTTTACAAAACCGAATGGGGTTCACAGATAGTCATCTGGATCTTTGAGATTTCGTTATCAATGATTTCTCACAGAATACTATCTATTTTTATTTTATAGTATTATTTATTTTAACTGCCATTTCTTCTGTAACAGTCTGATTTTCACTGTAGTTCTCTGTGCGGGACTGAAATATACATCGAACCACTCATCATGAATGTAAAAATCTGAATGTCGCTGTAAACAGACGAGTGTGAATTCTGATTTTGTAGCAGTCTTTTAAGGATTTGCAAATCCATTAAAATTCGTTGTACGGCTTTTACTTACCAGCTGACAAAGTTTTCCAGTTTTTTCCTATCACACTCGGTACAGTTAGGGACGACTGGCATGATGCAAAGAAGATTGTACAGCGTTATCTATTAAAGGGCTGGTTAATAAACAAAAATTTTGTGAGAACTGGCTGTAGTGGCGTAAAAATGAAAATTTCGGTCATACAAGAGGCAGCTAGCACTTGTAGAAATTTCTGCGTTGACTATTATGGAGCTTAATTTATGTGTCTTTCACGGGCAGTACATATGAAGACAAAAATATACATTTTCCTCCGCATGTGAAGGCAAAATAAATTTCTACAATTTCTTCCAACATGACAAAAATACGTCACTATATAATATATTTCATAGTGCCATCTAAAATCTGATTTGCATCTCAACAAAAGAACTAAGAATAGTGTAAATTCACGTAGTAGTCTGCCTTCTGTTTTTGTTTTGAACGGCCAGTGTCGGTTGGTCACAGCCAGTGTGCTCCCTGCTGCCACTGGATAAGCAGCTGCCGACAGCAAGTCGTATACTCCTAGCTCACTTATTTGTTACATAGTTTAATTCTTAATTTCTTTGAGTGATTTTGGGTACTTGCATTGTTTAATTCATAAATTCCAGGCGTATTATAGTATTTGAGAGTTGTAGCATCGCGCTTTAGTACCTGAATAGTGTAAATTCGCGTAGTCGTCTGTCTTCTGTTTTTGTTTAGAACGGCCAGTGTCGGTTGGTCACAGCCAGTGTGCTCCATGCCGCCGTTTGATAAGCAGCTGTCAGCAGCAAGTCGTTTACTCCTAGCTTACTTATTTGTTACATAGTGTGGCCTGAGCTCCCAGTCGTTGCGCATAGACAGCGCAGAAAGATACGTATATAGCTTCTTTTCTGTGTTTACTTCGTAGGTTCTTACTTAAATTGCGTGTGAGTTTCGTGTAGGAGGTGTAATTTCGAGTTTTAGTTACAGTAATCGTAAATTCAGGCAGATTGTAGCGCAGTCGTTAGGCATTTGTACAGGTTAGTTCATACATTCTTTGCGTGTTTCCCTTGCGTCATCTAGGCACGGACTCGTGTTTCAGTAACTGTTGTTCAACATCGATTAGAATGGACAGGGACTGTGATTGCTGTGTTCGGATGAAGGCTGAGTTGGCATCCCTCCACTCACAGCTGCAGGCAACGCTGACTTCGGTCGAGCAGTTTGAGGCTGTTACCAATGGGCACCATTGTGGGAGCCGGACTTGGGTATCACGGGGATGTCAATCTTGTCCTGTCTGTCCCCAGATCGGTCTGCCGCTGTGGTTGCCCCGGTTGCTGCCCACAGCAGGGCTGAGCCCTCGCCTGTGGTTGATTAGGAGGTCGTTCCAAGGCGTGGCAGGCAAGGAAAGACGTCCACGGAGGCTGATCAGAAAGCCTCCCCGGTGCGTCTGACAAACAGGTTTCAGGTACTGTCTCTGGCTGAACCAGATGCAGCTGCCTGCCCTGTTTAAGAGGTTGATTCTCAGCCGTCAAGGTCCGGGCAATCGCAGAGGGTCGGCTTATTGGTAGTTGGAAGCTCCAATGTTAGGAGCGTAATGGGGCCCCTTAGGGATATGGCGGCTAAGGAGGGGAAGAAATCCAGTGTGCACTCCGTGTGTTTTCCGGGTGGAGTCATTCCTGATGTGGAAAGGGTCCTTCCGGATGCCATGAAGAGCACAGGGTGCAGCCAGCTGCAGGTGTGGGCACATGTCGGCACTAATGACGTGTGTCGCTTTGGATCTAAGGAAATCCTCTCTGGATTCCAGCGGTTATCTGATTTGGTGAAGGCTGCCGGTCTTGCTTGCGAGATGAAGGCAGAGCTCACCATCTGCAGCATCGTTTACAGAACCGACTGCGGACCTATGGTGCAGAGCCGGGTGGAGTGTCTGAATCAGAGGCTCAGACGGTTTTGCGACCGTGTTGGCTGCGGATTCCTTGACTTGCGCGATAGGGTGGTGGGGTTTCGGGTTCCGCTGAATAGGTCAAGAGTTCACTACACCCAGCTGGCCGCTACACGGGTAGCGGAGCCTGTGTGGCGTGGACTGGGCGCTTCTTTATGTTAGAAGGCCTCGGGAAAGTACAGTGTGGGCTGCAATCTCAAAGGGTGCATGGCCAATACAGGTCGTGCTTGGATCAAGGAACAGTCGGAATTGTAGTTGTCAATTGTTGTAGTTGTGCTGGGAAAGTCCCTGAGCTTCAAGCGCTAATAGAAAGCAAAGAAGCTGAAATCGTTATAGGTACAGAAAGTTGGCTAAAGCCTAAAATAAGTTCTGCAGAAATTTTTACGAATTCTCAGACGGTGTTCAGGAAAGATAGATTAGGCAGAATTGGTGGTGGAGTGTTTGTGTCTGTCACTAGTGGATTATCTTGTAGTGAAGTCGAAGTAGATACTCCGTGCGAATTGGTATGGGTGGAGGTTATACTTAACAGCGGAACTAAGTTAATAATTGGCTCCTTCTACTGACCCCAAGACTCCGATGATATACACTCCTGGAAATGGAAAAAAGAACACATTGACACCGGTGTGTCAGACCCACTGACTTCCCAGCAAATTAGGGACACTGTTGCTCCTGGGGTATCGGCGAGGACCATTCGCAACCGTCTCCATGAAGCTGGGCTACGGTCCCGCACACCGTTAGGCCGTCTTCCGCTCACGCCCCAACATCGTGCAGCCCGCCTCCAGTGGTGTCGCGACAGGCGTGAATGGAGGGACGAATGGAGACGTGTCGTCTTCAGCGATGAGAGTCGCTTCTGCCTTGGTGCCAATGATGGTCGTATGCGTGTTTGGCGCCGTACAGGTGAGCGCCACAATCAGGACTGCATACGACCGGGGCACACAGGGCCAACACCCGGCATCATGGTGTGGGGAGCGATCTCCTACACTGGCCGTACACCACTGGTGATCGTCGAGGGGACACTGAATAGTGCACGGTACATCCAAACCGTCATCGAACCCATCGTTCTACCATTCCTAGACCGGCAAGGGAACTTGCTGTTCCAACAGGACAATGCACGTCCACATGTATCCCGTGCCACCCAACGTGCTCTAGAAGGTGTAAGTCAACTACCCTGGCCAGCAAGATCTCCGGATCTGTCCCCCATTGAGCATGTTTGGGACTGGATGAAGCGTCGTCTCACGCGGTCTGCACGTCCAGCACGAACGCTGGTCCAACTGAGGCGCCAGGTGGAAATGGCATGGCAAGCCGTTCCACAGGACTACATCCAGCATCTCTACGATCGTCTCCATGGGAGAATAGCAGCCTGCATTGCTGCGAAAGGTGGATATACACTGTACTAGTGCCGACATTGTGCATGCTCTGTTGCCTGTGTCTATGTGCGTGTGGTTCTGTCAGTGTGATCATGTGATGTATCTGACCCCAGGAATGTGTCAATAAAGTTTCCCCTTCCTCGGACAATGAATTCACGGTGTTCTTATTTCAATTTCCAGGAGTGTAGTTGCTGAACTGTTCAGAGAAAATTTGAGTCTCGTAACAAATAAATATCCCACTCATACGGTTACAATTGCTGGGGACTTCAACCTTCCCTCGATATGTTGGCAAAAATACTTGTTCAAAACCAGTGGTAGGCAGAAAACATCTTCCGAGATTGTCCTAAATGCTTTCTCCGAAAATTATTTCGAGCAGTTAGTCCACGAACCCACGCGAATTATAAATGGTTGCGAAAACACACTTGACCTCTTAGCCACAAACAATCCAGAGCTAATAGAGAGCATCATGACTGATACAGGGATTAGTGATCATAAGGTCGTTGTAGCTAGGCTCAAAACCGTTTCTTTCAAATCCACCAGAAACAAACGCAAAATAATTTTATTTAAAAAAGCGGATAAAGTGTCACTAGAAGCCTTCCTAAGAGACAATCTCCATTCCTCCCGAACTAACTATGCAAATGTAGACGAGATGTGTCTCAAATTCAAATATATAGTAGCAACAGCAGTTGAGAGATTCATACCTCATAAATTGGTAAGAGATGGAACTGATCTCCCATGGTACAGATGGTACACAAAACAGGTCCGAACGCTGTTGCAGAGGCAAAGGAAAAAGCATGCGAAGTTCAGAAGAACGCGAAATCCCGAAGATTGGCTATAATACACAGACGCGCGAAATTTGGCACGGACTTCAATGCGAGATGTCTTTAATAGGTTTCACAACGAAACATGGTCTCGAAATTTGGTAGAAAATCCGAAGAAATTCTGGTCGTATGTAAAGTACACAAGCGGCAAGACGCAGTCAATACCCTCGCTGCGCAGTGCCGATGGTACTGTTTCCGACGACTGTGCCGCTAAAGCGGAGTTATTGAACGCAATTTTCCGAAATTCCTTCACCAGGGAGGACGAATGGAATACTCCAGAATTTGAAACACGAACAGCTGCTAGCATGAATTTCTTAGAAGTAGATCTCAGGGGTTGCAAAGCAACTCAAATCGCTTGATACGGGCAAGTCTTCAGGTCCAGATTGTATACCGATTAGGTTCCTTTCAGATTACGCTGATACAATAGCTCCATACTTAGCAATCATATACAACCGCTCGCTCACCGATAGATCTGTAGGGTTTTGGAGCATATCGGTATTCAAATATTATGAATCACCTCGAAGGGAACGATCTATTGATACGTAATCAGCATGGTTTCAGAAAACATCGCTCTTGTGCAACGCAGCTAGCTCTTTATTCGCACGAACTAATGGCCGCTATCGACAGGGGATCTCAAGTTGATTTCGTATTTCTAGAATTCCGGAAAGCTTTTGACACCGTTCCTCACAAGCGACTTCTAATCAAGCTGCGGGACAATGGGGTATCGTCTCAGTTGTGCGACTGGATTCGTGATTTCCTGTCAGGAAGGTCGCAGTTCGTAGTAATAGACGGCCAATCATCAAGTAAAACTGAAGCGATATCAGGTGTTCCCCAGGGAAGCGTCCTCGGACCTCTGCTGTTCCTGGTCTATATAAATGACCTGGGTGACAATCTGAACAGTTCTCTTAGGTTTTTCGCAGATGATGCTGTAATTTACCGTCTAGTAAGGTCATCCGAAGACCAGTATCAGTTGCAAAGCGATTTAGAAAAGATTGCTGTATGGTGTGGCAGGTGGCAGTTGAAGCTAAATAACGAAAAGTGAGAGGTGATCCACATGAGCTCCAAAAGAAATCCGTTGGAAGTCGATTACTCGATAAATAGCACAATTCTCAAGGCTGTCAATTCAAGTAAGTACCTGGGTGTTAAAATTACGAACAACTTCAGTTGGAAAGACCACATAGATAATATTGTGGGGAAGGCAAGCCAAAGGTTGCGTTTCATTGGCAGGACACTTAGGAGATGCAACAACTCCACTAAAGAGACAGCTTACACTACACTCGTTCGTCCGCTGTTAGAATATTGCTGCGCTATGTGGGATCCTTACCAGGTGGAATTGACGGAGGAAATCAAAAGGGTGCAAAAAAGGGCAGCTCGTTTTGTATTATCACGTAATAGGGGAGAAAGTGAGGCAGATATGATACGCGAGTTGGGATGGAAGTCATTAAAGCAAAGACGTTTTTCGTCGCGGCGAGATCTATTTACGAAATTTCAGTCACCAACTTTCTCTTCCGAATGCGAAAATATTTTGTTGAGCCCTACCTACATAGGTAGGAATGATGATCAAAATAAAAGAAGAGAAATCAGAGCTCGAACAGAAAGGTTTAGGTGTTCGTTATTCCCGCGCACTGTTCGGGAGTGGAATGGTAGAGAGATAGTATGATTGTGGTTCGATGAACCCTCTGCCAAGCACTTAAATGTGAATTGCAGAGTAATCATGTAGATGCAGATTTAAAAAACGCATAAAAGTGGATTGTTTATTGAAGGCGTCGTAGTGGAGACCTACCAGTCATTAGAATGAAGAAAAAGATAAAATGAATACATAGGGAATAATTAATTCTCTTCTTAGAAATGCAATCGTTACGTCAATACGTCCTAGAGCACATTATTTTACTAAATATCAACCATTACTTCGGTTTATATATTCACAGGGTTGGCAATTACAATGTACATCTGTGTTCATCAACCTATATGATTTACAACTTACTTTACGGTTTGAGATGGCCTAATCGAACCATACGCAAGTTAGTCAACGTAATCGATTTGGAAACAATTAATAAAACTAATGGAAAATGACAATGATAGGTCACCAAGCGAATTTCACGCAAAACTAGTCACACCTAAAAAGCAAGTCTCTAAAGTCGAACATTACAATAGCGTTTTCATAAAAATTTTCTTCATTCCTCGAATAGTTGTGCGTAACAAGCGAATCTAAGGATTGAGCCAGAATCCCTTTCGTTTTTCTGGCCGACCTTGTTGAAGACTGACGGGAATCAGAGACCCGTTTACTTACTGCAGATCGGCTTTTCATTATCGCCTCTCTCAGCTCTAAATGGAGTTCCATCTCATCATTTCCAAATCACTGGCAAAATTGCTGCTAGTGAAAGTTCATCGTGTCTTCCGGCAGCACTTTCACATTTCCCTGTGAAGTAGGTTAACGTGACGACGCACTTAATTTCAGACGGTCTAACAGTGTTCCGTTCCGAAAAGGATGAGGCGTTCTTTCGAGGGTGATTCTTCACTTCACCGACCTCTAAAACTTTACAGTTTTAATAGAAGAATACATCGTCCATTATAGGCTACGTTGTGCTTTTTAAAATCGTGCTGTTAGCTAATTTCGTCTGAAGTCGTACGACTTCTGGTTTTATATATGTGATATAAAAGAACGTGATGAGCACGATATGTAGTACGTGACAGCAAATGTGTTTATTAATGGTTCACTGCAGAAATTAGCTAATAGCACGATTTAATAAAGTTCAGTACAGCCTACAACGGACAGTGTATTCTTTTTAGGCACTTAGATGGTTCAAATGGCTCTGAGGACTATGGGATTTAACATCTGAGGTGATCAGTGCCCTGGAACTTAGAACTATTTAAAGCTAACTAATGTAACGACATCACATACTTCCATGCCCGAGGCAGGATTCGAAACTGCGACCGCATCGGTATCGTGGTTCCAGACTAAAGCGCTTAGAACCGCTCGGCCACAGTGGCCGGCTGACACCTGGAGGCTGTGGATCCCCACGAAAGCAAAATCTTGCAGTTCTGTATGCAACCTCTTAACATAAAAGTAGACGATTGTACAACGCTGACTTTACACATAAAATACACTACTAGACATTAAAATTGCTACGCAAAGAAGAAATGCAGATGATAAACGAGTATTCATAGGACAAATATATTAAACTAGAACTGACATGTGATTACATTTATCCGGCCGGTTTGGCCGAGCGGTTCTAGGCGCTTCAGCCTGGAACCGCGCAACCGTTACGATCGCAGGTTCGAATCCTGCCTCGGGCATGGCTGTGTGTGATGTCCTTAGGTTAGTTAGGTTTAAGTAATTCTAAGTTCTAGGGGACTGATGACCTCAGACGTTAAGTCCTATAGTGCTCAGAGCCATTTGAACCATTTGATTACATTTTCACGCAATTTGGGTGCATAGATCTTGAGAAATCAGTATCCAGAACAACCACCTCTGGTTGTAATAATGGCCTTGATCAGCCTGAGCATTGCGTCAAACACAGCTTGGATGGCGTGTACAGGTACTGCTGCCCATGCAGCTTCAACACGATACCACAGTTCATCAAGAGTAGTGACTGGCGTATGGCGACGAGCCAGTTGCTCGGCCACCATTGACCAGGTCGTGAGAGATCTGGAGAATGTGCAGGCCAGGGCAGCAGTCCAACATTTTCTGTATCCAGAAAGGCCCGTACAGGACCTGCAACATGCGTTCGTGCATTATCCTGCTGAAATGTAGGCTTTCGCAAGGATCGAATGAAGGGTAGAGCGACTGGTTGTAACACATCTGAAATTTCACGTCCTCTGTTTAAAGTGACGTCAATGTGAACAAGAGGAGACAGAGACGTGTAAGTAATAGCACCCCACACCATCACGCCGGGTGATACGCCAGTATGGCGATGACGGTACACGCTTCCAATGTGCGTTCACCGCGATGTCGCCAAACACGGATGCGACCATCATGATGCTGTAAACAGAACCTGGATTCATTCGAAAAAATTACGTTTTGCCATTGGTGCACCCAGGTTCGGCGTTGAGTACACCATCGCAGACGCTCCTGTCGGTGATGCAGCGTCAAGGGCAACCGCAGCCATGGTCGCCGAGCTGATAGTCCATGGTGCAGCAAACGTCGTCGAACTGTTCGTGCAGATGGTTGTTGTCTTCCAAACGTCCCCATCTGTTGACTCAGGGATCGAGACATGGCTGCACGATCCGTTCCAGTCATGCAGATAAGATGCCTGCCATGTAAACTGCTAGTGATGCGAGGCCGTTGGGTTCCAGCACAGCGCTCCGTATTACCCTCCTGAACCCACTGATTCCATATTCTGCCAACAGTCATTGGATCTCGACGAACGCGAGCAGCAATGTCGCGATACGATAAACCGCAATCGCGGTAGGCTACAATCCGACCTTTATCACCAGGCAACGCCGGTCAACTGCTGTTTGCGTATGAGAAACTTTCCTCATGTCAGCAAGTTGTAGGTACCGCGACCGGCGCCAACCTTGTGTGAATGCTCTGATAAGCTAATCGTTTGCACATCACAGCATCTTCTTCCTGTCGGTTAAATTTCGCGTCTGTAGCACGTCATCTTCGTGATGTAGCACTTTTAATGGCCACTAGTGTAAATCAACCGATAAAAATGGAGCACTTGTAATATTTCAATCATTCTCTGCAGTAAAATCATTCTCAGCTCTCATGACATTGTTCCAAAATATAGTCCCTTAACTAATAAATCAATTTCATACTACAATCATACAATTTGAATTGAGAAATGCTGTCTACGAGTAACAACTTACCCATAGCGCAAGTCAAGAGCAGAATGAGGTATGCAGTTTCGACATAATTTCATGCCTGTTATGCGTTGGAAAGCAGTTGGAAGCTAGTTGGTGTGTATAACAATTGAGTGGGTGTGTTGTAAAAGGCTAATGTTTACCTTTATTTCAAATTAAAATTACTTGTGATAACTGTTATTCATGTCTGTATGCGTTGTTTGGCATGGCATAGCAAGGGGACAACAGTAGGGCTCCTTCAATGGGTATTGAGTTAGGGAAGGCGCCATGTGCAGATAAATAAGGATATATAAGCTTATGGTGGAGCTCTTCCATAAAAATAAAAAGGCAGAAGAACACGGACGATGTAAAGAAAATTCTACAATAGATGCCTGACAAGCAGAAACATTTTATAAAAGTATCTGCCACTGGCCTGTCGAGGTGGACAATATTAAGATGAGGCAAACTCACCATCGTTGCTTTGCTGTATTTTGACTGTGGTTGTATTTTTGGCACATTATGAATTAATCTCGTAACACATTTTTTTTATTGTCGTAATGAATATGAATAATATAGACTTGGGTAACGAGATCGTTATGCTCGTGCCGCCTAGCACAGGTGAGTTAGTGTCTTGTAGAACTGTGTGTCAGTTCGTTGGTCTTTTGTATTAGTCATGGGCCTGTTATAACACGTTATGTTTCATTTAGTGAGCCCCTGTTGGTTGAAATTATTGTGTAGCGTGGGTTGTCGTGTGTTTATGCCTGTAATTATATGTTGGAATGATTCAATTAGGCCGGCCGCGGTGGTCTAGCGGTTCTAGGCGCGCAGTTCGGAACCGCGCGACTGCTACGGTTGCAGGTTCGAATCCTGCCTCGGGCATGGATGTGTGTGATGTCCTTAGGTTAGTTAGGTTTAAGTAGTTCTAAGTTATAGGGGACTGATGACCACAGATGTTAAGTCCCATAGCGCTCAGAGCCATTTGAACCATTTGATTCAATTAACTGTCACGCCCTACTGAGACCAACGCTTTCATCTGTCTCAGCTGAACTGGTGTATATTTCATGTATGATCTTTTGTAGAGTTTTCAGTGATATATAAGGTTTAGTGCGCATTTGCGCGAAAGTATGCAAGCATTTCGATGAACTGATATAATGACCATGCATGTTGTTGAGTAGAGTTTTGTGTGAACACGTTAGGTTTAGTACGCCATTTGCATCAAAGTATGCAAGTATAGAATAAATTTCTTTATTTCCGTCTATGATTACAAAACTGTTAGGTCCTTAGACTACCGGTTTCGGTGTGCAATGACCATCTTCGGATCTGAGCAAAAAATGGGAAGAAACACAAATACAAATAAATAATGCCTACTTCGCTTTGTTTGACAATATTCTACTAATCGTATACGATACTCTCTTGAAAATTAAATCAATTGCAGTGCTTGTAATAATGTTTAATAATCACTGACTTATCAATTTTTCTGATGACGAAGAGGTCTATTTTGTGCTCTTCGTATTGTGGAAGTTTCCACCAATTTATTATTTTTGCTGGAAAGAGGATGTAAATTGTCAGAAGTGCAAAATTTGAGAAGGTATACTTTTGTTTTAAAATATTCCATTGAAATGTGTTCGCAAACAGACATGCAGCTGTTTGAAAAACGTTATGAGCTATGATCTGAATGTGGACCAAAGATATTTATTCAGATTCGCTGAAAGTAACCATAAAGTATATTGATGTGATCAACTTTTAATTTAGAATATATCTAATAACGCAAAAATCAACGATTCACAGATTCTAGTTGAACGCTGGATTAAATGCCAGCGTTGGTTTTCTGAGCAAGGAGAGGAATTAACAACTATGACTACTGCAGGTGAAGGCTGCAGCCAAAGAGTTTTCTTTTATGAATATGGTCTTTCTCAACGGGGTGAACCGGCAAACCTTTACGTTATTAACGTTGCGCAATAAGGGAGAATCAGCTATCAGAAGGAACTGTTGGAGATACTGGACAGCAGACGGTCGATTCTGAAACAATGATCCTCACCAGTGTTAGCAGAGAGACGTGTTTCACCACACATGTGACTTCAGTTACGGGAAGACTAAAATAGAAAATGAAAGGAAAACGAAAGAGAAGAGAATCCGATCATGCGGAGGAAGAGGAGATACAAGATCAAAGGTGAAGACTGAAGACGGTGTTGGGGAGGGGGCACAGCAAATTAATTTGTCCAGGTGGCGATTACTGATCGTAATCGGGCGACCATGTCGTCAGCGCAGGTGGAGTTCGGGGCGCTGAATATACACATCAGCAGCACACCACAGGTACCTTACAGCAACAATCGGCAGCACTCTCTGGAACATCATCAGCAAAAGTAAATAAAAATACGTCTACAGACAGACTCCGCAAGCCGCATTACTGCATGGCGGAGGATACCCTGTACCACAACTACTCGTTTCCTTTCCATTCTACTCGTAGATAGAGGGAGGGAGGAAGTACTATAAATATGCCTCCACGTGAGCCATAATTTCTCGTATTTTATCCTCGTTGTCTGTACACGAAATATATGTTGATGGCAGTAGGATCATTCTGAAGTGAGCTTCAAATGCCAGTTCTCCAATCTTTCTATGTAACGTTCTTAGAAATGAATGTCTTCTCCCTTCCAGGGATTTCCACTTGAGCTCCCGAAGCGTATCCGTAACATTTACGTGTTGATCGAACGTACCAGTAACAGGTCAAGCAGGTCGCTTCTGAATTGCATCTAAATCTTCTTACAATCCGTCCTGCTGCGGATCACAAACACTCGAGCAGTACTCGAGTACACGAGAAAACGTCGCACTAGCCTCATACAGGGTGACAATTATTGAACTATATGAAAAAAACGTCAATTAGTTACAAACTACGGTGTGCCCACACTTTATTCAACATGTAAAACCGAGTGAGGTGTCGCAGTGGCTAGCACACTGGACTCACATTCGGGAGGACGACGGTTCAATCCCGCGTCCGGCCACCCTGATTTAGGTTTTCCGTGATTTTCCTAAATCACTCCAGGCAAATGCCAGGATGGTTCCTTTGAAAGAACACGGCCGACACCCTTTCCTGTCCTTCCCTAAACCGATGTGACCGATGACCTCGCTGTCTGGTCTCCTCCCCCAAACAACCAAACCCAACATGTAAATGTCGCTATAGATATTAGGACTTTGACAGTGACATGTTCCATATGCCTGCCATCATTGGCGATGATGTGGTGCAGAGGAGTAGCGAAATTCTGTATGAACCGCGAAAGTGTCGGAACATCGATGCTGTCGATTACCTCCTGAATGACTGTTTTCAGCTCAGCAATGGTTTTGAGATTATTGCTGCACATCTTGTCTTTAATGCAACATCACAAAAAGGAGCTAAATGTGCTCAGATGCGGAGAATATTACGGCCAATCGAGGCCCATGCAGGTGGCCTCTGGATACGCTACAGCCAGAATGTTGTCCTCAACGTCCTCCTCCAGTACATAAAACACTGTCCGGGTTCTATAGGGTGAAGCTCCGTCTAGCATAAACCACACCTTGTCGAAATCAGGGGCACTTTCGATAATGGGGATGAAATCATCTTCCAAATTCTTTACGTACTGTCCAGTAGTCACCGTACCATCAAGGAATATCGCACCGCCTATTCCGTGACTGGGCATTGCACACCACGGAGACCCCATTGAGGGTGAAGACACCTATCGATAGCGAAATGTGGATTCTCAGTCCCCCAAATGCGCCAATTTTATCTACAGATGAACACATCCAAATGAAAGTGGGATTCGTCGCCAATTCAAACCATACAGCGCATGCTAACTCCCATCATTCCCCGCGGCCAATCGTGCAGTTTGAACGCCCTAACGCAAACCATTCAGAAGTTATGACGATTTCATTTCATATAGTTCAATAACTGTCACCCTGTGTACGCGGTCTCCTTTACAGCTGAACCACACAATTTCACAAATTTCTCCCAATAAACCGAAGACGACCATTTTACTTCCCTACCACAACCCTCGCATGCTCGTTCCATTTCATACTGCTTCGCAACGTCACGCTCAGATATTTAAACGACGTGACTTTGTCAAGCACGAAACTACGAACGCTGTAATCCGACCATACAGGGTTTGGTTTTTCTACTTATTCGCATTAACTTACATTATTCTTGATTAAGAGCTAGCTGCCATTCAGCACACCAACTAGAAATTTTGTCTACGTCATTTTATATCAACCTACTACCACTTACGTTCGACTCCTTCCTTTACATCACAGCATCATTAGAGAACCGTCGGAGATTGCTGCTCTCCTGTCTCCCAGATCATTTAAATACATAGAAAGTAGCAACTGCTACTACACCTAACTGGGGCAGTCATGATGTAACCCATGTCTCCGATGAATACTCAACGTCGATTACAGAATACCCGGTTCTATTACTTAAGACATCTTCGAGCCTGTCAAATATCTGGTGGCCTATTCCGCATGCTCATACCTTCGTTAACTGTCTGTCGTGGGGTACCGTGTTGAATGCTTTCGGGCATCTAAAAACATGGAACCAGCCAATATCATCATCCACAGTTCTCTGTATGTCATGTGAGAGAAGAGCAAGCTGGGTTTCACACTAGCGATGCTTTTTAAAGCCGTGCTGATTCGTGGACATGAGCTTTTCAGTCACTAGGAAATTTATTGTATTCGAACACAGAAAAAGTAAAGTCGTGTGGCACTGTTGGCTGTGAGATACTTACAAGGGAACCTCCCCATCGCACCCCCCTCAGATTTAGTTATAAGTTGGCACAGTGGATAGGCCTTGAAAAACCACAGATCAATCGAGAAAACAGGAAGAAGTTGTGTGGAACCATGAAAAAAATAGGCAAAAGATACAAACTGAGTAGTCCATGTGCAAGATAGGCAACATCAAGGAGCATTTGCGCTTAGGAGCGCTGTGGTCACGTGGTTAGCGTGAGAACCTGCGGAACGAGAGGTCCTTGGTTCAAGTCTTCCCTCGAGTGAAAAGTTTACATTTTCTATTTTCGCAAAGTTACGATCTGTCAGTTCGTTCATGGACGTCTCTGTTCACTGGAATAAGTGTAGTGTCTGTGTTTTGCGACCGCACCGAAAAACCGTGCGAGAAGTAGACGAAAGGACGTGCCTCTCCAGTGGGAACCTTGTTATTGAAGTCGCGAGCTATATTTGCTGGATTCATATTGCCCACGGAATACATCTCACGTATTTAATGCACTCTCGTCCAAAGTAGCGAACAGTCAACTACAAGCCAGGGAGCCTCGTTAGCAGGAATACTCTCTCTTCCGTGCGCTGTAGTCGACTGACGTCGTGTGTTTCGATGTTTCTTTAGGTGTAGCGTCCCCATACTACAGCGCAGTTACCTCGCATCGGACGGACGGACAGATAATAATTGTCTGAAAATAAAAAATTAAAAATTTCAAGATAATAATTGTCTGAAAATAAAAAAAATTAAACTTCTCACTCGAGGGAAGGCTTGAACCAAGAACCTCTCGTTCCGCAGCTGCTCACGTTAACCACTGGACCACGGCGCTCCTGAGCTTACTCTATCCTTGATGTTTCCTATCTTGCACATGGACTATTCAGTTTGTATATTTTGCTTTTTTTTCATACTTCCACACAACTTCTTCCTGTTCTCTCGATTGATCTGTGTTCAGTTTTTCAAGGCCTATCCACTGTGCCAACTTATAACTAAATCTGTGGGGGGTGCGATGGGGAGGTTCCCTTGTTAGAGACAGTTTCAGCCACTTAGTGGCAAAGAGTTTGTTTCTCCATGTACAACGTGTCCTTCCTTTACGGATATGTGAGAGTTGTGCCTTATGTGTTCAAATAAGTGTAATGGATATGTGTGTAATGGGGAGCTACATTTGAATTGTATGATGATTATGAGAGCAAGGAGACAGTGATACATAGTGTCAGCACATGGCCTACTCCTCGCGTACAGCACCAAGTGGTCCGTCCTGGGTGACATCCCCAACCGGTGGATGGATCACCGTCACCTGTCACGTGACCTCACTTCATACGACACTGCGGAGACGTTTGGAATTTAGTCCCGGATATTGGCGCGCAGTCAGTAACTTTCTGTTACCACCTCTCCTACCTTTGACGGCCAAATACTGGCAGTGAAGAGTTCATCCGTTGCTGCGATACAAATCTGCTTACTTTCCAGTCGAGCGGCACTGCACAGGCGTGTGTTAGTGATCCTGGCTACCGAGGTTGGTCCTTTTTTTAATAAATTCAGTGACAAATGTAGCTGTGACTCAGAGTCAGACTAGAGAGATCCGAACCCACATGGAGGCTTACCGGCTATCACTATGCCAGAAAACATTATGCTACTGGAACGGGAAAAGAGAGAAGTGACACTGGTACACAAAGTACCTTCTCTCACACACCAAAATATGACTCGTGAACGGTAGACGTAGATGTAGAATATACAACAGAAGATTACTATTGAGACTATAACATTAACTTTAGTAACTGTAATTCCTCTCATCATATGGCATTTATTTAGATAATTCTAAATGACATTAATACTTACTCATAAATGAAACTTCGAGAGAGAGGTTTTCTCGCCCCTATTGTCAGGTAATAGAAACCACTGATGGGTAAGAGAAAAAAAAATTAATACCATGAAATAAATCTGTGCTAAGCAAGGCAAGACCATGTAAGAGACCACTGATTGGTTAGATGTTAACAGTACAGAAATGAAAAAAAAAATGGCAAGCGATATAAAGAAATACCAAATAGAAGCTAACAGTAGAGAAATTAAGGAAATTGGGTATGTATTGACAAATAATACTGGAATGCCTCAAACAAAGTTTGATGATAATAGTAATCGATTAGGATCATGTGTCTAGGCGTTAGGATTACAGAAACACAATTGAATAAAAACGTAGCTGATGACATTAGCTTGGTAGTAAAGGATGTTGTGTGCAACATTGGCTCAGTTTCAAATAGTGCAGCTCATGACATAAGTTCATGGCTTCTTGAAAATAAACTAACGCTAAATCGCAGTAAGACACAGTTTTACATTTTCTAGCACGCAATTCAACAAAACCTGACGTTTTAATTTCACAGAATGGGCATTTGATTAGTGAAACTGAACAGTTCAAATTTCTAGGTGTTCAGATAGATAGTAAACTCTCATGGAAAGCCCATGTTCACGATTTGGTCAAACTTAATGCAGCCATATTCATAGTATCTGAAGTAAGTTATCGTTCGACTTGGAAATTAGTCTACTTTGCTTATTTTCATTCGCTTATGTCGTATGGTATTTATTTTGGGGTAACTCTTCCCATCCTAAAACGAAATGATTGGCTCAGAAACGGGTGGCTTGGGCAGTAAGTTGTGTAAGTTTACGAACCTCTTGTCGACCCCTGTTCGCGAGTGTGGATATTTTGACATTGGCCCCTCAGTATATATTTTCCATAGTCTCATTTCCTGTTAACAATATTAGCTTATTCCCAAGAATAGTCAGCTTTGACTCAGTTAATACTAGGCAGAAATCAAACCTGCATTAGGAATGGACTTCCTTAACTCTTGTGCAAAAAGGTGTGCAGTATACTACTGCAGCCATTTTAAATAAGCTACCGTAAGAACTGAAAAATCTTAGCAGTAATCCAAGCGCTTTCAAATCGAAACTGAAGAGTTTCCTCATGGGTCACTCCTTCTATTCTGTCGAGGAGTTCCTTGAAAAATTAAGCTAAATCTTATTATATTGTTGATAGCGTTTACTTAAACTTATGTCTTGATTTTTTGGATTCATAAACATTTTTTTGTTATCTCTTATTACTTTTATGTTGTAATTTCATGTACTGAGACGTTCCATGACTTGGAGATTTGCTCCTCAGTTTTGTACTACGGAACTTACCGTGTGAATAAATAAATACATAGTAAAAGCGATCAAATTTAGTGATACGGGAACTAAGAATCAGGGCAATTTTTGGCGAAAAATATAATGAATAATGGATTCATTAATGTGTTTCATACTGCATGGAATTTTTTTTTTTTTTTTTTGGCCTTGTTAGAGTCAAGTCACATTTTAATTACGTGAGTTAAGATGTTAAAGACGTGGCATTATGTTGAATACCTTGACGAAAACAAAATCACTTGAAGTGTTTGTGAAAGTATTAATAATCACTAAGTTATTCATATTTCCTGGTGCATCTGTGAAGAAGTTTATTTTCAGATTTAGCTATTGGTGATATTTTTAAACTTTAAAATGTGAGTAGTGTTGAAAGTAAGAAACGAGGTCTTTGATTTTAAATTACTTTGCTGAGGTGCACTTGCGAAACACTGTTTTGGTGTTTAAAAGAAGAAAATGATGTGAAACTCTATGTGGACGAAAGGTAGTTATTTATGGTTGTTTGGAAGTGACCATAAAGTATATAAACGTGTGAAATTTTTAATGTCAAGCATAGCTCCCAGCTCAATAATCATTGATGACAGATTTTGGTACATTGACGAATTAAAAATAACCGTAGAATCTTTGAGCTACTAAGAAAATCAACAACTATATTACGACTAATGCAGGTAAGTATTATAGAAAGGGAATTTTCATTTGTAACCATACTCTTTCTCGAATGAGGTAAACTTACGTCATTAGTGATACGCAATCAGGAAAAATTAAATATTAAAATAAGTTGTGGAGCAAATCGGACACAACTGACCAAATTCATCAGTATCCGTGCCATTCCTGTGGTAAGAAGAGAATTGATTTCCTTTAAAACGTACTTGCCACAGCGGTAACAAAAAATAGTTCCACCTTCTATCTGTTTTCTGGAGAGGTTTCAGTGAATAGCATTAAATCTTTCACTGAGCGAGATGAATACGCCTCTCGTTGAAAGAAAATCCGAACAGGAAGAGCGGTTGCACCTCTGTCCGGATTGTTTACAGCCGGAAACGCTCCAGTCCGCTCAGTGAAACAGTTACTTCTAGGAGCGAGCAGGTAGGGCCGAAAGGCTGCGACGCTAATGAGAAAGCGAGCTACTTGCCGGAAGCCGTGCCTGCTTCGGCGCACTGCTTGCTATTTCCGAAGCGTAGCGTCTCTCGCCGATAGGGTAGGGCGGGATAGGGCGGCGAACAGGCTCTGATTTGCATGCCGTAATGCAATCAAAGGCCGGTCAATACACGTGGCTCCGCGTCAGTCCGGCTAATCGTGTTTGCTGCCGGCCACGAAGCCCGCTCTAATCAGGTCTGTGTCCCGCTCGTAAGAGTACTGAGTGGACCCCTCTGGCGAGCGCCCACTCTTTACTTTTCCCGTGCTCCTCGTTACAAACTGCACCGCAGTACACTACCAGCGGAATACCTAACTAGAAATGTTCTGGAGACAAAAATAAACGGATAAACTAGAGCCTTCGATACCATCTGTTTACTTTGACCACAGACGCCACAAAAAGCCCAAAATTGCAACATATATATTATGTCGAAATGTAGAACAATAGCATTAAACTTTCCCATGGGTGCTGTACTCACAATTTCACGTCCATATTCTTAATAATAAATACTGAAGTGAAGGGAACAACGGCGTGAGACCGGAGGGTTAGGGCGAAGAGAGAGTAAAATTATAACCACATAATCACAAACACAGAAAAAGATACAAAATGAAAGAGCCAGAGAAACACGATAGACTCCTTGATTAAAAAGACGCTAGAAACAAAAAGTTAGCTTCTATCAACTTTAACAAGTATCGAAAACTTTAGTTGATCTTCATCAGCTTAAAAGACCAACACCAATGAAAATCGACACGCAAGTCGCCGAAGTGGCGTCAAATCGAAAGACTGGCACCAGGCGAGCGGTCTTCCCGACGGGAGGCCCTCGTCACACGCCATTATTATTATTATTATTATTATTACCAATGAAAAAATCCAAAAGCACAAAAGAATAAAAGTCAGTACTAATAAAGAGCCAGAAATCGAGACTCAACGTAAAACACCGATACCAGTATGACAAAAACAAAAAGCTAAAAAGCGATACCAACACACGTAGCCGCGTCTATTAACGAAATGTGGTACCGAAATAAAACAGAGGACAGGTATGTTAAGAACACTGTAACACACAAACTGAATATCCAAAGGAAGTAGCACACCAACCCAGAAATTCATTTTCAGATAAAAATGAAATAGTATTTAGAAATAATTCGAAGTTCATGAGCAATGTAATTACTGTTTTTGCTTCTTGCTATGACAATCAAAGACGACGTTTTACATTACTACGTCACGGCTTAAAACCGATGGTTAGTATATAATGCTGAAGGTGAACCACATAAAAGGCAAACACAGAGAGATAGTAGACTGGACGCAGTTGCATATTCTGTAATGCTCTTTACCGAAGCACTTGACACACAGAATTCTATCCTTTTTAAATTTATTAACTTAATACATGAGAGAATAAGTTGTCGAAGAGGAAGCAAGATGTGTGAATAAAATGTAAAATAGTAACAAAACGTTTCTCCAACATCGCGTGCAGATCTTCACATACACGGATTTAAATGTGACCAGCCTGCCATTTACTTTAAGTGACTAGAGGAAACCATGGAAACCACATGCCTGAATGAATGCCAAGTATTTGAAACATCAACGTTCCGATTAGGACCCCACCGTCTTACATCAGATCCGTCCCGGTCAGTAGCAGAAAATTCACTCCTCTTAAAATGAACATTTGAGTTCCATCTCACGCTGATCGAAACTGTAACAGAAACACAACCGATGGGAACAGTAACAGAAACACAACCTAACAGATGATCAAATCAGCAGTATCTTAATCCCCCTCTCCCATCATTCCTCTCACTTTTACGTCTGATCCAGTTTTCGTGCCGTTCCTTGTTTCCAAACGACCCTAGCGCATTTCTAGATTCACAGTAGCGTGATTGTACGACACTCGTCAGTATCTCCTTCCCTGTCCTACCCAATTCCATCTACGTCCTCTTCCTCCTATTACGCTACATAATTTGCTCCTTCCAATCACGCGTCTTCCCCTAAACAATACATTTGATATTTCATGCAACAGTGTTTAGCATCTACACTTATTTTCACAAATTCATAAATAAGTAAGCACTCTCTCCAGATCTACAGAGACACACACACACGCACTTGGCGTCGACAGAAATACAGCTCTTACTGTGCTAAACATAAAAGTAGCGTTTGAAACACTAGTCGCTCATTGTTCACAGAGTAAAGAAACGAGGTAATGACGAATTTCTACTTTAATACATGGAAATGCTTAAACAGTAGTACAACTGCGACTCTCAAAAAGGATACTTATTTGACTTAAAAAGAACGATAACAAGTACCATTTCATTTGAAATTTGAATCAGTAAGCTGAACCACTATATTTTTTCCACAGAGTTTCGCACCTTTGCGTATTGTTGAAGCTGTCTCTTAGTGATAGACAGGCAGCATTCACTAAGAAGACAGCTCTACGTCCACAGAAGTTGTAGAGCAGTTATCCAATTGTACATTCCAATTACGAAGTTTTAGTAAGCACATCTATTGTAATACATAGTCCAGAAGCGTCAAACCGTTAGTTCTCGAATTGTTGGATGGGAGGTCACATCAGAGATAATTTTCCAACTTGAGAGGATGGACATTTCACATTTCAGATGTTTTCTGCAGATACGTCAATTGCATTGGAGGGATTGGTAATAGCACGAGTGTAAATTGATAAATGGGATCAGTTTGCATGGAACAACTGAAACGGATACTGTAAGCTGTTCACAGTTGCTATTACCTGGCGTGATTATGGCCCTTACATTTGACAAGTGAAGAGTGAAACAAATACTTGGACTGAACGTCATGCGAGTTGCGATGTGCGGTGACTAATACGTTTTCTGTTGGCAAAATACTATAAACTGATCGAAATTTATCAGCAACTATTTGAAGAGTTCGAAAAGAACGTAATTACTGAAGGCGAAGTGCGCCAGTGGTTTATTAGGTTAAAAAGTGGTAGAACTGAGGTTCACAATGAAGAGCAATATGGGCGACCCAGAGACTTGTGTTTTTTTTTTTTTTTTTGTTCTTTTCTTGACAGGAAAGGTTTTCTTCTTGTCGGTTTTCTTCAGGGTGGCTCAACAATCATTTCTGTGAGGCACTGTCAAACTTCGGAAAACTAAAGAAGGGAAATTCAGAAAAAGCGCAGAGGAAAGTTGGACCCAAAAATTTTGTTCTTACACAACCACGTTCGACCACACACGGGAGATTGCACTTTAGAAGATTGGATATTTTCAAGTAGAATACGTTTCCTCATCTGCCGTACATTACAGACCTTCCACACAGTGACTGCAATCTGTTTCCACTGATGAAGACCTGACTCACAGCGCAGCGTTTTGATGACGACGCGGAACTGCGGAAGAGCCTGACCAACCGGCTGAAGCCTCAGGAGGCAGGAGGCAGAATGTTATGACACTGGAATTTCAAAGCTTCTTCGCCACTACGATAACTGCCTAAATTTTTGTGGCGATTTTGTGGAAAAGTAATATTTAATTGTCCCTCTCAAATGAATAAAACATCACTTTACCCTACACTTTTTTTGTAATAAAACATAATCTGCTTTCTGGACACCCCTCATTGTTTTAATGGTATCGAAATTGTTTTTGTGCTACACCTTGGACTTTCCACTTTGCCTTCATACACAGCGTCCATAGAGCCACGTATTAATGTCGTGAATTATTGTTCACGGCCGGGATTTCCCTGTAGTTTAGTTGAGAAGTGCTATTGCAGTGTGGGGACGTTTATTGGAGGCGCAACTGGTGCGGCCCAGATAATAAGACGGGAACTGGCCGTGGCTGCTTCCCTGGCTCGCCAGCGGCAGAACAAAGCCACGTTAAGCCCCGGACCGCCTCGCAGACCTGTTTTTTGCAGTCACCTCCGTCCCCTGCGCTGCGCAAACCCAGAGTTTCCTCTTCTCAGTGCTTCTCCTTCGCAGTCTGTTTTCCTTGCAGGTGGCTTCTTCACTCGACTTTTTAAAGATGGCGTGGGATCTCGTACATGGATGTGTAGTATCGCAACAACAATAATTGTCACGAAGGAAAGATTATTAAAGGAATATCCTGCGACCTGTAATTGAAAGTCGGCAGCTTCATGCATGAAAAGGCCTAGTAACATCAATTATAACTAATGATTAAGTAGAAAGGGATTCGTCATCGGACAACGGAATACTAAAAAAAGAAAAATACAGCACACATAAAAGGCATTCTTTATGTATGTATCTTTCGTTAAACATTGCAGTCTCCTGCCTCTCTTCAGTGAATTTTTGAATCTACATGTCAGATGAATCAAATTAAGATTAATGACGAGCTATGGTTTTATTTCAAAAGATGGCTCTGACCACCATGGGACTTTACATCTGAGGTCATCAGTCTCCTAGACTTAGAACTACTTAAACCTAACTAACCTAAGGACTTCACACACATCCATGCCCGAGGCAGAACTCGAACCTGCGACCGTTGCAGCAGCGCGGATCTGGACTGAAGCACCAAGAACCGTGGCTTACTTTCGACGAACATGCAGTATTGTTCGTAACTTGCCGTATAACCTTCCGCAAGTTGCATACACTTTAATTTCTGAAAACTATTCCTCTAATTTGACTCTGACGATTTCTATAAAAATGAAAAATATTCTTCCATATGTATCTGTAACTGCTCTGCTGAACACTTCATAAAGCATGGGCACGAATCTGACAGGGAAGGGATATGAGAAGTATTAGCATGAATAATTGCAAAAGAAAACTCCCTACATTACAGGAAAATTTTCACTTACGCTACTACACAAACAAAAGACGCTCGAAAACACGCAGCGACGGCTGGCAACACTGTAAACGGTAAGCACAACAAACAAACCTTTTAAAAAAAACACAGTCAAAGGGAAGCGTTAAGTAAAACTAAACTTGCTAGCTAATGCAGGTATTTGGATGTCCTGCTGTACGCAGGACTACGAAGTACAATTCCAGAGGGACACGTGAATGACAACAAGGTACACAATGATCCTAGCTATGACCAACTAATAATTTAACATTACGAAACCTTCGCTGCAGAATGTCACCTAGCAATAACAGATGAGCGAAAACCTTTAATATAGTAATATGATGATATTGTTGTCGGGTCAGCAGCCAGATGATACAATCATCTAGACACAGTAGCTCAGGGGTCCACCTGGCCGCAATATTCATTTGAGAAAACTGTTCGCTAATCTCTCCAGAACTAACTCATATTGTGGACTGTGACGCTTAATATGCCGCGAAGACCGACAGCGCGTCCACCAGAAATCGTCGCTGCTGCCTCCTAACGCAAGTATACGCACGGCGCCCCACTGGTGAACGGTGGCAAAAACTTGGATGCCCTTAGAGTACTTCTGTCAATACATTCCGCCGACCGAGCCAAAGACCATCGCTTTTTAAAGTGAGATAAAACAGTATTCCACATTTTACTTGCAAAATCAGTCGTTGTCTCAATTCATGGTGATGTCTGTCAGTCAAATTTCGACTGATTCCTTTAAAACATAGTTCCTGACAAATAGCGATTGATTACTTTAAGACATAGTTCCTAAAGCGAGACGGAGTGGCAACCAATCTCAGCATTCACCAGTCTGTGTTCCTCCTGATGTAATAATCGTGTGTGGCGATAGCGCTTAACATATTTGTCATGATCAGTACGAATCATTCACCCAATATATGTTTTACCATAATGGCAAACAATCTTGCAAACGCTGGACATCATCAATCCCTTCACCGAGTCAATAGCACATTAATCTTTTTAGGCAGACGAAATACACTTTTAATACCACATCTTTTAAAAATCCTTCGTATCTTTGAAGATACCCTCAAGCATATCGTAGGAAAACAATCAACCTACATGCAACTTCTGCTTTTTCCGGCGAATATCCAAACACGGAGGCACGATGCATCTATTTCTAAATGTAGCTATTACGATTGAATCGATATGAAGTTTTCCGTGTCCCAAGTGGCGTAAGCTCTCCTTGTCAACGTCTACAAAACTCCGGTGCGTTGGTACAGTGGATGACAATTCATCACACGTAGATATCAGTCAGTATGCTGTGGTTTCCTATAAACACTACAGTCACATCGCCCTTTCCGTAGACCTTCCCTTGCGATCTCTATTGTAAACTTAATGCTGGGACGAAAGCAATTAAAATGACCCAGTAAACAGTTCAGAATTTTTATTCCATGTGACCACACCATAAACGTGTTGTCGACGTACCTTCAGAAGCAGGTAGGTTTCAAAAGAGCCATCTGTAAGTAGGCTGTTTAGGCTTTCTTTATGTAAGTTTGCTGTTTATGTTTTTTATTGGCAACGTTACATAGCACTCTGTATGAAAATCACTGGCTGTGCTGTGTGCAGTATGTGGCTAGTTTGCATTGTTGTCTGCCATTGTTGTCATGAACTGCTATAGCTGGATGCGAACAGCGCGTAGCGCTGGGCAGTTGGAGGTGAGCCGCCAGCAGTGGTGGACGTGGGGAGAGAGATGGCGGAGTTTTGATAATCTGTAAGACTGAATGTCAATTATGAATATTAAGGTAAATACATTGTTTGTTCTCTATTAATATCTTTCATTTGCTAACTATCCCTATCAGTAGTTAGTACCTTCAGTGGTTTGAATCTTTTATTTAGCTGGCAGTAGTGGCGCTCGCTGTTTTGCAGTAGCTTGAGTAGCGAAGATTTTTGTGAGGTAAGTGATTTGTAAAAGGTATAGGTTAAAGTTAGTCAGGGCCATTGTTTTGTAGGGGTTATTGAAAGTCAGATTGCGTTGCGCTAAATAATATTGTGTGTCAGGTTAAGCACAGGCTTGTATAATTGTTCTAAGTGGACGTTTCACATGTAAAATTGTTCAAAGGGGACGTTTCATATTAGCCCCCATGCTCCCCACAAAAAATTTTACAAAATGTTTTTGGCCGGTGGCCAATAATGATTTGATAAAATTTTTCATAATTACACTAACAAAGATATCCAATGCACACACTTATTGATACAATGTTGGTCAAAAGCTAAAATTTTCTCACAGTCCATAAAGACAGTCCAGATTGTTCATCATAATAGTAATTACAGGTGTTTGTTCACAAAGTCTCATTAGTAAAAAAAATTGCACACAGAAGTAGTGGATTTCCATGCAGTCTTGAAGAAGTAGTGTTGTCCTTACAACGGAAAGACAGTGCTGACTCTTGACATGCTGACAGGTAATGGGCCACAACAGAGCAAACCCACAGCAGAGTCATTCGACGTTTTGAAGAAGATTGGTAGGTAGGTCATCACAGAGCAGACCCACTGTAGTCCTGGTAGAGAGTATGGTATTGGTGGGCCACCAGAGGAGCAGACCCACTGTTGTCCTTGTAGAGATGGCCAGCAGCCATCTGTTGCGACTGTGCAGGTGCACAATCACCATTGAAGAGTCTTGCGGATAATAGAGCAAGTCCATAACCACCACTTGTGCACTCACAAAGTTTTTGGAATTGTCCTTAGAACCAGCAATGCTGTTATCCAGTCCCTTGCTGAATTATTAACACACGTGCAAACACTAACAGTCCCTACTTCTCACATATTGTCCATATACTATGACCAACAGAAATGTGTGCAGTGAAATGAATGCTTACAAGTTACTTAATTTGAGTAACTGGTGTCAATTACAATTCTATAACATAAGAATACAATGACAAAGATACAAAATACATCATTAAAAACATAACAATACAGATAATATTTGTAGTGCAGGCTTTACAAAACAATAGAAATAAACATATACATCAGTGTTACAGGAATGATGACATGAGTACATACATAAAAGATCAGAATCACTTTTAAAAATTCAACTTCACACATGAGCATTAAAACAACACAGAATAAATAATGTCTAAGCATCTTTACAAAGTAAATAACATATTATTAGAAAAAGTCTACAACAGAGCTCTCATCAGCTAAACACATAAAGACAGGAAAAACACAAATACACAAGGGTACCCAAACACATAGTGGGATAACACAAAAGGAAAGGACAGGGTTTGTTTTCAGTGTAACATTTGGTACTGCAGTCCACCCCACAACTTCATTCGATAGATCTTTCGTCTTATTTCAACATTTGTTTCCACCAAAAAAATCCTATCCAAGCATGCTTTCTGTATTTATATGTTCACACATTGCTTACCTCATCATTTATTTCCAAGAAAATCCTACCTATACCTCGTTCCTGTATTCTATCCATATTTCTTTCAAAATAATTATTTCTGATTGTACAATACTCATTGGGGCCCAAATCTTTCTTCACAATGCATTCTTTACCTATTCTCCATAGTCAGTTTCTTATATAGTCTACCCCCTCTTAAGCTAACTTAAATCTACTGAGCTCAGATATATATACCAAAGGACGAGGCAATGCAGCATCACAACAAATCAACACAAACAGAAATGACAAAGAAATGCAAATTGGCAAAGCTAGCAGCATAAATTAGCAAAAGTCAAATTCAATAACACTATGCCTTGCAAACAGCAGCAACTTATACCTAAACATGACATAGCGCAAGCAGAAAAAATATTACAGTAAAAACAACAATGCAGACAAGGGAAATGCATATTCACATCTTAATGTCTATGTAATTAAAGTGGTCATCTTAATGTCTATGTAATTAAAGTGGTGCACCATAACAACTTATTGTAAAAAAAATATTACCATGTACCTGAAAAGAAAATTAAGTGTTACTGTTACGAGTTACTTCTTATTGTTCTTTCCTTTCCAAGTGCTCCTTTTTTAAAGAATGTGGATTACAAAATTATCATTTAATAGATCTGTTGACAGAAAGAGTTCACATTAGCAAATGCATCTCATTTTATAAAAGCAATGCTGCAACACAGCTGGAAACCAGACATCAAATGAAATAAGCAATTACACAAACCAAAGCATAAAAATGTCATTCAGTAGTCATGTGACATTTCATTTCATAAGTTAATTGCTCTCAACTCTCGTACAAAGACTCTTGTCATAATCAGGTGTGCAGATGTAAAAATATTTCTTGTCATTTTGTTAGGCATTTCAGTAAATATCATAAATTTTTAAGTAACGAGGGTGTCGCATTAGCGATGAAAGGCACATCCTAATGGTTTATTCTCCAGGTGTTTGACACAGCTGTGTGCCCACAACGCATTACAAAAATCATATGTTTTCAAGTAACGAGCGTGTCGCATTAGCGATGAAAGGCACATCCTAATGGCTTTCTTTTCTACCTGAGCGTCTGAAAAGGCTTGTTCTCCAGGTGTCTGACACACCTGGGTGCCCACGTCGCATTATGTGCAGGTGGTCACTTAACTTTCTTACGGAAATATTTACGACAGCAGTTTCCGCTACAGTGACAGTCTCATATAAAAACATTTCATAGGTCAAGAATTTTATTGACATAAACATACCTCAACAGCATAATACACATCGTCGTCGTAAAAATAACATCATAACACCTCAGTCAAATGTCAAAAACGTCGTAGCTTCCTCCAATGATTTCAAAACCTAAAGAAAATTCTCTGCTCATTTCAGTAGTGTCATCTACCTCAAACGTACTTTAAAAATTATACTCCCTTACCAAATACATCATTCAAAGTTCTCATAGTATCACAATGGTTCCAAAAAAATATGAACAGTGCATAAAGTACAGACAAAGTACAATTTCTTAAGTGTGAAGTAATCCAACTCTGTAATTGCGTAAACATGTGTCACTGACGTAGTAAAAGGATGTTTGTTTCTCTGTTAAATGATCAGATAGGTGTGTAATTTATGTGTTAGAGAAATATGGTACCGATGTGTAAAGTTGTATAAGCAAATACCATATTAGCTAGGGCTCCTTGTGCTTGCCAAACACATGGTACACAAAGTAGGCGTGTACCCCCCTGAGGTTTATTGTAATTGTATCCTCAGGTATTACAGCTTACAGCAATGAAATGAAATGTGTCACGAAAAACTTTCTTTGTAATTCAAAAATCTCTAAAAATAAATGTCTTAAGTACAAAATTAATCACTCAAATACGTGTCCAGTAGCGCTAAATGTGCGTCTTGCTCTAAGATAATCTCTGGGGAGTGTCGTAGTTATTGTCCTCCGAAAGCTAAGTTCTGCAGAAGTCAATGTACTTACCTCATGATACACAAAAGTGAAATGCTTTGCGTATAGATATCATACTTATTACGCTTATTGCCGTGATGAGGAAAGTACTGTGCTGTAACGTATTGTTGTCCTACGGAAAAGGCTGTCTCCTTGTAGCAATAGCACAAAAGTCACCACTAAAACATGTTTTACTTTACAGAAGAATTCAGAAAAACTGTGCAGATATCAAACAGATACACCGCAAAAGCAACATTGTAAATTGTCACTCATTAGTAACGTCGTGATATAATCGTGTAGCTGTCACACAAACCAACCACTGTGTCATCTGGCATTTCACAGAAAGCACCTCAAATCCAGAATCCACTCGTAAGCAAACCAAAATGTTGCATGTTAACAGTTTCTTAACTCTGACAAATTGTACAAGTAGCGTGAAGTGAAAATTGCAAAGACTAAGTTAAAAAGCAAATTATCTGTCAATAAATGGTTTGACATGAGAAATGTGGTGTAAACCTTTACTCTTCCTAGTACGCAGAGTTTCAACTTCAACGCAATTATCATGTGGTATACGTCGGATTCTGTAAGGTCCATTGTAAACTAGAAAGAATTTGTGACTCAAGTGTTTCTTCTTATGTGACAATGAATGAGCTTTAATGAGAACTTTCTGACCAATATATAATTTCTTTGCATTTGCTTTACCGTGTAGTTTTCTCCTTTTCTCTGCTGCAGATTTTATATTTTTAAGAGCCAAATCAATTATGTCTTTGTGTCGCAGTTTACGTGTATTCGGGAAAGGTACAAGCTCTCTGATTCTGTTCGGTGGTTCTACATTCTTCAGTACAAGAGTAGGTGGTAAAGCAGTGGAATCATGAGGCATTTCATTCAGCACATTTTGAAATAAGTGTAAATATCTGTCCCAATGCTGATGCTTTCTGTGACAATAAAGTCTGCAAAGCTTATTGATTTCTTTCATAATCCGTTCAGACGGGTTACAATGTGGTGAATACAATGAAATAAAAACAGGTTTGATTTTATGATTCCGAAGCATGCGTGACCAAACAGCAGATCTGAATTGCGGTCCGTTATCTGAAATGACTTTACTAACGTGTCCAACTTCACGTAAGAAATTTTTAACAAAGGCGTTGGATACAGACCGTCCAGTGGCTTTACGTAACGGAGTGAAAGAAACAAATTTTGAAGTAAGTTCAACAGCGACTAGAACGTATGCAAATCCATTAGATGTTCTGACAAGCGGTCCCAAGAGATCAACAGCAGCAAATTCTTTTAATTTAGAAGGAATGATAGGAAACAGCGGAGCACGATGTGAGATAGTAGACGGTTTCGCCTTTTGACAAAGTTTACAAATAGACAAGACTCTTCGAATTCGCTTTTCCATATTGTTAAAATAACAAGTCGTTCGAAGAATATGAAAACATTTTCGTGGGCCAAAATGTGCATAGCTGAAATGAATGTACCAAATGAGCTTATTAACAAAATCGTCTGGAATGCAAAGTACCCATAGCTTGTCATCAACAGTGCAGCGTTTGAAGAGTATGTTGTTTCTAACCAGGTAATAATGCCGAATCTGAGTGTGTGTCTTTTCATGCCATTTACCTTTGATGTCTTTCCAAATCGGATCTTTATCTTGTTCATGAGCAATGTCCTTTAAAGATGTGGTGATGAAGTTTTCAAAGGCGACTTTCTGAATGTAAAGAATACTGAAATTTTTCTCGAGGTTGCCTTCTGTGTTACTTTTCTCAAGCCCAGCCGGTGCGCGTGACAGTGCGTCCGCAACAATGTTCTCCTTGCCGGGAATGTAGACTATTGTGAAGCGGAATTCTTGCAGAAACAATGCCCAACGTTTTAACCTATCATGATTTAATTTTGAAGACATAAGAAACTGTAATGCACGTTGATCACTGTATACTTTTACGTGCTTACCAGAAAGAAAGAAACGAAATTTGTTAAATGCCCAAACGATAGCTAAAGCTTCTAATTCAGTAACGGAATAATTTTTTTCAGATTTTGTTAGCACTCGGCTAGCAAAAGCAATGGTTTTCTGAACAGTAATGTCATCTTCTATGGCTTCTTGAAATAAATGGGCACCAAGACCAACTTTGGAAGAATCAGTGCTAAGGCAGAAATCTTGTGACAGATCTGGATGAGCTAGTATTGGCGCGTGAAGTAACGCTTCTTTCAAAGAATTGAATTCCAACTGTGCTTGTTCGTCCCAGTTCCAAATAGTATTTTTTCCAGTGAGAGAACAAAGTTTTGGTGTAACTAGAATTTGCATATTCAGAAAACGACGGTAAAAATTTACGAGACCTAGAAAACTGCGGACTTGTCTTTTTGTGGATGGAACTGGAATGGCTCTGATTGCTTCTAACTTTTCAGGATCCGGCTGAATGCCTTCAGAAGAACTAATATGTCCTAAAAACTTCACCTTTGACCTACCGAATTCAGACTTTTCCAAGTTAACTGTAATTCCAGATTCTGCAAAAATACGTAACAAACTGTTGAGGATGCGGTTATGTTGTTCCCATGAGGCTTCTGCTATTAGAATATCGTCCACATATAAGGTGATGTGACGTTTTAAGAACTCAGGTAACATGGAATTTAACCCGCGAATGAATGCTGCTGAAGAAATGTTCAAACCAAAAGGAAGTTTCCGAAACTGATAACAAACGCCGAAACAAAGGAAAGCTGTGTATTTTCTACATTCTGGATGTAGTTCGATCTGATAAAAGCTGGATCTGAGATCAATGGAAGACAACACTTTTACACCATTAAAATTTTGAAGAAGTTCTTCCATCGTCTGCGGCCTGTCTGTTTCAGGAATAATGATAGTATTGATTTGTCTCGAATCTAAGACAAGTCTGATCGATCCATTTTTCTTCTCAACAACATGTAACGGATTGTTGTATGAGCTTACTGCAGGCTCAATAATGCCCTCGTCAAGCATAGATTGTATTTCTGTTCTAACACGGTCCCTATAATGTGCTGGAATTACGTATGGTCTTACACAAAATTTAGTATGCTCACGAACACGAAATTGGTATTGAAATCCCTTGATTGTTCCTGTTTTGTGAGTAAAAACTGTGGAATGTGCTTGTAAAATCTCAAAAAGGTCCTGCCTATCAGTGTCATTACAATTCTCAATTGTTTGAATTTTATTCTGAATTAACTCATTAATTTCAAATATGCCGTCGATGTCATCCCTGTCAGTACTTGCAGAGTGATTGTTAGTGTCTAGTTCCGTAGAAAATTCCGAACTGTTATCTAACAGAAGGTAAAGCCGATTAATTTCCTCATCATGGTTTGAGAGCCAGTCTTCAAATTTCAAAGCTATTGACTTACCTTCTTTCTCTAAACTTATTTCAGCATCGTGAAAGCTTAAGATTGCTTTATATTCATTCAAAAAGTCTACTCCCAGTATAATTTCCGTCGACAATAATGGAACAATAAGGAAGTTCATAGAGAAGCTGTGGCTTTGACAAAAGAATTCTAAGTTGGTTTGTTGGCGTACATCTACACTTTTTCCAAAGATTGCACCTTGTAATTTAATCTTACGTAACGGAAGTGTGGGGCAATCGTTCGCTTTGTTGCATTTGCTAAAAGCTGTTTCGCTAATTACTGAAATGGGACTGCCAGAGTCAAGTACTGCCGTAAATTTTACGTCATTTACAGTAATATGAATCACAGGATATGCAATGTTGTTATGTTTTACGTCGTGTTCCTGGAGTAAGATGTCCCTAATGTCTTCCATTTTTACGTAATTACTAGCTACGGCAGCTGCGTCGTCAGTTTCATAAGTACGTCTTGTGGCTGCCAGTGGTGTGAGTCATCGCCTATTGTCTCTTTGTTGGCGCGCGTCGTTATTGGGATTTGGAGACCTAACTTCTACAAATTCATCGTGACGAGAGTGCTCTGCTCTGTTTAAATCTCGCCAGTTCTGATGCAATTCAGGTCTGTCGTTACGATCATATCGTCTGTCGTCATGTCGGTAGATTCCATAGTTTCTTTCTTGTCGGTCACGTGGTGGAGAATTTCTCCTTGAATCGTAACTACGCGCTGGACCGTTGCGTCTAAAGTTATTCTGTCTCCCTTGATAATAGTTATTTTGGTTCCCATATTGTCTGTTTCTCTGATTGTCTCTGTGATAGTCATTACTGCGGAGAGGTGATCTTTCCCTGTAATTATTACTACTCTGCCAACGGTTGTCATACGGGTGGTGTCTGTTTTGGTCACGATTTGCGTTGTAAGAATAGACTTGTCGTGTCCAGTTATTATTTCTGTCGTCACGGAATTGTGACGGATGTGACCTGTAGTGATTGATTTCCTGTTTTCGCATCCCACGACTGTCTGTGTCAATTTCCAGTTCTTGTAACAGTCCCTGAAAAGCTTCAATGTCGTCTTTGCAACGTCCTGCCAAAATAATGTGTCGTAAATGTTCAGGCAGTTTGATTAAGCAAATGCGGATGAGTTCTGAGGGGCTGTATGGGTTTGATAGGTACTGATTCTTGTGCAACATGTCTTCAAAATATTTGACAAGACTGGAAAATTCAGATTGTTCAAAGTGTTTCATCATCATGATGCTATGTTTTACGCGGTCTTGTGTAGCTTGAGACCAATATGCTGAGAGGAAGGCATGATAAAATTCTCCTTCACTGTGGCAATCGTGAATGACCGATCGCATTCTTACAGCTGGTTCATTCTCCAAGTAGCCACACATAAATTCTAATCTGTGTTCTAATGACCAGTTGGGAGGAAAACAATGAGAGAATTGATGGAGCCACGCTTGTGGATGAATGTCGTTGCCAGAATTCTTAAATGTTTTGAATTTACGTGTAGTAATGAACAGCTTATAGTCAAAATCATCATGTCGGCGAGTCACATATCGGTCATTGTTACGTCGTGTCGGCGGTTCCATCTCAAAATTCGGTGCACCTTGCCAATTTCTTTCATAATTACCGAAATGCTCTGTGTTATTATATTGTGGCTTTTCCGTATTTCTATGTCCCTCTTCCAGTATTGGGGCGCGAGTGTCCTCTGAAATACGTAATTCTTGTATCACCTGCGTCAACTGATCTTGTACTTCCCGGATTTCTCTTTTATACTGTGTATTAATTTGATTTTGATTTTGTTTGAATTTTCTTATTTGTTCATAGTCTTCTGTGTCAGTGAAGGCTACGGGTCTTGTGTCATTCAGATCATCATCTACCTTTGTAGATAAGTTAGTGACCTGATCCGAAAGTTCAGCTACTTTCTCCGATAGTGAACACATTTCCTCAGTGTGTTTTTCTGAACCAAGTTTCAGAGTGTCCATTTGTGTTGAAATCGAATCTACTGTGTTCTTTAAGTTTTCCTGAGTTTTTGCCAGTTGCGTAACCGAATCGGTAGATGCAACTGAGTCAATTTTAGCCCACAAGGTCTCATGATTTTCATGAACAATGGTTTGCAGTTCTTTTATGGCTGCTTCGTGATTCTGTAATACATTCTCATGACGCGAAAAAATAGGTTGGAAATGCTCACAAATTTGTGTTTTTACGTCATTACAGACTTTCTGACATTTCGATTCTATTTTATGTAACTCAGTAGTTAAATCTTCACGTGTTTGTTCAAGCATATGTTCCACTGAGTCTAACTTTTGAAGCTTTTGTTCCATTGTGTCTAACTTTTGAAGCTTTTGCTGTGTTTGTCTCTGATTTTGTTCCATTGTGTCTAACTTTTGAAGCTTTTGCTGTGTTTGTCTCTGATTTTGTTCCATTGTGTCTAACTTTTGAAGATTCTGTCCCATTTGTTTCTGATTTTGTTCAAGCGTTGTGTCTAACTTTTGTAGCCTTTGTCCCATTTGTTGCATTAACTGTAATAACAATGCACTGGTGTCTGAAACATGTTCCTCAGTGCTTTTCGGCAGTGAATTTGCACCGGCAACATTCACATTTTGACAAACGGAAAATGTGTCTTGACTCATTTGAGAAAACGGTGAGGACGCAAAACCTGAATCTACAGTATTTGCAAAATTGTGTCCTATTATTTCGGATTCCTGAGGCGAGCTGTTGCCGACCGATCGATCGACAATGCTTCCCTGTTCACTACCTGTTTCACTGCCTACGCCATTGTCTGACGCCCGCTCCATTTCCCTATGCACAGTTACCAAATTACTACTTTGAATATTAGTTAATTCACTACCCAGTGGTGCTGATAAGCTACGCTCGTCGTCACTATTATTTCTCAATTTAGTTTGGAGCCTAGTGTTACGTTTTTCACACGCCATTATTGTCACAATATTTCACACGACAACACAGAAAAGCACAACTTGAATAGCAAAAACAAGAGAACACATTAACATAGCACTGAAAATAATATCTAGTTAATTGCAGCAGCGAAATACTTGGCGCAAAGCTACGTGCATGCCACAACTGTTTTACTGTACAACAATGAAAGACTGCAACTACAAAGGAGATTCTCTCTACAATTACGCGCTAGCAATAAACAAAAGCTACACTAAATACACAAACTACAAGAAAAAAATCAGAAGATTCCAGTGAGGTATCCTGGGCTAAGGGTCGACATATGAAACGTCCCCTTTGAACAATTTTACATGTGAAACGTCCACTTAGAACAATTATACAAGCCTGTGCTTAACCTGACACACAATATTATTTAGCGCAACGCAATCTGATTTTCAATAACCCCTACAAAACAATGGCCCTGACTAACTTTAACCTATACCTTTTACAAATCACTTACCTCACAAAAATCTTCGCTACTCAAGCTACTGCAAAACAGCGAGCGCCACTACTGCCAGCTAAATAAAAGATTCAAACTACTGAAGGTACTAACTACTGATAGGGATAGTTAGCAAATGAAAGATATTAATAGAGAACAAACAATGTATTTACCTTAATATTCATAATTGACATTCAGTCTTACAGATTATCAAAACTCCGCCATCTCTCTCCCCACGTCCACCACTGCTGGCGGCTCACCTCCAACTGCCCAGCGCTACGCGCTGTTCGCATCCAGCTATAGCAGTTCATGACAACAATGGCAGACAACAATGCAAACTAGCCACATACTGCACACAGCACAGCCAGTGATTTTCATACAGAGTGCTATGTAACGTTGCCAATAAAAAACATAAACAGCAAACTTACATAAAGAAAGCCTAAACAGCCTACTTACACATCCTCAGCACCCTGTCTTCTAAATCATCCATAAATTGGCGACTATGGGAGTAGTTTACTCGAATGGCGACCCCTTCAGTTTGCTCAAAATATTTGTTAGTGAAGAAAAAATAGGTGGACAATGACATAGCTTCGTCATTTACACGTCCAGATTTTCGCTAATTAATATGAAGGACTCTCCAAGAGGAATCTGGGCAAAACGAAACGCCACAGCCATGTTCATAAGCAGATCCAAGTCACTAAGATACAAAGTCTGCAAATGCTGGGTAAAAATTGTAGGACTGGAAATGTTGTGTACATATTTTCCTTCAGGAGGATTAAGTATGGAAGCTCAAGTGTGGGTGAATTGGGGCCAGAATCCGATTAAATTCTTAGCCTCGTCTGTGGCGATGTCAGCGATGATTATCGATTGTGAATGATTTTGCTGCCAACACATTCAGTGATGTATCGTTCACAGACTCTCAAACAAATTGGTCGCAGGCGAAACTATTGATGTGGAAGACGATGAACATGGTGTTGTAAGAGGTCATGCAAAAAGTAGTAACTGCTATAAATTTATTTGCACCGATATGGACCGCAGCGTTAAGCGCTGACGACTATAGAGTATCGTCTTATCACCAAAGTTGCTAGCGACGCGAATCGAAATATTAGTAGCCCAAATTTAAGCTACATCTGCTGATTCATTATCAGAAAGTCGATACACCAGGTATATATGGGTACACTGTACAGGCACTGCGGATACAAACTGCTGTAAAACAAAGATAGTAAAGCTGATCGCTCTTGTCTCATTGCACGTCTGCAGAAACAATAATTTTAAAATTATTTTCATTCTTTCAGTTCCACAGTTTTTAAGATTGCTATCATTAAACAGCAAGTTAGTTTTAGGGCAGTAATCAACAGAATAATGTGTGACATCAGCCTACATTTCGTTACATATTCTTATAATAATGTCTTACCTGCTATCGCACACTATGTGATCAAAAGTATCCGGACATACCGAAAAACACACGTTTTTCATATTAGCTGGATTATGCTGCCACGTACTTCCAGGTACTCCTTATCAGCGACTTCAGTAGTCATTAGACATCGTGAGAGAGCAGGATGGGGCGCTCCGCAGAACTCATGGACTTCGATCGTGGTCAAGTAATTGGGTATCACTTGTGTCATACGTCTCTACGCGAGATTTCCACACTCCTGAACATCCCTAGGCCCATTGTTTCCGATGTTTCTGAAATGGAAACGTGAAGGGACACGTACAGCATAAAAGCGTACAGGCTGACCTCGTCAGTTGACTGACAGAGACCACCGACAGTTGAAGAGGGTTGTAACGTGTAATAGGCAGAAATGTATCCAGACTATCACACAAGAACTCCAACCTGCATCAGCATCCACTGCAAGTACTATGACAGTTAGACGGGAGGTGAGAAAACTTGCTGGAGGTGAGCGGCTGCTCATAAGCCACATATCACGCCGGTAAATGCCAAACGACGCCTCGCTTGGTGTAAGGAGCGTAAACATTGGACGATTGAACAGTGGAAAAACGTTGTGTGGAGTGACGAATCACGGTACACAATGTGGCGATCCGATGGCACGGTGTGGGTATGGCGAATTCCCGTTGAACGTCATGTGACAGAGTGTGTGGTGCCAACAGTAAAATTCAGAGGCGGTGGTGTTATGGTGTGATCGTGTTTGTCACGGAGGAAACTTAGACCATCTTGTTTATTTGCGTGGCACTAACACAGCACAGGCCTACATTGATGTTTTAAGCACCTTCTGGCTTCCCACTGTTGAAGGCAATTCGGGGATGGCGATTGCATCTTTAAACACGATCGAGCACCTATTCATAATGCATGGCCTGTGGCAGAGTGGTTACATGACAATAACATCCCTGTAATGGACTGGCCTGCATAGAGTCCTGACCTGAATCCTGTAGAACACCGACCGACATCGATACCACTCCACAGTGCAGCACTCCGTGAAGAATGGGCTGCCATTCCCCAAGAAACCTTCCGGTACCAGATTAAACGTATGCCTGCGAGAGTGGAAGACGTCATCAAGGCTAAGGGTGGGCCACCACCATATCAAATTCCAGCATTACTGATGGGGGGCGCCACGAACGTGTAAGTCATTTTCAGCCATGTGTCCGGATACTTTTATCACATAGTGTACATACAGAGAAAACATATGTATCGATACACACTGTTGATATACTCGAATTGCTGAATATTGTATATATGAGCGAATGCAGAAGTGTCCTTAGCACAGGCACGTCGTAGGGTAACGTATGATTGGTATATACCGATTTTTCTGCTTTTACAACATTTCTAACATTCAGAATTCTTCAAAGCGAACTATTTCAGGCAAGCCGTGATACACAGTCTGAATAAGTAATTTTCGAAATGAAATTAGTCTGAATATAACTGATCCGTCCAAGATATTCGTTACGCACATATGGTGTAAAAAACTATGTATACAGTATTTCACAGTGTTTAGCGGCCACAAGAGAAACACTTTTTTTTCGAAAAAAATGTGAAATTTGCATCGTTTCCCTGTTACGAGACCAAAAAGGTTTTCACGTCAGGAAGTTCAGAGAGGGATTCGAACTGCCATGTAATGGATACTGTTTTAGAAATTTAGCTAAAAATGCCATATGTTTACGTTAATACACATCTGGCATCTGAGTGCTAATTATTGTCTAACAAGCTTCTTAATATTTTGTGATGCGTGTTACAGGCATAATTTCTGAAGCTTCAGCAAAGGGGCAACCAGTTGTTCTGGAGTCTCCCACTGGAGCCTGGTACACCACACGTTTCGTTTCCGCTCACAAGAAGCAATACGTAGGAGGGAGATCAGAAGTACGTTGCCGCCACTGAACTGGCCCACACATCTCTATAAAATAACCGGAGGTTACATTACTGAATGTCGTCCTGCATAAAGCGTGGAGTGTGGTGAGACCCCGTCGCGCTGGAAACATAATTATATCGCCTTAGTGGTATGTTTTGCAACGTATCTGGTCGTCCTTCACGGAAAAAATACATTAATTTCCTTTACCAAATATGTTAGGTACAAGATAAACCCCACACAGATGGTCGTGAATAGCACCGCCTTAAAAATTTATGATAAATCTTTGTTGATGTGGAAGACACGACTTACCTTATGATTTTCCAACTTCTTTACGAAGTCTTTGGTGTTGAATATCCCTTATCCCCCGATCCACCACCCGAATGCAGCCTGGACTGTAAACAAAACACAAGATTGGAAGTGAGTGATGTTTAAAATTTAGTGTACATATCATTGGCAGCCCCCCCCCCCCAATGAACCACGGACCTTGCCGTTGGTGGGGAGGCTTGCGTGGCTCAGCGATACAGATAGCCGTACCGTAGGTGCAACCACAACGGAGGGGTATCTGTTGAGAGGCCAGACAAACGTGTGGTTCCTGAAGAGGGAGAGCAGCCTTTCCAGTAGTTGCAGGGGCAACAGTGTGGATGATTGACTGATCTGGCATTGTAATACTAACCAAAACGGCCTTGCTGCGCTGGTACTGCGAACGGCTGAAAGAAAGGGGAAACTACAGCCGTAATTTTTCCCGAGGGCTTGCAACTTTACTGTATGGTTAACTGATGATGGCGTCCTCTTGGGTAAAATATTCCGGAGGTAAAATAGTTCCCCATTCGGATCTCCGGGCGGGAACTACTCAGAATGGCGTTGTTATCAGGAGAAAGAAAACTGGCGTTCTACGGATCGGAGGGTGGAACGTCAAATCCCTTAATCGGGCAGGTAGGTTAGAAAATTTAAAAAGAGAAATGGATAGGTTAAAGTTTAATATAGTGGGAATTAGTGAAGTTCGGTGGCCGGAGGAACAAGACTTTTGGTCAGATGAATACAGGGTTATAAATAAAAAATCATAGGGGTAATGCAGGAATAGATTTAATAATGAATAAGAAAATTGGAGTGTGGATAAGTTACTACAAACAGCATAGTGAACTCATTATTGTGGCCAAGATAGATACGAAGCCAACGCCTACCACAGTAGTACAAGTTTACATGCCAACTAGCTCCGCAGATGACGAAGATATTGATGAAATGTATGATGGGATAAAAGAAATTATTCAGATAGAGATGGGAGGCGAAAATTTAACAGTCATGGGTGACTGGAATTCGATTGAGGAAAAGGGAGAGAAAGAAACGAAGTAGGTGAATATGGATTGGGAAGAAGAAATGAAGAGGAAGCCGCCTGTTAGAATTTTGCACAGAGCGTAACTTAATCATAGCTAACACTTGGTTCAAGAATCACGAAAGAAGGTGGTGTACATGGATGAACCCTGGAGGTACTAGAAGGTATCAGATAGATTATATAATAGTAAGACAGAGATTCAGGAACCAGGTTTTAAATTGTAAGTCATTTCCAGGGGCAGACGTGGACACTGACCACAATCTATTGGTTATGAACTGTAGATTAAAACTGAAGAAACTGATAAAAGGTGGGAATTTGTGGAGATGGGACCTGGATAAACTGAAAGAATCAGAGGTTGGAGATAGTTTCAGGGAGAGCATAAGGGAAGAATTGACAGTAATGGGGGAAAGAAATACAATAGAGGAAGAATGGGTAGCTTTGAGAGACGAAATAGTGAAGGTAGCAGAGGATCAAGTGGGTAAAAATACGAGGGATAATAGAAATCCTTGGGTAACAGAAGAGATATTGAATTAACTGATGAAAGGAGAAACTATAAAAATGCGGTAAAGGAAGCAGGCAAAAAGGAATACAAACGTCTCAAAAATGAGATCGACAGGAAGTGCAAAACGCCTAAGCAGGGATGGCTAGAGGACAAATGTAAAAATTTGGAGGCACATATCACAAGGGTAAGATAGATACTGCCTACAGGAAAATTAAAGAGATATTTGGAGAAAAGAGATCCACTTGTATGAATATCAAGAGCTCAGATGGAAACCCAGTTCTAAGCAAAGAAGGGAAAGCAGAAATGTGGAAGGAGTATATAGAGGGCCTATACAAGGGCGGTATTCTTGAGGACAGTTTTATAGAAATGGAATAGAATGTAGATGAAGATGAAATACGAGATATGATACTGCGTGAAGAGTTTGACAGAGCTCTGAAAGTCCTAAGTCGAAACAAGGACCCAGGAGTAGACAACATTCCATTAGAACTACTGACGGCCTTGGGAGAGCCAGACCTAACAAAACTCTACCATCCAGTGAGCAAGATGTATGAGACAGGCGAAATACCCTCAAACTTCAAGAAGAATAAAATAATTCCAATCCCAAAGAAAGTAGGTGTAGACAGATGTGAAAATTACGGAACTATCAGTTTAATAAGTCACAGCTGGAAAATACCAACGCGAATTCCTTACAGACGAATGGAAAACTGGTAGAAGCCGACCACGGGGAAGATCAGTTTGGATTACGTAGAAATGTTGGAACACGTGAGCCAATACTGACCCTCCGACGTCTCTTAGAAAAAAGATCAAGGAAAGGCAAACCTACGTTTCTAGCATTTGTAGACTTACAGAAAGTTTTTGACAATGTTGACTGGAATACTCTCTTTCAATTTCTGAAGGTGGCAGGTGTAAAATACAGGGAGCGAAAGGCTATTTACAATTTGTACAGAAAGCAGATGGCAGTTATAAGAGTCGAGGGACATGAAAGGGAAGCAGTGGTTGGGAACGGAGTGAGAGAGGGTTGTAGCCTCTCCCCGTTGTTATTCAATCTGTGTATTGAGCAAGCAGTAAAGGAAACAAAAGAAAAATTTGGAGTTGGAATTAAAATCCATGGAGAAGAAATAAAAACGTTGAGGTTCGCCGATGACATTGTAATTCTGTCAGAGACAGCTAAGGGCTTGCAAGAGCAGTTGAACGGAATCTACAGTGTCTTGAAAGGAGGGTATAAGATGAACATCAACAAAAGCAAAACGAGGATAATTGAATGTACTCGAATTAAGTCGGGTGATGCTGCGGTAATTAGATTAGGAAATGAGACATTTAAAGTAGTAAAGGAGGTTTGCTATTTGGGTAGCAAAATAACTCATGATGGTCGAAGTACAGAGGATATAAAAAGTAGACTGGCATTGACAAGGAAAGCGTTTCTGAAGAAGAAAAATTTGTTAACATCGAGTTTAGATTTAAATGTCAGGAAGTTGTTTCTGAAATTATTTGTATGGATTGTAGCCATGTATGGAAGTGGAACGTGGACGATAAATAGTTTGGACAAGAAGAGAATAGAAGCTTTCGATATGTAGTTCTACAGAAGTATGCTGAAGATTGGATGGGTGGATCACATAACTAATGAGGAGATATTGAATAGAATTGGGGAGAAGAGGAGTTTGTGGCACAACTTGACTAGAAGAAGGGATCGGTTGGTAGGGCATATTCTGAAGCATCAAGGGATCACCATTTAGTATTGGAGGACAGCGTGGAGGGTAAAAGGCATAGAGGGAGACCAAGAGACGAATACTCTAAACATATACAGAAGGATGTAGTTTGCAGTAGGTACTGGGAGATGAAGAACCGTGTACAGGATACACTAGCATGGAGAGGTGCATCAAACCAGTCTCTGGACTGAGACCGCAACAACAACATCATTGGTAGAATTCCGCTCGCTGGGGAAAGTCATCAGCTAATCTGTCTTGTACCTTCTGGTGCGTGTGTGTGGTTTGGGATCTTATGGGCGCCCAATGGGAAGGGTATAGTGCCCTAACAATGATTAAAATAAACGAATGTGGATAATAACGGAAACTGTCGTACCCGCATGCACACGAAACAACCACTCGTTTACTCTGTCGCGCAGGCTCTCTCACACGCACTAAAACCAACGAGGAGGCAAGATAGCTAATCAAGAAATTAAAACAGATGGAAAACAAAACACAGAAGAGCTAAAAGGACAGCATAGGGAAATGCAACTGGCTGACCACTTACAAAAATCTTGGGAGAGCCCGCCACCCTGTTGACACACTGAAAAAATCTCCCCAATATATTATTAAAAACGTGGAACAGTTCACAAAACCTTAAAACGCGAACCACATTTGTTTGATCATTGCATGAAATAGACTGCAGATCCGACAGCAAATCCGCTACATTCCGCTGGTCAGCAAATAAAATGCAGTCCAATAAAAGGTGGTGTTTCGTGATGTGCACGCCACAAGCACCACACAAAGGAGGATCCTCTCGCATGAGTAAAAATCCATGCGTCATAGGGCTGTGGCCGATGCGAAGACGAGTAAAGAGGACCTCGTCCCGTTGACGTGGCTGGAAGGAAGTACTCCAGTGCCGAGTTGTGGGCTTGACGACACGGAGCTTGTTGTCTGTCACTTCTAGCCACTCATGTTCCCAGCGACACAGGACTTTATACCACAACAGCGAGGTGAGGGCATGCAGGGGAATAGCACATTAAAAGATCTGACGCCCACGACACGCCTCCTTGGCTGCCCGATCAGCCATTTTATTCCCCAGAATTCCCATGTGTCCTGGTACCCAGCAGAAAGATACTTCCTCCCCCTGTCGCAGTAGCTGGAGGAGGGCGTCCTGGATAATCTGGGTTACTTTATCTGCTGGGTAAAAACTATGGAGAGAGTAAAAGGCGCTCAAAGTATCTGAACAGACGAGAAATCTAACACTGGGAAAACGGCTCGTCTGCTCCAGTGCCCGCAAGATTGCATATAATTCTGCGTCAAAGATGGTACATTCGGAAGGCAGTCTGACCTTGAGGACACGATCCGGGAAGATGACGGGGCAACCAACGGAGTTACCTTAGTTAGACCCATCCGTAAAAACAGCTACATGGTCTTGGTGCTTAGATAAAACGGCAGAAAAGACCGCATTAAAAACCTTGTGCTAGAACAGATGGCGACCCTTCTTGTGGAGAACACTTCACACTTTGACGTTGGTGGTATTTAATTCCATGTCTATGGAGCGTGTACTGCGTACTGGGGTTGTCCTCAGTTCACTGTAACATAGCTCGCCCACTGCACTGCCTACCGGTTTCCCGTCTCTCTCGAGTAAGGGCTCCTGTTTCATGTTTACGACCATCAAGTCTTTGTAATGTGATTACACGAGTATCTCCTTCCCAGAAATCGTTCTGCACACAGACGCCTTGCTGCCTGACTGCTGTATCGTGTCTCCCCATAAATGTAAACATTAGCAGAAACTTTCAAGTGAGGATAACATAACACGACAACAATAACGACTTACCGCTGCTAAAATCAGTCCCCATTCGTCTCTGCTCCTCTCATGTACATCCCTTGCCACGTCACGTGCTCTCACCGCCGCCAGGCAGACTAGAACCTCGCTGTGGGCAGTAGTCATTACCTTTAGGTTGATCAGTGTACATCACGTAAACCAGTACATGTAACATAATGTTATATGAGCAAAAAACGCAACAAAGAAATGTAGGATAGCGAACAGGTATTGTAGACATACATCATGTTAACCCATAATTGAAAGAAAATTTTGTATAACGAAAAAATTTGAGAAGACGCGAATTATTGAAAATCATAAAACGTATAAAGCTGACGGGACACGCTACTGAAAAAGGGGTTTTCAGGCAGGGGCTAACTGAAAACACACAAGTACATGTAAAACCACAAAAGGAAATACACACAAAAATTTCTCGAATACGTGTTACGCAAAACGAAAAAGACGACTAACAGAATATAGGTACCCTGTTCGCCAGTTTACCTGTCTAGGTCAACTAAAAAGAATAGAATACCAATCAATAGTATCCAACCCGAAAGAGAAACAACACATCCAACATTGGTATTCTGTTTACTACAAATGGCGGAGAAAACAAAAAGGCCAAACAGTGGTATCCATGTCTTAAGCTGACCTATAAAGGCGAAGTGAAGGAGTGCATTCTGGTATTATCCCGAGCGCCATAAAGGAAAAACAGAACTTTAGTATCCTGTTCTTCAATTAACGCGTATAGGTTAACTGAATAAAATGTTACCACCGTTACACAAAGCAAAAATACCGACAAACCGAGTATTACTATCCTGTTCTTCAGTTGACACCAGTATTATGTACGGTGAAAAAACTAACAAACATGTTATTGCTGTCCTATCTTCGGCTGGCCTACAAGGGGCAAATAATGATAATAATAGGTGATCACAGTGAGTGAAAATAGCATGGCATCGACCCCTGACGTCCACACAGATTGAACTTCTGTACTTAGTACCAACAAACAAAATGAACTAAAATCGCTACAGAAAGATTACGAAGAACTATACATACATTCCTACACAGCTATAACATAAATTACCTAGCAACAAACCCAATAAAACATAAGATTGTGACCCGTATCTCGTGGTCGTGCGGTAGCGTTCTCGCTTCCCACGCCCGGGTTCCCGGGTTCGATTCCCGGCGGGGTCAGGGATTTTCTCTGCCTCGTGATGGCTGGGTGTTGTGTGCTGTCCTTAGGTTAGGTAGGTTTAAGTAGTTCTAAGTTCTATGGGACTGATGACCATAGATGTTAAGTCCCATAGTGCTCAGAGCCATTTGAACCATAAGATTGTGTAACACTAACATCGCAAAAAGCGGTATAAAAACTAAAATTACTGTTACTGGAAAATAAGATAAAAAAAAACTCTCTCGACATGATTTCCTCCAGAAAATACCTGAATTGGTCTTCAAAACCACAGACACAATTCACGAAATCACATAAACAGGAAACAAAAGATTCACAAACATAAATACACACACACAAAATGCATATTCAGAAGAAAACACACCAACAAACAATCGCACGCAACCACAATAAATATATCTCTACACGTTACCACCACGTACACTGACTCCCGTCACCACTACCTTGTTCCCCATCTTGGTTCACAGGAAAAGCACCAACACATAATAAAAACCAAAGAAACATCTTCAAGTCTGTACATCTCACCAACAACCTTAAGAAAACAATATATATCAGCTGCTCTGCACCTCAAAGGATATTCATCCAAATGCCCCTGTAATCTTGAAAGCCCCAGATTTTATTGCCCCCCCCCCCCCCCCAGCACCCCGTTCTGGTACTGGTACACCCTGACAGCACAACAACTCTTAAATTCAATCTTGCGTATCATTACCAAAGGACGAAACCCCTCTTCCCCAAATCCCAGTACGATGAAAACCCGTCCGATATTACGGTCGATTCCTCAGCAATATAATTCTCAGTTCAATGAAGCAACACTTCCATGGTGTGACGATGCAACAACTTAAACACGAATTGGGAACTGCCTGCCCACGAAATAACAACCTCCACACCCATTGTTCCACCGAACATTCCCCCATATCATACTTGGTCTTTCCGAAAGCTCTCATGAATTTCTAAGACGATAGCCCCGAGTACCTCTCCTCCCCCCCCCCTCGCGCCCTGTAGATCCCATTTACTTCTAATACTCCCTACAAACTTCATGACTAAATGAATACCAATCTAAGACAGTACGGTCACTGACACAACACTCGTGAACACACAACCACAAAGGATAACACACACAGCAACAACATGTGATCATCGTAATATCTTTTGAGTCAACATTAGACTTCTCGAATGACATTCCTCTTCTAACAGGCCCACAAGTTATCCTGACTTCACATCTAAAGATATAAATCATTAGTACGCTGCTCTGACACACTAGTTAACGTCATCTTTCGTCGACGCTCACGGAACCAAACAACCTCAGCAATTAAACAAGACAACTGTAGCAAAAGAATTGTATATAATACGTCCATACCCAAAGTAGCAGACGGTTCATCCTGATTCATACACACGGAAAAAAAACGTATCTAAAAACGAAAAAGATACACCTTAAAGTTGTCCGCCCCCGGTAGCTGAGCGGTCAGCGTGACAGAATGTAAATGCTAAAGGCCCGGGTTTGATCACCGGCTGCGTCGGAGATTTTCTGCGCTCAGGGACTGGAAGTTGTGTTGTCCTAATCATCATCATTTTATCCCCCTCGACGCGCAAGTCGCCGAAGTGGCGTCAAATCGACCCGACGGGAGGCCCTAGTAAGACGACATTTACATATATTTATCTTAAAATTACGCAAAATACTCAGCAAAATTCCAGATGAAAACTCTACAAACACTCACTACCAATTTAGGCGACGATATATAAGACCGAAAAGGTGCACAAAATCGTTAATTGTAAACTAGATTAATTTATTTATTTTTACGCTTCGTTCAAAGATCACATAAAGTACACCGTCTTTGGCTCAGGTATGATGTCATTCTTCAAAGCCAGTGAGTTGAATCCCATTCTTCAGTATACCAACAACTGTGAACATAGACCTGAGGAAAAGTCCTTCAAAGACCTGAAGCGCGGAATGGTGCACCAGTAACTGTGTCACATGAAAAAAGTGTTTCCTTTTATCCTCGTTAATAGCTCTGTACATTAGTGTACTTGGTGTTTTTACTCCCACGATGTGCATGTGAGAAATTGTGTGCGTCCACTGAATGGTACAAGCTATGTGACGTTTGCGTTTGAGGGAGTACATATAGGCGAAACTCACATTATATTGATGGCTTACTCTCTGACTCTAAAGGTTGTTCTATTCTCTTATGGCTGACGGGGTCAGATACATTCACGCTGCTTGCCAATCGTTTTGTATCAAACTTTATTTTATCGTATGGCTAGCGCCCCCCGTCGGGCAGACCGTTCGCCGGGTGCCGGTCTTTCAATTTGACGCCACTTCGGCGACCTGCAATCCGTTAGGATGAAAGGATGATGATGAGGACAGCACAACACCCAGTCCCTAGGCGGAGAAAATTCCCCGACCCAGCCAGGAATTGAACTCGGGCTCAGAGGATTGACAAACCGTCACGCTGACCATTCAGCTACCGGGGGCGGACTGTATCAAACTGATGCTAAGCAAAATAGTGGGCCTCTTCAGGGATCCATATAATTATTTTTCAGAATTGTGACACGTTTTGATTCGTTGTTTACTCTTAGAGGACGTGTGGAAAACGCTAACTGCACAACTTAACTATCCTAGGATAATAGCAGTGAGTGGTTAGGCTGAGACATCAGTGGCATGACTAGGTTGGGGCACTAGGGGCGAAGTGCTGGAACCCGTCAGATCACTGGTGATTCTCGGTTTTTTTGGTTCTCGTATTGATTCCCAAGAAGAACTTTTGTTTTTTCTTTGTTGCTCGTCAGAGTTGTTTACGTGATTAATTGATTACATAAAATGCACTCTTCTGAATGTACGGGAAGTATATTCCCGTAGAAAACAACTGAGAACTGTGACATTCATTTTTCTGAATCAGCTTTCCTTTTTCTGTATCAGCAATATTCAGATGTGTTTAAAGCATCTGCAGAAAATGTAGTGGCTTTGAACAATGGATGAGCCAGCCGGTGTGGCCGTGCGGTTCAAGGCGCTTCAGTCTGGAACCACGAGACCGCTACAGTCGCAGGTTCGAATCCTGCCTCGGGCATGGATGTGGACTTACTATCTGAGTTCATCCATCCCCTACAACTTAGAATTACTTCAACCTAAATAACCTAAGGACCTAACACACATCCTTGCCCGAGGCAGGACTCGAACCTGCGACCGTAGCGGTCGCGCGGTTCCAGACTGAAGCTCCTAGAACCGCTCGGCCAATCGGCCTGTCTACAACTGTCGTAAATGGTATTTCTTATCATGGACACAGGCAATGGGACGTCCGAGCTGGTCCCTCACACGCTCTGTCGGGGATTGAACTGGAGCCTCAAGAGTACTGCAGAATGACGCAGTGACACGTGCCATGTATGGATGGGCACTCACCACGATACCGTTTCATGAGAAGTCACACATGAGGACGTGGAATGTCCATGACGAATCGTTGTGTCATCGTAGTTTCTTCAGTGTCCACTAGCCGTGACCTGAAATCATTCGCGATGTATTCCCACACCATGACGCCAGGATTAACGTGGGTGTACTCTCCAAAACACTAGAAGAATGGGACCTCACCCGAGGTCGCTGCTGTTTTTGCCGACGACGAATATCCATGATAGTGCAGATTCGCCAATGGACACTATGTAACGCCCTTCATCTGCAATCCATACCTTCGTCACGCCACCTCTCCAAACAAAGCCGTTTGTGTTGCGGTGTTTACGGCAGCCTAGCTTGTGACGCGAATTTGGTAGTCCGGCAGTTGCTAGTCTCTGACAAATAGTGCGCTGTGACAGAGAATATTGCGAGGAGTCCATTACGTGAACTCGGACGGTAGGCGCAAATGTGATAGCGTTGTAATGATCTTGGTGCACAGTAGGAAGATCATACCTTGCAGTCGTCAGACATGGCCGACTGGAGTCTTGACGACGGATATAACAGCCCTCACGCTCACGTACAGTTTAACATTGGGCCACTGTCACATCCGAATGCCCCATAAATGTGGGTATTGCGCCATTCGACCAGCCGGCCAAATGGAGACATATCTTGAGGTCCATCTCAAACTGTCAGGTGCTGATAACACTGTTACACAGAAGTATGCGGTATCTCCATGTCCTTCACAGTGATGACTCAACATCTGACACTGTTCATGGCACTTACAACGTATATACACTACCAGACATAGTAACGACACTAAACACTAAACGCGAGCAACACGAAAGCGCTTTTGTTGCCCTTTTACTTCCCACAGAGAGCTGTGTGGACGTGTACAAAGTTAAACTGAAATCTACCCTTGTCTTCCGGGTGATTCACATTTTGTGTCAGGCAAGACGTATCTCTAATTTACAGCTTTACCTCTTTATTTACTAACTAAAACATCTCCATGTCTGTAGCTCATGCAAGAAAGAACGAAAATGAAAGTTGCTACTTAATAAGGATTACGATGACTGCTAGCGTCTTGTTCAATAGTTTCAGTGTGTCTCCCATAGAAAATAAGGACAGATATTACTCACGTAAAATATAAAGGTCAGTATGAACTTTGGAGAAATTGCAGCTCAAAATCAATTTGCACATGCACAAACAAAAGGTCTGTATTGTAAGGAAATATCAAAGCGTTTCCCAAACAGACATCATAATAACTCGTATTATATGGATTATATTATCTATTGTCGCATTACAAAGTATCGCGAAGAAAATACCGGGTCTGCTCTCGGGCCGTTGCGTGAAACATCTCTTTAAGGACGGAGGAAGTTTCTTTGGGCTTTCGAACGAGGTCCGCTGCTTCGTTTAACAAGGCAGCAATTTACCTAATGGACTTTCCTAATACTCGCTTCTTTGGGAAACAGGAGACCCCCTGTCTAGCCGTATGATATACTACGGATGTTTGTCGGCCCACAACGCTAATGCTATTAATTACGCAACAGTCCTTTAGCAACTCGCAAAAGCTATTTAGCATTAAGACGAGAGCTTCAGCTCATTTCTGAAATGTATCAGTAAAACATGTTTTTCACGAATGCATTCGGTAATGTCCTTACCCTCGGCATGGGAGTGAGATATCCCTTATGACAAATTTCATTCACTTCATGTTAACGTACTTAGGAAAATCGGCCTTGTGTGTGTGTGTAAGAGTAGTAGGTTATTTTCTGGAGAGCATGAAATTAATGTAACAGAGTAGCAAGACAGCGCACTACTTGGGGATCGATAAGATGTTCTCCATTAGACAATTATTAAATAGTTTACAGAACGGCAGCCATTGTTTGGAAACGTTTTAAGTAATTTACGGCAATGGACTAACCAGACAAACTGAACGGAACGCATAGTGTTTTCAAAAGAGGTTGCCAAATGGAATGTACGTCAACAAAAATAAAGCAAGCGTAATGGAGCGCAGTAAAGTGGACTCAGATAATTTTAAGGAAATTTGACTAATAAATAAGACGCGAGTTTCACCACAGAATAGTGAGTATACAAAAAGGAAACCTGAGGGCCCCTCCTTTCATCTGTATGAAGTCAAGCATTCTAATCGAACCCGGACTGAACCCGAGTAAACACGAAACGATGGCGGCTTTTAACTACGGTTTGAAATAGAAGTTCTTAGGAAATGGAAGTAATTTAAACGATTAAATGAAACTTTTGTGAACGGAAACGCTAATGAAATAAGCTGTTATAAAACTTTAGTTTTAAATTCATAACTGTTTGCATGTGCAACCTGTGAACTGCCACTGCTTTTAGCTTCAGCTAATTTGTTGTACAAATATCTGTTTTTCCCTTTCAGAAATGATATTTTACTTACCGGTTGTTCTTTACCGGGACTGTGAGATGATAAACCAACTTCGCTTCCAACAGAAACAGCTATTTGCGACACTCTGGAGGAGTTCCTTTACTTGGACCAGTGCTGGAATCTTCATTAATGTTTTCAACCTGAAATTAACACATCGGAATTATTTACTTACATGTCTGGATGAACAGTCGGTAACGATAGGTGACAACCGTCCGAAATTAATTCGAAGTACACTGGCGCGCACCGATAGCCGAACTGGTGAAGGCCACAGTTTGATATAAGAAATCCATGTTCGAGTTACCTTTCACCGCAGATTTTCAGACGTCAATAATCGTTAGTATATCTATTCTGACATTGATGATGCCAAAACATTAAGTCAGTGAATTTATTTCGAATTAACATAGGTATTAGTTTAATTGAAGACAATGGGTTGCATTAAAATTTAACAACCACTCGCTCACAGAAAGATACGTAGCTAAAGACTGGAAAATTGCTCAAGTCATACCAATACCCAAAAAGAGAAGTAGGAGTAATCCGCTGAATTACAGGCCTATATCACTAACGTCGATTTGCAGTAGGGTTTTAGGACATATGCTGTATTCGAACATTATGAAGTACCTCGAAGATAACGATTTATTGAAATATAGTCAGCACGGATTCCGAAAATATCGTTCTTGTGAAACACAACTAGTTCTTTATACTCGTGAAGTAATAAGTGCTATAGACAGGTTATGTCAAATTGATTCCAAACTTTTAGATTTCCAGAAGGCTTTCGACACCGTTCCTCACAAGCATCTTCTAATCAAACTGCGTGCCCACGGAATGTCGCCTCAGTTGTGCGACTGGATTCGTGATTTCCTGTCAGAAAGGTCACAGTTCGTAGTAATAGACGGAGAGCCATCGTGTATAACAGAAGTAACATCCGGCGTTCCCCAAGGAAGTGTTATAGGTCCTCTATTGTTCCTGACCTATATTAACGAAATAGGAGACAATCTGAGTAGCCGTCGTAGATTGTTTGCAGATGATGCTCTCATTTTCCGTCTTGTAAAGTCATCAGATGATCAAAACGACTTGCAAAATGATTTAGATAAGATATCTGTATGGTGCCAAAAGTGGCAATTGACCCTAAATAAAGAAAAGTGAGAAGTTATTCACATGAGTACTAAATGAAATCAGCTAAATTTCGATTCGTCTACTTGACGAAATGTTCACGACTGTACCGCGGGCTGCTTGCACTTGGCAGAGTCAGGCAGTGTGCTCAGATAACGTAGCCGCCATTCTATGTTCTCCATACTGTAGTGAGATATGACTTTATTCCAACTTTAAAAGGAATATCGAACTTTTATCTACATTTAGCACACAGTAATGCATCACCTAAAATAAATCAAACGTCAAATAGCCAGCGACCACATTATTCACTGCAAATTCCTCAAATTTTATGCTGCAGGGTACCAGGGAATTAAGTATCACAATAGCAATGACCAATATCGAAAAAATGAACTTCATCACCGAGGCGTGATATGAAACTATCAGATACGAAAAAAATCAATTTTGTGCACTAGTTAGTCTCATCACAATCGAATGATAGGTATAAGAAAACGAGCAAATTCGAAACAAGCAGTTTTCAATTTTTTAAATGAAAAGGGGAATCTTTAACGAAAACCTAACTTCAGGTGTTGATGTAACTTTGCATAATGTACATACAGTAATTTCTACAGTTTAATGAGCTTCAGTTGTTTACTGTAAGACAATTGGAAATTCATTTTTCTCAGCATTATCCGCTTTATACGAACCGCTCGTTATATTCCCGCGCTGCATTCTTACTTACTACTGCTCATTATACATTTCCAACTTTAATAGTACAGCAGACAACTGTTTACTTATTGGTAGCCGGCCGCGGTGGCCATGCGGTTCTAGGTGCTCAGTCCGGAACCGCGCGACTGCTACGGTCGCAGGTTCGAATCATGCCTCGGGCATGGATGTGTGTGATGTCCTTAGGTTAGTTAGGTTTAAGTAATTTTAAGTTCAGGGGGACTGATGACCACAGATGTTAAGTCCCATAGTGCTCAGAGCCATTTGAACTTATTGGTAAGTCAAGCAGCTAAAATGCAGAATTACTAAAATAAGTGAAACATATCCTTTTATCTTTGGATTCAGCTGTTCACTCGATGCACTCAAGTTTGGCGCATGGATTGCAGCCGAATTTCCGTTCTGTATACTCTTGGTTCTGTGGTTCTACTGTTAGGGCAGTATGGTAACTGAGGATGCCTAAGCAGAGAGAACATAAGATGCAGGCTGGCAATAGCAAGAAAATTGTTTGTGAAAAAAGGCAAGCCTAGATGGTAAGTAGTTATTCGTCGACATTACGATGCAACCACTTGGAAGTGCAACAAGAAAGTAGAAAATCCCAGTTCTTTACGTTTACCCAAGTTGCTTGGATATACCAAACTGTATCTGAGTTGTAGTCGTACATCTGTTCACTGTGAGAAAATCCGTATTCTGGGCACACAAATACTTGCATATCAAGTGCTGATGACCTTCTCTTATTCTTATTTTTCTGAAATGCAAAAGCGTTTAGTTTTTGTTATTTACTCTGTGGGTAATCAACATTGTTCTTTTATGTTTCAAGCCATTAAAAGCATTGAAATACTGCAGGTTGCATATTATTCGGTCCTTGTACTCGCGCCCTGGTGTTGATGTTTTGGATGTTGCCTTTCCAAAGACGTGAATTTGCATTACCTACCTGAGACCGTCGGATTCGCTGGCAGGGTACAATGGTCGCTGGATCTCTGTGGCGAACGTGTCTTCGCTGTACGCGGAAGCTGACAAAAAGGTGTTATCCCGTTTCTTAAACTAAATTAATTAGCTAAAACTCTAAATGTCTCAAAGCACCGCTTTGTCCCACTGTCTGGAGACGAAACCTATTCTAAACACTTTATGTTGGATACATAGAAGCGATCAGCTGAGTTATTTCGCAAATCACAGTTATTGTAGGCAACAGTGGGAGTCCCACAATTATTTATTTAGCTGCTGGAATGTCGATATATTCAAAACATGTATTTTAAGAAGTTAATGTGAAAACTTAGAGTGTCCTTACAGTACAGAATCTGATTTATCGCCACAGTTCACGTGATATTTATGTTTAAACACATTCAGTCATCACACATTATTCAACTACACTTCTTTTCTCTGTCGAATAAATATTACTAACTTATCTACACATTGCCTGTTCTATTATTTCGTCTACTCATACTTTTTTACCGAAAGACTAATCAGTTCTTCCTCTTCTAATCTCTTATTTACGTCTCTTCTTGCTCTTCGTCTTCTTCTCCTCTCCACATTTTACAGTCCGTCCATTACCACAAGATTCTCTTTCTATTCTGCGACACTTAGATCCTTTCTCGTCTAACATTTTACAGTGTTTGAGACCATCCTTCAACCAATTACGCCAGCTTTCAACAATCTCCCTCCTCATTTTAATTACGGCGACAGCTTTTACATTACTACATATATTTTATGTCAATTTAAAAACAAATTATATTGATTTTTACATAAAACACAATAATGCATCCATTTACAGATAAAATTACATTCGTTTACACATAACTTCATTTTAGGATTTGTATATATACAAAGATTCATAAAACACATACCAGCCGCCCGGGGTAGCCGCCTTGTCTCGGACCGTGCTGCTCCCCCCGTCGGAGGTTCGAGTCCTCCTTCGGGCATGGGTCTGTGTGTTATCCATAGCGTAAGTTAGTTTAAGTTAGATTAAGTAGTCTATAGGCTGAGGGACCGATAACCTCAGCAGTTTGGTCCCAAAAGACCTTACCCCAAAAATCCAAAACACATACCATATGGACCATAAATGAAAAGACTGAACTCGAACTTGGAAGGGAGAAAGTTTCCATCACACTGTTTATTTTCATCTATTCAAGCTAAGACATTTTAGGCAGTAGAGGAGTGGAAGGTGCTGTTTAACAAATTTGTTCATACTTAAAAAGTAATTTACTAACAAAAGCTAGCTGGACACTTAAAAATTATTCAAATACACAATTTCACACTGGGTGCACTTATAACTAATAAATAAGGCAGTTAAACCTCAGGCTCACCACGTCAATAAATACAATCTTAAAATTCATGGTTGCGAGATGATAATTTAAAAATAAAAAAGAAGCGATGATCGCCACAAGTTGGCCCACACAAAGTGAAATTGCACTCCTTTTCTTATCAAAATAATTCAAAGTACTGTGAAGTTGCAGCAAGACTTATTAATTGCCATACTGTATTGTCCGCTAACAGACAGTTACAGGTGAAGCTTTCCAATTGATCAATGAGCAAACGGCTTAAGGTCCAGTGAGATATTCTTATATGGCTAAGCCCACTCAAATTATTAAATTTTACGTACATATTTGATTAAGTAATCTACATCTACATCTACATTTATACTCCGCAAGCCACACAACGGTGTGTGGCGGAGGGCACTTTACGTGCCACTGTCATTACCTCCCTTTTCTGTTCCAGTCGTGCATGGTTCGCGGGAAGAATGACTGTCTGAAAGCCTCCGTGCGCGCTCGAATCTCTCTCATTTTACATTCGTGATCTCCTTGGGAGGTATAAGTAGGGGGAAGCAATATATTCGATTCCTCATCCAGAAACGCACCCTCTCGAAACCTGGCGAGCAAGCTACACCGCGATGCAGAGCGCCTCTCTTGCAGAGTCTGCCACTTGAGTTTGCTAAACATTTCCGTAACGCTATCACGGTTACCAAATAACCCTGTGACGCAACGCGCCGCTGTTCTTTGGATCTTCTCTATCTCCTCCGTCAACCCGACCTGGTACGGATCCCACACTGATGAGCAATACTCAAGTATAGGTCGAACGAGTGTTTTGTAAGCAACCTCCGTTGTTGATGGACTTCATTTTCCAAGGACTCTCCCAATGAATCTCATTCTGGTACCCGCCTTGCCAGCAATTAATTTTATATGATCATTCCACTTCAAATCGTTCCGCACGCATACTCCCAGATAATTTACAGAAGTAACTGCTACCAGAGTTTGTTCCGCTATCATATAGTCATACAATAAAGGATCCTTCTTTCTATATATTCGCAATACATTACATTTGTCTATGTTAAGGGTCAGTTGCCACTCCCTGCACCAAGTGCCTATCCGCTGCAGGTCTTCCTGCATTTCGCTACAATTTTCTAATGCTGGAACTTCTCTGTATACTACAGCATCATCCGCGAAAAGCCGTATGGAACTTCCGACACTATCTACTAGGTCATTTATATATATTGTGAAACGCAATGGCCCCATAACACTCCCCTGTGGCACGCCAGAGGTTACTTTAACGTCTGTAGACGTCTCTCCATTGATAACAACATGCTGTGTTCTGTTTGCTAAAAACTCTTCAATCCAGCCACACAGCTGGTCTGATATTCCGTAGGCTCTTACTTTGTTTATCAGGCGACACTGCGGAACTGTATCGAACGCCTTCCGGAAGTCAAGGAAAATAGCATCTACTTGGAGCCTGTATCTAATATTTTCTGGGTCTCATGAACAAATAAAGCGAGTTGGGTCTCACACGATCGCTGTTTCCGGAATCCATGTTGATTCCTACAGAGTAGGCTCTGGGTTTCCAAAATCGACATGATACGCGAGCAAAAAACATGTTCTAAAATTCTACAAGAGATCGACGTCTATAGTTTTGCGCATCTGCTCGACGACCCTTCTTGAAGACTGGGACTAACTGTGCTCTTTTCCAGTCAATTGGAACCTTCCGTTCCTCTAGAGACTTGCGGTACGCGGCTCTTAGAAGGGGGGCAAGTTCTTTCGCGTACTCTGTGTAGAATCGAATTGGTATCCCGTCAGGTGCAGTGGACTTTCCTCTGTTGAGTGATTACAGTTGCTTTTCTATTCCTTGGACACTTATTTCGATGTCAGCCATTTTTTCGTTTGTGTGAGGATTTGGAGAAGGAACTGCAGTGCGGTCTTCCTCTGTGAAACTGCTTTGGAAAAACGTATTTAGTATTTCAGCTTTACGCGTATCATCCTCTGTTTCAATGCCATCATCATCCCGGAGTGTCTGGATATGCTGTTTCGAGCCACTTACTGATTTAACGTAAGACCAGACCTTCCTAGGATTTTCTGTCAAGTCGGTACATAGAATTTTACTTTCGAATTCACTGAACGCTTCACGCATAGCCCTCCTTACGCTAACTTTGACATCGTTTAGCTTCTGTTTGTCTGAGAGGTTTTGGCTGCGTTTGCACTTGTCGTGAAGCTCTCTTTGCTTTCGCAGTAGTTTCCTAACTTTGTTGTTGAACCACGGTGGGTTGTTCCCGTCCCTCACAGTTTTACTCGACACGTACCTGTCTAAAACGCATTTTACGATTACCTTGAAGTTTTTTCATAAACACTCAACATTGTCAGTGTCGGAACAGAAATTTTCGTTTTGATCTGTTAGTTAGTCTGAAATCTGCCTTCTATTACTCCTGCTAAACAGATAAACCTTCCACCCTTTTTTTTATATTCCTATTAACTTCCATATTCAGGGATGCTGCAACGGCCTTATGATCACTGATTCCCTGTTCTGCACTTACAGAGTCGAAAAGTTCGGGTCTGTTTGTTATCAGTAGGTCCAAGATGTTATCTCCACGAGTCTGTTCTCTGTTTAATTGCTCGAGGTAATTTTCGGATAGTGCACTCAGTATAATTTCACTCGATGCTCTGTCCCTACCACCCGTCCTAAACATCTGGGTGTCCCAGTCTATACCTGGTAAATTGAAATCTCCACCTAAGACTATAACATGCTGAGAAAATTTATGTGAAATGTATTCCAAATTTTCTCTCAGTTGTTCTGCCACTAATGCTGCTGAGTCGGGAGGTCGGTAAAAGGAGCCAACTATTAACCTAGCTCGGTTGTTGAGTGTAACCTCCACCCATAATAATTCACAGGAACTATCCACTTCTACTTCACTACAGGATAAACTAATAAGATGCTTCGCTCCTTAAGAGTACCTTATGACAGCAGTAATCGTTCTTAAGTGGACAAAATTTCACTAATAGAGAAACTTTAACAACATTTAAGGCAGGTAGAGATTAACCGACCCAATGGTCGCCGGTCGTATAACAAGTTCTACAGCAGGCGAAGGTGTCTTAGGATTATCGCGAAATTTAGTTAAGAATAGAAGACGCCAATTAGTATTTTTTTTTTTTTTTTTTGGAACCTAAACCTTACGTCCAGACATGTGTCTGCCTGATGACAGACTATCAGGCTTACAAATACAGCGAAGGTTAGGGAATAATGGACGATCAAAAATATAAGATACGAGGCTTTAAGTTCGTGAGAATTTCACGACAAATTGCCTTGAACATATAAATCATGCGGGAAAATAATTATAATTATGAATGCCGCCTGGGCGATGTCATATACAGCTGAAATATAGAACGCCAAAGTAAGACAAACACATAATCTCAGTGGTTACGGGAAAGTGAATAACGGCAGTAAGCAATTTAATAGACGGAAGGGAATAGCTAAGCCTGGCAAGCAGAAATGGCAAACAAACAAGTCACAACATAATATTTACATAGGTCGCTAGTTCATAAAACAGCTAATAAGAAGTAATATGGATTTACTAGAATCAGCTGTCCAACTGTATTACGAAAAGAGGTAACTTTTCCACAGATGTACAAGAACTTTACATTAACAATAAAGATCTGATGGATGCCACAAGACCAATTAAACCATACAGTGCTGCCCACCCCGGGTTCGCTCTTGTATTCAATGAACAAGATATTCAGTAATGGCAATTCATTTCTGTAACAAACAGATAAGCAGAATAAAACACTCTTCTAATAAAAACATTAAAAAAATTAAAAAATTACAAAACATCAAAAAAATAGAAAAAGACTGGCAAGCAGTCAACAGGTATTACGCCCGACAAGTAGCTCACATAGAAAAATTAACACTATGCGTAAGCTTGCGCACACAGTCATCCAAGTCCGCAGCGCATCATCTAGTGGTTAGCCTTGCTGCCTCTGAATCACGGGGTACCGGGTTCGACTTTCTCGGCCAGGGGCCTGGGTGTTTGTGTTGACATTATCGTTTCATCATCATTCGCGACTGGACAGTGAAAAGATTGGAAATGTGTACAGGCGGTCATAACCACGCCGTTGAGCGCCCCACAAACCAAAAACCATCATCATCATCATCCACATCACAATCAGCTAACGGACGCAACCCAGTAATGTGGTGTGTAGGGATCAAAACTCAAATTACAATCCATGTTCGCCGCAAGTCACGTATACACGTCCAGAAACTCGGCTAAACACAGGCTGGTAGAAAAATTTAAACAAGCGCCTTCGCTCACAACAGAATATAGGAGGAGCGAACACAAACACCAGCTAGATTCGATGGGAATCAGGATGCAGTGCGCCACGAGTCGGTTGAGAGAAAGAGGGTGTAAGAGGTCTGAGCAGATGTAATTTCGATGTATTGCTCACGCGCTGCCTGCGATATGTAAGGTATAAGAGAATCTCAGACCAGAGAGCAGTGTTGACTGCAGTAGGAACTGTGTAGCTGTAGCAGTAAGTTGTTGCTAGCAAGCAGTCTGGTCTGGTGTATCGTGTTGGCTGGGCCGGTCGTGGTGCAGCGATGCCGGAGCCTGAGCATTACTGTATAAGGTAAAAGCAGCCTCGCGCATATGTAGTATTGTTATCTCAAGTCCCATGTAAATGTTTTAAAAATGTCCTAATAATAATCTTTCTCATAAAAAGTAACTCTTAACAACCATTCATTTCAATTTAAAGAATTTACTAATTTCTCTAATCCATGATCATCCCGATTATTGCAAAAGAAAAATCAGTTGTTTCCTTTCATAAATGACAAATCTATTGGCCATCATTGCACAGTGCTGTGCCAGAAAAATTTATTATAAGAGTAGATATATATGCGCTATCCGGCGACTTCATTGAGGTAAGAATTTTTCTTTTTTATACAGAATGATCTTTCAGCGCCATGACGCAGCACTGCTGACGTCCAGAATTTAACAGGTTAAATTCACAGTCGATTATTGAAAAGTTATAAGTGAGCGACAATTTAACTGAGAGGTTAGTTACATTGTATTATTACCAGGTTACTGATTTTTTTTTTTTTTTTTTTGGGGGACGTTACATTGGATGTGAACGACATAATTATAATTTTTACTATTGAGAAGTTTAGGAATTTTTCTGTTTTGAGGTTGCATTAGATGTGAAAGATTTTTGTGGGGAGGTTACAAGGGCTCACCATAATATCCACAGTACAAGCACACATCTGGTCCCAGAGCAAACTGCAGCACGTGGCCTAGTAGCAAGCGTTGGTGCCTCGGAACTCGGGGTCCTGGCTTCAATTTCCGGCCGTGTCGGGGATTTTCTGCTGTCCTCATCATGTCATCATCATACGGAATGCGGCAAAACGGTAAATGGAAAGATTGGGAATTTGTACGGGCGCTGATGCCTCGATGTCGAGTGGCCCACAAACCAACATCATCATAATCGTCATCCCCGAGCAGACTCGCTTCCTTCAAGTGTCCAGTAACTGGCAGTTAAACTCCAACTGGCAAGATGGCTCCAGTAACGCTCTACAGGCTTGGCTGGCGCCCTTCAGCTGTGTTTGGCCCAATGGAGCGCTCAACGTCCTGAGTGAAACCACACCTTCACTCTCCGCACTACTGCCAGCAAGTTATTTCCTTTCTGCTTGCCGCACACAGCCCTATATCCCTATTCGCTTCTGCTCATGCATCCTCTACCGGACTCGCGTCCTCCAGTTTCCCAGCAACTGGACTGAGACGTACAGGGGGCAGGTACTATGGATAACTGAGCGACGAGGATGTTAAGTGCAAATGGTATAACATTATAATACGATTAATTAATTCTTTTAATATACCCCACTATATGTCTGCAGTATATCACTGCATTAAAAAGCTAACTTGAATATGGGAGCCGGCCGGAGTGGCCGTGCGGTTCTAGGCGCTACACTCTGGAGCCGGGCGACCACTACGGTCGCAGGTTCGAATCCTGCCCCGGGCATGGATGTGTGTGATGTCCTTAGGTTAGTTAGGTTTAATTAGTTCTGTTCAAGGCGACTGATGACCTCGGAAGTTAAGTCGCATAGTGCTCAGAGCCATTTGAACCAATTTTTTTTTTTTTTTATATGGGACAATAAATAGTAATAACGAATCTGGTCCGGTTTGTGTTTTGTTTCAGAGACATTCCCTGCTTACAACCGCTGATGTTTGTTAGCGATACGGACTTCTATGACATAAATTCATTACTTTGTGTCACGATGGTGGGAATTCTTCCAAGAGAGAGGTCCTTACGACAGGAGAAAATACTGACAGCGATTGATAGAACAGTGGCCCAAAGCCGTTAAGATAGACCCTGCATTCTGACCAGGACATATTGTAAGCTTCAGTGCCACTTGATGGCATTGCCGGCACGTGACTGGGTAACAATAGCGTACAGACGGAATAGAGACGAGTGTAGAACCATTCTAGCGACGATTTGCACCCCAAATGCCTACCATAAGAGAATTTGACAATGAACAGATTGCTGTGACCCAGGGTCTCAGAACGATAATCTAGTAATAGGCAAATCTGATCGGCTGTTAACGTGCTACTGTCATGAGCATTCGTGGAAAGAGGTAAATGGACGGTGAAACCAAAACCAAGTGTGTACGTCTTTGCCACACCACAGAACGTGGAGCTTAGAGGCCTACCTACTGTGTAAATAGTAACAGGTTCAGACCACAGAGTAGCTACAGTGATTCTGTAAACACAATTGTTCTGGAGCAATTCATTCCGTGCACATTGTTTAATATGGTGCTACGCAACAGACAATCACTATGTTTCCTCATGTTGCCCCAACGACAATCTCATTTACAACGACAATGTCAGTTACTATTGGAATGGGCCTGGGATCATCGAGCTTGCACTGTGGATCAATAGAAACATGTCGCCTGGCATACAGACACCCCGTCCACAAGAATCAAGGCTACTCGAAACAACATGCACTGCGCCACAGATGCGACCGGACCTGTGGCAGCGATGTAAGGCCGCTTGATAGCTGTTGACAATGTGAGCAATGTAGCAAACCATTTGCATTCCTTCTAAATTGATATCATCTCCAAAGGCGATGTCATCTCCCCACAGGACGTGTGTCTCACAAGGTCAGAATCTTACTACAGTGGTTTGATGATCATGTGTGTTCACTATCATGTACACACATTGATTTCGCCTGATCTGAACCCGACGGAACACATATGCGACGCTATCGGGCACCAGCTCCGTGAGCACAGATACCTGCCAAAATGATCCAGGAATTGTAACCTATGCCTAGATATCTGGCTCTCGATAGTTCTGGAACCAACCAAGTCCTGTCGTACCCATTGAACGCAAAATCGATGCTGTATTCCATTCCAAAGTTGGTCAAAACACTATTAACTCATAATATTGTGGCCCATGGGTGTATCCATCTCCAAATTCTGTGGACGTGCTACCTTCTATAAATTTTGTTGATAGATCGCGTGCACAATGCAGAACAATTAAAGGATCAGTTTTTCTAACCCCCATGATTGTCTCTCACTGCGATCATGAAAGGTACCTACAAACTTCCTCTGTAATGCTGCAAGGGCGTGTCTCACTTCGACGTCAGCCTTGGGATCGGCGATGCTTCAGTCAGCGGGGTGTTGACACTTGTGAAGAAAAGGCCACAGCTCAGGATACGATGTCTTACTGACGTCACAACGGCACCAAATTACACCACAACTGTGCCAAATGCCACCATGGACGTGTGGAAGGTCGTCACACCCCCTTATCACCTACATTTCACCCCTTGATTTAAGACCTCTGCGATTGCAATCAGAACCGCGATGCCCAGAATTGAAATCATGCAGTCTCCTTGCGGGTGGCCGACGAAAACGTTTCAGACGCACCGCTGCTCATAATCGACAGAAATGGCTTTAGCGGGTGACACAAGCGGTGTCAATGAAACTACCCCCTCCCTTGAGGTGTTGATTCTCACACATTTCACTGTCGAAACCGACTGAGCATTGACAAGCTTCGACACTGCTCATACCCCGTTGACAATTCAACTGAACTGAATATGATCGCACCCTTGTGGAGTGCCTCACGACCGCAAATTTTTACTGCGGCGTACAAGGCGGGACCTATAGCGACCGTTCAAAATCATTCATCACAGAGGGATGCGACATTGACACATGCGTGAGAAAACAGAAATGGGTAATTTCAAGAATCCCCAGTTCGGTAACTTCCTCAGTACCACACGCCTACCTTTGTTGAGCACTTTGAAAGTGTGTTTGAACAGAAACGACCTGTGACGAAATCTTACGCACTTGCAGACAGACGACCTCAACCTCTTCGACTGCCTACTACAAGGTGCAACGGCAGCAGTGTAGCCTGCCTGCAGGCAACTAGTACTCTCGTCACAGGTACAAGCACATTTTCAAGGTATTCAACAAAGGTGGACGAGTGGCATCGAGACTGTTGCCGAATGGGAGGGTCTCAGAAAGACCCTTTGCCCTTTCATTCACGAAAGTGTACATGTACGACGCTCTCTGTTCACACCACAGGATGGCTCGAAATATGTGGATTGAAAAATCACAAACACCCGTTACTCTTTCAGAACACGTTCAGATTTCATCGAATGGTTTTGAACGGTTCCTAATGGTTCCACCGTGCACGCTACAAAGGGGTGCAATCATGTTCATTGAGTTACTGGTCCAAAGTTGAATCGTCCAAGATGGGTCAGCAGTCTCAAAGTTTGTCAAGAACTTCGTTCTGGGTCACATCACGCTGCGAATTCTTTTTCTCGACTTCGAAATGTTCGGAAATCGACACCTCAAGGAAAAGGTGTTAACATTGACGCCATTTACGGCCGAAGTAGGCATAACAGACACAACAGACACACCGCCGCCCAAAATTGGCAGGAATGACACTAGAGAGTGCCACAGATGGCGCTAAGGACACCACATCTTTCCTTGGGACGCCGATTCCCAAATATACCGCGGTCGCAGTCTGATGAGAATCAGGACTACGTTCTTCACAACCTTCAACACAGCTGAAACGTCTCAGAGGATTCAATGACTGGCCAGCAACCCAGAGAACACGGTCACAACACTTTAGAGTGCAGTGCGACCACAATTTTTGCTGTTGTGTACAGAGTGGGACCAGTAGGAACTTTTCGACGAAATTTGAACACTACCCGAAGCAGCATAGGGTGTTTGTGCGTTTTCAATACCCGTATTTCGCGCCTTTTCTTGCCGATTTTGGGCTGCAGTTTGTCTGTTATATTTTCTTCGGCCACCCAAAAGCACATCTCCCACGAACTTGTGAACTATGGGCTTCCGCTCGACACATAGCTGATAGAAGCGTCATCGCAGGGCCCAAGCTTTTGCATAATTACAGAGGAAGTTCGCAGGCAACTTCGAGAGAATTTTTAAACTTATAAGCCGCAATGGAATATAAGTATCACGTTTATTAAAAAGTGGTCCTTGACTTTTGTTGTACAACGTAAGATGGATAGATGTTTCGATGTAAACTCGTATCTGCCAAGTTCATCCACAAAGGATACGAAAGTTTATTTAAAAATATGGAAAAATTAAGGTAGTGGTGCCAACGGTTCAGGTGTTATTCATAGTCTCGTCCTAATTGACTATAAGCAAAGGAAGCTGTCAAAAACGCCCTTCTTTGGGATATTCAAATCGCGGATGACATTTACTTGAAGCCGATATTCTCGTTAAAGCGTCGGCGTTTATCCTTCTTGTGAAGAACTGCTCACTGTCGTTTAGTGGTGGTTCGTGTTTACACCACGTCTCGTCTCTCATGATGATTTTTTTCCCGAAGAGTATTGTCGGCGTTTTGCATTTCAATCAATTTTGTGACTTACTACAAGTTCCAAATCAGGGGCGAATTATTTACTTTCACCTGAGTACTTCGGTAGTTAGGTTTTTGAATATCTGCGTATTATTAGACACAGTTCCTGCGATTTCATCAGGGTCTACAGTAGAGTTGCGCAGCACGTGCCGATAGTCTTTTTATCTGTATAGATTTAGTATGGACAAGGGACTGCGATTGTTGTGTACGGATACGAGTCGAGTTGGTGACACTTCGCTCTCAGCTTCAGGATGTGATGGCTTCGGTTACACAGTTTAAGGCTGCAATGGATGGGCACCACTGTATTGGGCCGGCCGTGGGGATCCAACTGACGTCCAGCACGTACGTGTCCCCCAATCTGTCCTCACCGATAGCCAACCCAGCTACTGCTCACACTGAGGTTGACCCCTCACCTGTGGTCGAGTGGGAGGTCACCCCAGGGCGAAGCAGGCGGCGAAAGACTTCCCAGGCTGCCGCACGTAAGGCCTCGCAGGTTTGTCTGACAAACAGGTTCCAGGTGCTGTCTGTGACTGCCTCTGTCGCTGAGCCAGATGCCGTCGGCTGTCCTGTTTCAGAGGAAACCACTCAGCCAGCAAGATCCGGGGAATCACAAAGGGTGGGATTATTTGTAATTGGGAGCTACAATGTTAGGCGCATTATGGGGCGCCTTAGGGACTTGGCTGATAAGAAGGGTGAGAAAACCAATATACACTCCGTGTTCGTAACGGATGGAGTCATTCCAGATGCGGCAAGGGTCCAACCGCATGCCATGAAGAGCACAGGGTGCAGACAACTGCAGGTGGTTGGCCGGCAATGGTGGCCGAGCAGTTCTAGGCGCTTCATTCCGGAACCACGCGACTGCTACGGTCGCAGGTTCGAATCCTGCCTCGGGCACGGATGTGTGTGATGTCCTTAGGTTAGTTAGGTTTAAGTGGTTCTAAGACTAGGGGACTGATGACCTCAGATGTTAAGTCCCATAGTGCTAAGAGCCATTTGAACCATTTTTTGCAGGTGGTTGCTCACGTCAGTACCAATGATGTGTGTCACTTTGGATCAGAAGAGATTCTCTGTGGTTTCGAGCGGCTAACAGAAGTGGTAAAGGCTGCCAGGCTTGCTTGCAAGATGAAAGCAGAGCTGACCATTTGCAGCATAGCCGACAGGACCGATTGCGGACCTCTGGTACAGAGCCGAGTGGACGGTCTGAATCAGAGGCTCAGACGGTTCCGCGACCGTGTAGGCTGCAGATTCCTCTACTTGCGCCAAAGGGTGGTTGGGTTTCGGGTTCTGCTGAATAGATCAGGTGTCCACTATACGCAGGAGACGGCTACACGGGTAGCAAGGGCTGTGTGGCGTGGACTGGGCGGGTTTTTAGATTAGAGGGTCTCGGGAAAACACAAGAAGGGTTTCAGTCGCAAAGGGTGCACTCTGAACACAGGAAGAACGTAGATACAGGAACCATTGGTATAACAGTTGTAAATTGTCGTAGCTGTGTTGGGAAACTACCAGAGCTCCAAGCGCTAATAGAAAGCACTGATGCTGAAATCGTTATAGGCACTGAAAGCTGGTTAAAGCCGGAGATAAGCTCAGCCGAAATTTTTGCGAAGAATCTAATGGTGTTCCGAAGCACTGTTGGCGGTGGCGGGTTTGTTACTGTTAGAAGTAGTTTAACTTGTCGCAAATTTGAGGTAGATCCTTGCTGTAAGTTAATATGGGTAGAGATTATTGTTGGCAACCGGAAAACAGTAATAATAGGATCCTTTTACCAACCTCCCAATTCAGATGATACATTTGCTGAAAGGTTCAAAGAAAACTTGATTTTGATTTCAAACACGTACCCAACTTATACAATAATATTTGGTGGTGACTTTAATTTAACCTCGATAATTTGGCGAAAATACATGTTTAATTCCGGAGATACACATAAAATATCATCCGAAAGTGTGCTAAACGCATTCTTTGAAAATTATTTCGAGCAGTTAGTTCATGAGTCCAGGCGAATAGTAAACGGTTGTGAAATCACACTTGTCCTCTTAGCAACAAATAATCCTGAGTTAATAACGAGCATCAAAACCGATACAGGGATTAGTGAACAAAGGGTTGTCGTAGCGGGATTGAATATTGTAATCCCAGAATCCTTCAGAAATAAGCGAAAAATATACCTATTCAAAAAGGCAGATAAAAGTTCATTTGACGCCTTCCTAAGAGACAATCTCCACTCATTCCAAATTAACAAGTGTAGACCAGATGTGGCTTGAATTCAAAGAAATAGTATCAGCAGCAATTGAGAGATTTATACAAAATAAATTAACAAACGACGGAGCTGATCCTCCTTAGTACACAACGAAACAAACATGCCAAATTTAAACAGACGCAAAATCCCCAAGACTGGCGATCTTTTACAGAAGCTCGAAATTTGGTGCGGACTCCAATGCGAGATGCTTATAACAGTTTCCACAACGAAACTTCGTCTCGAAACCTGGCAGAAAATCCAAAGAGATTCTGGTAGTATGTGAAGAATGATAGCGGCAAAAAACAATCAATACCTTCTCTCCGCGATAGCAATGCAGGTACTATCGAAGAGAGTGCTTGCGAAAAGCAGAGGTACTAAACACAACCTTCCGAAATGCCTTCACAAAAGAAGACGACATAAATATTCCAGAACTGGAAACGAGAACAGCTGTCAACATGAGTAACGTAGAAGTAAACTTCCTCAGAGTAGTGAAGCATCTTAAATCGCTTAATAAAACCAAGTCTTCTGGTCCAGACTGTATACCAATTAGACTCATTTCGAAGTATGCTGATGCATTAGCTCCATACTTAACAATCAGACACAACCGTTCGCTAGACGAACGATTCGTACCCAAAGACTGCAAAGTTGCACAGGTCACACCAATATTCAAGAAAGGTAGTAAGAGTAATCCACTAAATTACAGTCCCATATCGTTGAAGACGATATGCAGCAAAATTTTGGAGCATATTTTGTGTTCAAACATTATGAATTACCTCGAAGGAAACTGCCTATTGACACACACAGTCAAAATGAGTGCAGAAGACATCGTTCGTGTGAAACACAACTTGCTCATTATTCACATTAAGTGTTGAGTGCTATTGACAAGGAATTTTTGATCGATACCCTATTTTTGGATTTCCGGAAGACTTTTATCATTGTACCACACAAGCGTCTCGTAGTGAAATTGCATGCTTGTGGAATATCGTCTCAGTTACGTGACTGGATTTGTGATTTCCTGTCAGAGATGCCATTGACGGAAAGTCATCGAGTAAAACAGAAGTAATATCTGGCGCTCCCCAAGGTAGTGTTACTGGCTCTTTGCAGTTCCTTATCTGTATAGACAAATTGGGAGACAATCTGAGCAGCCGTCATCGGCTGGTTGCAGATGACGCTCTCGTTTATCGACTTATAAAGTCATCAGAAGATCAAAACAAATTGCAAAACGATTTACAAAATATATCTGAATGGTGCGAAAATTGACAGTTGACGGTAAATAACGAAAAGTGTGAGCTCATCCACATGAGTGATAAAAGGAATTCGTTAAACTTCGGTTACACGATAAATCAGTCTAATCTAAAAGCCGTAAATTCAACTAAATACCTAGGTACTACAATTACGAACAACTTAAATTGGAAGGACCACGTAGGAAATGTTTTGGGGAAGGCTAACCAAAGACTGCGTTTTGTTGGCAGGACACTTAGAAAATGTGACAGATCTATTAAAGAGACTGCCTACACTACTCTTGTACGTCATCTTTTAGAACAAATACTGCTGCGCGGCGTGGGATTCTTACCAGACAGGGCTGACGGAGTACATCGAAAAAGTTCAAAGAAGAGCAGCAAGTTTTTTTTATTATCACGAAATATGGGAGAGTGTGTCACAGAAATAATACAGGATGTGGGCTGGACATCATTAAAAGAAAGGCGTTTTTCGTTGCGACAGAAACTTCTCACGAAATTTCAGTCACCAACTATCTCCTCCGAAAACGAAAATATTTTGTTGACACCGACCTACATAGAGAGAAACCATCACCACGAAAAAATAAGGGAAACCAGACCTCGAATGGAAAGATATAGGTGATCGTTCTTTCCGCACTATAAGAGATTGGAATAATAGAGAATTGGGAATGTGGTTCGATGAACCCTTTGCCAGGCACTTAAATGTGATTTGCAGAGTATCCATGTAGATGTAGATGTAGATTAAAGAAGGGCAGGGACTTACAACTGACTGGTCAAACGCACAGTTGTTATATACAATTCTTAACTGAAGTTGTGACGTCGTTTATCCGTCAGGAATAAGATCAGTCTGCGAAGTATTTGTACGGACGGTATGCTTCAGTATCCAGCACCATGTAAAATGTAAAGAGTTTGGGCTTTTATACTATGCGGCCGGAGTTAATGGGATTGACGTAAGTATTTCATACATATGAATTTCTCCAGATTACGCTGATACAATAGCTCCCTACTTAGCAATCATATACAACCGCTCGCTCACCGATAGATCTGTACCTACAGATTGGAAAATTGCGCAGGTCGCACCAGTGTTTAAGAAGGGTTGTAGGAGTAATAGATCGAACAACAGACCTAAATCATTGACGTCGGTTTGCAGTAGGGTACTGGAGCATATACTGTATTCAAACATTATGAATCACCTCGAAGGCAACGATCTATTGATACGTAATCAGAATGGTTTCAGAAAACATCGTTCTTGTGCAACGCAGCTATCTCTTTATTCGCACGAATTAATGGCCCATATCGACATGGGATCTAAAGTTGATTCCGTATTTCTAGATTTCCGGAAAGCATTTGACACCGTTCCTCACAAGCGATTTCTAATCAAGCTGCGGGCCTATGGGGTATCGTCTCAGTTGTGCGACTAGATTCGTGATTTCCTGTCAGGAAGGTCGCAGTTCGTAGTAATAGACGGAAAATCATCGAGTAAAACTGAAGTGATATCAGGTGTTCCCCAGGGACTCGTCCTGGGACCTCTGCTGTTCCTGATATGTATAAATGATCTGGGTGAAAATCTGAGCAGTTCTCTTAGATTGTTTGCAGATGATGCTGTAATTTACCATCTAGTAAGGTCATTCGAAGACCAGTATCAGTTGCAAAGCGATTTAGAAAAGATTGCTCTATGGTGTGGCAGGTGGCAGTTGACGCTAAATAATGAAAAGTGTGAGGTGATCTACATGAGTTCCAAAAGAAATCCGTAGGAATTCGATTACTCGATAAATAGTACAATTCTCAAGGCTGTCAATTCAACTAAGTACCTGGGTGTTAAAATTACGGCAACTTCAGTTGGAAAGACCACATAGATAATATTATGGGGAAGGCGAGCGAAAGGTTGCGTTTCATTGGCAGGACACTTAGAAGATGCAACAAGTCCACTAAAGAGACTGCTTACACTACACTCATTCGTTCTCTGTTAGAATATTGCTGCGCGGTGTGGGATCCTTAACAGGTGGGCTTGACGGAGGACATCGAAAGGGTGCAAAAAAGGGCAGCTCGTTTTGTATTATCACGTAATAGGGGAGAGAGTGTGGCAGATATGATAGGAGAGTTGTGATGGAAGTTATTAAAGCAAAGACGTTTTTTGTCGCGACGAGATCTATTTACGAAATTTCAGTCATCAACTTTCTTTTCCGAATGCGAAAATATTTTGTTGAGCCCAACCTACATAGGTAGCAATGAACATCAAAATAAAATAAGAGAAATCAGAGCTCGAACAGAAAGGTTTAGGTGTTCGTTTTTCCCGCGCGGTGTTCGGGAGTGGAATGGTAGAGAGTATGATTGTGGTTCGATAAACCCTCTGCCAAGCACTTAAATGTGAATTGCAGAGTAATAATGTAGATGTAGATGTATAGATGTAGAAATAAACGGGGTAACTCAGTTCAAATAACGTAAATGTATTACAAAGGTGTCCTTATATGTCATGCTCCGAAATCCTCTACATGCCTTTCAGCGTCTCAGCATTATGTGGATGGGAACAAAAGGTGTAAGCCGACATAGCGCTAGCCACTATGATTTACTGAAAGAACGTTATGGAGGGAGAGCACCGTACATATACTGTCACCTGATAGCTACGCCAGAGTTAATGAGGTAGAGAGTGTAACAAATCGCGTAATTTTAAAGGGACGTATCCTTTTCAAATACGAGAAAATGTGAAGGACTGAGGATGGATATGTTGTAGGTTAGTTATTCAGACATTCTTTTTTTCTTTAAATGTAGGTCAAGAGTGTCTTAAAATATGATAAGATGGGAAATTATGATGGATGGTTATAGAAACCACATCGTAGATACCATAGGATTTGGCGCTCGTAGTTAACCCGTGACTCTTCGTTTCTAACTATTTCATTGTTCTTTGTTTTGTTCACACTCGCACACACTCACACACACACACACACACACAAACTTTACATGATGTTAAGGATATGAGTGGGGAGAGTGTACTGAAAGTGCTTGTAACATTTACTTAGAAGAATATACTTTGAAGTGAAATTGGGAAGGTTTTGTCTTTTCTGCAAACTGATAGGTATCCTTTGGAATTTAAACTCTTACGCAGGAAACAGTTCCGGCAACAGGCCATGGCATGGGCATTTGCGGCAACAAATATCTGTTTTAGTCAATTATCCGTTGCGCATTTTCAGCGATTTTGTATTTTAGGCCCTCAGTTGATGGACGTTTCACTTGAGAGCTTCATTTTGTTGTAACGAGATAACAAACTAAGTTTCCGGCTAATCTCACCATACCAAAGGCCTTGCGAGACAGAACGCGGTCTGGCGGCAAGGCTCATGTTGCGGCAGATGGCCGCAGCTTTTAGCGGCAAGGGTCGACACACAGGAAAGAAGCCAACGCTTCCCACGAGATTTCTGATCTTCTTGCTGTAAAAAGTACTGTATTTACGTGGATCAAAGTTACAACTTCTGGAGTTACTTCTTTCCGTAGAGCTTCTCCATTGCCTTCGAAAATACAGGTAGACGTTCTTTTCCTTTTAAAAAAATGATTTTTCATACTGATAGTTTCATATCACGTTTTGGTGATGACGTATCTGCTTTTTTTGATATTAGTCATTGTTTTTGTGATTCTTGATACCCAAGTGCTCTGTAGCTTGAAATTTGAAGGGTTTACGATGGAAAATGTGTACGTTGGTAGCTTTACGTTTAGTTAATTTTAACTGGAATCCGGCCTCGTACCACATGTAACTAACAAATATCGAAATTGTCTCTAAAGGTGGAACGAAAGCCATATATCACTACAGTACGCAGAAAGTACAAGTTAAAGAACTGCATTTGAAGACGCAGGAACAAGCATGTTCCCTGAGCGTGCCACACGCAAGTAGCCTACAGCTCAGACGTAAACAATATAAAAGCTTTCTAAAGCCAAGATCGCATAATTATTTTTTTTATTTACAAGGTATCGGTTTCGAAAGATTTTACAATCGTTTTCTGGTTTTCACAAATTCATGTTACAAAATGTGTTTCCTTTGAGCTGGACCTCGCGTCAAGCTGTCACGTAAATAAAACATAGCACAGAATATGAAGGTTTGTAGTAAATAAAAGATTTACTTCAAGAAACACCTTGCGTACATGGCCATGTCTATACACTTAGGACTCACAGATGATTGCTACGTCATAAAAACACAGTACACCATTAAATCCACTGCAGAACATCTGCTGACTTTAGCTGGACATATTCTAATAACTGAATACCTATCTTGAACGGAGTGTAGAGTACAATCTATGTTTCTGTGCATTTGATTGTGTGTTATATTTATATTATATTACTTATTACAAACCTTCATGATACATACTATATTTTATCTATGCAACAACTAGCCGAGAGGTCCTACTAAATGACATTAATTTTTGAATCCCCGTAGATGACAGCGAAGTCTGTCGAAACTGATTTATTGCAAATAAGGAAATCCTTACGCGACCTTAGTTGTAGAAGTTTCTACCATGTAAAACAGATCACTGCTACTAATGGCTCAGTATGAGAAAATTCAGTCATACATGAACAGTTCGTGTAAATAGACGCAAGCTTTGCAAATTAGTAGACCATTGAATTCCGGTCATGCAGACGCGCAAGTAAAATTTCCTCCACTGATATTTCGTCGGCGTATCGTCCTTCCATCCTCATAGTGAGTCACGAGACTGACGACAAGATGCCAAGCGCGGCCTTACATGCTCCACCGCGGCGGTACTGCGCATGCGGGTCACAGATGCTGGTCGGAGGCAAAGAAATACGCTTACACATGCGTCTCCTGTGGCGAAGGCGTACAGACATCCGATTCGCATATCGGTGTATGATCGGCGGCGGTGACACAATGACGACTTCTCTGCAGTTTAATAACCCCACAAGCCGGATTCCATACTTTGTCCAAATTAAAATCATTATCTCTGTTTATTAAATTATTAGCTAATCTAATCTGTATAGCTTCCTTGAAGACAGATTCCCAAAAGGAAGAGGTGGATGTTAAAATCTTCACACCACTGTAATTCATGGAATGACCTGTATCAATACAATGTTTGGCCACAGTTGACTTGTCTGGCTATAATAAGCGTGTGTATCTTCGATGCTCCACACATCTCTCATGAACGGTGCCTGTTGTTTGACCTATGTACGACTTCTCACAATTTGCGCAAGGAATTTGATACACACCGGCTTTACGAAGCTGTCAATCGTCCTTCACAGAGCCGAGTATTTTCTTTACATTAACTGATCACATTAAGAGATGAAATAAAGTGCAAAAGCACTGTATAGGTCTTGATCATTTTTACAAGAACTAGGAAAGGAACGGGAAGGATAGCTTCATGGTTGTAGCACAGTGGGTTGCACATAGTTGAACTAAATGCCCATATATTTCTACAGAAGCTCCACACCAAGTGAGACAATCTGAAGTTCTCTTCCCTGAAATATTTATCAGTATAGCCAAGACACTGAAATGTTATATTAATATTGTATTTTATCGTTTTGGTAGTACATTAGGTACACCAAACAGTAGGTCCGTAATAACATTTCCGTCATTCAAGGTGGTGGACAGCTTGATATGTCAGCACCACATTCTTGTAGAATCCATGATCTTACATTAACGCAGAATTAGTGCCAAAACCAAATAGAGTGCTCCATGGTCATGAAGATGGACAGGACATACGGATATCGCAGTAATTGACGGTAATTAGGTCAGAAGGTGAAGTATACTTTAAGTCTGTTGCTAGTCATCATTCAGAACTGCACTAGTGAGTCATCCGATTGAACAATTATTGGCACTCATTGGCCAGTTACAATGTATGTAAAGAGTATTACAAAACATTATTCACAAGTCATCTCATTTCAATAAGTATTGGCACTCATTGGCCAGTTACAAAGCATTTATGGAGTATGCATGGAGTATTACAAAACATTGTTCATAAGTCATCTGATTGCAGTAATTATTGGCACTCACTGGCCAGTTGAAAAACATTTATGTAGCATGTATGGAGTATTACAAAACATTATTCATAAGTCATCTCATTTCCATAAGTATTGTCACTCATTGGCTAGCTACAAAGCATTTATGTAGTATGTATGGAGTATTACAAAACATTATTCATAAGACATCTCATTGCAGAAATTATTGGCACTCATTGGCAAATTACAAAGCATTTATGTGGTATGTATGGAGTAGTGCTAAACATTATCCATAAGTCATGTCATTACAGAAGTTATTGGCACTCGTTGGCCAGTTACAAAGCATTTATTATGCATTATTCAGCAGTCATCATTCAAAACAGCAGTTATTGCATGTAGCAAAAAGCTGCTAGAGACTATATTTGATATCAAGCAAGTGACGTAAGACATATTTAAAATGTAAGACATTGGAACTAGTACTCAATGTGTTTAGTCCAATAAGACATAGACATAATGGAATCAATACACCAGAAAAATTTCCATTCTATTTATGACTAGAAATATATCTTAAACTGGTAGCATTATTTAGTTGTTACTGGTTGTAATGTGTACTAGTAATATTTTTTTTGTGCTAGCAATGCATTGTGTCGGGATCAATATTCAACTGCTGGGGCATGAAAATATTTGACTTTGACTTATTGCTGGAAATAAGGATTATTAACGTCATTCGTCATGAGTCAGCTGTAGCAAGGTTATCAAACAAGTACAGTATATGTGATCACATTCATGAATGATAGAGACAACTTGGTAAATAAAAAATGCAAGTACTAGAACTGGTTTAATAACTAAGTGCTTGTAGCATATAACATAACGAGATATTTCATAAATCATTGTAATGTCATGAAAAGCTTCTCCTGGAAAAAAAAATACAAAGTGGATTATTGAGCTGAAACAAGAAATGTATATTAAGCTCCAAAGTGGTAAACTTCTAATTAGCAGGTAATGACGCATCTGCTTAACACGCATGTAGTCTAGCTGTCCGTTTCCAAAACATTCAATCATTATACTAAGCGATATACGGCATACTGTTAAATAGAACTACAACAAATACTTAAATAACTAATTAAACTTCATCAGTATCCTCATCTGCAAAAAAGAAAAAAAAATTCATTACTCATTACCATTTCTTCATATAACTAGACACGATCATTTGTCATCCTCTGATAAAACAGTTCATTATTCATTATCTTATTTATCAGCATCATTCATCAGCCTCATCATTTCATATATTACTAAGTTTAATACTTCTACCATATTTCATCACTAAAATTAACATACACAGCTCAACTCGACGGCCCGCCGCAAGTGCGTCCGAAAGAAATGTAATTAGTCAAGGTTGCTATCATGTGGTGCATATACTATATTTTGGTAATCTTTGTTAATTCTAATCCATTAACTCTTTATGACAAGGTATTGCATTTTCATTCGTTCATTCCGTTGGTGAAATTTCCATTTCATAGTAAACCACTGTTGTTGTTTAATTTATTTCTTTTACACGGTATTGCTTTCTGAAAATGATGAATATGGATTAATATCTTGCATTTAAATCATATACCCATTAAATGAAAACTTGTTTCTAGTGATATGACGAAGCATACAGCATAGCACGACAGAAAACGTATTAGGTCAAAACCATAGACGGAGGTGGAGTATCACTAGTAACTTCGATAGTATTTACATCTAGGTATTGTTTATTGCAGTCTCCGAATTGTGGTGGTCGTTGCGTTTTCATGTTGTGACTCACCTGCGTGTTCGTAGATTCTGCATTCTAGTTCTGAGTTTGCATTTGCGGCGGTGGCAATTGCCACTGGCCTGTATTATTGTTTTGCTGCGGTGGTGTCGCACTGTTTTGACACTGGGCAGCATAATTGTTGTTACTCCAGGTCCTTTGCTGGTTTGGTGTGGATCGATGGTTACTTTTGTTTCTTTTAAAACTGTTGTTACTATTCCATACATGTATTTTTTCATCATCACTAACATTACGACAGACGCGGGTATACAAGGTGAAAGGCATATTACTATATACATAACTAGGTCTACATTGGGTCTTAGCATCTATTCCACAATGCCAAGTCTTGTAAGCGATGACATCTCGGTCGGCAAATGATTCCAATCCAGGTATGGAGGCATTCTCACATCGAACGAGAGCGAGATTAAACCATCCACTACCAGTACTCCCTGTGGCAACGTCAAGACTGAAATTAGCTCGACATCCACTGAAAAAAATCGGTCCATTCAGTATGACACTTTGTTCAGTTCCATTTGTGCCAAGTTTATTCTCCAGGCTTATTAGGTGTTTGTATACTGGCATGCGATGGCGGCGTTGACGATACACACGTCGGCGAGGCATAGTGCTTCAATGCTGTTGCAGACATAGCTCACAGCTGAATGATTCCGCTGGTCTGCGTTGGCCGCTTTTAGACTGAGCGCATGACCTTGATTACATAAGAGCGCTGATAACGGACATCGCCGCTGCGACGGACGGCGCAGGAGTGTTTTCCCGTACGCGTGCTGTAACTGCACAAAGTGTCATATTGAATGGACCGATTTTTTTTCCGTGGATGTCGAGTTAATTTCAGTCTTGGCGTTGCCACAGGGAGTACTGGTAGTGGATGGTTTACTCTCGCTATCGTTCGATGTGAGAATGCCTCCCTACCTGGATCGCCGACCGAGATGCCATCGCTTACAATACCTGGCATTGTGGAATAGATGCTAAGACCCAATCTAGACCTAGTTATGTATACAGTAATATGCCTTTTACATTGTATACCCGCTCCTGTCGTAAAGGTAGTAATGATGAGAAAATACATGTATGGATGAAAGGACTTGGTGTACTTATTACCGTTGTTGTTGTTGTTGTTGTTGTTGCGCTGTCTCTTATTTATATTACCGCCTGTAGAATAAGAAGTGTTATAATTGCTGTTTGTGCTGTGTTGCGCGTGCAGGTTCTGTTGTGTGTATACTTCTGCCATGAAGAACGGTTGATTCTGTTGGCTTCCGTATTCGACGGCAGCCGGCGCACCTGAGTTGGGTTGGCTACCCTGCGCATTTTGCATGGCGCTGGTGTCAACACTGCAGCAATTGTTTTGCCGTACGGAACGCTGCTCCTCGTAAAGCATATCAACAGAATCGAGCCCGCATCTCGTGGTCGTGCGGTAGCGTTCTCGCTTCCCACGCCCGGGTTCCCGGGTTCGATTCCCGGCGGGGTCAGGGATTTTCTCTGCCTCGTGATGGCTGGGTGTTGTGTGCTGTCCTTAGGTTAGTTAGGTTTAAGTAGTTCTAAGTTCTAGGGGACTGATGACCATAGATGTTAAGTCCCATAGTGCTCAGAGCCATTTGAACCATTTTTGAACAGAATCGAGCACTGTGGGGAATGTTGTGGGTTGTCAGGAGAGCCAACACCGGGTACTACAGGAAGCCGAAAGGCACGCGTTTTAGCTCATGCAGGCTGGCTTTAGGTCTGGAACAGGACGAGGAATTTAAACTTTAGAAAAACGGACATAGCTGGTGGAATACTTAACTTTTATCCATTAATGATGAGCGTCGCTCTTGACTGTAGATGACTCAGTATCAATAGGAACTGGTAATGGCGCCATGCTAGGTCGTAGCAAATGACGTAGCTGAAGGCTATGCTAACTATCGTCTCGGCAAATGAGAGCGTATTTTGTCAGTGAACCATCGCTAGCAAAGTCGGTTGTACAACTGGGCAAGTGCTAGGAAGTCTCTCTAGACCTGCCGTGTGGCGGCGCTTGGCCTGCAATCACTGATAGTGGGGACACGCGGGTCCGACGTATACTAACGGACCGCGGCCGATTTAAAGGCTACCACCTAGCAAGTGTGGTGTCTGGCGGTGACACCACAGGGAAAATACTCTGCGTCGTTGTCTGGGATATGCAAAAGGTTTTCTTTGATATCAAACGGTAGTCTTGACTTCAATGCGCGGAGGATGTCGAACGTTGAAACCGGCTTGTCAAGGAAATGTCCCATATTTAAATATTTCTCAAAATACCGGCGCAAATTGCCGTGCTTAGGATTGAATTGTTCAGGATCCACAATCTGCTTACGAAGTCGTTCCTGTACAGATTGTGACCAAAATTTAGATAAGAAAGCTCTCCCAAATTGTTCGTACGTGACGCATCTGTCGACTTCACTACACGCCCATACAGCTGCGTCGCCTTGGATACAACCGAAAACATAAGATATCCTCTTGCATTCACTTCACGTACGAGTAAATTCATTTCTGAAGGCTTTAAGAAAGGTGACAGGATGTATAGTTCTTTTTTTTTTCAGGTATAAACAGCTGAAATTGTCTATGTTTTATGCGGCTCTCCTCTTCCTTGGCATTATAATAATGTTTTGTTTCAGAATGATTACAGTAGGGTTCAACTGGTGAATGACAAGGGAAATGTTGTTGATAATTATCACGTCTGTAATGCAGTGTGTCATGTCGAGGTGCGTACTGTTGTTGTTGTGAGTATGTAGTGTGCGGTGTGTATGCGTCATAAATGTACTTGTGTTCATTGCCAAACTATGTGTTTTGGTTGCTACTAACGTCATTGCACATAGGTTGTACGTAATTGTCAACTGTTTCGATTGTGCAGCGGCAGATTATGCTGCTTGACTGATTGCATGTTTTTTGTTATTTATAAATTCCGCGACAGTGTCATGGACAACAGCAGGCTATTTTTCTTGCAAGCACTCGTCAAAATATTTGTCTTTTTGCTCTATCCAACTGTAAAATTCTCTATTGATGCATGAGAAATAGTTGTCAGTGCGTAGTCACTTTATCAGTAAGCTGTTTGTCAATTGTGTCAACCTTGTTTTTGACAACGTCAATAGGCGTTTTTATATCATCATGCACTGCCGGATAAGATTTAATCTGAGTAACAATGGACTCGCACTTTTTACTGAGATTGTTCATTGTTCATGCATATCTGTCACATCATTATTTGTGTTTTCTTGCTGTAATGAAAGCTCTGAAAATTTCGCGTTGAGGTCGGACACTTGTCCAGTCAGTCTGCTACTTATCTCCGCAACATGGCTACACAAAGTGTCCTATGATGTTTTAAGTGCAGCTAAATCTGATTTAATTTCATCATGTTGTGTTTTTATCTCGTCATGAGCTGTTTTCGAAGTGGCGCGTATAGACGTCATGTGTTGGTCGATGCGTGCGTCAATGTCCTGTTTATGTTGTGTCATTTGATTCTGAATGGATTCCATCTGATTTTCGTTGTCAGTCATCATGTATTTTTGTTCATTCATCTGTTTCATAATAGCTTCGAACAGTGTGGCGATACTAGTGATGTGCAACTGTTCCGCCCCCGCCACGTCATTAGACGTGACGTCAGACACCAAAATGGGTTGGGAACCAGATATACGCATATTACTGGTAGACGATCTACTTTCTAAATTTGCGTCAACAGAATTATCAACAATATGTCGCTCGTTAGTATTCGGGTCAACGGTAACGTCACTTTCATTATTTAATGGAATGTCAGGATCGGATTGCGTCTGTGTTTCTAGTCTCTGGTCCTCCATCTCTGGTAATTGTTTTTTGGTCAGTACCATGCCACATGTAATGTATGACACAATAAAAATTTAAACTCGTTTGTGTAATCAGGATAAATGTAAAAATTAATCTCGCTGTGCGACAATGTCTGAAAAAGATAATTAATTGTCGAAAGTAATGGTGGAATTTTGATACTAATGGCAGCATGCCATATTACGTCGCACAGAACTATTGTCGGAAGTAATGGTGGACTTGTGAATACTAATGGCTGCACGCCATATTACGTCGCACAGAACTTAAGTCGGACATATTGTGAACTGCTACGGAAACGGTGAATTGTGATAGATCTACCAAGCAAGCTCCGATAGTGCAAAGCGGTTGAGGAAGATTGCTGATGTAAACATGCGTGCCTTACCTTGTATCTGCGTTTGCAGTGTAATTTCAGGAGTCGACGTACATTCCAGTAATTAGTCTTACTTCAATGTATTCCTGTCTTGCATCCCGTTTGTCGTTTGCAATAACCATGAATAAAAGGAAGACAATACAGTACATATAACAATAGGTCCATACAAGAAGTCCCCAATTTAATTAATTTTTTATTGGCTCATTCGTAACTGGGTGGAGAACATACAATGAATTATAGTCATGAATTTATAAAATCTCTCGGCGCTTGAGCATGAAATTTTCGTTAAAGGTCCGTTCACATATTTTTAACACTGTAACTTCTCTCTGTGATTTCTCTAAAATCGGACTTCGTTTTCAAACAGCACCCGAAGACGACGGTGGATCCGAGGAAGACGACTTTTTGCTTAAAATCGCGGAACCTTTTGCCATGGCAAGTCACCTAACAATGTTATAATGACTAAACATACAAAATAAAAATACATTGGTTAGTCGCCGGCCGGAGTGGCCGAGCTGTTCTAGGCGCTACAGTCTGGAACCGCGCGACCGATACGGTCGCAGGTTCGAATGTTGCCTCGGGCATGGATGTGTGTGATGTCCTTAGGTTAGTTGGGTTTAAGTAGTTCTAAGTTCTTAGGGACTGATGACCTCAGAAGTTAAGTCCCATAGTGCTCAGAGCCATTTGAGCCATTGGTTAGTAATTACAATGTATTCTGAAATAAAAAAAATTTAAAAGTACGCTTACATTATGTGATTACGAGTGCCCATTAGTTGCAACTAGTGAATAAAATAACAAAATAATGCAGTAATAATGGCTTTGTGCTACATACGTCCGATCTGGACAAGACCTAGAAAACAAAAGGTGCCTCTTAATCATCTGAGGATCAAAAATTTTCAAAAGTTTCCAGCGGCTGTAGACAATATTTATATAGCCGTTGGCTTGAAATATTTCTTTATTTTTTATTACTTACAAATAACCTTTCTCTTAATAAAACCTCAGCATGCAAATGTGCCTTTAAACGGTACAGAGTTCGATATGTGCTCTTTGAGGTGGCGACAGGTGGCACGACGGCTGTGTTCTCAGAGCATGCTGTGAGCACACTAACACATCTGCTTTGGTACAGCAGTATGAAAGGATTCGTGATGTGTGTGGTGGGTCCAGAACGTGCCAGCAGGGGTGCTGCACTGCATATATAGTTCACAGGGTGATGTGCCGACAAACATCACAGGCTGTCACAATAGTGGTGGCTCCGCTCTCAGCTGTTGAGGTCAGAAATGATATGTTAGATACTAATTGTGGAGAACTAACTTCCCATTTACAGTATGAATTTAGTGATCGTATAAAAATAATAATATCTGAATTTAATGAGACAAGAAAGGATATAAATATGGACAGTATTCAACTGAAAAATAATAATCAGTTGCTGGTCAAGAAATGGTAAAGAACAGTCAAGTAAAATTTAAAGATAAGTACAGACACTGGTACGTAAGCAAGTAAATAACTTAAGCAGTAAAAGCGAAATATCTGTCCGTAAAAGTCTCAGATTTTTTTGGGTTAGCGGTTTATTACCTTTACCAAATGCGACGGACTTGAGGGATCTATTTGCTATGCATCAAAAAGAAGTCACTGGGTGTACGGTGCCCCGTAGCTGCGAAGCAGCCAGATGACAACTCAGAAGACATCTTTCGCGTGATGTTTGCGAAGCCGCTGCCACAGCCACCTGCGATGTACACTGTTCAACATTATGACCACCGACGTAACATCGAGATAAACGCGCCAAGGTGATAGCAGCGTCACATGGCGAGGGATGGCTGCTGGTCAGTATCAGTGGGCATCCTATCCGTGTGCAGAATGGGGACGGAGCTGGATCTGTCTGAGTTTGAACGAGGGCATATTGTGATAGCTCGGAGGCTCGGCACGAGCATTTTGGAAACTTCACGACTTGTCGGGTGTTCGAGGACTGCTGTGATTAGTGTCTTCAACGTGTGAAGAAACCAAGGAGAAATCACGTGCGGATGTCGTGGGGTTGTGATGTCATCCCCCATTACACATGTCGGACGTCACAGGTTGGTGATACTGGTGAAACAGGACAGACGCCGCCCTCTGGCAGAACTAACACCAGTCTATAACGTTGGTCAGAGTACAAGTGTGTCTGAACACACAGTACACCGAACACTCCTAACGATGGGCCATTCCATGCCATGTCCTACTGTGATGTATCTGGTTACTACAGTGGTCAGATATACTGAAGTTTTTATTATGAATCGATAGGCTCATGTACAAGGTGACCCTAAAGTCAGTTAATACTTGAATATCCAGTGATTTACAAAAAAAAACGTAGGTTGATGTTGTGGTCTTCAGTCCATACACTGGTTTGATACAGCTCTCCATGCTACACTAACCTGTGCAAGCTTCTTCATCTCCCAGTACCTACTGCACTCTGCATCCTTCTGAATTTGCTTAGTATATTCATCTCTTGGTCTCCCTCCATGATTTTTACCCTCCACGCTGCCATCCAGTACTAAATTGGTGATCCCTTGATGCCTCAGAACATGTCCTACCAACCGATCCCTTCTTCTAGTAATGTTGTGCCACAAATTTCTCTTGTCCCCAGTTCTGTTCAATACCTCCTCATTAGTTATGTGATCTACCCATCTAATCTTCAGTATTTTTCTGTAGCACCACATTTCGAGAGCTTCTATTCTCTTCTTGTCTAAACTATTTATCATCCATGTTTCATTTCCATACATGGCTACACTCCATACGAATACTTTCAGAAACGACTTCCTGACACATAAATCTATACCCGATGTTAACAAATTTCTCTTCTTCCGAAACGCATTCCTTGCCATTGCCAGTCTACATTTTATATCCTGTCTACTTCGACCATCATCAGTTGGTTTGTTCCCCAAGTAGCAAAACTCCTTTACTCTCATTTCCTAATCTAATTCTGGCAGCATCACCCGATCTGATTCTACTACATTCCATTATCCTCGTGTTGCTTTTGTTGATGTTCATCTCATACCCTCCTTTCAAGACACTGTCCATTCCGTTTAACTGCTCTTGCAAGTCCTTTGCTGTCTCTGACAAAATTACAATGTCATTGGCGAACGTAAAAGTTTTTGTTTCTTCTCCATGGATTTTAATGCCTACTCCGAACTTTTCTCTTGTTTCCTTTACTGCTTGCTCAATATACAGATTGAATAGCATCGGGGAGAGGCTACAACCATGTCTCACTCCCTTCCCAACCACTGCTTCCCTTTCATGTCCCTCGACTCTTGTAACTGCCATCTGCTTTCTGTACAAATTGTAAATAGCCTTTTCTCCCTGTATTTTACACCTGCCACCTTCAGAAATTGAAAGAGAGTATTCCAGTCAACATTGTCAAAACTTTTCTGTAAGTCTACAAAAACTAGGAACGTAGGTTTGCCTGTCCTTGATCTTTCTTCTAAGAGAAGTCGGAGGGTCAGTATTGCCTCACGTGTTCCAACATTTCTACGTAATCCAAACTGATCTTCTCCGAGGTCGCCTTCTACCAGTTTTTCCATTCGTCTGTAAGGAATTCGCGTTAGTATTTTGCAGCTGTGACTTATTAAACTGATAGTTCGGTAATTTTCACATCTGTCATCACCTGCTTTCTTTGGCATTGGAATTATTTTATACTTCTTGAAGTCTGAGGGAATTTCGCCTGTCTCATATATCTTGCTCACCAGATGGTAGAGTTTTGTCAGGACTGGCTCTCCCAAGGCTGTCAGTAGCTCTAATGGAATGTTGTCTACTCCCGGGGCCATGTTTCGTCTTAGGTCGTTCAGTGCTCTGTCAAACTCTTCACGCTGTATCATATCTCCAATTTCATCTTCATCTACATCCTCTTCCATTTCCATAATATTGTCCTCAAGAACATCGCCCCTGTATAGACCCTCTATAAACTCCTTCCACCTTTCTACTTTCCCTTCTTTGCTTAGAACTGGGTTTCCATCTGAGCTCTTGATATTCATACAAGTGGTTCTTTTTTCTGCAAAGGTCACTTTAATTTTCCTGTAGGCAGTATCTATCTTACCCCTCGTAAGATAAGGCTCTAAATCCTAAAATTTGTCCCCTAGCCATCCCTTCTTAGCTATTTTGCACTTCCTGTCGATATCATTTTTGATACGTTTGTATTCCTTTTTGCCTGCTTCATTTTCTGCATTTTTGTATTTTCTCCTTTCATCAGTTAAATTCAGTATCTCTTCTGTTACCCAAGGATTTCTACTAGCCCTCGTCTTTTTACCTACTTGATCCTCAGCTGCCTACCTCTAACATAGGTAGAGAGGTAAAAATTGAAATACACGCTTGAAATGACAAGCGGTTTTACTGAAACCCAAAAGGTGCACAAAATTAGCAACAGAACTTCCTTCATAAGATATTGTAGCTGTGGTTAGCATTACAATTGATTTTTGTCAAAGATGATATCCTGTATAACTAACGCTCAAGATGTTGGTCTTCATTCATCAACAGCACATATAGTCGAGGATCAATGTCGTGAATAGCACTGTACAGCATATCACTAGATATAGTGAGGAATTGCCGCCGGATGTTATCTTTTAGCATCCCTAACGAGGTCACACGATGACAGTAGACTTGCGACTTCATGTAACCGCTCAACCACTAATCACACGATCTGGGGATCTGAGAGGCCAAGAATGACGGATGTGGAATGACTCTCTCTCTCTCACTATAGCTCATTTTCTACGCGATTCTAATGCGGCGTCACTGACCTGCTGCTGACCAGTGTGATCTTTTGGCCAGTTTTTCACTCGTTATTGGTTTCAATAAAATTTCAAGTCATTTCAGGCACATTTGTAAATTTTACGTCCTTACCAACATTACTTCGTGAATTATGTATTGTCAAATGCTAACTGACTTTTTAAATACCCTGTATTTTATGAATAGCCTCTCTTTTCTTTAAGATAAAAAATTTCTAAGTGTGGATCAAACACATTCGGAGGTAATGAAAGTAACAACTAGGCCTTTGTATGAAACAGTAGCACTGGTAGCAACAAACTGCCATCTACATCTACATCTACATGGTTACTCTGCAATCCACACTTAAGTGCCTGGCAGATGGTTCATCGAACCATTCTCATACTTCTTCTCTACTATTCCACTCTCGAATGGCGCGTGTGAATTAGGAACACGTAAATCTTTCCGTTCGAGCTCTGATTTCTCTTACTTTATTATGATGATCATTTCTCCCTACGTAGGTGGATGTTAACGAAATATTTTCGCATTCGTAAGAGAAAGTTGGTGATTGAAATTTCGTAAATAGATCTCGCCGCAAAGAAAACCGCCTTTGTTTCAGTGACTGTCACACCATCACGCGTATCACCCCTATTGCGCGAAACACGAAACGAGATGCCCTTCTTTGCACTTTTTCGATGTCCTCCGTCAATCCTACCTGGTAAGGTTCCCATACCGCACCGCAAAATTCCAGAAGAGGACGGACAAGTGTAAAGTAGGCTGTCTCTTTAGTGGGTTTGTCGCATCTTCTAAGAGCTCTGCCAACAAAGCGCAGTGTTTGTTTCGACTTCCCCACGATATTATCTATGTCGTATTTCCAATTTAAGTTGCTCTTAATTGTAATTCCTAGGTATTTAGTCGAATTGACAGCCCTTAGATTTGTGGCATTGTGGAGTCGAACTTCAAAAATGTGTGATATCACACTGCTGAGCAGAAATACGTTCATGTATAGTTTTGCTACAGCATACATCGCTCGTAAGTCGCTCCATTCCCTCCCTTCCCCACGCCAGAGCTTACTCTCAGCAGGTGGAGAACAAACGCTGAAATTTATCACAGAATCCAATGGACGAGGCCATAGTGGTACGGGTATCGTTAATATGTTATTTCTCGGTTTGACGCCGTCAGACTCTGCTGACGAAGCCAACGACGGAACGTTAAACCCTGAACTCGTCAGCACACGGACCGCACTTTCGAACGTGAACATTGAGCGTGCCGAGTTCAAAGTGCTGCTGAAAGTCGAAAACGATGCGACATGAGTACGCGGTACGTGTGCCTGAACGTGGTACATGCGACGCAGCGCACATCCAGCATCGTTTGTCGGCTGTAACGGCCTCGAAAATCACAATAAGAGGTTGTCGTTTGTGAAATTTCTGCGTTAGTAGTGTTATTCTGCCTGTAGTATGCATACATAAAAACTTCAATTTACGTGAACATATGAAGGGCTAATTTCAATAGTGGTACAAGTCCATTTTTGCTCATTCTGAGATAAAGAGTCCTAAAGTTAAAAGATACTTGAATATTTCTGGTATCTCAACTGCATATTTTTCAGCGCTCTTTTAACTTTAGGGCTCTGTCTCTCAGAATGAACAAAAATGGACTTGTACCACTATTTAAATAAGCCTTTTTATTACAGGGGAAAACGAAAAGTACCATGTCCCGTGAATGAGTATATCGACTTATAAAAGTTCCATTACAAATACTGCGATACAGATTTACAATAGTTCTCCGTATAATATAAAATTTATTTCATCATTCTCACTTTTTATTGAGTCTCTAAGACCATTCTTAGTTAATCACTGTTCCTGCTCAGTAGTAGTAAAAGACGAAATTGAAACAAGAAATTGGAAAATATTTTACAGCAAGTAGCGCAAGCTCCCTTGCATATAACGCTAACGAAACAAACCTATTCCTCAGAAAGAGCGCACATGTATTTGTATGACTTCGAATATGACAGAATATAGTTCTATTAAACTAATAACAAAGTATCATAACCTGTTACAAAACGCGAATCGTAGTAAAATGTTTGCCTCTATTAAATCTTTAACGAGCAACACATCCTCTGTTATTTTTAATTCTACACATGTAGTCACTACGCTATGCTGTCCATTGGCGAACTACGATCATACTTTGTATGTTACCATTTCCTTAATGCTTTAATCGTAGATACATCATTAACTGACATGCAGTTATAAGAGATCGTATCAAGAAGAATGCGTTTTTGATGGATCCTAAGCGTGCCGTCGCCTTGAAACGGCGTGATTTCATAATAATCAAGTTACAAAAGTTTATTAACTACCAATATGACGTTTCCCGCCATTTTGATACAATAAATCGACCAAATAACGACTGCTCTTCGGGAGATCCTAAATTTTATGGTGCTTCGAAACGGCAAATATACATATTGGCGTCAACTGAAAGGTAATATGACGTCTCCTGACTCTGCACTGAAGACGGAGCTGGCTGGCGTTGTTCCATCTCACTGGTCCACGTACAAACGCACGTGGAGTACACCTGATGTGCTAGATATTGCTCTGCATCTTCGAAAAGACTCACCATCGTGATTTTTCCACGCTATGACATAAAAAACAAGACGCTTTCAACGCTAAAAACGAGCGAGGTGGTGGAGTGGTTAGTACACTGGGCTCGCATTCTGAACAACGACGGTTCAAACACGCGCCCGACCATCCTGATTTAGGTTTTCTGTGATTTCACCAAACCGCTTCAGGCAAATTCCGGGATGGTTCCCTCGAAAGGAGGCCGCCGATCTCTTTCCCCGTCCTTACCTAATCAGAGCTTGTGCTCTTCCTCTGATGACCTTGTTCTTGACTGGACACTGATTTCCTCTTCCTCCTCAACGCTCTATTTTCGAATGCACGGTTCGTCACTTATACGACATTATGGTGAAAGCAACTGGTGGAAATATCGCGAGATAAAACTTGTACGGACTACGAAACGGTTGCAGGCCGTGTCGGCAGCAGCCGCGTGTTGGACGGAGCCCCCTCAGACTGCGGCACTCCAGACGCTGGTGGCCGGGCCGCACCGCACACCCAGGGGACGGCGAAGCGGCTGTCTGTGTGGCAGGCGCGCCGAGCGAGCACCGACGCGGGCGCCGAGCATCCAATTTAACTAATGGAGCCGGTCTTAGCAGATCCCGTGACCGGATTATCTCGCAAGTGCTCAACAAGTAATTAACTTAATCCGCGATTCGGGCGCTCTCACTGTGCTGTACTAATCGAGGGCTCGTGCCATCTGGTCTCGTCTAACAAGACGTTCCGCCAGCCCTGTATCCCACTCAGGAACTGCGACACCTACGACTGCGTTCTACAAAGAGGTGTTTACACAACTGCGGTTAGCGTCATTGCCTCAGGAACAGCTGCCTGCTGTCCTTTCACAGTTGAAAAAGTGGGTCCCAAGTCCGTAGTCATCTAGCTTGTAGCCTTCATGACAGGCCCACTGATTAATAAAACGCAATTGATAAAATAACTGCTTGTAGGAAATGAACTAACGCTAAATCACAGCAAGACTCAGTTTTTACAGTTTCTAGCAAACTAATTCAACCAAACCTATGCTCTAATTACACAGAATGGGCAGATGATTAGTGAGATTGAACACTTCAGATTTGTAGGTTTTCGGATACATAGTATACTGACGAAACCCACGTTCAGGATCTCGTTCAAAGACTGAATGCTGCCACTTTTACTACACCGAAACGCCAAATAAACTGCTACACCTGCCTGGTATGGTGTAGAGATCCCGCGAGCACGTTTAAGTGCGGCAGCACGGCGTGGCATGGACTCGACTAATGTCTGAAATAGAGCTGGAGTAAATTGACACCATGAATACTGCAGGGATGTTCATAAATCCGTATGTGTACGAGGGGGGTGGACGTCTCATATGAACAGCATAATGCAAGGCATCCCAGATATGCGTCCCCTTGGGGACGGGGATGGGGTTGGGGGGGGGGGAGAGTCAGACATCTATCCAGTTCATTACACAGGAATTCCAAACTGCATCAGGAAACACTGCAAGTTCTATGACAGTTAGGAGGGAGGCGAGAAAACGTGGATTTCATGGTCGAGCGGCTGTTCATAAGGCACATATCACACATGTAAGTACCAAACCAGCAAGGTCATCGGTCTCATTGGATTAGGCAAAGAAGGGGAAGGAAGTCGGCTGTGCCCCTTTGACAGGAACCATCCCGGCATTTGCCTGGAGCGATTTAGGGAAATCACGGAAAACCCAAATCAGGATGGCCGGACGTGGGATTGAACCATCGTCCTCCCGAATGCGAGTCCAGTGTGCCTCGCTTGGTGTAAGGAGCGTAAACATTGCACGATTGAACGGTTCTATCTGAATTCTTTTGCAAATATGATCTGTCGTGATAAGGCTGATCGGCGTATGCACAGGCTGTGCCCCGTCAATGCTTGGGTCTCGCTCAGAATTCGTGCAGATGATAGGTGAAAACAATCCCAATGTTACTTCAGTTCACTGTACTGTACACCGTCAAGGCCTTACAGCCAAGTCACTTTCCAGCGAACTCTACGACGTCTTAAAATTGTCCATCAAAACTGTGAATTATGTTAAAACAATGCGTTAAATACTCATCTTTTCTGGTCCCTTTGCGAAGACGTGGAAGCAGAACATAAAAAAATGCTGTTTCGTAAGTAAGTACGCTGGCTCTCAAAAGGAAATTTGTTAGCTAGATTATCTTAAGTTAGAGATTAATTGATTCAGTTTTTGCAAATTTAAAACCAAACTGTATTGAGTGTGGAACTCCGAAAGCTAAGCGATCAAGTTGTGTTGACTTACCCGTCAGACATTTACGATTCATTGAGCTCAGTGAACTTTAAACTGCATGGTGGAGATTCGAACATAATCCCTCATCGGGATGCCATCACAGCGTATACTGATAAGATACAACTATAGAAACATAAAATCGTCGTCTGCAATTATCCTGCGTTCCCAAATTATTACTAATCCTGGAAGAAGCTCTCTTTATGGGGGTCTTTAAGCAAACTGATAACACGAATAAAGTATCAAATCATTTGCAGCGTCTAACTGACAAATTCTAACCCTATTTCTCTAGGTCGTATAATACTAACATTTATAGACTGGCAACAGACCCTTTTCACGTTGATCCCAGATGTGCTGTCGGAAACATTGCAAGAAGAAACTTTGGAAATTAAAAACGATTCTGCAGCCAAATATCACTTTGAGAAGATGGATAACTGATTACTTTTGGTGAAAAATCTCATAGGTTTATCCCAGCGTAGGTAAGTAAACACTGTAACTGTCCTTACGATTATCAAGTACTAATTTGTATGAAAGAACATTTTGATCAGCTGTAGCAATGAAAAGGAAATGCAGAAGCAAACCCAATATTTCTAGTAATTTACATTGTGCACTTTCTTCTATTTAAGCAAGAACTGAAAACCTTTGCAAACATATGCAACCTCATCGAACACACTGTGTTAATCCATCTGTCTTGCCCGGGTTCCCGGGTTCGATTCCCGGCGGGGTCAGGGATTTTCTCTGCCTCGTGATGGCTGGGTGTTGTGTGCTGTCCTTAGGTTAGTTAAGTTTAAGTAGTTCTACGTTCTAGGGGACTGATGACCATAGATGTTAAGTCCCATAGTGCTCAGAGCCATTTGAACCCATCTGTCTTGTACTACGAAATGTGTGTGCAAACCATATATGTCTCAATAAAAAATTTTCAGCTGCGCAAATAGTTGCTACAGGCCACAGATCGGTCGTCTAACATCGCCCCCATTCGAAGCACTTTGTGTGTGTTGTCTTCTGTTTCAGATTGCTCGCATCCTCACCGATCTAACGGCAGTCGCCATTTTTCTTCTACGCATTGTGATCTACTCCAAGAGACTAAATTATTTTTACACCATTTGGTACAAATAAGAGCGCATTTGATTCTGGCCATCTCTGTCATTAGTTGAGCTCGAACTTCCACCCTGCGGTATTTACACCGTAGTGCTCGATGGGTACAAGGAGCATGCACCACCTTTATGTTGCCAGCAGTGCCGAGAGAGAATTCATAGGCATTTCCCCTTTCAGAAGCCGCTCTCTTCACCCCTCACCAAGTCCTATTTCTCCATTTAATCCTCCCCCACCCCCATGACGATGAGCTAATCAATCGCACTTTCAAGTGTTTGCTGTGGGTAATACAGAATTATTAATGTGAAAGGGAGCTTGAAGTTCCAGTTTTTGGCTGTAGAGGGGCACGACAAGCAAAAGTTTGGGAACCCAAGCAACAGACCAACGTCAGAGCTGTAAGCCAATAGTTTTGTACCTCTGTTCGACGACTCTTCTTGCAAACAACGCTTCGCTCCCCCAGCGACCTGTGACCTACAGTACACTGCAGTTAGGAGCAAGTTCGTAGAGCCGACGGCTTACGCCTACTCTGAAAAACAACAGTCGAGGGCTACCACGACAAATGCGTCCACCAGACAGCGACTGATGTGGCAGCAGTAGTCTCTAACCCCACGAATCTCTTTCTGACACCAGCAACCTGATTGGAAGCGAAACTAAATGTATCCTGCCGCCGAGCTCTGTAACTTAGCCTGGGCGTGCGTCCTGGGAGGCCATTTCACTCTGAGCGGGATTTCTGGGCTAGATGACGAATATTTAAGTATTTCTTAAATCAGGAGCACAGTCCTGCGCCATCACTACGCTTTATCCGCCATCGGAGCCCCTTCTAGCCCTAGCGCCCAAGATCTTCCAGCGTGACCATCCGGAAACAGACAAGGCCCCGACATGGTGACCGACTACTCTACTTGTAATATCTCTGTGATTGTCTTTAATTTGCCTTCACGGGGCTTATAAACTTTTATCATAGAAACTTAGAATCTGATGTACTCTCCTGCACAGAACTTCAATCAGACTCTGTTCTATCTTACGAATGTCAAGAACTATTAATCGCAAGGACTGTGATCGGATTTTGCTTCTGTCCTAAACTTCATGGAATTTCTGTCAGGTCGGTAGACAGAATTTTATGTCGAGTTCGTTGAAGACCTGATGCATGGTTCCCCTTGCGCTACCTGTAGTTTCGTTCAGTTTTTGTGTGCCTATAACGCCTTGATTATGTTCAAATTTCCAGCGAGACTCCCTTTTGCATTCGTAACAGTTTTCTAACACGACTGTCGAACCATGGTAGGTCTTTCCTATTTCTCACACTCAGCTCAGCACATACTTGTCTAAGGCGTATTTATTAAACAATACTCTCGAACTTGTCCGTTAAAATTTTCGGTCATGGAGATGTATTTTTCATGTTGGTCACTCAGGTAATGTGAAATACATTTTTTGTCGCTGTTTCTAAGCATTAATATCTTCCTACTTTTGTTGAAAATTCTATTTACAGCCGCATTCAGCAACCCTGTAACGCCTTATAGTCATTGACGTCTTGTTCTACTCTGAATCGAAAATGTGGGGTTTGTTGGTGACCAAGATCAGATTCTCTGTTTGGCTGCTCAAGGTAGTTTTTGGATAAGGCATTTTAAAAAAAATTCACATGATTTCCTGTCCCAACAATCCTGCTTAACCACAGTAGTCTCCCAACCTGTAGTTGGTAAGTGTAAACCTCTAACTCGTACTACAACATGATTTGGAAATTTACGCAAAATTTTCTTCACGTTTCATTTCAACGTTCAACCACTATTGCTGCTGCTTTAGGTGTCTATAAAAGAATTCGATGAATTTGTTAGATCCATCTTTAACACTTATATTCGATTATTTCGCAACTGCAATTCATACTAGCCTTTGCAGGTGGCTACGCCTTTAGAAGTTGAAACTGCTATAACAAATAGACTCGAAGGGCCTCACTTCGGTAAAACTAAGCCTTTTTTATAAATAAATTCATTGCTTAATAATCAATTCTGTAACGCTATCTCACTTTCTTAATGAAATTTCACACTTAACAATAAACCATGCAACTTATGAATAACAGGCATATAATGTAAAAAATATCAGCTGACACGACAATCGTTCGTAAGATTCTATAAAAATTATTAGAGAGTAACAGTGCTCCACTTTTAGCCGATCACTGTACAATGGCATTCAGGCCACTCTCTCTAATTGCAGTAGTCAAATGTGAAACATGTGCGAGTAGTGGCAACACTTTCCAAACACGTTGTAATAAAGTTGCAATGCGAAAGATTTGAAAACTCTTGACCTGTTAAGCAAGGCTGAACTTATCGATATCACACTCTTTACAATAATATTTGTGGAACATGAACATATACAGGCACTTAAGATTTAACTTCTTCACTGAAATTTCTAGGCAGAGAATGGAGTACTTACGAGTGGGAAATTGTATTCGATTCATTATATTTGTTATGTGCAACAGTTAGGTAGACGGAAAGGGGCACAGTGTAATACCTGACGGACAAATGGCGGAGGACAAACAACAAATTAATATATACACACACGTTCAATAAATGACCTGAGAGTGTCGAAATGAGAAACAACGGATCTAAAATTAAGCAAACAAACGACACAAGCCATTTGGCATTCAGGATACACGTGCAACAGAAGTCAATTATTCTAGCAATAATAATGATTTGGATATAGATAAACATATACACAATTCAAAGAGAAGCGAAAAATGAGGTAAATTAAAGGTAAGGGTGACGAAATTCATTCTATAATGGCTCTCTCTTTCGGTTTCAGGTTCTGAAAGTGGCAGAGATAAAATACAGGAAGCAAAAGGTTATTTACAATTTGTGCAAACACCAGATGGCAGACATAAGAGTCGAGGGGCACGAAAGGGAAGCAGTGGTTGAGAAGGGAGTGTGACAGAGTTGCAGCGAATCCCCGATGTTATTCAGTCTGTGTGTTGAGCAAGCAGTAATGGAAACAGAAGAAAAATTTTTAGTAGGAATGAAAATCTATGGAGAATAAATAAAAACTTTGAGGTTTGCCGACGACATCGTACTTCTGTCGGAGACAGCAAAGGACCTGGAGGAACAGCTGAACGGAGTGGACAGTGTCTTCAAGGGAGGATGTATTATGAACATCAACAAATGCAAAACAAGCATAATGAAATGTAGTCGAATTAAATCAGGTGATGCTGCGGGTATTAGATTAGGAAATGAGACACTTAAAGTAGTAAAAGAGTTTTGCTATTTGGGAAGCAAAATAACTGATGATGGTCGAAGTAGAGAGGATATAAAATGTAGACTGGCAATGGCAAGGAAAGCGTTTCTGAAGAAGAGAAAATTGTTAACATCGAGTATTGATTTGTCAGGAAGTCGTTTCTGAAAGTATTTGTATGGAGTGTAGCCATATATGGAAGTGAAACATGGACGATAAATAGCTTAGACAAGAAGTGAATAGAAGCTTTCGAAATGTGGTGCTACAGAAGAATGCTGAGGATTAGATGGGTAGATCACGTAACTAACGAGGAGGAACTGAATAGAATTGGGGAAGAGAGGAATTTGTGACACAACTTGACTAGAAGAAGGGATTGGTTGATATGACACGTTCTGAAGCATCAAGGGATCACCAATTTAGTACTGGAGGAGAGCGTGGAGGGTAAAAATCGTAGAGGGAGCCAAAAGATGATTATGCTAATCAGATTCAAAAGGAGGTAGGTTGCAGTAATTGTTCGGAGATGAAGAAGTTTGCACAGGATAGAGTAGCATGGAGAGCTGCATCAAACCAGTCTCCGGACTGAAGACCACAAAAACAACAACAACAACAATGATTCAGATTGCATGACCAGAACACGCTATTGTAATCACCTCCAGACCTGATGGAACATGAAGTCTCGAAACTTTTGTAGCAGCACGCGCCTCGTTATCAGCTCGGCTTCACAATTCACAGTAACATGAGAAAGTAACGAAAAATAAGTTTTGGGATACAAGTATTACTTAATAGAAAAATCGTCTCTGTGAGCAACCACTTCGTATATGTGAAACTATGTTGCCTATCTGCTGCAACTGATTTGCGTCCAACCACAACAAGCGTTCCAGAATGAGTATCCGTCAAAGGTGTCCATGAGCATGCACACTTCATCGCCAGCCAGATGACTTACTGGAAGTATCCAGAAGCAGTGAAAGGTCACCGTGTTCCCGACAAGACATATGAGAGAAACAGTTCAACGAAACTACACTGTAAATTTGGGTACTGATTACAGAGCATTACTGCAAACAGATACCAAAGATAAATTTACGAGTTACAGAAAGTTAAACTATTGCCTTTTAAATACACATTCTTACAGTTACAAACATACCTCCATCACCGGTGTTCAACCTGTCTTTGCTGTACGCATGCTAATCCGAATTTAGAGCTTCACTGCTTTCAATATGTTTCAGCTAATTTACTGTCCCTAGGACTATGTGGGCATTATTACTCCTTATAAGCGAGACTGCTTCTGGGATCTTTCCGTAAAAGCCTCTGCTCTCTGATGTGACATGACGAACATTCCTGTCTTTAATTAACCGGGCAGTATTCGTCTCCTTCTGAAGTCATAACATGCCTTGTCGAGCATGTGGAGCGACTTCTCTACTGCAAAACCCCAAACTTGCAGGTCACACGTTCTTTGCAGCCTTTCTATCGGCTTCAGAGGCTAACACTACTGAAAGACATAACTTTTTCCCTTTATTCTGTACTTCCTGTTTCCTTTTTCTGTTTTATTTTCGTGATACATTGAAAGAATTATTTGTAGATACGTTTGGTGACGTTATTTCTTTGTACATACTAGCTATTCTTTATGGTGTACGTTCTTTATTTCAGTTACTAACATGTTTAAATTATTTTTCCATTAACAGAGTTATGTGATGTAATATCTTGGTATTAAACTTTAAATCTACATGATAGGAATTTTTCAAAACGCAAGGACAAGCGAGATAGGTTGAACTGTGTAGATGGTCGACAACGTATCAACAAAGAGTCAGGAGTGCGAAGAGCGGGGTGGAGGTGATGGTCGTGCTGAATGAGTGCTAATAGTGTGTTGTGTATACTACGTCCATGGTCGATGTTAGATGACCTTTTGAACAGTGATTCGTTTTGTGATTTTGGTGTGTATCGCGGGCAAAGAATGAATTACGTGGCGCGTTGCGTATCAGTCGGAATTGCTAATCGCCAAATTAAGATTAAAATTTATGACGCGCAGACAGCTAAGCTACGTGAACGCTGTGAATGCGCCGTTTTGATTGTAGACACCACAGACGGTTTAGTGCGTAAAGCGGACTGTAAAATGAAACAGAAATATGGTAACGCATTCGCTTGTCGTGAACTGATATCAATAACGTTAATCTTGAATATACGGTGTGCCGATTGCTGAGCAATTGATGTGACCACGGTGACTACTGTGCACCGTACGGACAGTTTGATATATACCGTGACTGTTAATTCAAGTTACGAGTAATTTTATGTACACTGTTGCTGTGGACGGTTGTACTGCGAAATGCGCGGAGCCGCGATCGAACGGAAAACCGTAAATCTGAAACTGTGGCTGCTAGTGACAGCTAGCAAACATTATGACATGGGGATACGTCACGCGTTAAATGAAGGTAGCATGTCATACTTACGTCGATGCATGTAGATGTACTAGTTACGATAATTCTACAAACATCGCGAGTACCAGAAAGGTTCGCAACGGACGGCTACAGGGTCAGCAAGACACCAGTAATTACTGGACTACACGCTCAAGGAATACGGACCAACGACGCTGACATCGACAACTTGCTGACAGCACCAGCTGAGTGAAGATCGTAGCTACATGAAGATCGGAGCTGATTTCCTACTGCTAGGAAAGAACACTAAAAATTCAACTTATTATTTGTGTGAAAGTTATGTTAATTTTCCTTAAAGTAGCACCTAACATTGAACTGTATTTTACCAGTCGCTCTCAGAATTAAAGACAAGAATCATTTTTTTGTCAGTAAATCAATATTCTTAAAGACGTCATTTATTTGCAAGCTCAGTATCTTCCGACAAAGTCACCCTTATTAAAAATATCTACTGTCATAATCAGTGTGACGTAAGTTTTCCAGCCGGCCGCGGTGGCCGAGCGGTTCTAGGCGCTTCAGTCCGGAACCGCGCTGGTGCTACGGTCGCAGGTTCGAATCCTGCCTCGGGCATGGATGTGTGTGATGTCCTTAGGTTAGTTAGGTTTAAGTAGTTCTAAGTTCTAGGGGACTGATGACCTGAGATGTTAAGTCCCATAGTGCTCAGAGCCATTTTTTTTTCGTAAGTTTCCAGTCATTATTTTACATTCCCTTCTCAACTGCTTTTACATATTTTTTCCTGTTAGTTGCTTGTATCTTTGGTGTGACGTCATACGCGCGTGACTGCGTGTCAGATCGCTCTCTAAGTTTTCGTCTATTTTTAGGTTGCAGATATATATTTTAAAGGTTTTTGTCATAATATTTACTATATAAGTGACTTATTAGTGGTTTCTTCATTCACCTCTGCCTTTCTTGTGTTGTGACCTGATATTTGTGAGTGTTTCGTATCGGGCAACTTAACCTCTTACCCGTGTTTACATTCCGCACTGACCAGTTGCAGCTGTAGCGGCGCATCGAAAGCTAAGTACTACTTAATTGTTTGTGTATAGTAGTTTATTTAGGAACTTTAGTAGTCTTCAACCGGTGATCTTGATGTTGTCCTGTGAAATTACTTCAGAAGAAATTTTTGCGAACTGCTTTCTGTTTCGTTACTGTCATTAGACGTTCGATTTTCTTTCTGTGTTAGTATTTTGTTATATTTTCATTTTTTGTTGATTAATACTGTCAATAATAGTAGTTACTTTCCTTGTGGAGCAAGTTTGTGATTATTGTAGTCAGTTTTTAACATCTCCTTATTGTAGTAGTGGAACTTAGATAAAGTTGTTTTCTTGTTTCAATAACTGTAAAATTTTACCATGAGTGAGAAGTGTGGGCTTTGCTGTAGGTTCGTGAGTAGTGGATTGCGGTGTGAGACTTGTTCGAAGTATTTTCACTGGGGGGAATGCAGTGGGGAAGCCAGTGGGCATTCTGGTGAGATCCTCTCCTGGAACTGCAGGTGATGTAGCAAGAGTAAATTGATAGAGGATGATGATGATGATGTTTGGTTTGTGGGGCGCTCAACTACGTGGTTATCAGCGCCCGTACAATTACCCAATCTTTGCTCAGTCCAATTTCGCCACTTTCCTGGAAGATGATGAAATGATGAGGACAACACAAACACCCAGTCATCTCGAGGCAGGTGAAAATCCCTGACCCCGCCGGGAATCGAACCCGGGACCTCGTGCTCGGGAAGCGAGAACGCTACCGCGAGACCACGAGCGGCGGACAATTGATAGAGGAGCAGGAGCGTAAGATCTGTGCCCTTCAGGTGCAGTTGAAAAACGCACAGGAGGAGCTAGATAGGATGAGGAGGGAGAAGGGGGTTGGGGAATGGGAACTGGCTGTTGGCAAGAGATCTGCTAGGAGAAGGAGATTTTCAGATAGTTTTACTATTGGTGTTTGTAATAGATTTGACCAACTGTCAGAGTCTAATGGAGAGGAATCTCTAGTAACTGTAGATTTAGGAAGTATGCAGCAGACCTCAGCAGTTACGGTGGCTAGGACAGTTGCAAAGTCTAAGAGAAAGAAGAAGGTTCTGCTCTTAGGTAGTTCCCATGGTAGAGGTGTAGGCCAGCAGTTGCAGGAAGTTCTGGGGAGTGAGTTCCAGGTCACCAGCATTGTGAAGCCTAATGCAGGATTGGCTCATGTGACTTTTAACATAGGGGGGTTATGTAGGGATTTTACAAAAGAGGATCAGGTAGTGATTGTGGGTGGGGCTGGTAATAGTATTGATAGGGATGGGGAGTATGACATAGATGGTGACCTGGAAAAGATAGCCACTCAGACTGGCAACACGAATGTGCATTTCGTGTAACTGTTTCAGCGTCACGATCGGCCTCATCTTAATACAGCTGTCAGGCGTAATAACATGAGACTTGAAAGTGCGGTAATGACAGAAGGCATGAGTCACATTTCAGTGGTGTCGGTGGAGTCTGTCAGCAGGACGGGTTTCACTAGACATGGCCTGCACCTCAACAGGTATGGAAAGGGGAGGTTGGCAAAGCTTATAGGTGACAGCATAGGTGGGGAAGGTGGGATCACTCATGGGAAAATTCCGGTAGTTGTGGGTGTTAGAGCTGTACCTTTTTTAGATTGAAGTTAGCTGACAGGTATTCCTGCTTAAGGGAAGTCTCTCTAACAAAGACACCACTTTCGACAAAGCTTAGGTATCCGATAAATGAGGGAATTAGTATATTTCATCAAAACATACAAGGCCCGAGATAAAGTTAGTGAACTACTTATAGATGTTGACTCTGAAATTATTGGTATATCTGAACACTTCTTAAATAAGGAGATAATTCAGAGGCTTCCTTTACCAGGATACAGGTTGGCTGGCAGCTTTTCTAGGAGCTCTTTGCGGTGTGGGGGAGTAGCCATGTATGTGAAAAACGGTATCCCATTTGAGTCAATTGATGTTTCAAAGTAGTGCACTGAAAAGGTGTTTGAATGTTGTGCAGGTGTGGTTAAATTTAGTGGAGCTAAACTTCTTACTGTTGTTATTTATAGATCCCCAGACTCCGATTTCACAACATTTTTGCTAAAGCTAGAGGAGGTTCTTTGTTCACTTTATAGGAAATACTAAAAGTTGGTTATATGTGGTGACTTCAATATAAATTGTATAAGTGATTGTGCAAGGAAAAGGATGCTGGTAGACCTCCTTAATTCATATAATCTTATGCAAACCGTATTCTTTCCAACAAGAGAGCAAGGGAACAGTAGAACGACCATAGACAATATTTTTGTTCATTCGTCATTACTAGAAGGGCATTCTGTTAGCAAAATGGTGAATGGCCTTTCAGATCAGGATGCACAAATTTTAAGTCTAAAAGATTTTTGTGCTGCAACACAGGTTAAATATAGTTACCAACTTTTTAGGAAAGCTGATCCAGTTGCTGTACAGACTTTTGTAAACCTTATCAAGGAACAAGAGTGGCAAGATGTTTATAGTGCTGATACAGTAGACGATAAATATAATGCTTTCCTCAAGACTTTTCTCGTGCTCTTTGAAAGTTGCTTTCCGTTAGAACGTTCAAAGCAGGGTACTAGCACAAACAGGCAGCCTGGGTGGCTGACTCAAGGTATAAGAATATCTTGTAGAACAAAGTGGCAATTATATCTATATCAAAACGTTAGAAACAGTCACAATCTAAATGCAGTAGCCCATTACAAACAGTATTGTAAGGTGCTTAAAAAAGTTATTAGGAAGGCAAAAAGTATGTGGTATGCAGATAGAATAGCTAAGTCTCAGGATAAAATTAAAACCATATGGTCAGTCGTAAAGGAAGTGGCTGGTCTGCAGAGACAGGTCGAGGACATAGAATCAGTGCGTAGTGGGAATGTCCGTGTTACTGATAAGTCGCATATATGTACAGTATTTAATAATCACTTTGTGAATATAGCAGGTGAACTAAATAGAAACCTAGTCCCAACAGGGAATCATATAGCGCTCGTAGAAAAAAGTGTTCCGAGACTGTTACCAGAAATGCTCCTCCATGATACTGACAAGAGGGAGATTGAGTTAATAATTAAATCACTAAAAACCAAGAACTCTCATGGATATGACGGGGTATCTAGCAGAATACTGAAGTATTGTTCCATGTATGTTAGCCCAGTACTTAGCCATATCTGTAACTTTTCCTTTAGGAGTGGTCGGTTTCCTGACCGATTAAAGTACTCGGTAGTGAAGGCACTTTATAAAAAAAGGGAGACAGGGATAATGTTGATAATTATAGACCTATTTCTATGCCATCGGTGTTTGCTAAAGTTATCGAGAGGGTTGTATATACAAGGTTACTGCAGCATTTAAATTCACATAATTTGCTGTCAAATGTACAGTTTGGTTTTAGAAATGGCTTAACAACTGAAAATGATATAGTCTCTTTTCTCTGTGAGGTTTTGGACGGATTAAATAAAAGGTTGCGAACGTTAGGTGTTTTCTTTGATTTAACGAAGGCTTTTGACTGTGTTGACCACAAAATATTACTGCAGAAGTTGGAACATTATGGAGTAAGGGGAGTAGCTTACAATTGGTTCGCTTCTTACTTTAAGAACAGAAATCAGAAGGTAATTCTCCGCAATATTGAGAGTGGTAATGATGTTCAGTCCCAATGGAGCACTGTTAAATGGGGCGTTCCCCAAGGATCGGTGCTGGGGCCACTGCTGTTTCTTATTTATATAAATGATATGCCTTCTAGTATTACAGGTAATTTAAAAATATTTCTGTTTGCTGATGACACCAGCTTGGTAGTGAAGGATCTTGTGTGTAATATTGAAACATTATCAAATAATGTAGTTCATGAAATAAGTTTGTGGCTTGTGGAAAATAATTTGATGCTAAATCACAGTAAGACTCAGTTTTTACAGTTTCTAACTCACAATTCAACAAGAACTGATATTTTAATCAGACAGAATGGGCATGTTATAAGCGAGACGGAACAGTTGAAGTTCCTAGGCGTACGGATAGATAGTAAGCTGTTGTGGAAAGCCCATGTTCAGGATCTTGTCCAGAAACTAAATGCCGCTTTATTTACTATTAGAACAGTATCTGAAATAAGTGACATTTCAACACGAATAGTAGTCTACTTCCCATATTTTCATACGCTTATGTCATATGGTATTATTTTTTGGGTAGTTCTTCTGATTCAAAAAGGTTATTTTTGGCTCAAAACCGGGCTGTTCGAGCTATGTGTGGTGTAAGTTCGAGAACCTCTTGTCGACCCCTATTCAATAGTCTGGGAATTCTGACATTGCCCTTACAGTATATATTTTCTTTAATGTCGTTTGCTGTTAGCAATATTAACTTATTCCCAAGAGTTAGCAGCTTTCACTCAGTTAATACTAGGCAGAAATCAAATCTGCATGTGGAATGCACTTCCTTGACTCTTGTGCAGAAAGGAGTGCAGTATTCTGCTGCATCCGTTTTCAATAAGCTACCACAAGAACTCAAAAATCTTAGCGGTAGCCTAAACTATTTTAAGTCTAAACTGAAGAGTTTCCTCATGGCTCACTCCTTCTATTCTGTCGAGGAGCTCCTGCAAGAGCTAAAAAATTAAGCAAATTCCAATGTTACATTCTTGATTTATTTATTTAAACTAATGACGTGTCGCCTGAATATGTTTCTTATATTTCATTTTATCTGTTTCTACAGTCGTGTTATAATTTCATGTATTGACTCGTTCCATGACCATGGAGACTTCTCCTTAATGTGGTCCCACGGAACAATAAGTAAATAAATTAATAGATAAATAAATTATTGTTTTTTCCTTGCATGTCCCTTGTTTTGCACCAATTCTTGTGAGGATTATTGTGTTTCCAGCGCTTGAACATTGTTCACCAACACGTTAGCAAACAGTAGTTCACCACGATTTGCCCAGCGTCTATACTAAGTAAATATGGTAGTTGGAACCAAATGGCTCTGAGCACTATGGGACTTAACATCTGAGGTCGTCAGTCCCATAGATTTAGAACTACTTAAACCTAACTAACCTAAGGACATCACATACATCCATGCCCGAGGCGGGATTCGAACCAGCGACCGTAGTAGCCGCGTGGTTCGGGACTGAAGCGCCTAGTTAGAACCATTTTTGGTGTTGACGGATGCATGAACAGTTATCATGTTATATTTTCAGAAACCTTGCTTGCATGTGTGAGCATAATATTCGATTAACTATGAGAGATTCTAAAAATTCTTGGTTTCATTTATCGTAAAACTTCCATGCGCGAGAAATTAAAGGGGACCGAACAGTGTTTCATGAGTCTTTGTTGTTTAACACAGTCGGTTCTATCTTAATTAACTTTTGAAGAAATACTGTTTCGGATGATGTACCTAAATTTTGTGTCACGGCTGATCCGCTATCTTCCCAAGATTCCTGCGTTTAGTGCACGACTGACCTATTGGGGTGGAGGTTGGGGTTGGTGGGGGGAGGGGGGAGTTCCTACTATTCACCACCCGACAGCAGACATAGAGAAATCCGCATCAAGTATCATTGCAGAATCGTCCGAGCGCCTGGTTTAAGCAGTCTACGCCTCTCCAAACCGTCTCCAAGACCACCGTCGGTTCTCGGGACGATGCCGTAAAACTTCCTTTCTGCTCTAGAGTCTACCTGTTTTGAACCAAGCAGCCAGCTACCCGTGCGCACCGAAGATGTATTCGAACCCAGACGGCAGGTCTCGTTCGGAGATGAGTCACGATTTGCCACCGGATACACCCAATGCGCTCAACAGCTGCCGACAGATTCTCCTCTACATCTTGGATATGACCCACAGTAAACAAACAGAGAGTACGCTGGACTTTCTTCCCGACCCGCCCCCATTCAGGAAGATTGGCTCCAAAGAGAAAGGCGTTCTCAGACGTACTTTTAGGAATGGTCAATATCTCAAGGCTTAAGGGGACAGTCGTGCGGCCAGCACATGCTCCCAAATGGTTCAAATGGCTCTGAGCACTATGGGACTTAACATCTGTGGTCATCAGTCCCCTAGAACGTAGAACTACTTAAACCTAACTAACCTAAGGACATCACACACATCCATGCCCGAGGCAGGATTCGAACCTGCGACCGTAGCATTCGCGCGGTTCCGGACTGCGCGCCTAGAACCGCTAGACCACCGCGGCCGGCCACATGCTCCCAACTTCCGCCCATTGTTCTCTATTCGCCGTTCATCGTCGTGTAAATATCGAAGGGAAGCGGAAGGTGCAGCGACGTCAATGATCAAAGGCGACGTTACAGGCTCCAGGGCTCCAGAGGTGTCAAACCATTCGTCTCATGTGCCGCATCGCCGTCGCCGTCCACTGCAGAAGCCTGAAGCCTATCGGCCGTAGCCAACAGAGTTTCCAGCTGTTGACAGACAAGGGCCAATCGCATCTATATCCGTCACAACAATGCAGTCCCTATCCACCTTTCATAGGTATTCGTCTACACTACAAGGAATACAACATTAATGCAAGCACTCGCTGGACGCAATCTAAGTACTTCACCCCAAAATAAGCTCACACAGTGAAAACGCACTAAAACTTCGCTAAATCTTAGACTAAGAATACACTGGTCAACACAGTGAAACACACAGATGCAATGCACGTTTTGAAGAAGCAAATGAGAAGAAAAATTAAACTAAATCCTGTATACAATAAAAAAAGACTTTTGCTGCATCTCATGTATCCACTCGACTTGTGGCTCTTTCAAACTTGTTGAGCTGCCACACTTACAGGAAAATGGCTTAGCTACACCAAGGAGATAATTTCAGAATGAATTTTCGATATGCAATGGAGCGTGTACTGATTTGAAACTTCCTGATACATTAAAACTCCTACCTATCTTACGGGACTAGTACTTCTGGATGAAAGCGAATTGTGGAGAGCTTCTATAAAGCTGGCAAGGTAGGAGAGGGAAGCGAAGCTGTGAAGGTGGGTCGTGAGTCACTCTTGGATAGCTCAGTTAGTTGATGACTAGCCTGCGGAAGGCACTATTTTTTGCAGATGTTCCAAGTTCGAGTCTCCACCCAGTGCACAGTTTTTGCTACCAAACTGTTATGTTCTAGTTAATTCATGTTTACGCCAATAGATAGGTCGTGAGGTAGCGAACAATCTCATATAAGGAAATCTATTACGTGTGCATCTAATTCACTGCAGATATCATCTTTCAGGGCTTCAAGGAACTTCCCGATCCACTAGATTATAGTGAAATCTTATTATGGTGTACGCACTAAATGTCAACAGGCTGCTGCCTAGCTCGACAACATTATAAAGATTTCCATAGATTAAATTCATGGAATTTTACTCGAATTCTAGTTACGACAAAGCTTTTCGCTTGTTGGGAGATAACTCTAACGACTGTCAATCAGATCTCATTCGAATGAATTTGCTCAAGACTGTTGACAGCTGTAGTAAAATTCTTGCACGTGTCATAGCACCAAATGCACAAGAACGTAAAGAAGAATTACCTGGTTGTCTACTGTATTTCCCGTGGAGTAGTGTTCAATGACTACCTCCAATAAGGTGGAATTGTCTACGGCATAAACCGAAAGAGAGTAACGAAGAGGTAACTCCACAATGAATCCCTGAGTACCACGCGACGCCAACCGACCACCATATTGCACTCATTCAAATGCAGTACAGAAGGGTATGGTGTCAATATACCGCTTTCGCAAGCATTGTCGTCTTTCCAAACGCTGAAGTCGCTACTTCTCACTCAGGCAGCTTCTCAAAAGCCATCACGAGATTCACTCCTCAGTGACAATGACCACTCAGCTATAGAGGAAGACATCTTGACATTCGATACCTGACAGAATGAAGAAGCCTTCTCAGGCTAAACTTACATATGTACCAGCAGAATTGCATATACATTACTTTAAAGTGTTTCTAGATCTGCCGAATATCGTATCCAGGGAGTATATGCTTTATTTCCTTAATTTATTTCCTCAAACCCGATTAAATTGGTGATTAAGTCGAGATTTACATCAAATGATGTGGTTAAAGTGCACAGACAACTATTTAGAGGGTTCTACAAATTTTGTTTTTAATTTTTTTTATCAGTGCCGAATCTTGTTCAACTCTTTTGATGTTATTCAATTGAGAACATTTGAGGGAGACAACGACTAGCAACAAAAACTTTCTAGAAGCTTTATTTTATTGTCGTGACTGATTTAAGGCCCTTGAATCTCTCTTCAGATAGCTATATTAGCCTAAGTACAGTGACATTGGAGGACCGTCTGCTTCTTACGAGTGTAAACTTGGAGTGAACAATATATTATGGCCGGCCGATGTGGCCAAGCGGTTCTAGGTGGTTCAGTCCGGAACCGCGCGACCGCTACGATCGCAGGTTCGAATCCTGCGTCGGGCATGGATGTGTGTGATTGATATCCTTAGGTTAGTTAGGTTTAAGTAGTTCTAAGTTCTTGGGGACTGATGACCTCAGATGTTAAGTCCCATAGTGCTCAGAGCCAATATAATATGAAGGGTATGCTAAGGTGCATGGCTAATGTATCAAAATGCTAACAGGCATGTAACTGAAAACAAAAAAAGTAACTGACGCGGTACATGAAGTGGAAGTAACTCCTCAAAATTCTTATGGAGGCCAGGAGTAAGCGACCTGCTACTGGCGACTTTGACGCTTTACTGAAACAGATGAAGCCGTGAGATGATGAGCATAATAGGCAGACCGATTGTGGCAATAAAACAGAGATGCTTAAAAGCATTTGTGGCTGTCGGTGGCCTCCCTCAACAATCTTTGAAAACTTCATTTACTGAAATCGTCAAAAAGTTGTTAACTGACAGGTAAAATGTATTGGAAATAAGTTAAATATCATCTTAAACCCCATGTTACTTACTACAGATGGAGGAGGAGGAGGAGATTAGTGTTTAAGGTCCCGTCGACAACGAGGTCATTAGAGACGGAGCGCAAGCTCGGGTGAGGGAAGGATGGGGAAGGAAATCGGCCGTGCCCTTTCAAAGGAACCATCCCGGCATTTGCCTGAAGCGATTTAGGGAAATCACGGAAAACCTAAATCAGGATGGCCGGAGACGGGATTGAACTGTCGTCCTCCCGAATACTATAGATGGAATCCCGAACTAATTTCCGTCAATCGGTATCGCCAACATCGTTATATATTACTATGTTCTGCCAAAGTGATTCCAGAAAGGTATATACTCTATTCATTAACCATGTTGAATAATTTATTTTTCTGCACAATATACAGAGTGATTTAGTTACCCATATCCATCGGTTTTATGCTACCCACAACGCTTTCAAAAACCATGCATCAGTGCGTTCATATTTTCTAGGTCATTACGCGCAAGCTATTAATCCTACAGAAAAAATGAACAGCATACTATTGTAGGAAATTTAAATACGTTTACACTGGAGGTCTTGGCTTTCGATTTATTCGAGAATAACGCGCTTCAAAATCCCTTTTGTACTATGTTTTTCTTGAGTAAATGGAAAAATTGAAACCTCTAGGAAAACGTATCATTGCACAAAATTTAACTACATTAAATTTCCAACACATAGTTCATTTCTTGTAGGGCTAACAGTTTGCATGTAGCGAGCGACAGAATATGGAAATCTTATGCATGGCTTTTGAAGGTGTGCTGAATTGCATAAACCCATCGGTAGGTGCAGCTGAAAAACTGTGTATAGATTTATGCCCATGTTGTTTCCTTCAGGTACCGAGAATAAACTGGGACGTAAATAGCGGTGTGCTGCCAACACTACCTAACGCTCTCGTCCTAGGGCAGACAGGATGCAACTGTAAGACGACCGGGTACCAGATCCGACTCGGAGCTGCGAACACGGCCGCTCGTGTTCCTTCCGGCGGCTGGCAAGTAGCAGCGCACCGCAGCGCTGACCTCGGCCCGGCCCGTGAGGACGGCGACCCGGCGCTCTGACGTCACGGGCAATTAGCGGAGGGACGGTGGGCGCCGCGCTGCGCTGCGACGTGTGGACACGCCGGCGGAACCACACGGCGGCGGGACACGAGCTGCGCGCCGCCCCGCTGCAGCCTGCAGCGCCGCGTCACCCCTAATTGCTTCTGGTAGCCGGTGTCGGCCCAGTCGCGGCCGACAAGGAGCCCCTGTCCTCGTGCGACGTTAGCGCCGTGTAGCGCGGCGGCAGTCTGCTGTACTGGGAATCATTCAGGTGGCCGCTGGGTACCGGCTAGTAAACACTGGCAGCCGCTGTCCACGTGTGTCAACACATACTAACGTCAGTGCTTTATGCGTCAATTTGCCACAAAATGTATATTCTAGTGCACTATTATATTTTTTCTTTCGTATTGTGTCCCATATTCTCGAACCAACTGACGTCGGGAAGAATATACACACCATATCCAAGATACCAAAATCAAATACATGTGAATATATATGGCGTTGTCAGAATAGGAGAAAGCTGTCGTAAGCAAATAATCCAAGTGAAATTACAAAATTTAAAAAAATTATATTAAACTTCTTAAAATGTTCAAAACTATTCCAGTATAGTGACTCAATCGCATTTAATATTAAATTTAAAAAAAAAGTTATAACCAGTTTCGGCAGTTTGACTGCCGTCTTCAGATCTGAGAACGGACAACGAAAATAAGAACTACCTTAAGGAACAATTTAATTAAAATTGCAGTTGTCTTTCTTCAATTTTTTTCAGATAATTAACATACCACACGTAGTGCTATAAATGAAAATAGCAGCTTACAACACCACTTCATCGTCCATAACATTGTTCTTTTAAATCCTCAGGTAATATAGGTCACACTGAATCTAAAACGAACGAAAGGGGAAATATGTAAGTAGGCTGTTTAGGTTTTTCTGTTGGTAACGCCATGTAGCGCTCTATATGAAAATCACTGACTGTGCTATGTGCAGTCTGTGACTGGTTTGCATTGTTGGAATTTGCTATTGCAGTGTTGGGCAGTTGGCTATTGACAGCACGTAGCGTTGTGCAGTTGGAGGTGAGCCGCCAGCAGTGGTGGATGTGGGGCAAGAGATGGCGGAGTTTTGAGAGCGAATGATCTGAACGTGTGTCCATCAGAGACAGTAAATTTGTAAGTCTGGATGTCATGAACTGATATATATATATGACTTTTGAACACTATTAAGGTAAATACATTGTCGGTTCTTTATCAAAATCTTTCATTTCCTAACTAAACCTATCAATAGTTAGTGACTTCAGTAGTTATAATCGTTTATTTCTCACACTCAGCTCAGCACATACTTGTCTAAGGCGTATTTATTAAACAATACTCTCAAACTTGTCCGTTAAAATTTTCGGTTGTGGAGATGTATTTTTCTTGTTGGTCACTCAGATAATGTGAAATACATTTTTTGTCGCTGTTTCTAAGCATCAATATCTTCCTACTTTTGTTGAAAATTCTATTTACAGCCGCATTCAGCAACCCAGTAACGCCTTATAATCATTGACGTCTTGTTCTACTCTGAATCGAAAATGTGGGGTTTGTTGGTGACCAAGATCAGATTCTCTTTCTGGCTGCTCAAGGTAGTAATTGGATAAGGCATTAAAAAAAATTCACATGATTTCCTGTCCCAACAATCCTGCTTAATCACAGTAGTCTCCCAACCTGTAGTTGGCAAGTGTAAACCTCGAACTCGTACTACAACATGATTTGGAAATTTACGCAAAATTTTCTTCACGTTTCATTTCCACGTTCAACCACTATTGCTGCTGCTTTAGGTGTCTATAAAAGAATTCGATGAATTTGTTAGATCCATCTTTAACACTTATATTCAATTATTTCGCAACTGCAATTCATACTAGCCTTTGCAGGTGGCTACGCCTTTAGAAGTTGAAACTGCTATAACAAATGGACTCGAAGGGCCTCACTTCGGTAAAACTAAGCCTTTTTTATAAATAAATTCATTATTTAACAATCAATTCTGTAACGCTATCTCACTTTCTTAATGAAATCTCACACTTAACAATAAACCATGCAACTTATGAATAACAGGCATATAATGGAAAAAAATATCAGCTGCCCCGACAATCGTTCGTAAGATCCTATAAAAATTATTAGAGAGTAACAGTGCTCCACTTTTAGCCGATCACTGTACAATGGCATTCAGGCCACATTCTCTAATTGCAGTAGTCAAATGTGAAACATGTGCAAGTAGTGGTAACACTTTCCAAACACGTTGAAATAAAGTTGCAATGCGAAAGATTTGAAAACTCTTGACCTGGCAGTGTTGGCGCTCGCTGTATTTCAGTAGTTCGAGTAATGAAGATTTTTGTGAGGTAAGTAATTCATGAAATGTATAGCTTATTGTTAGTCAGGACCATTCTTTTGTAGGGATTATTAAAAGTCAGATTGCGTTGCGCTAAAAATATTGTGTGTCAGTTTAGTGATGATCAGAATAAGTAAAGAGAGAAATGTCTGAGTACTTCAGTTTTCTAAGGGGACGTTAAAAATATATTATGTAGTGCAAGAGAATAACGACAAGAAAATAATTATTTAGAATAAAACTAATTTGTTGAGCGTAGCACGCTACCTTGGACAGCAATTCAAAGACCCTGTATAACGTCGTAAGAAACTATACATTGAAACGTTTACGTAATTATTTTCGTTAGAGTCAGTAACAGAACACAGTGATTTCTCGTGTATGCTGTACTTGGAGTCAAAAGTAAGACATAAAACAAATATACAGCGTCGTCGCACTGGCTGAGTTTTATAGAAAGTTTTCAAAACTTTTATAATTTTACACTTTATTAAATAACAGTGAGATTGCAAAATGAGATAACAACTTATGCATTAAAGGCCCTGACATAGGAATGTCACCTTGTCTTTATAAAATAAGACAGTAAGGCTCAGTTTAGTTTTACGAAATTTAAAGGCAGCTTTTAAATAGTGCTCGATAATGGAAACAGGACTGACGAATACTCAAGGTACCATCAAAGGATTTGTCGAGGTAAAATCATTCAACAACGTAAAATGGTGCAGTTTTATTCTAAGTACTCAGAAAAATAGGCACATCCACTAGGAAAAGACGGATAATACGCAAGTATACATTCAGCGTCAATTGACGCTGAACACTTTTCGTGAGTTGAAGGAGTTGGGTATTAATTTCTAACGTAGCGCTGCCTCACTATTAAGTACAGGCGTGGATTTGGGAAATTCTAGTAAATTTCGCACAGCTAAGGCTGGAAGGCAGTAATTAAGTTCTGCAGTTAGAGGTATCGATTGGCTATGGTTAGATTTCTTTTATTTCGGCACGAGGGCAGGAGTGGGTATCAGTCCTCGATTTCATTAGGCCATCCACAACTCGATTCCCCGTGCCAGTCTCTAATCTTAGATTAGCAGTTACGCCGAACGTCGGTGATTATTAGTTGGGTTTACTCCAGTATCTGTCTTCCTCTACAGTGCGTGAGTGGTGCTTGGGTAGCTGAGATAGTAGAGCACTTGCCCGCAAAAAGCTCGAGTCCCGGTCCGGCACACAGTTTTAATCTGGCAGGAAAGTTACATAACAGCGCACACTCCACTGCAAAGTGAAAACCTCACTCTGGAAACATCCCCCAGGCTGTGGCTAAGCGATATCTCCGCAATAAAAAGAGTTGAAACTGCAAGCGAAGATTATACCAGCGCCACGGACTACAGGTGACTAGGTACTTGTACATATAAGAAAAAATCAAAAAAATATCAAACAATAAATAAGATTAAAAAATTATTCTCGACCTTAACAGATCACCCAAGAAAGCACTGTGTGCCCTAGCCTGTTAACGAAAAATACAACCCATCTTAACGAAACTAAATAGGACAATTGTCAAGCTGAAATACATTATCTTATTGAAAGTAGCTATTGACAACCAGCAGGTAAAGAGTATGCCTAATGTGCTTTGGTAACATAATTTGTTGAATATTACAACAGAAGTGAATGATTATTTTTTCCTATTTTTTTTTCTTTTTTGTGCAGCAAAACCCTTTTGTGGACTTGCCCTGCAGATCGTTGCCTGTTTTTCCAGCGACGACACCTACCTCAGATGTTGACACTTAATATGTATTTATTTGAAAGTAAGGTCTGCATTATCAGCTCCAAAGGGATTAATTATGACTTCAGCAGCAGAACTAAATTACCATATCTTATACTCGAATTATAGAAATGAATCACCGACAACTTTGGTTAATTCGGTACACTGAAAAATGACGGTGGAGATAAGGGGGTCCAACGTAAAGACGTACTAATCGTGGTCAAACACTGTCAGATGCGCAAGCACGCGTTCCTAAAGCACAGTCCGCGCGTTGCCGAAAGTTATTCAAATAACTGTGGATGTATGACAAAACTAAACAGTTACAAATATAAAACAGCTTGGAAAAAGAGGGAAGCGTAATTTCCCTATGGGCTGCACAGAACTTTACAACTCCAATATCAAATGGCCATGCTTACCACGTGATCGCTAGCAACAAAATCCACATCGATACTCTGACTAAATCATGACCTTACTTTCAATCGATAAGTGTCAAAACGAATCAGCGTACATAAATGTAAGGCTGCCAACAAACACGAAATAACTTTCCAATACGCTCTACGTGCACAAAGAGAAGGGGCTAGGACAACGACTCAGCGTTTACGACGCAATATGAAAATTAAACGCGGTATAAAATTTCTTGTCCACCTCAATGAGCAATACACTGATCAGGCAGAACATTATGACTACCAACCTACTGTTGATATGAACACGTCCAGGCGACAGCAGCCTCAACTGACGATGAATGAGTGCTGGTCAGACGCACAGATGCACACACGGGGCATGTAGTATCATTGGGAATGTTGACCGTGGGGAATGGGGAAAGCGCGCGATCTATTTGAGTCTGAACGAGGGAAGATCTTGATGGCGCGGAGACTCGGCAACAGCATATCGGGAACTTCGCGACTTGTCTGGAGTTCGAGCAGTGCTGAGGTGAGTGTCATCAACGCGTGGCGAAACCAATGTGAAACCACGTCCAGAGGTCGTGGGGTTAGGCGGCCATTCCTAAATTTAAGATGTCTGACGTTGTAAGCTGGGAGGGCTGATAAAACAAGACAGACGGCGAACTGTGGCGCAACTAACATCAGACTTAAACGATGGGAAGAATAGAAACAAGTCTGAAACCCAGTGCACCGAAAACTCCTAATGATGGGCCTTAGCAACTGACGATCCATGCGTGTGCCAATGTTAACATCGCAACAGCGTGAACTACGATTGAAACGGGCGCGTAATTATCGGTACTGGACTTTGGCGCAGTGACAGAGCGTTGCACGGTATGATGAATTCCGATACCTTCGTCATCATGCCAATGGGAGGCTGCGTATCTGTCGTCTTCCAGGGGAACAGCTCCTTTACACCCGTCTGCGTGACGGAGGCAAGCCGGTGGCGGCTCTGTTATGTTCTGGAGATCATTTACGTGGGCCTGTATGAGTTCAATGACGCCCTATGACGACCACCGGGTATCGCATACTGATTGCGGGCCACTTCACGACGATCGTATTTCCCACCGGCAGTGGCATATTTAACAAGATAATGCTCTGTGTCCCCTGGTGAGGAGTGGATGGAGTGGTTCGAGGAACACAATGGCGAGTTCTAGTTGATTTCCTGGCCCCAACTCTCCAGATCTGAGCCCGATCGAACACATCTAGGATGCGATCGATCTTGGTGTCAGAGCTCCACCCCCCCCCCCCCCCCACCACCCTCCCCACCCTATCCCTTTCTGGGATTTACTCGAATTAGGTGATTTGTGCATTCAGATTTCGTGCAGACTCCCTCCAGAGCCTTACCAAGGCCGTATTGCTTCAATGTCACGACGCGTCTCATCTGTTATCCGTGTCCATGTTGAACATACAGGCTATTAGGTACGTTGTCATAATGTTCTCGTTACTCAGTATAGGATGAAAGCAGTTTCTCAATACACCGATACGTGTAATGCTACTGAAATTGTTTTTCAGATCCCCAGAAGTGGCAGAAAGACTGCATATTACTCACAAAGCAGCTACCTGCCTTGTTGTCAGTGGAAGCTGATGTCTCACCACTATTCACGCTCACAGGCCAATGTGAAATCGACCCATCAAGAAGCCGAGTAGTGAATTTCTTACTTAGATAGGATCGGTATTAGAGTGACTAACATGATAAGGGAATGGACGTTTGACAATCCTGGCCGGGAACCCTCGCTGCAGTTGTTCAGTCATCTAGTGTGTAAGTAGGCTGTTTAGGTTTTCTTATTGGTAACGCCACATACCGCTTTGTATGAAAATCACTGGGTGTGCTTTGTACAGTCTGTGGCTAGTTCGCATTGTTATCTGCCATTGTAGTGTTGGGCAGCTGGATGTTAACAGCGCGTAGAGTTGCGCAGTAGCAGGTGAGCCGCCAGCAGTGGAGGATGTCGGGAGCGAAATGGCGGAGTTTTGAAATTTGTAAGACTGGATGCCATGAACTGCTATGTATATTACGATTTTTCAACACTATTAAGCTGGCAGTAGTGGCGCTCGCTGTATTGCAGTAGTTCGAGTAACGAAGATTTTTGGTAAGGTAAGTGATTTGTGAAAGGTATAGGTTAATGTTAGTCAGGGCCATTCTTTTGTAGGGATTTTTGAAAGTCAGACTGCGTTGCGCTAAAAATATTGTGTGTCAGTTTAAACACAGTCATGTATAATTTTTCTAAGGGGACGTTTCATATGTCGACCCTTAGCCGAGGATACCTCACTGCAATCTTCTGACTTTTTCTTGTAGTTTGTGTAATTAGTGTAGTTTTTGTTTATTGCTAGCGCGTAAGTGTAGAGAGAATCTCCTTTGTAGTTGCAGTTTTTCATTGTTGTACAGTAAAACAGTTGTGGCATGCATGTATATTTGCACCAAGTATTTCGCAGCTGCTCTTGCAATTAACGAAATTTTATTTTCAGTGCTATGTTAATGTGTTCTCTTATTTTTGCTCTTCAAATTGTGTTTTTCTGTGTTTTCGTGTGAAATATTGTGACGATAATAGCGTGTGAAAAACGTAATACTAGGCTCCAAAGTAAACTGAGAAATGACAGTAAAGACGAAAGCAGTGTGTTGGCGCCACCGTGTAATGAATTACCCAATGTTCAAAGTAGTAATTTGGTAATTGTGCATAGGGAAATGGAGCGGGCTGCAAATAATGGTTTAGGCAGTGAAACAATTAGTGAACAGGGAAGCATTATCGATCGATCGGTCGGCAACAGCTTGCCTCAGGAATCCGAAATGACAGGACACAATCTTGCAAATACTGTAGATTCAGGTTTTGCGTCCTCACCCTTTTCTCAAATAAGTCAAGACACATTTTCTGCTTGTCAAAATGTGAATGTTGCCGGTGCAAATGCACTGCCGAAAAGCTTAGAGGAACAGATTCCGGACGCTAATACATTATTACTGCAATTAATGCAACAAATGAAACAAAATCAGAGACAAACACAGCAAAAGCTTCGAACGTTAGACACAATGGAACAAAATCTTCAAAAGTTAGACACAATAGAACAACGCCAGAGACAAGCACAGCAACAGTTAGACACAATGGAACAAAATCAGAGACAAACAGAGCAAAAGCTTCAAAAGTTAGACACCACTCTTGAACAAACACGTGAAGATTTAACTACTGAGTTGCATAACATTGAATCGAAATGTCAAAAAGTCTGTAATGACTTAAAAACACAAATTTGTGAGCATTTCCAACCTATTTTTTCGCGGCATGAAAATACATTACAGAATCACGAAGCAGCCATAAAAGAACTGCAAACTATTGTTCATGGAAATCATGAGACCTTGCAAGCTAAAATAGACTCAGTTGCATCTACCGATTCGGTTACGCAATTTGCAAAAACTCAGGAAAACTTAAAGGACACAGTAGATACGATTTCAACACAAATGGGCGCTCTGAAATTCGGTTAAGAAAAACACACTGAGAAAATAAGTACACTATCGGAGAAAGTAGCTGAACTTTTGGATCAGTTCACTAACTTATCTACAAAGGTAGATGATGATCTGAATGACACAAGACCTGTAGCCTTTACTGACACTGAAGACTATGAACAAATTAGAAAATTCAAGCAAATCAAAATCAAATCAATACACTGTACAAAAGAGAAATCTGGGAAGTACAAGATCAGTTGGCACAAGTAATACAAGATTACATATTTCAGAGGACACTCACGCTCCAGTACGGGAAGAGGGACATAGAAATACGGAACAACCACAAAATAATAACACAGGACACTTCGGATATTATGAAAGAAATTGGCATAGCGCATTGAATTTTGAGATGGAACCGCCGAAACGACGTAAGAATGAGCTTTGTGCGACTCGACGACTCGATAATTTTGACTATAAGCTGTTCATTACTACACGTAAATTCAAAACATTTAAGAATTCTGGCAACGACATTCATCCACAAGCATGGCTTCATCAATTCTCTCATTGGTTTCCTCCCAACTGGTCATTGCAACACAGATTAGAATTTATGTGTGGCTACTTAGAGAATGAACCAGCTGTAAGAATGCTTTCGGTCATGAAATATTTTGAAGAAATGTAGCATAAGAATCAGTACTTGTCAAACCCATACAGCCCCTCAGAACACATCCGCATTTGCTTAATCAAATTACCTGAACATTTATGACATATTATTTTGGCAGGACGTTGCAAAGACGACATTGAAGCTTTTCAGGGACAAGAATTAGAAATTGACACTGACAATCGCGGAACGCAAAAACAGGAACACAACAATTACAGATCACATCTGTCGCAATACCGCGATGAAAGAAATAATAACTGGGCACGACAAGGCTATTCTCACAACACAAATCGTGACCAAAACAGACACCACCTGTATGACAACCGTTGGCAGAGTAGTAATAATTACAGAGAATTTTCACATTTCTGTAGTAATGAATATGACAGAGACAATAATAGAAACAGACAATATAGCAACCAGAACAATTATTATCATGGGAGACAGAATAACTTCAGACGCAACGGTCCAGCACACAGTTACGATTCAGGGAGAAATTCTCCACCATGTGACCGACAAGAAAGAAACTATGGAATCTATCAACATGACGACACAGGATATGATCGTAACGACAGACCTGAATTCCATTAGAACTGGCGAGCTTCAAACAGAGCAGGGCCCTCTCAACAAGGTGAATTTGTAGAAGTTAGGTCTCCAAATCCCAATAACGGCGCGCGCCAACAAACAGACAGACAATGACTTGCACCGCAGGCAGCCACGTGCGCCAGCCGGCTCAGCAAAAAATAACATAGACGCTAACCTTGAGAAAAATTTTAGCATTCCTTACCGACGTATACGACATAATGATTCCGTTCAAGTTGAAACTCTGCGTACTAGGAAGAGTAAAGGTTTACACCACATTTCACATGCAAAACCGTTTATTGAGAGATAATCTGCTTTTTAACTTAGTCTTTGCTATAAAATTGTTCACTTTACATTGCTAGTATGCTTTGTCAGACTTAGAAACTGTTACCATGCAACAATGTTTGAAGTTAAATATCCAATCAAGATCCAAGAGAACTTATTTAAACAGAAATTACGAATGCATTGCTATACTGAACAGACAACACAGTGTTATTGTGTGTGTACATTCTTGCTTGTTAATTGCACGATTACGTAATGACTATAAGGCTTACATACTTAGAACATATACTGGCACTGCTAATGAGATTTTAATGCAACATTTTGGTTTACTTGAAAATACATTCTAGAATTAAAGTACTTTATGAGAGATACCAGATGACACAGTGGTTAGTTTATGTGACAGCTACACGATTCTATCACAATGCTACTAATGAGTGACAATTTACAATGTTGCATTTGCGGTGTATCTGTTTTATATCTGCACAGTTTTTCTGAATTCTTCTGGAAAGTAAAACATGTTTTAATAGTAACTTTTGCGGTATAGCTACAAGAAGACAGCCTTTTCTGTAGGACAACAATACGTTACAGCACAGTACTTTCTTCATCATGGCAATAAGCGTAATAACTAAGATATCTATACGCAAAGCATTTCACTTTTGTGTATCATGAGGTAAGTACGTTGACTTCTGCAGATCTTAGCTTTCGGAGGACGATGACTACGACACTTCCACAGAGATTGTCTTACAACAAGACGCACAGTTTAGCGCTACAGTACACGTATTAGAGTGATTAATTTTGTACTTAAAACATTTATTTTTAAAGATATTTGAAGTACAATGATACAAAGGTTTTCTGTGATACATTTCATTCCATTGCTGTAATCTGTAACACCTGAGGGTTGTTGTTGTTGTGGTCTTCAGTCCTGAGACTGGTTTGATGCAGCTCTCCATGATACTCTATCCTGTGCAAGCCTCTTCATCTCCCAGTATCCACTGCAACCTACATCCTTCTGAATCTGCTTAGTGTATTCATCTCTTGGTCTCCCTCTACGATTTTTACCCTCCACACTGCCCTCCAATGCTAAATTTGTGAACCCTTGATGCCTCAAAACATGTCCTACCAACCGATCCCTTCTTCTAGTCAAGTTGTGCCACAAACTTCTCTTCTCCCCAATCCTATTCAATACCTCCTCATTAGTTACGTGATCTACCCACCTTATCTTCAGCATTCTTCTGTAGCACCACATTTCGAAAGCTTCTATTCTCTTCTTGTCCAAACTAGTTATCGTCCATGTTTCACTTCCATACATAGCTACACTCCATACAAATACTTTCAGAAACGACTTCCTGACACTTAAATCTATACTCGATGTTAACAAATTCCTCTTCTTGAGAAACGCTTTCCTTGCCATTGCCAGTCTACATTTTATATCCTCTCTACTTCTACCATCATCAGTTATTTTACTCCCTAAATAGCAAAACTCCTTTGCTACTTTAAGTGTCTCATTTCCTAATCTAATTCCCTCAGCATCACCCGACTTAATTTGACTATATTCCATTATCCTCGTTTTGCTTTTGTTGATGTTCATCTTATATCCTCCTTTCAAGACACTGTCCATTCCCTTCAACTGCTTTTCCAAGTCCTTTGCTGTCTCTGACAGAATTACAATGTCATCGGCGAACCTCAAAGTTTTTACTTATTCTCCATGAATTTTAATACCTACTCCGAATTTTTCTTTTGTTTCCTTTACTGTTTGCTCAATATACAGATTGAATAACATCGGGGAGAGGCTACAACCCTGTCTTACTCCTTTCGCAACCACTGCTTCCCTTTCATGCCCCTCGACTCTTATAACTGCCATCTGGTTTCTGTACAAACTGTAAATAGCCTTTCGCTCCCTGTATTTCACCCCTGCCACCTTCAGAATTTGAAAGAGAGTATTCCAGTTAACATTGTCAAAAGCTTTCTCTAAGTCTACAAATGCTAGAAACGTAGGTTTGCCTTTTCTTAATCTTTCTTCTAAGATAAGTCGTAAGGTCAGTATTGCCTCACGTGTTCCAACATTTCTACGGAATCCAAACTGATCTTCCCCGAGGTCGGCTTCTACCAGTTTTTCCATTCGTCTGTAAAGAATTCGCGTTAGTATTTTGCAGCTGTGTCTTATTAAACTGATAGTTCGGTAATTTTCACATCTGTCAACACCTGCTTTCTTTGGGATTGGAATTATTATATTCTTCTTGAAGTCAGAGGGTATTTCGCCTGTCTCATACATCGTGTTCACCAGATGGTAGAGTTTTGTCATGACTGGCTCTCCCGAGGCCGTCAGTAGTTCAAATGGAATGTTGTCTACTCCCGGGGCCTTGTTTCGACTCAGGTCTTTCAGTGCTCTGTCAAACTCTTCACGCAGTATCTTATCTCCCATTTCGTCTTCATCTACATCCTCTTCCATTTCCATAATATTGTCCTCAAGTACATCGCCCTTGTATAAACCCTCTATATACTCCTTCCACCTTTCTGCCTTCCCTTCTTTGCTTAGAACTGGGTTTCCATCTGAGCTCTTGATATTCATACAAGTGGTTCTCTTCTCTCCAAAGGTCTCTTTAATTTTCCTGTAGGCAGTAGCTATCTTACCCCTAGTGAGACAAGCCTCTACATCCTTACATTTGTCCTCTAGCCATCCCTGCTTAGCCATTTTGCACTTCCTGTCGATCTCGTTTTTGAGACGTTTGTATTCCTTTTTGCCTGCTTCATTTACTGCATTTTTATATTTTCTCCTTTCATCAATTAAATTCAATATTTCTTCTGTTACCCAAGGATTTCTATTAGCCCTCGTCTTTTTACCTACTTGATCCTCTGCTGCCTTCACTACTTCATCCCTCAGAGCTACCCATTCTTCTTCTACTGTATTTCTTTCCCCCATTCCTGTCAATTGTTCCCTTATGCTCTCCCTGAAACTCTCTACAACCTCTGGTTCTTTCAGTTTATCCAGGTCCCATCTCCTTAAATTCCCACCTTTTTGCAGTTTCTTCAGTTTCAATCTGCAGTTCATAACCGATAGATTGTGGTCAGAATCCACATCTGCCCCAGGAAATGTCTTACAATTTAAAACCTGGTTCCTAAATCTCTGTCTTACCATTATATAATCTATCTGATACCTTTTAGTATCTCCAGGATTCTTCCAGGTATACAACCTTCTTTTATGATTTTTTTATAATTCATTAATCCTCAGGGGGGTACACGCCTGCTTTGTGTACCATGTGTTTGGCAAGCACAAGGAGCTTATATGGTATTTGCTTATACAACTTTACACATCAGTACCATATTTCTTTAACACGTAAATCAAACAGCTATCTGATCATTTAACTGAGAGATAAACTTTTTTTTTTGCTACGTCAGTGACAGATGTATATGTAATTACACTTTTGGATAACTTCACACTTATGAAATTGTATTTTGTCTGTACTTTGTGAACTGTTCATATTTTTTTCAGGAACCATTGTGATACTATGAGAGCTCTGAATGATGTATTTGGTATGGGATCATGATTTTAAACTACATTTGAGGTATATGACACTATTGAAATGAGCAGAGAATTTTTTTTTAGGTTTTGAAGCTGTTGGAGGAAGCTATGACGATTTTGAGAATGGACTGAGATGTTATGATATTATTACAATGACGATGTGTATTATGCTGTTGAGATATGTTTATTATCAATAAGATGATACTACCGTATATAAGGAATTTGATTATGCTACGTAATTCTTATGATGAAATATTGAAGAAGTGTCGACGATTATGTATATGTATAAAAAGGTAAGGAATAATGGGTAGTGGTTAGGGACTCTGATTTGTGGAAAAGGATGTTGGAAACCAAGAATCGTACTTTAAGAACTATGAAATGTGTGTACTTGCGTGAATGTATCACAATGCTGTCGAACATTTTTTGGACACCGTTATATTTATAGGATTTTGTTTCTACAGATTTGCAACGCAACTTCTCGACGTGTGAAATTTTTTATATGAGACTGTCACTGTAGTGCAAACTGGTGTCGTAAATATTTCAGTAAGGAAGTTAAGTGATCACCTTCACGTAATTAGTCGTGGGCACCCAGCTGCGCAACAAATGGCTCTGAGCACTATGGGAATTAACTTCTGAGGTCATCAGTCCCCTAGAACTTAGAACTACTTAAACCTAAGTAACCTAAGGACATCACACACATCCATGCCTGAGGCAGCATTCAAACCTGCGACCGGAGCGGTCACGCGGTTCCAAACTGACGCGCTTAGAACCCCACGGCCACACCGGACGGCCATTTACTGAAATGCCTAATGAAATGGCGAGGAATATTTTTATGTCTATACACCTGATTATGACTACTGACTTTCTAGTTGAGAGATTTTTTTACTACCTTATGAAATGCCATATGGCTAATGAATGATGTTTCATGCCTTCCATTGTATATATTTGCTCATTTTCTTTAATATCTAGTGTCTAGCTGCACTGCAGCATTGGTTATTATAAAATTTAATAGATGTACTAATATCACTATTTTCTGTCTACAGACCCAGTAAAGAATACGTTTATGATATACTTTCTTAGAAATGAGAGCACAAATAGACATTTACCTTCACAGGAATTGCATAAATAATTTTTTTAGTGACTTGGTAACTTTGTTGCAGAGTAAGTTTTTGTGATGCATCACTCTAGTGTTAAGATGTGACATAGGTATTAAACATGGCCATTTTTACTGTAACATTTTTTCTGCTTGAGCTATGTCATGTTTAGATATAAGTTATTACATTTAATGCTGCAAGCAATGCAAATTTGCATTATTTTATTGCTGTTCGTATTAATTGTTTTGTGCTGCTGCATTGCCTCATCCCTTAGTTTGGCATCTGAGCTCAGTAGATTTAAGTTAGCTTAAGATGGGGTAGGTCATATAAGAGAACAAGTTGTGATGAATTGGAAGAAGTGCATTGAGAAGCTATAAGAAAATGGTTTGGCCAAAAAAGTATTTTGAAAGACGATATGAACCAAAAAAGTAGGGTTTATGGACAACAGGTTTAGGTAGGATTTTCTTGGAAATAAATGATGAGGTAAGATAATGGAAAATAAATAGTGAGGTAAGGAATGTGTGATCATATAAATACAGAAAGCATGCTTGGATAGAACTTTTTTTGGTGGAAACAAATGTTGAAATAAGAGGAAAGATGTATGGAATGAAGTTTTGGGGTGGACTGCAGTCCCAAATGTCACACTGAAAACAAACCCTGTCCTGTATTTTTGTGTTATTACACTACGTGAATTTGTGTTTTTCCTGTCTTAATTGTTTAGCTAATAAGAATTATGTTGTAGAATTTTTCTGGTAATATGTTATTTTCTTTGTAAAGATGTTTAAACATTATTTATTCTGTTCTGTTTTAATGCTCGTGTGTGAAGTTGATGTTTCGAAAGTTATTCTGATCTTTTATGTATGCATTTATGTCATAATTCCTGTAACACTGATGTATCTGTTTATTTGTATTCTATTGTAAAGCCTGTACTACCACTAATTTATCTGTATTGTTATGTTCTTTAATAATGTATTTTGTACCTTTGTTATTGAATTCTCATGTTATAAAATTGTAATTGACACCCGTTCATCAAATTTCTGACGGTCATAGTATATGCAAAATATGTGAGAAGTTGGGACTGATACTGTTTGGACGTGTGTTAATAATTCAGCAAGGGACTGATTAACAGCATTGCTGGTTCTAAGGACAATTCCAAAAACTTTCTGAGTGCACAAGTGGTGGTTTATGGACTTGCCATATTCTCCGCAAGACTCGTCGATGGTGATTGTGCACGTGCACAGTCGCAACACATGGCTGCTGACCGTCTCTACAAGGACCACAGTGGGTCTGCATGTTTGATGGCCCACCAATACCATTACTTCTACGACTGCAGTGGGTCTGCACCTCTGGTGGTCCACCAATACCATAATCTCTACCAGGACTACAGTGGGTCTGCTCAGTGATGACCTACCTACCAATATTCTTCAAAACTTCGACTGACTCTGCTGTGGGTTTGCTCTGTTGTGGCCCATTACCTGTCTGCATGTCAAGAGGTAGCACTGTCTTTCTGTTGGAAGGACAACACTACTTCTCCAAGACTTCATGGAAATCCACTACATCTGTGTGCAATTTCTTTAACTAATGAGACTTTGTGAAAAAAACTGTAATTACTTTTGTGATAAATGATCAGGACTGTCTTTATGAGAACAATTTTTGCTTTTGACCAACAGTGTATCAATAAGTGTGCGCATATGATTTTTTTGTTATTGTAACTGTGAAAATTTTTTTAACAAATATGTATTCGCCAGTGCCCAAAACAATTTGTAAAATTTTTAGTGGGGAGCATGGGGGCTATGAAAGTAGGCTGTTTAGGTTTTCTTATTGGTAACGCCACGTAGCACTTTGTATGAAAATCACTAGGTGTGCTGTGTGCAGTCTGTGGCTAGTTTGCATTGTTGTCTGCCATTGTAGTGTTGGGCAGCTGGATGTTAACAGCGCGTAGCGTTGCGCATTTGGAGGTGAGCCGCCAGCAGTGGTGGATGTGGGGAGAGAAATGGCGGAGTTTTGAAATTTGTAAGACTGGATGTCATGAACTGCTATGTATATTATGATTTTTCAACACCATTAAGTTGGCAGTAGTGGCGCTCGCTGTATTGCAGTAGTTCGAGTAACGAAGATTTTTGGTGAGGTAAGTGATTTGTGAAAGGTATAGGTTAATGTTAGTCAGGGCCATTCTTTTGTAGGGATTTTTGAATGTCATATTGCGTTGCGCTAAAAATATTGTGTGTCAGTTTAAACACAGTCATGTATAATTGTTCAAAGGGGACGTTTCAAGAGTAAATCTTGCTGCTTGACGCCACTGGGACGACTGAAGTGTGTATGATGAGATAAAATGACTCAGATAACTCAGTTGCCCTATGCCCATAGAAAGACAATCTCCGACTTGGCCTGGAGTCGAATACGGGACCTTGCGAAACTAACCACTTGACAACGAACTGTGGATAGGAGGAGTAAATCTCAGGTAATCGCAACACAACGGTCTGCTAAAGTAATGATAGCAGCAACGTATCTATATATTTTACCAATCTTCCCTTTATAGTATTTAATAGAATGACAGCCACCTTTCACCTAAATGCAGTAATGAGAAATAAATGCATGCCATGATTCATGAAGAGCGGCAGTACTAACGATTGCAATATACTATGTATGGAAATAAAAGGAAAAGTTCGATGTAAATGAATTTACTCTAAGAAAAATTATTGCGAATGGTGGCCTATTCAAGAATTACAACAAGATTATACTTGAGGAAATGAAAAATGCGCCTTCAGTACAGAAGATCTTTTAGTGCCCAGGTTCAAATGACATTGATGAGTGCATTGTTAATCGTAGTGAAACTAGCACTGTGAAAACACCGGAGGAGAAAATACTGAAAGCATACCGAATTCCCGACGATGAACAGTGTTGTAAGTCTACTGGTAGGGATCCATCGTTCGTTTCTCAGTATAGCCAGGCATGGAATGAAATACTGAAACAAATTAATAGATGGTCCCATAGATATGTACGAAAAGAAAAGGCATAGGAACAAACCATAAGAGTATCAGAACCACGAAAAGCTTTAAAATGAAGCGAAAAATATTTTAAATTTAGAGGAAAAAAGTTCCCATACCTTAATTTATAAATATGAAGGGAGCTGGATAGCAGTTGCTCGATTATGATCCTTCTGCTCACAAAATATGGAATTCTGGAACGGCGAGGCCAATAGTATATCGTGCGTTGTGACTATGTTGACTTTCCCAGCGTATTTGTATATCAAATTCTTGTCGGGTTTCCAGCTGGATCAAACTGTCATCTGAGCCCAAAATTTCAGCTGTCCACCTGGCCGCCATCATCAAGTGAGAAAAGCTACGCTGCTCTCGTCGATAACTGATTCCACTCGCAAATGACTGCACCTTTATATGCATCGGAAGTACAACAGCGCATCCGCTAGATACAGTGCGCGCGCTTCGTCATTCCTGCTGCCCCCTGGCGTAAAAAGAGTTGCAGCGCCTCCGGTGGTGAATACTGTTGAAAACGATATATCGTTACAAATGATTATTCACAGCCGGCCGATTCAGATGCCGTTGTTTCTTCGTGTCTGATAAAACAGGATTCCACGGTCTACCTAACGGGTATCCATTATCACGATTAATGATATTATCTGCTAGTTTGATTTCGACAGATTCTTTTAAAACACTATCCCAGTACCGGGAAGCATTTGCAACTACTTGCGTCTCATTGTATAGTATCCTGTGTCCTTCTGTAAGGCAATGCTCAGCCACCGCACATTTATCTGGTTGTAATAATCGCGTAGGGCGATGATGTTCAACACACCTGTCGTTGACGGTACAAATAATTTGGCCACTGTAAATTTTTCCGCACTCACACGGTATTTTATATACGCCAGACCTCCTCAAACCTAAATCATCTTCGACAGAGCCAAGGAGTGCTCCAATCTTAGCTCGCGGACGAAAACCACATCTGATCTCACATTTCTTCAAAAGTCTATCTATCTAGGCGGATACATTCCCAGCATACGGAAGAAAAGCCACAGACCTAAAGGTGTCTTCAGAAGGTTCAGGTAGAGGTCCAAACTCTAAAGCACGTCGAATTTTTAGGTCCGCATAGCCTTTATTATTGAACATGTCCTTAAGATGTTGCAGCTCCTGTGGTAAATTTTCACCATCCGAGACAGCAAAGGCGTGCGCACTGTATCTAGCGCATGCGCTGTTGTACTTCCGACGCATATAAAGGTGTAGTCATTTGAGAGTGGAATCAGTTATCGGGGAGAGAAGCGTAGCTTTTCTCACCTGATGACGGCGGCCAGGTGGACCACTGAAATATTGTGTTCAGATGACAGTTTCATCGGGATGGAAACCCGACAAGAATTTGATATATCGTTCGTTGCCTTCGAGCAACAACAATGCTTCAGATGGAATGTCTTAGACGTCACCTGTTACCATTTTAACGATAATCAACATCGTCCATCCACTTAAAACGGTAGTTGAAACTTCTACGACCTTCACAGAAGTGAAATAGGGTTGTACAGAGATTAGTAATAGGTTCTCGTTCAAAGAAAGAAGAGAATAAAAGAAGATGCGTCGCGAAACCAGGAAACAGATACATTTTAACTGTAAACTAGAAAAAAGCAATTTAAAAAGTGGTCAGTACAAAAATGCTTATATTGCTAATATTTGCACATCTGTGAAGTCAAATAGCTTCTGCGTGTACAGTATTGTTCGATCATGTGAACTGGGACAGGCTTGGATGATGCTCGGCATACTGCACACAATGTAGTCGACCCGTTGCCGCTGCTGGTTGTTCCGTTCTTCAACGGGAATCCTCAAGAGGACATCAAGTGTTAGAAGAGCGTTCTTGCGACATACTAGAGGTTTCAGCTGGCCACAATAATTCTCAACCATGTTCATGTCAAAAGATGCTGTTGTTTGAACCATCAATCGTTGTTTTGATGCGGCGAGCCACGAATCCCCTGCAGCACCAACATTCTGATCTCAGAGTAGCACTTGCAACTAACGTCCTGCTGAATTTATTGAACTCTCTGCCGCCTCTATAGTTATTGCCTTCTACAGCTCCCTCTAGTTCAGTGGAAGTTACTCCAGACGACTTAACGAGTGTCCTATCATCCTGACACTCCTTCTTCACAGTGTCTTCCATATATTTCATTCCTAACCGATTCCGCGGAGAACCTCATTTCTTACCCTACCAGTCCACCTACTGTTCCAGCAGTTTTCTCTAGTACTACAACTCAAACGCTTCGAATTTCTTCTGTTCCGGTTTTCCCACAGTCCATATCTCACTACTACACTACTGGCCATTAAAATTGCTACACCAAGAAGAAATGCAGATGATAAACGGGTATTCATTGGACAAATATATTATACTACACCTGACATGTGATCAAATTTTCACGCAATTTGGGTGCATAGATCCTGAGAAATCATTACCTAGAAAAACCACCTCTGGCCGTAATACCGGCCTTGATACGCCTGGGCATTGAGTCAAACAGAGCTTGAATGGTGCGTACAGGTACAGCTGCCCATGCAGCTTCTACACGATTCCACAGTTCATCAAGAGTAGTGACTGGCGTATTGTGACGAGCCAGTTGCTCGGCCACCATTGACCAGACGTTTTCAGTTGGTGAGAGATCTGGAGAATGAGCTGGCCAGGGCAGTAGTCGAACATTTTATGTGTCCAGAAAGGCCCGTACAGGACCAGAAGCATGCGGTCGTGCATTATCCTGCTAAATGTAGGATTTCGCAGGGATCGAAATGGTTCAAATGGCTCTGAACACATCTTAGGTCATCAGTCCCCTAGAACTTAGAACTACTTAAACCTAACTAATCTAAGGACATCACACACATCCATGCCCGAGGCAGGATTCGAACCTGCGACCGTAGCAGTCCCGCGGTTCCGAACTGCAGCGCCTAGAACCGCACGGCCACCGCGGCCGGCCTCGCAGGGATCGAATGAAGGGTAGAGCCACGGGTCGTAATACATCTCAAAAGTAACGTCCACTGTTAAAAGTGCCGTCAGTGCGAACAAGAGGTGACCGAGACGTGTAACCAATGGCACCCCATACCATAACGCCAGGTAATACGCCAGTATGGCGATGACGAATACACGCTTCCAATGTGCGTTCACCGCGATGTCGCCAAACACTGATGCGACCATCAGGATGCTGTAAACAGAACCTGGATTCATCCGAAAAAATGACGTTTTGCCATTCGTGCTCCCAGGTTCGTCCTTGAGTACACCATCGCAGGCATTCCTGTCTGTGATAGAGCGTCAAGGGTAACCGCAGCCATAGTCTCCGAGCTAATAGTCCATGCTGCTACAAACGTCGTCGAACTGTTCGTGCAGATGGTTGTTGTCTTTCAGGGATCGAGACGCGGCAGCACGATCCGTTACAGCCATGCGGATAAGATGCCTGTCTTCTCGACTGCTAGTGATACGAGGCAGTTGGAATTCAGCACGGCGTTCTGTATTACCCTCCGGAAACCACCGATTACATATTCTACTAACAGTCATTGTATCTCGACCAACGCGAGCAATAATGTCGCGATACGATAAACCGCAATCGCTACAGGCTAAAATCCGACCTTTATCAAAGTCGGAAACCTGATGGTACGCATTTCTCCTCCTTACACGAGGCATCACAACGTTTCACCAGGCAACGCCGGTTAACTTCTGATTGTGTATGCGAAATGAGTTGGAAACTTTCCTCATGTAAGCACGTTGTATTTGTCGTCAACGGCGCCAACCTTGTGTGAATGCTCTGAAAAGCTAATCATTTGCATATCCCAGCATCTTCTTCCTGTCGGTTAAATTTAGTGTCTGTACCACGTCATCTCCGTGGTGTAGCAATTTTAATGGCCAGTAGTGTATACGACGACAAAGCTGTGCTCGAAATATACATTCTTAAAAATTAGGTCCTCAAATTGTGAGCAATGTTTAATACCAGTAGACTTACCTTTTCCAGGAGCGCCCTCTTTTCCAGTGGTAATTTATATGTCCTCCTATCTCCGTTCGTGATGCGCTTAACATCTTAAGAAGCAGAATGCTTTAACTTCATCTACTTCGTGATGTCCAATTCTGAAGTTATGCCTCTCGTTGTTCTGATAGCTGCTACTTCTCATTACTTTCATCTTCCTTCGATTTACCCTCAGTCCATGTAATTTAGTCATTTGAGTGTTCGTTCCACCCAGCAGATCCTGTAATTCCGTTTCACTTTCACAGAGAATAGCAATGCCACCAGAGAATCCTATCGTTGCTATCGATTCATATTGAATTTTAATCCTACTCTTGAATCTTTCCCTCATTTTCGTCATCGCGTGTTCGACGTTTACCCGATTAAGCAGTAGTGGCGAAAGACCACAACCTTATAATCCGAGCACTTCGTTCTGGGTCTTCCAGTCTTATGTACATAATGTATATTACCTGTCTCTCCCTATAGCTTACCCCTATTTTTCTCGGAAAATCTAAGATTCTGCACCTTTTGGGATTGTCGAACGCTGTTTCCAGGTCGACAAATCCTATGAACGTGTCTCGATTTTTTTTCAGCCTTGCCTGCAATTTCATCCGCAACGTCAGAACTGCCTCTCTGGTCCTTACACCTTCCCGAAAGCCAATCTCAAAATGCACTCGTGTCTTAGGGATAACATCTTCGATTAGCAATCAAAATGTCCTCAATCCGGTTTCGAATCCACTATTGCTAAACTTCTAAATCGAAATTAACAATGGCGGACAAAGGCACTTGCCATAAGATGTCATTCCATTCTGCCAATGGCCTTGTCACAGGGGGCGGAGGAGACGACAGAGGTTCAGGGCAACCTCTTGCGCTTGGTTTCGGTAACTGACACTAAAAGGCAGGAGAATCAGCAGTAATAAACGGCATGAGGATCCAGAACGCAATGGAAACCACTGTATTAAAAACACATAACGTGTATCCACAGGACATGTGCCCTGTGATTGAAAAGTTGTCATGATGATCTCTCCAGCGCGCGTCAGGGAAATGCAGTGGAAAGAAGAGAAGTACGGGGTAGTGTCAACAGGAGCAGAAAATAAAATAAAGGGAATAGGATTCTTTATGAACAGAAAGAGAGGTCAGAGAGTGAGTCACTGTGAATAATTCAGCGATAGAGGTGGTCTCATCACAATCGGCAGCATCCCAATACTGACAAAAATAGTTCAGGTATACATTCCGACGTTCAGGCAGAAGATGAAGAGAAAGGGAAAGTATATGACGATACTGAAGGGTAATTCAGTACATAAAGGGAGGTAAAACCTATTGGTCATGGGGGATCAGAATGCGGTTGTAGAGGAAAGACTAGGTAAAAGGGTTACTGTAGAATATGGACTTGCTAGCAGGAAGCAGAGAGGAGAAGAGTTCATGTAATTCCGCAATAGATTTCAGATAGTACATACTGTGTTCATTGCTCACAAGAGCAGACGGTATACTTGGAATAAGCCGAGAGATACAGCAAGATTTCGGTTAGATTACATCATGGGCAACAGAATTTCCGAAATCAGATATTGTATTGTAAGTCGTGCCCAGTAGCAGATACAGACTAAAATCACAATTTGGTAATGACGAAGAGTTGGCTGAAGATTAAGAGACAATTCGGGGATAAATAATTTGCAAAGGAATGGTATACACAAATACTAACAAATGATGAGGTACATGGGAACTTCTCAGAGGCTATAGATACTGCGATAGTGAAGAGCACATTATGCAGTTCAGTTGAAGAGGAATGGACATTCCTAAAAAGTATAGCCACAGAAATCGGAGAGAACAACGTAAGAAAGCTCAAGATAATGATTAGAATACGAAAATAATCACATGGAAGGCTGGGCTCAAAATTCTTGCCTCCTTTGTCCTTTAAATGATCAAATACATTTACAGTGCAGATGATAGCACCAAATAAAATACAGTAATACTAATTACCTCTGAACATAAGATTATATTAAATGAAAAGAACTCTCGTTATATTTAAACCACAGATTCACATGTCTAAACTTTCAATTCTTGCTACCCTAGGGAATTAGTGCCAGCAACAAATTAAAAAATAAATCATAAGAAAACCTCTCGTAAACAGCAACTAAGAAATAGGTAACTTTTGCAAAATCTTGAACAGCCACTGTTATTAAGTTAAGAATCGGTAATTTAGTATAAACGCCCAAGAATGGCAAAACTGACCTCTCTATCTGTTCATAACGAATCCTACTCCATGTATCTTACATCCATAGTGTTGTGGGTTGGCAGGGGAGCCAACACCGGGTACTAGAGGAAGCCAAAAGGCACGCGTTTTAGCTCACGCAGGCTGGCGTGAGGTCTGGAACAGGACAAGGAATTTAGACTTTAGAAAAACGGACGTAGTTGGTGGAATACTTAACTTTAATCCATTAATGATGAGCGTCGCTCTTGACTGTACATGACTCAGTATCAATAGTAACTGGTAATGGCGCCTTGCTAGGTCGTAGCAAATGACGTAGCTGAAGGCTATGCTAACTATCGTCTCGGCAAATGAGAGCGTATTTTGTCAGTGAACCATCGCTATCAAAGTCGGTTGTACAACTGGGGCGAGTGCTAGGAAGTCTCTCTAGACCTGCCGTGTGGCGGCGCTCGGTCTGCAATCACTGATAGTGGCGACACGCGGGTCCGACGTATACTAACGGACCGCGGCCGATTTAAACGCTACCACCTAGCAAGTGTGGTGTCTGGCGGTGACACCACACATAGAACGGATACTATGGTACATTAAGCTCAAACAAAGATAGAACCCACCAGAGGGCTAATCCATTTTCTCACTGGACATGGGCCATACCCGGCATACTTATGTCGGTTCGGGAAAAGGGCCACACCCGCGTGTGAATGTGGTGAACCGGAGGGCACTCCCGATCACGTGATTTACGAGTGCCCCCTCTTCAATGATGTTGCTTCCACACTACTTGACCAACTACCCGACCATGACACATACCACCTGATAAGACAACAACACACCTTCCAAACACTGAATAAACTTGCTGACGAGGTATCACAAAAAGTGCTAAGAGAATACATGAGAGAACAAAACTAAATAGCACAGATTACAACAAATACGCGCCCTACTCCCATACCGCCTGCACGTGGATAGGCCGACCCTATAGTCTGGAATCCGCCACGTACGGGATTAGGGGGAGAGGGGAATAAAAACAACAAGGACTGGACAATGCAACGGAGTTGACTTAGGTTAGAACTAGTTAGCAGAAATGAGAATAGAAATCTAGAATTAGGAACCTGCAGCGATTAACATCCTGGCCTGCCCAGTGTCAGGGGCACGCTCATCGGGATTAGCTCGATGGGCAAGGCAATAAAGTAGGTTTATACATTTCTGACACATCTGTGACGCTGCAGGAAGTAGATTGTAGGGCTAGTTACAATCTTAAAAGTTAAAACCAATAAGTGTAAATAGCTGCCCATTGTAATTAGAGTACAGCTGTAGCTCACGCCATAATATATTGTAATTAGCTGCTAATTGTAACTAACATTAGAAAGTAAGACCCACTAATCAAATAAGGTGGTGGGTTATGATGTATAAATACTATTATTGATGGTAAATAAAGATTAAAAAAAAAACAAAGATAGTGAGTTATAATTTAAAATGGAAATTCGAGGAGATGGCAATCACAACGAAAATTACAATAAAATTTTCCTCAGCACACTAAGTACATTCGCAAATATTGAACAGGAAAATAAACTACTTCAAAATTTAACTGTAGCATCGTTCACATACAGGCCTTTGGGCAGAATAGAAGTTAAAGCAACTACATAACAGGCTTAGGAAAGGAAAGGCGAAACTTAACTTAGAGAAGGCAAGCCACCAAAAGCCATCAATGTGAACGGTTCCAATACAGCAATAGCGGACATGCTTCAAACACAGCCGGAAGGTACGTGCAGGGGCAACAGGTCGTCAGACACCAAAATGTCGGGCTCGCGATTCACAATGCTTAGACGTGCTGCTAACAAACACCTCATAGCTGACATATGAGCTACAGAAATACAAATTAAACGAACAACAATCGCCAGCTTCGTAAGAGATCACGGCTATAATCTCAAAAACCTCATAAAATAAGGTAGAAAATATCACTCCCGAAAGAGCTACCCAAAGGAAATAGATCTTAAATCACTCGTAAAGGAGTATAAAAATATTATGATTAGCGTAGATTGTTGTAGTTTCTCGGAGATGAAGAGACTTGTGCAGGAGAAAGTTGCATGGAGAGCTGCATCAAACCAGTCTCTGGACTGAAGACCACAACAACAACATCATGTTTGGTAGTTATATTGGCCTTAATTATTACATTATTCCTGTGGTGCCACCACATAACAGCTTCATTACTAAACTGCATGCAAAGGCCTGTTGAATGTGAGAGCAGGGTGTGTTTCCCTCTCCTCCTCTCTACAGCCTTCGCATGTGGCCAGCTGCGATGATGAAGATGGTAGCGAAGTATAACAATCATAATTAAATGAGCATGGTAGGACTTCCAGAATGATAAGGATTTACTGAGGATGATGTCAGCGACGTATAACATGCTCAACTGCGTGAGCGTGTTAGGATTCTGGGTACCCTGTGGTAGCTGAACGCGCTGTCGAATTCTCCGTCTGCACATTCCATTTGTACTGGTAGTGGATCACTACTGGCAACCTCTATTGTTTCTACTTTTCTATTGTTTCTACTTTTCTGCTGAACCGTGTTAAAGTTTCTTAATTTCAATACGGCTTCATTTCCGTGTTTTCATACGGAAATTTCTATTTTGTTTCATTGCCTTCAGACGTCTGTATCCAAAGTTAGGCCCAGTGACCCTTTCTATACAACCGTTTTAGTGTGTTAGATTGCAATACATAAAGGTCTGTTATTAATCATAAAATAACTATATTCATGTGATATTTTAAAAAAAGGGATTCCCAATTGGTTTTTCCATGTATTTAGTTGTAATCCTTTGCTCTTTCTTCAGTCTGCACTGAATGCCCTTGTCCCAGGCCTGCATACTTTTACCCCACGGCATGAGGTAACAATATGGAAAATTGTTTTTTTTTTTTAGGAAAACTGTTATTACTTCTTTTGTAATAACTAAATGACAATGAAACTTTTACAAGATGTCAGTCTAGGTGTTTCTTGCACAACTGAAAGAATATTGCTATAATTTTTCTTAAAATACGTACTGAAACCTATTATGTGCACTTTTACCCTCACTTGTTAATACATTTATCAAAATGCGGACAATGCCTTCACGGAAAGATGTTTGCAGTGGCCTGTGGAACAATGTTCGTACCCAGTCGTGTACCTCTTCGTCTGAAGCAGATCGAAACCACAAACGTCTTTCTCTTAGAGTTCTAAAAATGTGGCAGTCGCATGGCAGGAGATGGGAACTGTACGGAGGACGTGTAAGGTCTTCCCAGCGAAACTTCCGTAGCGTACTCGAAACAGCTTTGCAAACGTATGGGCGGGCGTTATCCTGCAACTGAATGATGCGGTCCGTTAACATTCCAGGGCGTCTGGACATAATGGTGTGCTTCAATTTTGGCAAAGTGCCCGCGTACCGTTGTGCGTTAATTCTGGTGCCGTGTTCCAGAAAGTCAATGAGCAGCGGCCCCTCGAAGTCAAAGAAAACGGTCATCATGACTCTGCCGCAGTTTTCATGCTTGTTTTCTCGACTACGGTTCAGAAGTTCCGCTAGGACGCAATTACACGTCCTCGATACAGTCCTCATGTCTCCGAATGCGATTACCATATTTTTGGATAGCTGAAGAGACACACTCGTGGCCGTCGATTTGCTTTGGACGAAGAGATGCGCATGTATGGGTATAATCCCGGTTCTGTAGGCAGTCGCAAACATTTTTCCACGAAAGCTTTGACCGCCTTGTCTATACAAGGGATAAATCTACTAACAGTTATGGTAATTGCATTTGAAATTAACCGTTTATCTATTTTTTTTTCATGTGTCCCGTTCTCATTTGACCGCCCCTTATATCTGAAACATACAGAAAGTTGTAAAATAAATCGATGGAAATCCTGTGAGACAACAAAATTAGGCATGCACACCAGCTTATGTACCTCGAATCCTGCGGCACTGTGGAAGAAACTAAGCACGTATACCGCAGGACAGGCAAAATCTAATGCTGTTTTCCAAGTCTTTAAGGACGGAGTAAACGACATTTTATTAACAGCATTTAGATGCGAAGTTATAACTTCTGGACAGACGCGTTTTTCTTGAAACATGTTCCTACACAGATGGCATGGAAAGATATCATACGAAACTCTTCTAAGACAGAGTGGTAACAGCTTCACATACACTACTGGTCATTAAAATTGCTATACAACGAAGATGACGTGCTACAGACGCGAAATTTAATCGACAGGAAGAAGGTGCTGTGATATGTAAATGATTAGCTTTTCAGAGCATTCACACAAGGTTGGCGCCGGTGGCGACACCTGCAACTTGCTGACATGAGGAAAGTTTCCAACCGATTTCTCATACACAAACAGCAGTTGACCGGCATTGCCTGTTGAAACGTTGCTGTCATCCCTCGTGTAAGGAGGAGAAGTGCATACCACCACGTTTCCGAGTTTGATAAAGGTCGGTTGGTAGTCTACCGCGATTGCGGATTATCGTATCGCGACATTGTTGCTGGCGTTGGTCGAGATCAAATGACTATTAGCGGAATATGGGGTCGGTGGATTCAGGAGGGTAATACGAAATGCCGTGCTGGATCCCATCGGCCTCGTATCACTAGCAGTCGAGATGACAGGCATCTCATCCGCATGGCTGTAACGGATCGTGCAGCAACGTCTCGATCCCTGAGTCAACAGATGGGGACGTTTGCAAGACAACAACCATCTGCACCAACAGTTCGACGACGTTTGCAGCAACATGGACTATCAGCTTGGAGACCGTGGCTGCAGTTACCCTCGACGCTGCATCACAGACAGGAGTGCCTGCGATGGTGTACTCAACGACAAACCTGGGTCCACGAATGGTATAACGTCATTTTTTCGGATGAATCCAGGTTCTGTTCACAGCAGCATGGTGGTCGCATCCGTGTTTGGCGACATCGCGGTGAACGTACATTAGAAGCGTGTATTCGTAATCGCCATACTGGCGTATCACCCGGCGTGATGGTATGGGGTGCCACTAGTTACACGTCTCGGTCACCTCTTGTTCGAATTGACGGCACTTTGAACAGTGGACGTTACATTTCAGATGTGTTACGACCCGTGGCTCTACCCTTCATTCTATCGCTGCGAAACCCTACATTTCAGCATGATAATGCTCGACCGCATGTTGCAGGTCCTGTACGGGTCTTTCTGGATACAGAAAATGTTCGACTGCTGCCCTGGACAGCACATTCTCCAGATCTCTCACCAATTGAAAACGTCTGGTCAATGGTGGCCGAGCAACTGTCTTGTCACAATACGCCAGTCACTACTCTTGATGAACTGTGGTATCGTGTTGAAGCTGCATGGGCAGCTTTTCCTGTACACGCCATCCAAGCTCTGTTTGACTCAATGCCCAGGCCTATCAGGGCCGTTATTGCGGCCAGAGGTGGTTGTTCTAGGTAATGATTTCTCAGGATCTATGCACCCAAATTGCATGAAAATTTAATCACATGTCAGTTCTAGTGTAATATATTTGTCCAATGAATACCGGTTTATCATCTGCATTTCTTCTTGGTGTAGCAATTTTAATGTCCAGTAGTGTAAGTCGTAATTCCACCGTTATCCAAGAACTGTAATCGACAATCACCAGCTGTTAATTATCTGGTCAGTATATTATCCGTTGTATCAAAACTTTGGAGTACATTCTTTACGGATAGCTGATGCATTACCTTAAAACTTACAACCACCACGTCGTGTATGAATCACGCTATCAAACACGCCATATCGTATAAACTGCATTAAAGTGGCTGGCGACACCAAACATGACACTGAAAGATGTGAAGCGACGATTTTAACGCTGCTTGATTTCAGCAAGGCCATTGACACTGTTGAGTTCGATATATAACTTATTAAAATGAAGTAACTGAATTTCTCATTTAATTAAATATTGTGATTCGATAGCTAAATCAAAAACAAATGTCAACGTGTGGTTTGTGGATCACATGCAGTACCGCTCAAAAGTGTTATGTAGTTGAACCGATACGTTGGTAGGTGTGTTTATCTGAACTCTGACTACAAATTAAAAGATTGTTCAAACAGAAGACTGCTTGAGCTCGCAGCTCTTACATGTATTGTTCCCTGAGTTCAGGGAAGCAAGGACTCAGCAGTAAACGGTGTTTCAAAGTGTTCGTAAGTATTTCGTATAATGGGAAGACTGCAGCAAATCTAAGTACTTAAAGGAAATCTAATTTTAATATTTTTATTTGCTTATATCAATGCCTAAAATTAACATTCAGCAGATTTCACACCAGCTATCTTAACAGCACTGTGTCACCCGAAATACAGTCCATCGTTGTGAAAGTGTTTCCCATCTCACAACTGGCTGTGAGTGTCTGTGCCTGGTTTCAGGAAAAAAGGATGGTCGGCCCGAAAAAGCACCCCAAAGAGTCAGCAAAGTCAATCCGTAATGATCCACACGTAAAAAAGGAATGCCTTTATAGTCAGCCGGCAGGGGTGGCCGAGCGGTTCTAGGTGCTACAGTCTGGAACTACGCGACCGGTATGGTCGCAGGTTCGAATCCTGCCTCGGGCATGGATGTGTGTGATGTCCTTAGGTTAGTTAGGTTTAAGTAGCTCTAAGTCTAGGGGACTGATGACCTCAGAAGTTAAGTCCCATAGTGCTCAGAGCCATTTGAACCATTTTGATAGTCAAATGTCGCTTAGCAGCTAAATATCTGTATGGCCAATGACCTTCTGGAACACTTCTTCTCTTTAGACGGGATGGAGTACGTTCGAAGGCCGAAACATAGGTGGATTGAACTAAGGTACCAAGTGCCCACCATGACGCACGGGGGACGAAGTACCATAGCGTGGGACTGTTCCTCACGAAGCGATTTAGAACCGATAGTCGAAATCCGTGGGGTAACGTGTGGTCTGATGTATGCTGGAACACTTACAGACGATATGATACCTCACGGAAGACGGAACATGCCTTGTAATTGGAAACTGCAGCACGATAACGATCCGTAGCACACTTAGATCCGTGAAGACAATTATGAAACAGCAAAAAGTAAAGGTATTGGAATGGACAAGCTGAAGTCCAGAGTGAAGCCGCGTAGAACATCTTTGGGACGAGCTGAATCGATGTGTCCGCCAACACAACTGCACCAACAAGGAGGCTTTCTGAAAAGAATAGTGTGAGTAATGGAAGGAAAATCCTCAGGCGCGGTTGGCCATACTCGTAGATTCTATGCCATCCAGGTGTGCTGCAGTACTAAAGGCATAGGGGTATGCAATCTGGTTGAGCCATTGTGGCTCTCTGGTCATCGATTCATCAACTAAGTGCCGGGTTTGTCCACGACGGCGTGGTAGACGGGTGTTGGCACGGTCTCGTGGCTACTGGGGAGGAACTAAATGTTAGGCCCCTTCACAATGAGAAAGGGAGTTTGCAGTCGGCAGGGAGGGGAAGCGGATAGCTCCATGGTTGAGATGGAGAGGGGAGCTGATGGTTTGCCTTGAGTTCAGCAGGGTGGCCTGTGCGGTTGTCACCGTACGTTACTGAAGGACTGCTGCAGATTGCAATAAGTTTGCTACATGTGGTGCGGCTGGCATACTGTTAGGTGATGGTGACTACTTCTGTTTCTAGTGAGATATGGTCTCACCTCGAGGCTTTACAAGTGCAGTAGACTTGTTTCTAACATAATCGCAATGTTTTGTGACGTTCGTCTGTTCCCGAGCAGTGAAGCCAAGTCATCAGTACAACTATTAAATTTCTGACTGTCATAAGCTTCCATATACGTGTTGTATTTTACGAGTTTGTTTGTTAAAGTGTTTTCTCCTAAAGGCCTGATTTAATCTGTTGTAGTTCACCCCCGGTAGCTGAGTGGTCAGCGCGACAGAATGTCGATCCTAAGGGCCCGGTTTCGATTTCCGGCTGGGTCGGAGGCTTTCTCAGCTCAGGGACTGGGTGTTGTGTTGTCCTAATCATCATCATCTCATCCCCATCGACATGCGAGTCGCCGAAGTGGCGTCAAATCGAAAAACTTTCACCCGGCGAACGGTCTACTAGACGGGAGGCCCTAGTCACACGACAATTACATTTATTTATCTGTCTGTTGAAGACTATTTCGTGTAAGGGGAAGCAGGTGATATACCCGTTAATCTGTTTCTCCTGCTCAGAAGTTTAAATATTTGAATATAGTGTGTGAAATCTTATGGGACGTAACTGCTAAGGTCATCAGTCCCTAAGCTTACACACTACTTAACCTAAATTATCCTATGGACAAACACACACACCCATGCCCTAGGGAGGACTCGAACCTCCGCGGGATCAGCCACACAGTCCATGACTGCAGCGCCGCAGACCGCTCGGCTAATCCCGCGCGGCATTTGACTATAGTCTCTCCTCTTGTCGACAATTATCATATGTAATGTTTAATATAACAGTTTAGTTGCTGTATGTATTCTATTACTCCAAGTTCATAAATCTTGGCATCTGTGTGGCTCTGCAGTAAGTCAGGATAATACTCAAAGCTGGTCATTTAAGTCTTTTCGAAGTTTAGGTATAAATATGTATTTGTATTTTTAAATGGGTGCTAATTTTTAGTACACTAGGTTAAATAGTCTCACTTTGGGTAATTTTTAATGTTTGCGTGTACGCACATATTACTTCTCAGGTTTCGAAGTGAATTTTTGATTAGATGCCAGTGGGTCATGGTATCCGAAAGTGTTGAATCCTATGAAAATTGTCAAGTAGGTTCCTGTTTGTTACATCTGATCTTTGCATGCTGTCTTTAACCTTGCTACTTCAATCAACTGAGGGGTGGTTTGTATGCCAGGTAGCCGCCCCACGATTACATCAGTTCTAGCCCGGACTGGTGGTTGCGCATCGCGTGACGAGATTTCTCTATGCATTTTCTTTCCTGTCTCGTCTTTTGTGGCTGTCCGAACGGAATTTGACTATGGAGCGAACGTACTGTACCCGCGATAGAATTTCCTTGGTCCTGTGTTCGGCTCGTGGAACTAGGGAATTAGCCATGCCATATTGTTCGGCAGTTTCGGGATAGTTACCTCTGGGTCTTTTCAGATATTTTGGCGTTAGCCACTAGAGTCCAAGCACCCCAAGAGTCCACTAGTCCCAATGCGTCAAGAGAGCAATTAATAACTTGTGTATTAGTGTTCATCCCTTTATTGAAGCCACTATTTACCTTGTTCTTCCTGTATGTTAAAATTCCTTTTGTGAGAGCTATACTAGCGATCCTATTATTCTATTAATTAAAGGCAATGCAATATTCATGTACGTTTGAGTGTTTTTACACTGGAAGTTGTTCCGCCTCGCTGCTTATGCTATCGTAACTTCATACCAATGGGACTGAAGCCTTAAGTTCTGTTTTTAATGATAAAATTCAGTTCCAGGTTATTACCGAAGATTAAATTAGTATTATAATCGTAGTTATTCTATTGGGTTTGTTTTCTTTGACATTCAAGTGCTTTCCTTGTTACCTGATTGTTTCCTAACTCACAGCAAGCAAAATCTCAGTTCCTATTAATTAGTACTGTAAAACTGTTTGGTGAACATTTTCCAAAAATATTTAACCACTGAGAAAACTGTTAAATTTAATGTTCAGTAAAACTGTGTCATACCAGTGAATGAAGTAATTATCTCTTTATTTTTTTTTAATTTACTATATCCACAAAATATTTTTGAGCAATAAGGTAAGTCGCCATGGAAACATGTGCCTACTGGAGTACCTCATCGTTCAGTCCTTGGTCCATTGCTTTTCTCGCTGTATGTTACTGATAATTCATCTCCACTGCACTCTTGTACTTACCACCAATACGTTGGTGATATCCAGTTGTATGTCAGTACAAGCTCTAAGAACAATGGTTTTGCCGTAACAGACATGAAACCGAAGCACTGACAAATCATCCTCGTATCACAGCGAAAGGTGATCGAAAGACATTTCCGTGATACAACTCCCCCAGCACTTGTCAGTGGAATTCAATTAAAGTAAAAGATCTTGGCAAAGTAGTGGGATGCACTTAAGTGCATTGGTATGCACTTAAATATCTCTCCTTCCATAGCTTGGAACAAAAATTCCTCCAAGTAATTAAAAATTAACTAGTCCGTAGACCGTCTAAGTATTTACTACTGAATGTAGTCCAACACTGCAGAGAACTGGTTTAGCCAGAGCGTCAGGGATTATTTACAGAAAGCTGTGCTGTGTGTGCTGATTTGAGGCTTCCTGTAAAACTCCTGTACACATTACAGGTCTAGTACTTCTGGCAGAAAATGCTCTGCGGAAAATCTCTGTGAAGTTGTGAAGGTAGGAGAACGGAACTGGTGGAATCGAAGCTGTGAGGCCAGGTCGTGGATCACTCTTGGGGAGCTCAGCCGCCTGATGACTTGCCCACAAAGGCCACAGGTCCAAAGTTAGTCTCTGTCCGGCTCACAGCTTTACCTAACAAACTGTTATACAGGAGGTGATTCTTGGTTGCGGCAGTTGGCACATCGCCGAACAACATTTAGCTTCGGATAAGGAAATGTTCTAAGCATGATTGTTTATTCACTAAAGAAACCTTTCATGACGTCAAGAAACTTTAACAACCCACGAGATGATGATAAAAACTAATTATGGAGTACTTATTGGCAGCTGACGGGTCATGCTGATTCTCGAAGACACTGCAAATACTCCCACAGATCAGGTTCACTGCAGTTCACTCGACGTTTTTGGCTATGACAATTCTTTCCGCTTGCTGGGAGCCGCCATCCGAACGAACGCTCAAGTTTACTGAGGGCTATACTAAAGTTTTTCAATCTTTCGTAGCGCCATATGAAACTTGAATCAATTAGAGCCCCAGACGAAGAACTGGTCAAAACAATCAGTGACAAAAGATGACAATACACAAAAAAGAGCTAAAGTAGAATTATCTTGTGGTTTACTGTATATCTCGATGCGTAGTCTTCACTAGCTATCTCAAATACGATAGAACCATCGAGGATTTACACTGAGGTGACCTCATGGGATAGCGATAGGCACTTATATAAAAGGCGATACTATCCCGTACCCAAGGTACAAAAGGGCATTACAGTGGCGGACCTGTCATTCGTACTCAGGTGATTCGGGTGAAAAGGTTTCCCACGTGATTTTGGCTGCGCGACGGGAATTAATCCATTTTGAACGCTGAATGGTAGTTGGAGCTAGACACATGGGCCATTCCTTTTCGGAAATAGATCCTTAGCGTCAAGGGTATGCCGAAAATACCGAACTTCGGGCATTAGCTCTCACAATGGACAACACAGTGGCCTACGGCCTTCACTTAACGACCGAGACAGTGGCGTCCCCGTGCTCTACGGGGTGCTAAATAACCCGTGCTAAACGACAAGCAACACTGCGTAAAATAGCCGTAGAAACCAATAAGGGACGTACAACGAACGTATCGGTTTGCATAGTGTGATGAAATTCGTCGTGAATGGTCTTTGGTAGCAGACGACCGATGTGAGTATCTTTTTTAGCAGCACATCGCCTGCACAGCTACTTGGCTCGTAACCACAATGGTTGGACCATAGACGACTGAAAAACCGTAGCCTGATAGGATGAGTTCCGATTTTAGTTGATAAGAGCTGATGATAGATGTCGAGGGTGACGCACACTCCACAAAGCCGTGGACCCAAATTGTCAACAAGACATTGAGCAAGCTGGTGGTGGCCTTATAACGGTGTGGGCTGTGTTTACATGGAAAGGACTGAGTCGTCTGGTCCATCTGAACCAATCACTTACTGGAAATGGTTGCGTTCGGCTACTTGGAAACATTCTGCAGCCATTCATGGACTTCATATTTCCAAACAACGATGTCACAGTGCCAGACTTGTTCACGATTTATTTCAAGAACATTCTGGAGAATTCGTACGATTGATTTGGCCCCCCAGATCGCCAAACACAAATCCCATTTCATATTTATAGGACATAATCGAAAGGTCACTTGGTATACACTTTCAAAATTATGAACGGCTATAGACACAGCATGGCTCAATATTCCTGCAGAGCATTTCCAGTGACGTTTTGAGTCCAGGCAGAGTTTCTTCACTACGCCAGGCAAAATGAGGTCCGACACGATAATAGGATCCCATTACTTTTGTCACGTCACTGTATACTGAAGCTGGTCAACAGAAAGGTAGCTCCACGATGAAGGCCTGGGTACAAAGCGATACCAACTGGCCACTGTATCATCCTCAGTATGGCGTCTTTTTTCAAACCATGGAACCGCTGCATCTTATTCAAGCAGCCCCTCAGTTAGCAGTCATGAACTTCAGAGGATTCCATCAACAAAAAATCCCTAGCAATGCAGGGAACTGAGTCCTCCATTGGGAATCAGCGATGCTGACCACTCAGCTACGTAGGTGGACGTGTCAAAGTTCGACACCGGATAAACTGAAGAACCTTCTCAGGCTAAACTTCCCTACATGTAGCACCCGAATGGCATGGACATCTCTTGAAAGTCCTTCTAGATACGCCGAATATGATACCCAGTGACTGCTTGTTTGTGTATCTTAAGTGGAAAGAGAACCTTAATTCAGGCAACATTCAAGAATTATAACCTAAAATCACCAGGTGATTGTAGGCCGCTCATTGTATCATCTGCAGTATCTAACGTACTGCAGGATTCTTTACGAATAGCTGACGCGTTACCTTAAAACTTACAACATCCATGACGCATATCAATCAGATATTCGAAAACACCATAGCACAGTGACTGAAAGCGGCCGGCGACGTCAAACATGTGATGGACAGACGTGAAGTGGCATTTTCAATACTGCTTGATTTCAGCAAGGCTTTTAATACTATTGATTTTGATAAACTATTAATTAAAATGAAACAGATGAACTTCTCAGATAATGAAAACCTCTGACTCGAAGACTAACTCGAAAACATATGTCAGCGTGACATCTGTGAGTAAATAAGTCACCACAGAAACATTTGCTTCCAGAAGGATCCTATCGTTCATTCCTTTGTAACGTAGTGTAACAAAACACGGCACAACTGGTGAAACGTCAAGACGACTTCAACCTGCGATTAATTTTTACGTAATGTGTGTGCAAAACGATTACTTCAGTCTAACGTATTCTCAGCAAACAGGGATGCAAACGAATAAGCGAAGTGGTTTTCACATGCTCTGCTTACTTCATCGGTTTAATCGCTCCTCACATGTCAAATTCCCACCATCATTCCACTATCTCATTAACAGTTTAGAAGCGTCCATCATCTTAACTGTACCTTCGCCTGTCAGTGAAACCTTTCCCCACCTCCTTCACGATTTGAGCCACGTGACTCAGGAACGAATTATCCCGCAACTTTTTTTTTAATCTAACCCACTCTACGTTGAAGAGATGATTAAAGCTTTATCTGTTACCATTGGCGTAGCTTCACTCCATGCAGAGCCACCAGTTCCCTTTCTTTCCAAATGGAAACCAATAAACTATCTGGGCTTTTCTCATCCACTACCATTTCTGTTTTCTTTGTTCCACCTCACCAGTTTATTTCAAATACCTGACAGGCACGTATAATTTGATACTAATGTACCCCTACAAGGCGGAAGAATCAGTAATGAGCAAAGGTATGAGGATGCAGAAGGCAATGCAAAGCACTGCATTAAAGAAACGTAATATTTATCAACAGAAATTGTGGCTTGTAATAGGAAAAAAATGTCATAATGATGACTCCAACGGCAAAAGACTCCAGTCCAATCCCCCATTCGATATCCGGGAGGGAACTAACAAGTGGGAGGTGACCGTGAGAGAAAGGTAGAATTCAAGAAAATGCTAACGTTCTATGAGCAGGGGCGAGGCATAGCAGTAGTTTGAACGTGGCAGAGAAGCTAGAAAATCTGAAAAAGGGAATGCAAAAGCTAAATCTAAACACAGCTAGGGGTCAAGAAACTTCCTGGCAGATTAAAACTGCGTGCCGCACCGAGACTCGAACTCGGGACTTTGGCCTTTCGCGGGCAAGTGCTCTATCATCTGAGCTACCCAAGCACGACTCACGCCCCGTCCTCAAAGCTTTACTTCAGCCAGTACCACGCCTCCCACCTTCCAAACTCTACAGAATCTCTCCTGCGAACCTTGCAGAACTAGCACTCCTGAAAGAAAGGATATTGCGAAGACATGGCTTAGCCACAGCCTGGGAGATATTTCCGGAATGAGATTTTCACTCTGCAGCGGAGTGTGCGCAGATATGAAACTTCCTGGCAGATTAAAACTGTGTGCCGGACCGAGACTCGAACTCGGGATATTTCCCTTTCGCGGCAGGTGCCCTACCATCTGAGCTACTGGTACAGGTGAAGCTATGAGGAAGGGGCGTGAGTCGTGTTTGAGTAGCTCAGATGGTAGGGCACCTGCCGCGAAAGGGAAATATCCCGAATTCGAGTCTCGGTCCGGCACACAGTTTTAATGCACCAGGAAGTTTCATATCAGTGCACACTCCGCTGCAAAGTGAAAATTTCATTCAGGGACAGTAAGGGTCAGTGAACTGAAGTGGAAAGAAGACGAAGGTTTCTCGTCAGATGGGTATAGGGTAATATCAACAGCAGTCGAAAATGACATAAAGGGAGTAGGATTCCATATGAGCATCAAGGTAGTGCAGAGAGTAATAGGGTAGTTCTCATCAGAATTCACGGCAAAACAACACCGACAAGAATAGTGCAGGTGTACCTGCCGACGCTACAACCAAAATATGAAGATAAAGAACGTATATGGGGATATTTAACGAATAATTCAGTACCCAAAGAGGGATGAAACTCTTAACAGTCATGGGGGATCCGAATGTGGTTGTAGGGGAACAGGAAGAAGAAAGAGTTAGAGGTGATTATGGGCTTGGTAGTATCAGTGACAGAGGAGAAAGACTAATTGAGTCCTACAATAGATTTCAATTAGTAATAGCGAATACTCTTTACAACAATCACAAGAGGAGTCAGCATTCTCGAAAAAGACCGAAGGATACAGGGGAGTCCAGTTAGATTACATGACGGTCAGAAAGGCGTACCCAGGAGCAGATATAGACTCAGATCACAATTTAGTAATGACGAAGAGAAGGCTGAAGTTTAAGAGACTAGTCAGCAAGAATCAGCGGAAAAAGAAGTGCGATAGGAACTACTAAGGAATCAAGTGACATGCTTGAATATCTCTGAGGCTGTAGAATGAATACCTTATTAGACAGTTCAGTTCTACGTCTTGAAAAGAGGTCATACAACGTACCTAAAGTACCACTGGAAACCGCAAACAAAGAGTGCGTTCCCCGTGAAACGAGGACCGGTAGAGCATCCGGCATCAGTTTCACACAACTCCGCCCCGGGCGACACGGCGAAATTATACAGCATTACGGCAGTCGAAATGTTTATTTCGAACAGCCGTTAAAGCACTGTTCGGCGCGAAGCGGATTACCGTAGCGCTAAACTTTGACAGCCGAGCAGGGTTTCCACATTAATCAGTTAATTATTCCCGCGCCGCCCCAAACACGGCGACAGGCACACAAACGTCTGTGACATCGCCGCAGCCATGGACTAGTTTTCCGGCCGGACAAAAGAACGGCGGGCCCGGCGCTACGGTGCGCGTTGCCTGTCCCATTAGCAGCTGTGGTAATTGTACTCGGCCGCCGCCGCAGCTGCGCGCTCTTTGCCTCTGGTGCGCCGCGTTTGACCTTTCGCGGCAACTTTATTTCGCTAATTACAGAGTGGCGCGTAATGCGACATGTGCGGTCCCCTAATTAACAGGGCGCCGGCCGTGTTAATTTCTGCGCGCGTCACGGTGGGAGATTGACCGGCGACGCGTTAGTCCGTCTCAGCAATAATAGATGACGGCTTCCTGCCCTAGCAGGGCCCGCGTCGCTGTCGCGTCACCTCTCCCACCCGCCGACTAGACTACAGGAGGCACTCGCCACTTCCTTTGTACTCGAGGTCGTGTCGGCACTTCACTCCGACCACATCAGAAAGCACTTGTAGATTTTTTGCTATAGTCGACATAATCGTCCCAAGAGTTTCAGCAACTGTTTAGGTTCAAATGGCTCTGAGCACTATGGGACTCAACTGCTGTGGTCATTAGTCCCCTAGAACTTAGAACTACTTAAACCTAACTAACCTAAGGACATCACACACACCCATGCCCGAGGTAGGATTAGAACCTGCAGCCGCGTGGTTCCGGACTAAAGCGCCTAGAACCGCCCAGCCACCACGGCCGGCTCCCGTTTCTCGAGTTATTTATTTCCACTGTTGGCTGTTATTACTTTAATTCAATGTGGATGATGAGGATTATACTGCAAGATGTGTTATGAAGTACGCAAAGAACAAGAAAGAAAGTATTAGAGATGCAAAAGTAAAGGAACAAAGTTATATTAACCACATTGAGAAGATGGTGAAAGAAAAACTATAAGGTGATATCTGTACAGAAATTTTTCTTTTTCATTTCCTTGTCAAAAGTACGCTATTTTTTAGTATAATGCTTCACTATTCTGATTAACTTTGCAAATAACAAATTTCAATAACTCTAAATAACAAAAAACATTAATTTATTTTCCGTGAGCCTTTTAGAGGCATTCGGTACAATGAAGAAATCTTCCTGGAGTTCTACAAGTTGCTAAATAAATATGCCCAGGACTCTTATTTAGCTGGTTTTATTACAATGGACACTGCAGAACGCAGGAGGATAATAAAAGAAAACGGAGATATCCAGTTCAGTCGCTAGCCATCGTTCTTCCACGGAATAATGACAGTGCAACCATATGAGTAGTAAGATAAAGCGGTTTTGAGACAGTTTGTTAGTACTGGTTGCATACATTCAGGGACAGACTTGATTGATTTATGACCCCCTCCCCATAACCTATTGTTCTCTTAATTGATTTATGACCCACTGTGGATAATCTGTCCACATGAGAACCCCCCCCCCCACACTTCCCCTCACTCTCCTCCTCCCCCTTTCCTAATCCACGCCAATATAATTGCACTGTCAGTCCTGAGTTACTCAAATAGCACCCTCAAAATGTTCAAATGTGTGTGAATTACTAAGGGACCAAATGGAAGAGGTCATCGGTCCATAGGCTTACACACTACTTAAACTAACTAAAGCTAACTTACGCTAAGAACACACACAGACCCATGCCAAAGGGAGGACTCGAACCTCCAGGAGGAGGGGCCGCATGATTAGTGACATGGCGCCGCTAGCTGCGCGGCCACTTTGTGTGGCAATAGCACCCTCACACTCCATCAATTTCATTGACTATTTAAATCGATAAATTGATTAGACCTTCCCCTCTGATAAGTCCTCCAGTGCTCCCCTCACTTCTGCACCTGAACATTGGAAATTGTGTGTTGGAGAGGAAGGATCTCACTACACAAAATTCAGTTACACAGCAGAGGGTGTATTGTTTATCTATAAAATTCAATTTACAGGGGTTGGACCTCTGTTCCTCATCATTCTCTGCTATTTTGCAAGACGCAGATCTTGTAAAATACATCAAAAAGAAGTAATTAAACCGACTGTTTTTTTTTCAATCGCACAAAGAATACCATCACTGTAATTCACTACACGTAATTATAATATAAAAATCTTTTGCACTGATCCAGGGCATTGCACATCATACCCTGACCACATCACCAGGTGAGCTACCTTCCGTACTCCTACGCATGTAGACCCTACTACTGCTGCTGGCTGCTGCACAGCCAGCCGACTCATGCAGCTTGCAGACTGGGAGTTGCACTTATCCCCGAAACAAAAGCTTCAGGTTGCGGCAACACTTTTATATTTGATACCTGAGAAATTCATGTCAAAACACATGCTCTTTCTGACTCAAGTGGTCATGTGCTGTCACATGAAACTGCTGGTTCTGAACACACCATCGGTTATGGTGAGACTGAACTGCAAACAAAGCAGTGTTTACATGGGAAACCCTGAAGCCTTCCCTTCGAGGGTTAAGAAACTAGAGATGTACACCTGCACCATTCTGAGAAGGAAAGTAGATGACTCATCTGTAAAAACTGATGGAATTGAAAAGAAAGTACATGACGTTAGTGTAAAAGTTGAATGAAACGTATTTAAAGTGAAGCCTCTGAAGCAGTCTGCTTAGTATATAGGAAGATGTCAACCAAGCATAAGGTCATTGTTGAAAATAAGGCTGTTCGAGAGAAGCTGTGGTTGTTGAGGTTAGGACATTTGGATCGAGAGCAGACACTGCGAGAAACTTTTAAACCAGTTACTGAATCTTTCGATGAACTCTCAGCAAAATTACACAACGACGCCAATGATGCTACTGCCGGTTTCATTCTCCATCACAGTGCCGCTAGGATAGATAAAACAATCGGTGTCACTAGTGGAAGAACCATACATACTGGGCATGCAGTTTACAACTTTAAATGAAAAAACAGTGCAGACTGGGGAAAGAGAATTTCATAGAACACCAGGTGTACTGAACCTCATTTCCATAAAACGCGACAGCGTGGACGTGAACCGTATGTGCAGTTAACGGACTTTGAGCGAGGGCGTATATTGGGCATGCGGGAGGCCGGGTGGACGTACCGCCGAATTGCTCAACACGTGGGGCGTGAGGTCTCCACAGTACATCGATGTTGTCGCCAGTGGTCGGCGGAAGGTGCACGAGCCCGTCGACCTGGGACCGGACCGCAGCGACGCACGGATGCACGCCAAGACCGTAGGATCCTACGCAGTGCCGTAGGGGACCGCACCGCCACTTCCCAGCAAATTAGGGACACTGTTGCTCCTGGGGTATCGGCGAGGACCATTCGCAACCGTCTCCATGAAGCTGGGCTACGGTCCCGCACACCGTTAGGCCGTCTTCCGCTCACGCCCCAACATCGTGCAGCCCGCCTCCAGTGGTGTCGCGACAGGCGTGAATGGAGGGACGAATGGAGACGTGTCGTCTTCAGCGATGAGAGTCGCTTCTGCCTTGGTGCCAATGATGGTCGTATGCGTGTTTGGCGCCGTGCAGGTGAACGCCACAATCAGGACTGCATACGACCGAGGCACACAGGGCCAACACCCGGCATCATGGTGTGGGGAGCGATCTCCTACACTGGCCGTACACCACTGGTGATCGTCGAGAGGACACTGAATAGTGCAGGGTACATCCAAACCGTCGTCGAACCCATCGTTCTACCATTCCTAGACCGGCAAGGGAACTTGCTGTTCCAACAGGACAATGCACGTCCGCATGTATCCCGTGCCACCCAACGTGCTCTAGAAGGTGTAAGTCAACTACCCTGGCCAGCAATATCTCCGGATCTGTCCCCCATTGAGCATGTTTGGGACTGGATGAAGCGTCGTCTCACGCGGTCTGCACGTCCAGCACGAACGCTGGTACAACTGAGGCGCCAGGTGGAAATGGCAAGACAAGCCGTTCCACAGGACTACATCCAGCATCTCTACGATCGTCTCCATGGGAGAATAGCAGCCTGCATTGCTATGAAAGGTGGATATACACTGTACTAGTGCCGACATTGTGCATGCTCTGTTGCCTCTGTCTATGTGCCTGTGGTTCTGTCAGTGTGATCATGTGATGTATCTGACCCCAGGAATGTGTCAATAAAGTTTCCCCTTCCTGGGACAATGAATTCACGTTGTTCTTATTTCAATTTCCAGGAGTGTAGTTGATAAAACTATACGTGGTAAAATTAAGCTGGTGTTAGGGGTGATGAATTTCAAGCAAGTTATGATGCTGCTCGTCATACACTGAAGAAGAAGAAGAAGAAGAAGACAACGATCAAGAAGAAGAAGGCGTGTTTAACGTTCTGACAGCGAAGTGCCCTGAAGCATAAAGGACCCGTTTTAGCATCCAGGGTTCTGCCGGTACCTATGACATCAGATGGAATTATCCCCTTCCTCATTCCTGCCTTCGCAGATCTCTCAACGGAGGGTTCACTGGCCGATGGTGCTGCGATTATTGCCAGAACGGTGAAGAACGCACGCAACTCCCAGGAGCAGCTACAAGAAGCAAGAACCGCAGGAGGGAAGCAGTAGTCATCGGAAAAACACTATACCTGAAACCATACAAGAAAGGACTAGGTTTCTTCATGATTAAAAAAAAAGCCCATTAGCTATCCTTCAAGATAGACCACTTACAAATAATAATAAAAAAAACTCAGCACTGAAAGATTCCGTCGTGGGTTTATGCGGTATACACTACCGAAGACTATGTGAAAATTAGGACAATGCGGAACTGTGAAATCAGATGTTGCTGGGGACCAGGAACTCACTGGTTGGCGTATGTTAAGAAAAAATACAAGTAAGGTCTACTAATTCGACTTATTTGGAGACTTGCAGCCGCCAGAAAAATTACAACGATACTTCACTGACAGAAGACTTGTGTACTACAATTTCCATCGCTTCCGAGACTTTAATACCCACTTCTGCGTGTGGCTCTGCATCATATTACTCCGAAAGTTTACGAAGAAGCACATACATAAAGAGGCGCATTAGGCATCTACCCGTCAGTTGAGGTTGAAATGTAATGTCCTATACTCTGAGTTTAAAAGATCGATCGACAGTATTACGCACGAATTACTTCTCAACGATTGATTTAAGCAACGGAGAGTTGAGTATTCCGCTGACTGGACTGCAGAGTTAAAACAGAATTCCAAATATCACAGAGGCTAACAATAAACTTCATCTGGAAATTAATGGCGGAAAGGAAACTGTGGGAATAGAACATGGTACATACGATATTGATGACTTACAGGAAGTTTTAAAAGAGTCTGGAAATGGGACTGGGCTCGGTGCAAATCTGAAATAAAGACAACGAGGGCAACGATTGACTTTAACCATAAAGGATGAATAGGACGGCTACTGGGTTTCATATAAGGAAAGGTTCTGAAGGAGCGTCCTAATAAATTCTATAGATCCTAGGAGTCAGTTTATGTATTTCCTGACCGTACAACCCGTGTAGAGTGTAAAAGTGTAACAATATATTGATTCATATAACCTATGGGTTCTGGGAACTGGTTATAAGATCGTTGACACCCCTACCAATGCTATTTACCTCCCAGTAACAATCGAGGCTTTGGACGATCTGAAGCTACGAATTGTGGACCAGGGTAATCAACTTATCGATTTTCGCGGCAAGGAAATGATTGTACAGTGACATCTAAAGCGTTACCATGACCGTGCAGAGTCCCGTAAGCGATGGCGACAGCCTTCAACCAGCGAGGGCCCGTTGGAGACAGAAGCGAAGACCTTTAACTTGCCGGACCAGAAGCATTGCCGATAGCTTCAACCAGTCAGGGATCGCAGCAGCCCCGTATTGCCTATGAAGATAGGATCGGCGTAAGGTACAAAACCAAAGCGCACGACACGCAGCGCTGCACTTCACAACTGAACAGCAAGTGATAACATGTGGAAACTATGAGTTTCTTAAATCAGTTTGTCTGAAGCCGCGCAATGACGACTGATTTAAGAAACTCATAGTTAGCACCTTGTCCAGTGAATTATGAGGAGCGTATTATACGCCAGGAATACTTATCACATAAATCTCACGCGTCAATCACTTTTACCAAGAAGAGTGAAATTAGAATTGTCATCCAACACCAGAGAGTTTAAACACTCCCATGCAAGAGTTCGATATATCTTTACGATAAGGGATGACAATGTGTGACGTCCCTTCCCTCCTTCTTCACTCGCCGGGAAGAGACGCGACTCGTATCGATATTCGTCCCCGTCGGTGTGACGTGGAGCAGCATCTGTGTAACTCTCGTAAGAACACAACTCCTCGCGCGGTTTCGAAGTATTCTGTTATCTGTCCGCAACAGTCTTCTCAGTTTGTGTTAACTGGTAAACTGTCATCGTTTATTTTTATATTTATGCTCGGTTAGTTCCATGATGAAACAAAACGTTGACTCTTGATTTCATCATTACGGTCGTTTTTCACATCATACATAGCGAAGACAAAATTTGCTGTCTGCTATTCCGTTGCTATGCCGTTGCTACGTCCAGTTATTAACAACGGTCCGACGTAACTCCAGAGATAACTTATGTTGGAGTTCATGTTTTTTTTTCTTAATACGCCGTAACACTGGTTTAAACTAATCACTCTTCACTGTCATTATTATGTGCTCACTTAGTCACTTAAAATGTTTAAAGAGTTAGGCAACACGTAAGATTTATCTTTTGATTCAGAGTTTATTGTTATTTCTGTAATTAATTGTTTGTCCCTACAACACACGCACACCAATATGTCATTAAAGATTAACTTCTGTTCAGTTCGGTAATCGTGATGCAGACGACAACTTTTGACTAATCGGCGTACTTGTCTTTCTCCGTGTCTTCGTTTTACTGTGACCTACTCAAGACTACGAATTGTTTTTCTGTCGTTGAACCATTGCTCTCAAAGTTTGTAACTGTTCATCAGTACGAAGACTAAGTCCGATACACCAATATCACTCAATTAAAATCTAACACTCGTCTTACTATACCGTCGTGTCGAGAACGGTAAAGATTAACTTTCATCAGTCGAATGACTGAGCAATACTTCAGTCTCTACCTCACTAGTTATGAAACTTCCAAAACCGAAACAATCTAATAGCATTTTCGTCCAGGCAACTACCGCAAAAGTACTCTAGAGCGACTCAAGAGCAACTAAGTAACTAACTGAGCATTTTGATATCCGAGTTGCATAGTAGTCGCATTGAATTTCCTTTTGTATGCGGTTACAACTCTCTTCCATGGTAAATGTTATCTTTGACTGAATTACTTTCTTGGATATAGTCTTCGTTCATATGATTTTGCCTACTTTAAGTTTCCACGAAGTTTGTTAATTGTGGTTTTCTGTCTTGTGGCGTTACAACTGCTACTGTGGCGTCGAACCTCACACGTAATGTTTTGGTGTTCCTGTCTCGTAAGGTACGATTCGAAGTTAATGGGGTCGAGACTGACCATACACGAATGTGGGCGGAACATCAACCCTTAAAAGATATGTCTCTGCTGCTCCCTCGGATTTGAAAGATTTAGGAAATGCTGGATGGTTAATTGACGAGCCAGTGGAGAAGACAGTGGAACAGTACGAGAGATTTACTACGTGCATATCTTTAAAATTGCTTATGGGATACTTTGAGGACACGTGACAAATTGTCATGAATGCTAAACAGGGACTTATTCTGGAACAGAGTGCAACGGATAACATCTCATACATTCGAGTAGATCAAGAGCAGAACGAGATCACGATCAACAAAATAATACGGAAGACGCCACACTTCGCATTAAAGAATGACCAGCGTTTGAAGATTTTAAAATTTCTGGAAAGTTTTCGAGTACTCTGTACTATCGATTGCAAGCAGACAAACATGGTCTATCAAAACCTCTGTTCCGCTGAAGACACCCAGGTTCATCATACTTGTGTTTCACACAAATAGAGGAGGTAATATGGCAAATGATGCCACCAAACTTGATAATGGCATGTTAACTAATGCCAGAGTCTACCTGAGCTCCAAATTCTACCCATATAATAATTTACACGTACAGTGGAATGAAACACACTGCTTTTTATGCTCTAGTTCTACACGATCGTATGATTAACTACTGCCCACTCACCAGTGTTGTGCAAAGAGCTGTATAAATGAATAGGTGCTGCGCCATACCCAGAGCATTCCACAGTGGTATCTCAAGGTATGAACATCATTGTAGACGCTCAGGACTTCTGTGATGATGAGCATAGAAAGTTCATATTTAATAATGTTGCATTCATAGCATACACAGAAGATGCCACAATAATAGTGACATTCTCAGCAAACTTGCATCACCGCATCACCGAAATCTCTGAAGGATATGGTTCAAATGGCTCTGAGCACTATGGGATTTAACATCTATGGTCATCAGTCCCCTAGAACGTAGAACTACTTAAACCTAACTAACCTAAGGACAGCACACACCACCCAGTCATCACGAGGCAGAGAAAATCCCTGACCCCGCCGGGAATCGAACCCGGGAACCCGGGCGCGGGAAGCGAGAACGCTACCGCACGACCACGAGCTGCGGACTCTGAAGGATATGAAACGTGCTACAACACGGAAGAGTGCAAAGAGGTCAATACATTTCTATGATGGAAGTCACCGGGATGATCCTGGCATAAACTATAATGATAAGGTGGCATCACTTCGATTATTCGACCACACACATACCATTATCTACGTGAAGGGGAAGAAGAAGATCCCATGGATGCATCGATTCTTCAAGTTTGCTGCTATTCAAGATCTGGAGTTCTGCAGGTGTCCTCCTCTCTATCGACTTAAGAAGAAGAAGTGTGAAAATAGTGTTGCTGTATCTGCTTATGAAAATTTTAAATTACTTTTAAGCTGAATGAGAAATAAATGAACTTTTCGCCTCATAACCTGATTATGATTTCAACCAGTTCCCAAGTTGACATTTCTGTCAACATACCGTGTCTGAGGCTTTTCCTCGAACGCAGGAGATATAATTTTAGACATGTTTGCTACATGTCTTTGGAAGTGAACTTGGTCATGCACCTCCTGCTCCCACAAGCCGATTCGTGTTGCACGATAGCTATAATTTCACGCAACCATTCTATATGTTTTGTTATCTTCCATCTCCAACGTCACCTCCTTGAAAGCATTAACCTGCAGACAAACTGACGTCATTGGTATCATGCACGTTCTTTATACACTCAATCAAAAAGGGGATAGTTTTTTTTGTTTAAAGAACAACAACGAAGACGTATGGTAAAAATTTTTTTCGTTTATTCATTTGACAGAGACACAATTCGATTTTTGTGATACAGTTCCGTTATTGAGATACAGTTCAGCTCTGGAGGTAGAGATCTTTTGTTGAGATACGGTTTGACACCAGTATTTCAGTGAAGAAATGCTTTTAACTTACACGCTATTACTGACAACTAGGAGAAAAAAAAGAACCCCCAACAGTGAGAATGGTTGAGAATATTGTTACACTTTTATACCAGTAGTGCTGGTTGAGAAGATTTTCTCAATTTTTCTTACATTTACACTGGAGGAGGATATGGACAATTATTTTAAATCTACACTAAAAACTAATGGGGAGATACTCTTTTACTACAACTAAATTCCACTGTCCGAATAGGTTGAACAGTAATTCTGATAGACTGAGAACTATATACACTTAAAAGCTAATTAGTCTCGAACAGCTAGAGGCAGGTGAAACTTAAAAGGCTGTTCTATTTACATGACGCACATGGTGTGCAGATACATATTCACGCGTTACACACATGCCGTGTGTGAATTAATAAATATTTAGGTGATATATAATGTTTTTAGAGTTTTTAAACTTTTTTACATATTTTCCTTTTTTCACTCTTTTTTCACAGCACACTCGCATACAAGTGTGGAGCACCGCATACATCACACAAAATATCCATGCAGATCTAGTATCCATAAATAAATGTAAATAAATATTTACTCGGCACACACAAACACGTAAACACACAGAATTAGTTACATCGTGATTAAAGGGTCATAGTATTCTGCAGGCTCTCTCTCTCTCTCTCTCTCTCTCTCTCTCTCTCTCTCTCTCTCTCGATCAGACTCCCCCACTCCTTCTCTGGCTACAAGGGAATAGTGTGAGTACAAGAGAGTTTCAGTCCTGTCATCACAAACGAATCTTTTATCGTCATGAGGCAACGGACCAATTTAAACTGCAGGACTGAGTGCATCTCGTGTCCTGTCGATCGAATATTAGTTTGCCGTACCATATGCAGCGGCTGCACTATAGCACAACGAACGCCGCTACACAGGCACCGCAAATAGTCTTTGACGAAGAGGGCTCTTAATGCCACATGACGTGCACCATTAGTCCACATCCGGGCGGCACTTTCCAGTGTGCGATAAGCACACATTTTGGGTTGCAGAGCCCCAAACTCCACTATCGGTAATCCATTCACTTAGTCTTTCATAAGGTCGATAAACTTCTTGTTTTACTTCATGTGGATCGCAGTTCTTCACCCAATAGATGAAGCTATCTGTGTCCACATAAAGTAATTTAGGATCTGCAAAATGAGTTGTCGCAAAACTCACTGTGGAATCAGTACATGTGGAGTTTGGATCCCCATTTTTAATAGGTATCGTATACTCAGCTGCAGTCTTCGCCATCTCCACAGCAACAAATTTCTTATTGAATATGGTGATGCACTTAACATTTGATCTGGGGATGTGTTTTCTTACGACCCAAAGCCCATTCAATTTGGTTCTAATCAGAATATCACAGCTTTTCCTTAAATTCTCCATTGTCTTGCCGTAAATTGAATTATTCGTTAATTTATAAAAGTCTTTCTCAAAGTCGCATGTCGTGGAAGGACTCAGTGTCGTACTCAAATCAGTATACTCCTTCCACCAGGGTAACTGTTTTAAGGAGATAGTCCAGGTATTTCTACCTAGCTCCATCCGCAAGCTGAGACACTGCTGGAGATTTCGTTAAAGAATAATGTATCTCTGCTTATTCACCAGCGTTGTCATCAGTTTTGAGGTGGAGCCTCCTCGCAGAACTAGTTGCTCTGAACACAGTGGTGAATTGGCGTGTGCATCATGCGAACTAGTAGGATATGTGAGTTCTCCTTCCACCACACACCCCACGTCATAATCAGCAACCATACCCCCCCCCCCCCCTAGATTCTTACACTTAATTCCTTGCATTCGTCTTCAGGCACCCATCGAAACTTCCCAATCGGTAGTGATTGTTGTATGACGTCCCTATATGAGTTATTTACATCCAGGTACACGATGTAACTCGAACCAAGGAATGCGTTGAACCTGTCGTCGGTCTGTGGGTTATTTGCCTTGGCCTGCCTATGGACACATTGGCAAACTCCCCGAGGGATCCATCGCTCATATGGGTGTGGAACAGGGGTTACTCTAATTTCAACTACCGAGTTTCAACTACTTTTCCAGATCACTGGAATTCCTGCATTGTGCTGTTTTGCACTATAACCATGCAAACGACGCTCATAGTTTATCATAAATAGAAGAGATTTAAGGATTTTTGCCAAGGCAAAGTGTTCTTAAAAGCAGTTGGTAGTTGGGTGACCTGGAAAAGTATTTGAAAGTATAGTAAACCACCTTTCGCTCTAATTTGAGGCTATAGGCTCACCTTAGCAGCAGGTCACAGGAACAAGGAGGCATTCAAAGTTGAGGTGAACATTTTTAAACATTACGAATTTGTTTTCCGCAGTAGGCATAATAACATGTACCAGGTCCTTGGAAATCCAATCTACTAGATGCTTTGGTAACTACTCGCTTGTCGAAATAGCAGGTACGCTGTTTATGTTCATGTTTACTCATCTGGGAGGGGAGAAGGTGTGACATGCCGAACACAATGACAATTACTTTTGTCCTTATTTTTCTCACCGGAGAGTAAGATTAAGAGCATGATTACATCTTGTGTTCACTGGGAAATTTTGAAAAATGAAGGGGCCATAAACTTGAACCGGTTTTCCGTTATTGTCCACCTCCAATTTAGGATGTGCTGGATCTTTATTGGGACCTCAATACCATAAAAGTTCCAACACTCATGAATGTCAAGTTATCTACTGCATCAAGATGTGCGCTCTAGATATAACTTATAATTCCTTTCGCAGTTCCTTTCTTTCTTTAGAAATGCAAAAGAAGGCTGATCCGTTTGAAGCGTCATATAGCTAGACTCACCATTTACTGGTCATTGAAATCCGCATTGATGTCTAGGTGTAGTATTCAGCTAGGCGCTTTAGCTGACCACCTTACTTCCATCTCAGAAAACCGGACCAGCATAGCTCTCAAGGTGGTCTCACAAGAACACTCAGTGATCAATGTGCTCTCTCTTACCGTACTATTATCCCCCCCCCCAAAGATAATGGAAACCTGTCTCTTCAGCGCAAGAGGCAACTTTGGAAATAGCAGTAGCTCAATTAACAGCACTGTTCTGCATTCAATGGTAGCACACCGCAGATCATTAACGAACTTGAGGAGCTCTAGGACAGGAAGACACACTCTTAGAAACCCAACAGATTCTCGATTCTATTGAGTGAGATTCGCTTACCAAATTCATTCACAGTCACCGAGTATTCTAGCAGCTGTGTGGTGTCATTGACATGATGTCCTTCACTAAAAAAGACAGGAAAGGGAACTGCTATTAGGCACAAGATTGTGGCTGTTACTAATACTATAACTACAATTAGATGATGAAGCTGCTTGCGGTGATGTGTTGGGGGGTATGGGCTGTACCTCGTGAGATCGGCGAGGACAATATGGTAGAGAAGGAAGAGTAGATGCTGCAGTATCGGGCCATTGCGAGCTGCCTGCTTGCTGCTACGCCTGCAACCTGATGCCCTTTCCAGAGGGAGGGTAGCCTATGGAAACCAAAGCAGAGCTGGTATGGGGGCGGCAACTGGGAGAGAGCAGTGGCAGCAGCAGCAGTGGCAGCAGGACAATGGCAGAAACAGTGGCAGTGGCAGCAGTTTTTCACGTGGCGACTAGTGGCACACTTGCCAGCAAGGCATTACTCACCAGGCCTCGCATTGATGAAGCACGCCTCGCTACACCTCGTATCCGCATCACAGCATATTGCATGTAAATGGTGGTGCTGTGGAGAAGGAATAACAAACACATTTAAGTGCAATGTTCCAGACATCACCAGCTTCTGCTGCTGCTGCAAGGAAAGAAAGAACAATGATTATTTGTAAGAAGAATGAATATATGTATATAAATTATCTATTTTGCTATGGCCCCTTGCCGTCTTCCTCAGGTCGACTGGTATCTCATCCTGAACTGCAGAAGAGCCATCTGTCCAATCATGATGTCAACTAAATTCACATATTATTTTGTTATATAATAAATGCATATACACATGTGAAAAGCTGTGAGAATTTTTTTTTTCTTGGAATATGCACTTACAGGAGACTTGCAATGACTCCTGCTTGTCCTCAACAGATACCCCTCACTGTTCACCTTCATCTTCCAGGAAACTGTCTACAACAACAGCAAAAAATATGCACCATATTATCTATACGACGAAATTTTCTCATACATGAAGACGGAAAATATATACAATACTCGCAACGCTGGTGCTGCTGCTGCTGTTGCTGGCTTTCAGCAGTCAACTCAAAATTATATGTTCTCCATATACTGAAACAATAAGATGACATGTACGTGTTACTACCAAATTCTTAGTGAAAACGTTTCAGTTATCAATTTTAATTTTGGAAATCATGTCAACAACAAACACTCACTGACTGACCACCAAAAACCATCAGCGTATTAAGTACATGAAGAAAATGTACATACTACTTACGATGTGGTTCCTGCTCCTGCTGATGATGCATCTCAGCATCCATTTCATTCACAGTTTTGTGGATGTACGCTAGAACGACAAGACAAAAGGTATGTAATACCACTATTACGAAATTATTAGTCGAAGAAAAAGTTGCAGTTGCCGATTTCAGTATTAACTTACGAGGCAATTACTTATGCCGCAGGCATTGGTTGCCACTGGCATTGCCGTGCGGGGTAGCCGTGCGGTCTGATCAGACTACTTGTCACGGTCCATGCGGCTCCCCCTGTTGGAGGTTTGAGTCCTCCCTCGGGCATGGGTGTGTGTGTTGTCCATAGCGTAAGTTGGTTTAAGTTAGATGAAGTAACGTGTAGGCATAGGGACCGATAACCTCAGCAGTTTGGTCTTATAAGGCCTTACCACAAATTTCCAAATTTCCACTTGCATTGCTGCTGCTGCTTGATGACGCTGCTCGATTCATTTTGTTTCCAAATAAATCCGTAACACACACAAGCAAACAAACACACACACACACACACACACACACACACACACACACACACACACAAACTAGCAAGAAAATTACCAAAGACGATGGTGAACAATGGCAGAATGAGGCTGGGGGTGGGGGTTATGGTTGACATAGACCCAATCTATCCTGCAGATTTGGCAGCAACCAATCAGAAAGCAGTATTCTCAGGACGGATGGAAACCTCCAGCTATGTGTTTGGTCAAATTGGTTCATGTATAAATAGGAACCTGAAAGAGAGTCCAGGTGGTTTCCCAGAAATCAAATATCAAGGGGTTGCCACCACATGAATCTTTTGTTCAGGACATTAGCTCGACTTCCAGTCTGCATGCCACACGAGTCAGCTGGCTGTGCGGCAGCTAACAGAAGTTATGGGCCCTGCACATGCAGAAAAATGTGAGGTGGCTGGCCAGGTAAAGCGGTAGGGGAATGGGGATGCAATGCCCTGTGGTCGGTGCAAAATGTTTTTAACAGTGTCATTATATGCAGTGAGTTATGTTGACGGTATTCCTTCCATGATTGGAAAATGCGATCGATTTAATTAGTTCTTTCCGATGCATTTTGCAAAAACTGCGTCTTCCAAAATCACTGAGAATGGTGAGCAAGAGAAATGCAGCCCTTGAAAATTGCATTTTGGAAATAACCAATATACCCTCTGCTATGTAAAATTTTGTAAAAAAAAAAAATAAACCCGCTGCTGCGTAAATGATTTTTGTACCGTGAGATCCTTTCTCTCCAGCACAGACCCACCTGCATCAGGAATGGGGAGTGGAGGGGAGCGCTGGGGGATTTGCCAGAGGGGGAGGGGTTAATTAATTTATCGATTCAATCAATTAGTCACTCAAATGGATAGAGTGGGAGGGGACTATTCGAATAACTCATGCCTGAAAGTGTAAATGTATCAGTGAGGGGGAGTGGGAGAGTCAGGGTTGGTTTCTCAGAAGGACCGGTTATCCCCAGGGGGTCATACAAAAATTAACAGAGCAATAGGTTAAGGGGAGGGCGTCATAAATCAATCAAGTTTGTCCCTGAATATATGCAACCCGCACTGACAAATTGTTTCAGAAACGGCTTTAGCCTACTATTCACATGTCCCTATGTGTCAAAATGCCTTTTTAGTTTTTCAGGGAATTACATGGCTACATTTGAGCTGCATCCGATTTTCTCTAGTCTCTGGGAATTCATCACCTTACGATTTCAGAGGAAAAAATGGTGACAGACCAAGAAAGTGTCCTGAGGGGGTAGAGAACTTCGTTGTTGAATGCATTAAGTTATTTAAACCAAGAATGTCTCATTAATAATCAGAAATAATTCAAACCACAAATACTTACCAGAAACGCAGAATATTAATACAATGTATACAGTATTCTTTGAGTTCTATCAGATAAATTTTCTGTGTAAGTGGTATTGAATCGTTTTTTCTGAAAAGTTTAATACCAAATTAAAAATACCTGTGCTGGCGTTTGTACGTTTTGCTACATTCAAAGATCAAAATTCGGTTGTCGTCTGCTATCAAAGCAACTAGCGAAAGGGAGCTGTTGCATCTCCAAAGGCCGAAATCTTTCGGCAAAAGTTAAGGAAACTGAAACAGCATACTCGTAATAGAAAATCCCCAGTATATTATGTGTAGAATTTGCCTGTACAACATCTCCGTACAAACCAGATGTTTTATGGTAGACTTAACAGTCGCATATGTTTTGGTGTGCACAGTTTCCACAACGACAGCTGATCTCTTTATGTGTATCTTGACAGGACCGGGAAGAGTAGTCAAAACGAGGTTACATCATATCTTTACCGTTACATTAGGAATATAGGAAACAAGAGAGATAATGTTGTTTTGCCCGCATCTCGTGGTCGTGCGGAAGCGTTCTCGCTTCCCACGCCCGGGTTCCCGGGTTCGATTCCCGGCGGGGTCAGGGATTTTCTCTGCCTCGTGATAGCTGGGTGTTGTGTACTGTCCTTAGGTTAGTTAGGTTTAAGTAGTTCTAAGTTCTAGGGGACTGATGACCATAGCTGTTAAGTCCCATAGTGCTCAGAGCCATTTGAACCAATGTTGTTTTGGTGTCTGTTGGGTGTCCTGTACAGAATAAGTGCAATGTCATTATTAAGTTCCTGTAAATATTCAATACAGTCACTCACATGTTTCTGGTAAAGGGTCTTTCGTACCTTCCCACTGATCAGGATTTGCCACTCATCTCTAAAACAAAGAACAAAAAAATTCTTGGAAACTCGAGATCATGGAGGACATACATCAGACAGATGACTTCAGAATTTCAATTTCCCTGTCTGCATACGGGACCAGTTGCTATCGGTGACGCAAAACTCAAGTATTTGCAAAGTCTGTATCTCGTATTGACAGAAAAAGAAATAAAGTGCACTGTGCTTATACTGATAAGTCATATGGTAGCTGCTGAGAGGAGTCGTGATCAGTAACCGGGGAAATAGTATAGAAGGAAAAATTTCTTTCTTTTAGCATTGCTGGATTATGTTGTATAATTAAAAAATTAACACAAATAAAGTATTACATTATCCAGGTATGTTGTAAAATTAAAAAGTTACACAAATAAAGGTATTAATTAATGTAGCTTTTTCTTTCCTCATTCAAAAAGTTGGTTCGGTTCCAAGGTTTTCTTACAAAACAGCTCATGTCCATTCACAGTGTTTACTACAGCATATTTTGGTCATAATCAATCAGGAATAAACCTATTCATAGGTTGACATATAACTCTGATAGTCTAATTATGGTATAATGTAAGACAATGTAACTACCAGAAAACTATGAGTTCCAGAAGATATGTTCTGGCTCTTGAGAAGTTATTTATAATACACTCCTGGAAATTGAAATAAGAACACCGTGAATTCATTGTCCCAGGAAGGGGAACTTTATTGACACATTCCTGGGGTCAGATACATCACATGATCACACTGACAGAACCACAGGCACATAGACACAGGCAACAGAGTATGCACAATGTCGGCACTAGTACAGTGTATATCCACCTTTCGCAGCAATGCAGGCTGCTATTCTCCCATGGAGACGATCGTAGAGATGCTGGATGTAGTCCTGTGGAACGGCTTGCCATGCCATTTCCACCTGGCGCCTCAGTTGGACCAGCGTTCGTGCTGGACGTGCAGACCGCGTGAGACGACGCTTCATCCAGTCCCAAACATGCTCAATGGGGGACAGATCCGGAGATCTTGCTGGCCAGGGTAGTTGACTTACACCTTCTAGAGCACGTTGGGTGGCACGGGATACATGCGGACGTGCATTGTCCTGGTTCATGTCCACGCTGTCGCGGCATGCTACCAGTGTTAAAGACTGCGATGGAGCTCCGTATGCCACGGCAAACTGGCTGACACTGACGGCGGCGGTGCACAAATGCTGCGCAGCTAGCGCCATTCGACGGCCAACACCGCGGTTCCTGGTGTGTCCGCTGTGCCGTGCGTGTGATCATTGCTTGTACAGCCCTCTCGCAGTGTCCGGAGCAAGTATGGTGGGTCTGACACACCGGTGTCAATGTGTTCTTTTTTCCATTTCCGGGAGTGCATACAAGGGCTGTTTTATAATGAAAAGAATATTTGTCTTATTAAGGTGAAAGTATTTAAAGCACGATTTTAACCCCAAAATCTGTTTTTCGTTCATTCACCTGTATTGCTGTTCTTAAATAACTGGACTGCTCTTCCTAACTAAGTGCCTCAAGATTTTACACTACGTTTTGGAAAACGTTTCGGCACTTATGTTCCTCTTCAGTTGTTTCTCTACGGAGCTAGCTATAAACTAACTGTTACCTATTTAGCTATTAAAACAACCCTATACGAAATATTACATATAAGAAGCATCGAAGGCTACGTAGACTGCAACAGGTCGTCACTGTCGATTTAGCTTGGTTAGCTTACCCTAATCTTTTTGTAACACTTCCCTTCCTTTTCTTGTAACATTTTAACCAGCCTAGCTCTGCATAAAATTCAATATGCATTTATTTTCCAAGTTCACCTGTCTCTTCAGCAAAAGTGGTCATGATATGTGACAATCAAGATCTAGCTTGTTCGAGCAAAACTAGAAAAGCTGTCGTTATCTCTTCGTAATCCTTCGTTTTCATTCGTTCTTCCTCTGGCTTGAAACCCTGCGTTTAATCATTGTAGAAATCTTACATCTATTTTTAATTGGTGTCTACAGGGCAGAGGTAAGAAACATACACTCCTTACTGACTTCCGTTTCCAGCATCTGTTTATTGTCGACTTCCTCAAGCGGCTCCATCTTCAGTACAAATAGCTGTTTCTTTTCGTCCCCGTTCGACTGTCATTGCGCGTAAAATGTGATTACAGTATTTGTGTTTGGAAACAACAATTAAATTAGCGTCGTGTGGCATGAATAGCTGGGAAACCCCAAAATGCAGGTTCACGTGCTAAAGTGGCAAGCTTCTTCCAATCCAACGCGCCCGCATCACCTTTCTTTCGCGAAGTATTGGAGCTGCGTGCGTAAGTGTATTTGTTAGGTGTAGGCGTGTAAGTATGTGTGAATGTGTGTGTGTGTGTGTGTGTGTGTGTGTAGTGTACTGTCATGTTCATGTTGGATATGAGAAGGCTGTGTGTAAAACCCAGTGCTGTCAAATAGCCAAGCGTAACATTTTCAGCTGAAAGACGGATCACCATCAACAGTGCCGGATTCTCTTATGTCTAGAGTCACTGTCGAGAGATGTGGAGTGTAGTTCAGGACATTCGCACAAAGACTGGTGGTCACGGACTTAACGCAACGACATGGCCTGTTTCCTCTGCCGTAAAGGAAATAAAAAATTGTTAACAGCACGCGGCATATCCGGACTGTCACACATCCAAGCACTGGCTACACCTGACAGTGCTTAAATTCGGTTATCTGATAGGGACCAATGTATCCGCTTGGTGACGGCCTTTGGCAAAACAACAATGACGAAACGATTTTGACACAAAGTACGCGGATATCGAGACAGGAATCATTGACTTAGACGCACCCATCACTTAAATGGAAAACTGAAGAGGCTTAGCAACAGTAGCACCCACTGCTTGCTTACATCATTCGAAAGATGAAGAATAAATACATGCACGAAGCGAAATTTCTTCATGTTTAACAAATTTAGTTTTTTTAAGGAAAAAATTATACAGTATTTCATCGGAATGGCAATATCATTGCATGATGGTAGATATTTCGTATGATGTCCCTTAGATATTCAATGACTTTCGTATTAAAAGTCTCCGTGTTATTTCTGAAAGCAAATTATTTATACACTGAAGCACCAAAGAAACTGATATAGGCATGAATATTCAAATACAGATATATGAAACAGGCGGAATACGGTGATGGGGCCGGCCGGAGTGGCCGAGCGGTTCTAGGCGCTACAGTCGGGAACCGCGCGACCGCTACGGTCGCAGGTTCGTATCCCGCCTCGGGCATGGATGTGTGTGATGTCCTTAGGTTAGTTAGGTTTAGGTAGTTCTAAGTTCTCTGGCACTGATGACCTCAGAAGTTAAGTCCCATAGTGCTCAGAGTCATTTGAACCATTTTAGAGCGGCGATGGGATCGGCAACACCTATATAACACAACAAATGTCTGGCGCAGTTGTTAGATCGTTTACCGTTGCTACAATGGCAGGTTATCAATTATTAGTGAGTTAGAATGTGTTGTTATAGTCGGCGCACGAGCGATTCCACACAGCATCTCCGAGGTAGCAATGAAATGGGGATATTCCCGTACGACCATTTCACGAGCGTACCGTGGATATTAGAAACCCGGTAAAACATAAAATGTCTGACATGGCTGCTGCCGGTAAAAGATCCTGCAAGAACGGGACCAACGACTATCGAAGATAATCGGTCAAAGTGAGACAAGTGCAATTCTTCGCAAATCGGTGCAGATTTCAATGTTGGACCATCAACAAGTGTCAGTGAGGGAGCAGTTCAACGAAACATTATCCATATGGTTATTCGAAGCCGAAGGCCCACTCGTGTACCCTTGATGACTGCACGACACAAAGCTTTGCGCCTTGCCGGGGCTCGTCAACACCGACACTGGTCTGTTGATGACCGAAAACATGTCGCCTGGTCGGATGACTCTTGTTCCAAACTGTACCGATGGACGTGTACAGGTATGGAGACAACCTCATGAATTCATGGACTCTGCATGTTAGCAGTGGACTGTTCTAGCTGGTGAAGTTTCAATAATGGTGTGGGGCGTGTGCAGCTGGAGTGATATTGGACCACTGATACGTCTAGACACGGTTTAAACAGGTGACACGTATATTAGGATCCTACTAAATTAGATTAGATTCAATTTTCGTTTCATAGACCCACAAAATAAGATGATTCTCGTTGGTGGAACATGTCAGATCACCTGCATCCATTTATGTGTTTTGTGCATTCCGACGGACTTTGGCAATTCCAGCAGGACAATGCGACACCCCACGCGCCAAAATTCCTACACTGTGGCTCCAGGAACACTTCTGAGTTTAAACCCTTCCACTGGCCACCAAACTCCCCAGACATGAACATTATTGAGCATATTTGGAATGCCTTGCAACGTGCTGTTCAGAAGAAATCTCCACCCCCTCGTACTCCTATGGATTTAGGGAAAGCCCTGCGGGATTAATGGTGTCAATTTTCTCCAGCACTATTTCAGACATTAGTCGAGTCCATGCCACTTCGAGTTGCGGCACGTCTGCATGCTCGAGTGGTCCGTACACGATATTAGGCAGGTGTACCAGTTTCTTCGGCTCTTGAGGGTAATATACAACCACTGTGAATTTAAGATTGACTTATCGCTCTAGCACTTTTATGAATTCGATGTGCGCCAGACGTAAACAATGACATATCATCAACGAAACGATGGTGCTTCGTATGTGCATCATTCACATTTTTTTAAGCTTTTGCTTATGATTGTACTGCTTTTTGGGTTCTATAATTTTTCATTCAGAAACTGCAAGTGGTCATTGGTGCTACATACACTTCTTACCATAACTTGTTCCTTTACTCTATTAGAAATATGTTTTTCTCCATGGTTTTTAATAATTTTAGAGATTACTCGGAACACTACGGAGAGGCGGTTGATAGCTTCACAATTTAACTGTTAATTTTTGCAGCCATTCTGCCTCACGTGCTACTTCAGTTACGTTTGTCATGTAGATAACAGTTAATATTTCCTGTCTCTTGGAACTGAATTTTTTTGAGCCGAACATGTTCCACCTTCTCGTATTAGGCGACACCAGTGGTCTACAAAGAATAAAAGAGATATTTGATTAAATACACATATTAAAATATGAGATACGTAGTGTTTCTTTTGCAGTACATTTGGGTTATATGACTCTTTACAGTAATTATAATTGCAGGACTGTGGTATATTAGCTACTTTCATGTAATTCGCGTGCCAATTGGCTAGTGTGTAACCACCAGCAGAACGCAATAAATTTTATGTCACAATTAGGAATTTCACTGGGCATATCCCTAATTGCTATAGGCTACACTTGACAGTGCGTCTCAGGTTAACCATTGGAAATGTAGCAGGGAATGGGATTTTGAGGTGAGGATGGACGATGGACGGGTATTACTGTAATGAAAGTACTATATTTGTTTGTGTGTGTGTGGATATATTATTTCTTTTTAAACACACAGACATATACAAACACAGTTGCACGCGCCCTCTCTGTCACTCTCTCTCTCTTTGTCTCTCTCTCTCTCTCTCTCTCTCTCTCTCTCACACACACACACACACACACACACACACACACACACACACAAATTCCCTCTGCAGCTCCTAGGTCCCTCTATTAACCCAGCAGAAAGGTCAGGTGCAGTGGACAGCGGGCGACTATCGTACAGTGACATAAAGATAATTAGTAACTTATATTTGATTCACTTAGTGCGTAAAAGACAGATAATGGGAGCGCCAAAAGGATAGTAGACGTTTTAGTTAGCGAGAAATCACAATTTTATGACTGCCTTCTTTCTTTCCCTTAGCCCCTATCCCGCCTAGTACGTATCCCGATTTTTAAGGATTTGGCTATTTTATGAATTTTATTACTTATTTTGTTGCCAGGTTTCATTCATGACGTTACTGTCGCCAAGGTAATCTCAGGGAAGTCGTGTGCAGTATTTGTAAGTGGAAAGTGCAAGTTTTCTTCTGAGTGATATTCTACATAAACTGTGTGTCGTTTTCTCTGAGGCGGAGCATTCGCCGAAAGGTGCGTGGGAAACCGCTTAAAAACCACGTTCGAGCTTACCAGTGAACCAGTACATGTTCGTTACCGTCCGCGCAGAATGATGAGAACCTGGCTAACCTCTCTGTCTCGCAAGCTGTCACACGGCGCGGTATGCTGTACGAGGTCAGGTCACGGTGTACATAGTGTACAAACTAAAATAAATTTGCTGCCAGCGAAATACTTCGGGTCAAATAACAAAATAAGTACAGTTAAAGAAAAAGGAATAGGGGCAATTTTTTTTCTGAAACAGTAATAAACATTCAGTTGCAAAAGACTGGTAATATTCATTCTTATCTATTTGATAAAAGTGAGAGGAGTATAGCTCTTTTCGTCGTGTCGGTGTTCTAACCTAACAACCCATTTAAGGGGTGATATAGGCTTGCTAAATGCAAAAGAGTGTTATCATGTGGTACAAAACATTAGATAAATGGTACTTCCACATACACTACGTCATCCAACTGCTTTTGAACGTCACGAAATACTATAGTAGTAACAACAGAAACTTTTCACAGGCACTGCGTTATATTATCACCAGTATAGAAAGAGTTGACAAATATCTAGTGGGCAACATGTTGGTAGGATCCAGCCTAATTCACATCTGGTAAATAATGGACGGCTGCTGTGCTACGTTAAAAGTCATGTTTCGTGCTAGGATCTGTGCACTAAAATATTTCACACCATGCTGAATACCAGGGCGTCAGGCGCTCATGATTTAATCGTGGTCGTACGCAGACAGAATCAAATATTGAAGTGGGGCAGCCTGCTTTGCAGTGCAGTATCTACAATGGGAAATTCTCTAGTGGATCACCGAGCGACGATCAAAGGAGTGTGGGTTTTTCGTGACAAAATGGCCTTCCTGACGCGTTTCAGAGGTCTCGGCAGCTAGAATACAAGTGTACTATTTTCTGTTCTATTTTTCGAAAAAAGAAGTGCTTTGCTTGATGTGGTACATCATAAATGACTAGGGGTTGGCTTTGTTTTTTTATATGACATGGTATTTCAGTCGAATATTGTTAACATTTTGGATAAGGTGAACGTAATAAGTCACAATAGCACTAAAATTTGAAAATTCATTGGAAGTTCTGCATCTCCTACTATACAGGGTGAGTCACCTAACTTTACCGCTGGATATATTTCGTAAACCACATCAAATACTGACGAACCGATTCCACAGACCGAACGTGAGGCGAGGGGCTAGTGTAACTGTTTAATACAAACCATACAAAAATGCACGGAAGTATGATTTTAACACAAACCTACGTTTTTTTAAATGGAACCACGTTAGCTTTGTTAGCACATCTGAACATATAAACAAATACGTAATCAGTGTCGTTTGTTGCATTGCAAAATGTTACTTACATCCGGAGATATTGTAACCTAAAGTTGACGCTTGAAACCTCCGACAGCTGCAACATACATCGCGTTTCTACAGAATGATCTGCCAACTTTGCTCGAAAATGTCCCACTGGAAACGCGTCGACGTATGTGGTATCAGTATGCTGGTGCACCTGCACATTCCGCAATTAACACTAGGCTGACCCTTGACAGAATGTTGGACGGGCGTTTCATAGGACGTGGAGGACGCATAAATTTGCCAGCCCGTTCTCCTGATCTTACACCTCTGGACTTCTTTCTTTGGGGTACGTTAAAGGAGAATGTGTACCGTGATGTGCCTACAACCCCAGAGGATATGAAACAATGTATTGCGGCAGCCTGCGGCGACATTACACCAGATGTACTGCGGCGTGTACGACATTCATTACGCCAGAGATTGCAATTGTGTGCAGCAGATGATGGCCACCACATTGAACATCTATTGGCCTGACATGTCGGGACACACTCTATTCCACTCCGTAATTGAAAACGGAAACCACGAGTGTACGTGTGCCTCACCCCTCATGGTAATGTACATGTGCGTCAGTGAAAAAGACCAATAAAAAGGTGTTAGCATGTGGACGTAATGTGCTGTTCCAGTCTCTTCTGTACCTAAGGTCCATCGCTGTTCCCTTTGGATCCCTACGTAATTCGGTGCTCTCCGATACACACGATCGAACAGCAGAGGAGTGGTACTCAAGCGTCATTTTTAGGTTACAATATCTCCGGATGTAATTAACATTTTACAATGCAACAAACGGCACTGATTACGTATTTGTTTATTGTTCAGATGTGTTTAAAAAACTAACGGGGTTCCATTTAAAAAAAAACGTAGGTTTGTGATAAAAACATACTTCCGTGCATTTTTTTATGGTTTGCATTAACCAATTACACTAGCCCCTCTCCTCACGTTCCGTCTGTGGAATCGATTCGTCAGTATTTGATGCTGTTTACGAAATATATCCAGCGGTAATGTTAGGTGACTCACCCTGTACATACCTAGTTGCTCTGGAATGCGTTGAAAATTACGTGGCAGTGTGTGATTCATACCAATATCGACGATATCCCGCGCTGTAATTTACGCGTAGTGCCCGAAAGAAAAATGATTGTATATCTCCTTACTTATCCAAAATTCTCTTATTGCATTCCCATGACCGTTACGCGAGACATTTGTCGTGTTATCTGAACTGCACCGCAGTCTTGCTCGAATACTGATTTTTGAAATTTATCCCACTGTGTATCGAGGGACGAATGTCACCATTTTCTAATGCTTCCCATTCATGTTTTTTGAGCATCTTTTATATCTTCTTACTGTGTCAATCTGTTACAACTATTACAGTGAAACCTTGCTTGCTTTCTATATTTACTTTCATGGCAATCTGAAAAAGTCTCCAATGCTACACCACTACTCTAGAATTGGTCACACTGTCCCCGATTTTCGTTACAGATGCATTGTGTTTTCTCAGAATGCCCTAGGAAAGTATGAATCTCCGTATTACCTTTCGTACTAAATATTCATCCCATTTCATATCACTTCCTTGTGTTACACCCATTTATTTCTACTGTGCGTCGTGTTCAAGATATGGCACTCTTGTTTGTAACTTGTTTCGCTCACGTTTGTTAAGAGCATTATTTGTATTGATAGTTAAGCAGTAACTGAACAGAACCCCTGTTAAGTTAAATTTATTTGGACTTTTGTTCTTCCAGAAAGTAAAAGGGGCCTGTACTGCTGTCCTTGTCAGGAGCAATTACATCTTGACTGAGGAAATTGAAAAATCTCACAAAATTGTCTGAAATTTTTCGTACAAAGTGATGCATACAGGAATAGTTTGTCACTAGTCTATTTGTCGCAAAATGCTTTTTCCGATTCAAAACTACAATTTGAATCATATTTTCTAAAACCACATTAGGGTATGACGCGTCATCTTCGAGGGTAGTAAGAAATTTGATGAAGATCTATATTTACCTGACAATTCCCTTCGGGAACGTACCTTAATCGACTTGTTAAACATTAATTGATGGATAATCTAAACTGCCAAGAATGGTACATAGTTGCATGGCAGTAAGGTTTCAGCATATTTAGCCCGTCGTTCGCGAAGCACTGTTTTTCCTTTTTGAGTCATCCATATCCTGGATAGTTTGGTGTGGTCAGTCACAAATTACTGTTTGTAATCTGATATTACCTCTTGCACTCTACGTCTTCAATTATTTGCTGGATATATTTCTATTTTCTCCTACTATGATTTTATCATCCTATTATTTCTTCTTCTCAATCATGTGTTCCTTTCTTCTAAGGTTCTGTGGAGAACGTCTTCACTTTTTACTCGATGAGTGCACCTCTTTAGCACCGTACCTCAAACTCCTTGGTTCTGTTGTTTTCTCGGTTTGCACAGTCCATGTTTCAGTACCACACAATGCTGCGCTCCAGACGAACATACACAAAATTTTCTTCCTGAAACTAAAAACGATGTTCGGTACACATCTCATCGTTTCTCAGCACTTCGGTCCCACTTATTTCCACAGTGATTTCTCCAGCCAGATATTTCGGTGTATTCTATACCATTCCTAAATTGTGACTCAAATCTATATCGTCTCCTGGGTAGACTTCCCCTCCAACATCTGATTTTGGAAGATGTGTCTGACCACCATGTATTCCAACTAGAATCTTCCTATGTCTATAGGCTTTATTCAAGTACACTTCCATTTTTTCTATTTTGGAACAGTTTATTCACTACAGCTAACTCCAGTTAACTGAGCAGAAATTAGCTTTCTCCTCTTTCATTCCCAATAGTGAGCCCAAGTTCTCCCATAACTCTGTCCTCTCTTCCTACCACTATCACTGCGTTCCAGTCCTTAATGATTCTTTGATTATCATCTGCCTTTACATCCTGAAATACCCGTTCGGTGCCCTTATTTACTTTCTCTCTCTCTTCGTCTTCTGAAATGTGCTAGTTTGCGTCGGTCTGATGCGAACGTTTCCCATAAACTCCTTCTTTGCGCTACCTTCCTATTCATAACGAATCCTACTCCCGTTATACCCCTTTATGCTGTTGTTGATATTACCTTATATTCACCTGACCGAAAATACTTATCATCTTTCCAGTTCACATCGATGAATCCCACTATATGTAGACTTAGCATTTGCCTAGCATTTTTTATAAGTGGATAGTGTCTTGAAAGGAGGATATAAGATGAACATCAACAAAAGCAAAACGAGGATAAAGGAATGTAGTCGAATTAAGTCGGGTGAAGCTGAAGGAATCAGATTAGGAAATGAGACTCTTAAAGTAGTAAAGGAGGTTTCCTGATTTGGGAGCAAAATAACTGATAATGGTCGAAGTAGAGAGGATATAAAATGTAGACTGGCCATGGCAAGGAAAGCGTTTCTGAAGAAGAGAAATTTGTTAACATCGAGTATAGATTTAAGTGTCAGGAAGTCGTTTCTGAAAGTATTTGTATGGAGCGTAGCCATGTATGGAAGTGAAACATGGACGATAATAGTTTGGACAAGAAGAGAATAGAAGCTTTTGAAATGTGGTGCTACAGAATAATGCTGAAGATTAGATGGGTAGATCATATAACTAATGAGGAGGTATTGAATAGGATTGGAGAGAAGAGACGTTTGTGGCACAACTTGACTAGAAGAAGGGACTGGTTGGTAGGACATGTTCTGAGGCATCAAGGGATCACCAATTTAGGGTTGGAGGGAAGCGTAGAGGGTAAAAACCGTAGAGGGAGACCAAGAGATGAATGCACTAAGCAGATTCAGAAGTATGTCAGTTGCAGTAGGTACTGGGAGATGAAGAAGCTTGCACAGGATAGAATCACATGGAGAGCTGCATCAAACCAGTCTCAGGACTGATGATTACAACAACAACAAATTCCCCACATTTTAAAGATCTGGCATTCTATGCTCAGACACATAGACTGTTACTCCTTCGATGGTTGTTCAATATTTTTCTCATTGTCCCCCACCTCTTGACAACCCCTTCCGAAGATCCGAGTAGTAAACTAATCCAGAATGTTTTCGCCAGTTAACCGATCATCATTATAGTTTTTACAACTTAGGCCTCATTACTTATGAATATATCTCAAGTGACTGTAATACAATGGTTTCCACTGCCTTCTGCTTCCTCGTGGTGTTGATCATTACCATTTCTTCCGCCTTTTACAGTTAGTATGGCAAGAGGTTGTTCTGAAACCGTGTCCGCTCTTAGGGACTTTCACAATGCCGGCCTTGAGTTGTCGGGTACTACTGATGAAGAGTCTTATAAAAACGACATAGTGGCATTGTTCGAACAGGAACCCAAGACGTTGTGATTACCACTCAGAAACGTTACTCCTAGACTACTGGTGTCTATATCACCAAGCGTTCAGTATTTAGTTTAGTGCTGAAGAAAAGACGTGTAGTGATACGTGTTTATTCTACCTTTCGTAGCAGCTTTTCATTACAAGAATAAGGACAATTCGTAGCAACCAGTTTTTAATTACGTTGAAACAAAGATGTTAACACCTTTATCAGAAATTGAATGTTAATACAGGTATAATTATTCTTTTTGCAACATGACGTTAAGTACAACAAAGTCCCACGGTTTACTTGGGGAAAACAAAAGTCACACCGCCTCGAAATATTAAACGAGAACGACGCAAACAGTTGGCAGAAGATGCTATTATTAAACATGTCGACATATCGGCCGGGAAAGCCTGAAGAGTTAAAAAAAAATCTTTTTGGAGTGATCTGTACTTCAATTTCAGATCATCAGAATAATTTTAATAATCCGTCCAGCCGTCCAACTTCCCCTGTAAAGTTACCCGTAACAAATGAGAGACCCAATTATTTTAAGCCTCTGCCAATGGAATTTATCTTTAGCTGCGACATGTTGTCGGCTGCATCGCTGCTGTCGCCTCTTAAAATCCTATAAAAAGCTAATCGAAACTCCTTCCGAGTTTATTTCATCCGATCGCATATTTTGTTCCCGCTCCTGACACCTAAAAGTTATATGCGTACATCATGAGAGCACAATGGACCTTTTACGTGATCAGAATATGCGATTCTCTTTTAACTGCATCTCAGGTCTGTTTGCATCCATCTGGAAATTCCACAACACAATTTTCTAAAGAATTTCTCCACTGCAGTCAGCCCTGGGCCGCCACCTGCTCCCTTCGATGTATCACCTGGTGCTTTCGCTGACTCCCTTGCCACGGGCCACGCCTATTAAAAGCCTTTCGTCGTTTGCAGACCCCGGCTATGCAACCTGAGTCTGCCCAAACTAAAGCATCTCTTCCAGCAGCTTTCTTCAACTTTTGCTCACTGACATTTAGGATTTGGATTTGGTGTGCCAATACCATCGAATCGAGTGTCATACCATTTGCATTACATATCATACATTCTGATAGGCAAATCTGCTCACTGTCACCGAAGTATGTCATGTGACATATCCATCTACTCATTACGACGTGTAAAATCTCATGTAAGGTGCAAAATTAACATTCATTCAAGCTGCCACTTTACATGTCCGCCTCCACCCGACTTCAGTTTTGCACTGAGTCAATCACTGGTTGATAAATTGATTGAAGTCAGTGCAAAACTGTTCGCAACTGCTGAATGTAACAGTTATTATATATTTATATTGACCAAATCTGTATTTTAATTTGGCGTAGTCAAAACAGGTGATCTTTCAGCCTTTCTTCGTTTTTCCACCGTAACTGATTTACTACATACTGCCGATTTGAGCAGAAAACTAATGTTTTTCGAGAATTTAATTTGTTTTACTAGTTTTCTGGCAATAAAATTATTTAAATAATATGAAACCTGTTCGTCCTGTTCTTGGGTTCTCTATACATTAATTTTAAATTTAAACTAATTACATATTCTCTTGCAATTTATGTACTATATTTTTTCTGTTTAATCAGATACATGATATTCAGTCACAGACAGACTTTTCTCATATATCTTCAAAGTGTTTCTTTGAAGTTGTAATCCTCTTCTTCATTCACCTCGATTTGTCTCCTCTGAGCATGAAATGATGGTCGGCAGAAAGTTTGCGGATGGTTTGAGTGTATTGTGAATGATTGGCAGCCTTCGTTCCATTCTGCATGTACCCATGCCGAAATTATATTGGAGATCTATCGTTAGCAGCATTAAAACTTATGTTCTTCGTCAATCCTCGAATCTTTATGGCAATCCATCACTGGTTAATTCGTCTCCCATTTTCTGTGTGAATAGTCGCCTTTCATCTCTGGGTGTGGCATTTGAAAGCGTTTCAGTTTGCCATAAGTAATATACTGGACATTTGTATTGGTAAAACAGTTAAAATGGTTTTTTTGTTTGTAGGTAGATGCAATAATTGTCTTGTATAGAAAGGGATTTAGAAAGGTTTCTTGATTACTTCTGGTCCAGGTATTCGTTCTTCCTAATCTTCTGCTTTGAATCTTCTTTCCTTGTTGGTTGCTACCTTCTAACTTGTGTCTTCGTACTTCTCTGGACCTGGAATTGGGATTTAAGACCTGCTTAACCTCGTTATTGTATAATCCAGTGTTATAGTATTTTCTTTCAAATCGGTGTGTATCCTTTACTGTACCAGGTTGTTCTTTGGGATAGGTTGTTTTGGTGTCACCGCCAGACACCACACTTGCTAGGTGGTAGCCTTTAAATTGGTCGCGGTCCGTTTGTATATGTCGGACCCACGTGTCGCTACTATCAGTGATTTTAGACCTAACGCCGCCACACGGCAGGTCTAGAGAGACTTCCTAGCACTCGCCCCAGTTGTACAACCGACTTTACTAGCGATGGTTCACTGACAAAATATGCTCTCATTTGCCGAGACGATAGTTAGCATAGCCTTCAGCTACGTCATTTGCTACGACCTAGCAAGACGCCATTACCAGTTACTATTGATACTGTAATCATGTACCGTCAAGAGCGACGCTCATCATTAATGGATTAAAGTTAAGTATTCCACGAGCTACGTCCGTTTTTCTAAAGTCTAATTTCCTTGTCCTGTTCCAGACCTCACGCCAGCCTGCGTGAGCTAAAATGCATGCCTTTCTGCTTCCTCTCATACCCGGTGTTGGGTCTCCTGCCAACCCACAAAATTGGCGACGAGGCAACACCGCGTTCGTAACTATTCGGCCCTGATTTACTTGTGTAATGGCTTCGCCACCATCTCCAGATGTACTGTCCGAATTTTATCGCTTACAGAATCAGCAGACGCAGGGCTTACTGGATGCCCTTGGACAGCTCGTCCTGGGTCAACGTGCAATGCACAACGATGCGGCAGCCGCCGCTCCACCGCTAACGCAGCCACAAAACGCAGTTGCACCACCTTTCCGTCCTTTTGATGTGGCACTGGAAAGCTGGACGGAGTGGTCACGCCAATTTGGATTCCATCTTGCCACCTACAGAATTCAAGGTAACGAGCGGCAGCCTTTTTTATTATCTTCCATCGAAGTGACCACGTACCGTGTGACAGTCAAATTATTTCCCCGACGCAACGTAGCAACTCTGTCCTACGAAGAAATTTTGCCTGCAACTGCACAGAACGTTTCTGATGTTCGTATATGGGAACAGATTTCGAAACTAGTCAATCCCTCCCTTCAACAAGTGATGGACATATTGGATCGGCAGGACACACTTGACTTTGCTCAGGAATCCTTCGAAATTTCGCCACCCATGTGTCAGGTTAACCGGCCCGCAGGGTGAGCTGCATGGAACAGTAAACAGTTCTCGCGCCCGACCGCGCCGCTGCCGCCAGGCTCTCAGCTACATGTACCGCGCAGGCAAGCAAATGCAGTGATAAAATCATGCCTGCGGTGTGCTACTAGACATTCGCGTGAGAATTGCCTGTCATGTCAAGCTATTTGATTTTTCTGTAAGAAAAAAGGACACGTTCAAAGTGTTTGCCAGAAAAAACTCACATCGGAAGCTCAAAACCATTCCAGGCCCTTTGCTTCGCGCCGGAATCGGAATCGAACCAAGGATACTCAGGCTCGCGAAACTTCGCCGATGGAAATTCATATAGTTCATTCCACTCCGCCCAGTGCCACTCTCTCTAACAGTGACTGTGTTTGTCCCACAAATAGTGTGTGTCGACATCGCAGGAACTCCCATCCAGTCGCAAGTGGTTTTGTACCAGTGTCAGTTCACGTTGCATGAGACAGTCGCTCTTGTCATGAGCAGGACAATAAACTTTTTGTGGACTTGGACATTAACAGCAAAGTGATACCATTTCAGCTCGATACATGGCCTGCAGTTTCACTGATCAATAAAGACACTTACAAACTGCTGGGCACACCTCCGTTGCGTGCTGCAACTGTTAAGTTAACTAGCTGTTTGGCTCACCAGATCCCTGTGTTAGGAAAGTGCAGCCTTCTTGCAACATACAAGGGACAAACAAAACTTGTGTCATTTTACTTCCTTCGTTCTTCTTCTGCAGTGAACTTGTTTGGTTTCGATTTATTTCAGTTGTTTAACTTGTCTATAGTAAATCAGCTCCCATCAATGAACCAGACAGTGCCTTCAGACCGTGTTTCTCGGCTATGTGAAGAATTTGCAGACATTTTTGCACCGGGCTTCGGTTGCGCTAAGAACTATAAAGCACATTTGGAATAGAAAGTAAACGCGCAACCGAAATTTTTCAGAGCGCGCTATGTTCCCCACGCATTGCGTGATGAGGTCGCAAAAACATTACACGATTTCGAATCACAACGTGTAATTGAACGTGTGCAGGCTTCTCTCTGGGCATCACACTTAGTAATTTTGACAAAACCTTGGGGAAAATTGAGACTTTGTGTGGACTTCAAGGCAACAGTGCATCCACAACTAGTGATTGCAACATTTCCTTAACCCCACCCGGAAGATCTTTTTGACAAACTGTGCCCTGGTAAATACTTTTAGAAGTTGGACCTAGCAGATGCGTATTTGCAAATACCGGTGGACGAAGAATCCCAGCGCGTTTTGGTGGTTAACACGCATCTTGGTTTGTATCGATTCAAACGTCTGCCATTCGGGTGTGCATCCGCCCCTGCGTTTTTTCAGCAGTATCTACAAACTGTTTGTGCGTCGGTCCCTACTGCAGCAAACTATCTGGACGATATTGTGATCTCCGGAAAGACGGAAGAAGAACATTTAGCCAATCTCAGAACATTATTTCAGGTCTTGCGACAAAATGGTCTTCGCTTGCGGAAGGACAAATGTGTGTTTTTTGCTCGTGACTTAACCTATCTGGGACATTTACTCAATGCCCAAGGCATACATCCCAGTCCAGAGCACCTCCGTGCCATACAAGACTTGCCTTCACCGCAGAATTTGAAGCAGCCACAGAGTGTGGTGGGAAAAATAAATTACTATAACAAATATATGCCACATGCCTCTTCCGTTTCAGCTCCGCTTCATCGCGTACGCAGTAAAGGTGTTCCGTTCGTCTGGACGACGGAATGCGAACGCGCCTTTCGCCAGTTGAAATCAGCGTTGCTTTCCAATACTTGCCTTGCGCCATTCGATCCCCGGAAGCCCCTTTTGTTGATGGTGGATGCATCGGATTTCGGGATCGGTGCTGTGCTTGCGCACAAAGACGATTCCCACGATCGCCCTATTGCTTTTGCGTCCAAATTGCTCTCGTCTGCGCAAAGACATTATTCACAGATCGAGAAAGAAGCATTGGCTCTCGTATTTGGTGTTACAAACTTTCATGATTTCTTATATGGTCGTCACTTTACCATCATCACAGACCACAAACCTTGGACATCGCTTTTTCATCCAACCAAGCCTGTACCTCCACGTACAGTGCAGAAATTCATTTGCTGGTCTATTTTCCTCTCGCAGTATCGCTACGATATCTTGTATCGGTCCACTGCTAAGCACGGAAACGCCGATGCGTTGTCCCGTTTGCTTGTTGCTGAGGATAGAGCATTCGATTCCTCCGAACTTGCTTGCATGTTCATTGATTCGGAAACCGATGACGTGGTCGAATCATATCCGATTGAGTTTCGTCATGTAGCTACAGCCGCAGCTGCCGACCCTTTCCTTGCTACCGTTCTGCTTTTCGTTGCTATGGGGATCCGTTGGTTCGCCGATTTTTTGCTCACCAGGAGAGACTTTTTGTACGACGTGGTGTTTTGCTGTTGCGTTCGGATAATGATCAGTCCAGGGTCGTGGTACCACATTCGTTACAGTCCTCTGTCTTACAGTTTCTCCATCAAGGAAATTGGGGTATATTGAGAACGAAACAACTTGCTCGTCAGCACTGTACTTGGGTCGGAATCGATGCTGCGATTACGAATATGTGCTCTTCTTGCAGGGTGTGTGCCAAACAACAAACAGCACTACCATGGAAATTCTTTGCATGGGCAAAAGCCACTTCTCCTTGGCATCGCTTACACATCGATTTTGCTGGTCCATTCTGGAATTCTCGATGATTGGTTGTGGTAGATTCATTCAGTAGTTTTCCTTTTGTTGTCCGGATGTCTTCCACGACGTCATCTGCCATCATCCAAGCGTTATCTGCTATCATTTGCATTTAAGGTCTTCCACAGACTTTTGTTTCCGACAATGGCCCACAATTCCTGTCCGCAGAATTTCAGTCATTCTGCAAGACCAATGGTATTCAACACCTGACGTCCGCGCCGATTTCGCCACAGTCAAACGGTGCCGGTGAACGATTGGTCAGGACTTTCAAGTCACAGATGTTGAAGTTGAAAGAGTCGCATTCTCGGGAGGACGCGTTATTGCTCTTTTTGTCCTCGTATTGCTCTCAGCCCCGAATGGTCGCACGCCGGCTGATTTGCTCCATGGTCGCCCTCATCGAACCTTGATGTCTATGCTACATCCGCCGCATCAGGTTCCTGTGCAGAGACAGACACATGCTTTTCCCCAGGCGACGTTGTCTACTACCGCAACTATCGGGGTTCACGGCGTTGGCTCGAAGGGCGCATTATTCGCTACCTCGGCCGCGCTATGTAACTGGTTATGGGGGCCTCTGGTGAGGTGCGTCGGCATCTCAATCAGCTGCACCTCTGTCGTCGCACGGGATCTGCCGCTCACCGTCTGCTTTCCGCGACGGTGCCGTCCGGTCAGTGCCCTGGGGACCCATCTACTGGCTCGCCTCAGCCCCAGGTGTTCCCGACGCTGCCTTTCACTTTGCCCCATGGCGACGCGCCGCTGCCACCGCCGCCGCCGCCGCCGCCGCCGCTGCCGCCTGTTCTCCCGCCGGCGACGCCCGCAGTGGACGCGTCGTTGCAACCGCCGGGCGCCCCCCTGGGTCACGCGCCGCCGATCGCTTCCCGTGCCCAGTTCTCCTCCGACATGGCACTCTTGCCAGCTCCGGCCCATATGTCGTCTTCGCCCGTCGGGTGCCCCGGCACGATGGAGGTCGACCCTTCGGCCCCTCCTGTCTCTCTACGGGCGCATACACCGCATGTTGGCGTGCACCCTGGAGCAGGTTTTCAGGCGTTTCCTAGCTCACCGCGGTCCGAATGGCAGGGTGTGGGTGGCACAGCCTCGCCTGTCGTTAAGCTCCCCACCTCGTCGCATACGTCAACATGGGGTCCTCCCCACGGCGGGCGGAAGCCTTATGCCACAACCGTACGCCGATTTGCGGGGGAGGAATGTGGTGTCACCGCCAGACACCACACTTGCTATGTGGTAGCCTTTAAATCGGCCGCGGTCCGTTAGTATACGTCGGACCCACGTGTCACTACTATCAGTGATTTTAGACCGCCACACGGCAGGTCTAGAGAGACTTCCTAGCACTCGCCCCAGTTGTACAACCGACTTTGCTAGCGATGGTTCACTGACAAAATACGCTCTCATTTGCCGAGACGATAGTTAGCATAGCCTTCAGCTACGTCATTTGCTACGACCTAGCAAGGCGCCATTACCAGTTACTATTGATACTGTAATCATGTACCGTCAAGAGCGACGCTCATCATTAGTGGATTAAAGTTAAGTATTCCACCCACTACGTCCGTTTTTCTAAAATCTAATTTCCTTGTCCTGTTCCAGACCTCACGTCAGCCTGCGTGAGCTACAACGCGTGCCTTTCGGCCTCCTCTCATACCCGGTGTTGGCTCTCCTGCCAACCCACAACAGTTGTTCTCTTGCTTACTCCCATGAGTGCGCAGGGAATGTTCCGCAATTGCTGGATTCCGTATAGTATGATGATAATTTCAGCCATTCTCTATCTTGGATTACAGAAACATGCCTCATCTTCTTCCGGTGAATTCAGACATTTGTTCGTCATTGATGTAACATGTCCACCTCCATTCTGGTTTGGTGGACATCCATCATATCTGCTTATGCTGCTCTAAACAATATGCGACGGAAGAGCTATGTATCTGTTACTTTAGCAAAAGCAAGAAACCTTTCTAAATCCCTTCCTATAATTATGAAGATCACATGTGACTTCCACATGATTACAGATCGCTTCATGTTACGTATTGACTATATCCAGGTTTGATCGTAGATTCCCATACTTTTCCACAGAGGTGTTATCCTCTTTGATTGCTGCTCCCACAAAGACATTTACTTTTTTCATCTCGGAAGCTGATGTACCTGGCACACACACTCAGTGTTCCTTCCTGTCATGAATAATCGCTCTACCCATTTCTGCCATCGATCTGACCGTGATGACTATGCATTGTTCTTGATGACTTCGTGTATAATACAACACTGTGCACGCCTTTGTCCATCTTACACCCACAAATTTCTGTAATTTACATGTTATTACCACTTATCTTAGTTTTTGGGTTGCTCTACCAATCTTAACTAAAGCAAAAATGCTTACCAAAGCTCCTTCATCCTCAAGAAACATTACTAACTTTATAAGTACTAAGAGACATAAGAAAAATTCTGTATTAAAAACGATACATAAAATTCTTCTTATTAAAACTTTTCACAAGTTTGTATTCTTTTTAACAGATTAACATCTTTTATCTCCATTCTATATCTAAACTTTCTTTTTTGTTTTCACTATTAGTATAAAGGTAATGAATTGCTCATCTTCATCACGATGAATAGTAAGAGGAAAATTGCGCCTTCCATATGACCACAAATGAAAGCAAGTTTATGTCTAAGTGGCCAATGTTCTGGTAAACCGATTTGGAGTTGATGGATGAATACGAGGGGGTGTAAGCCTTTCTTGTTTTCTTTGTAATGTTGGAATTTTCTATAAAAAAACGATGATTGTCAAATTTCTCTATTGCACCACATGGCGTTTGTGTTTTCGCAACATTTTCCGTTCCCTTCATTTGCGTCATATTTACCTTAATTCGTACTACCATATTTTAATCCTGAGACGACATGTTTGAGTCCCATCTAGCATCGCATTTACGCGGTGGTGGGCATTTATCTACACAGTACCGTTCCTCGTATATCTGACTGAAAAATACGTTCAAAAATTTTCCGTTACTGGGTCTGTGTTTCTCCTTTGTATTTGCTTCATACAGACCTGTGGTATGCGGCCTATTGTACCGCAACTCGTAAACTGAGAATTTGGTATGTGTGACGCAGATAACTGCTCTGTTACAGCTTCTTGCAACATTGTCGGCTTTGAACTCACGTTATCTGCTTCGCTCACCTGTCTCAACTGTATTTGTACCATTTGTTTCTGTCTTGGATCGGAAAATACTGACGCAACATCTTGTGGACATACATGTGGAATCCCATGACATTTTGCGTGTCCGCAACTGACACAGAAGGTTGCACAACGGGCTTAGTTACATCTGGACTTTTTTCCTTCACTACGTCAGATGATACTACTGATTCCGTCGAAGTTGTTCACAATGTTGGTTATTTTTCGAGACAGTAATGCGTTTATCGAATCTTCTTAACACGTCTCGAGTGACATGTTTTCTGGCATTAAGTTCTTCCACGATTAGTTGCACCTTAGCAGACACCTTACGTGCTAAATTATCAACTCATTAGTTAATATTAGACACTGAATTCTGCACCTGGTCAATGTCAGTACGCTTCTTTTTCTGATCGGCCATAAGCGATTGAATTAGTTCCCCGAGTCTGACAGATCTTTCCGTATTTCAATAAACTATTCATTAACTTCCGTTCGCATCTTTTGTTAATCTTCTCATCTTTTTCGAACCCAGCATTGGTTTCAATTTTAAGACCATTTAATGCAGCATTCGTTGCTGTTTTTAAGTCTGCCAACCCTGCGCTCATCATCTCACTTGTTTGTTTGACAACAGTAGTGAGTTGCTTCAGCATTGGGAACACACTATCATACGCTTCTCTGTCATCATCCGTCACCATTTGGTGTAAATTTTGCCGTTGGCGTCATTCATGTGACGTTTCACCGATTTCTATGCATAGTGCTGACGCACATACACACATTATTTCCGTGGGAAACTGTCCAGTTTGATTCAGAATTACAACATTTGATTCAACTTGCCTAAGTTGCAAGTCCTATGATTCTGCTTTTGAACCATTAGATCCGTCATCTGCCCCGTTTTGTACGGTCTCAACCTGAGATAACGATTGCGAAACTGCCTCCATTCCCTTTGCATTGCCACTTCGTTCGATTTCGTGACGCGCATTCAATACATTTGGTTGTGCGTCATTTTCTATCCTATCAAGATCTTCAGTTAGTTCTTTATGCGATAATCCAAGTACGTCCGCCATCTCAGACTATGTAACTGACCTCTGTCTCTCACGGTTTGCGCGTGCCTGAGCTGTAGTCAGCATGAAGTTTACGACCTGACACGTCTTCAAAATATCACAGAAAGTCTCTTGTGACATTAACGCATCATTATGAACGCCGTTCATAATTTGTGGGTACTCATACCAACTCAATAACTTCGAGCGCCAGAAAGGTGACGCTCAATCTCCTTTTACTTAAAAACACAAAAACGTTTCTTCACTCATTAATACAACGGTTTCTACTCTGTGGGTCACACATTTATAATAATCTGACCAATATGCAGACACATACATTGAGTAACATTGTCAATTTTTTTCAAAACTTTTTTTCTGGTATCTTAATACCAGTTTTTGAATTATTCCTTATAATTTGAGTAATTGCCATCCTGGCAGACCAATTGCCATCCTGGAAAGGTCCTGATCTATATGACACTCCACTCCTTTTCATATTCATCAGACGTCAGCAAAAACACCCTGTTGTTGCATTAATACCACTAGAATTAAGTACTGGGGGTAGGAATTGACCCTTATTCTTCTACAGAGCACATCCGTGTTTCACTGTACAAAATTCGTTTAGCTGTATTGTTGTCAATGAAGCACACTGGTTTACATAGATAGTGACATGAAAATTTCAGGTCAGTTTTTGATATAATGTATTAAATCCTGATTAGCGGAAATAACACTGAACACAACAATATGAGATTTAAGTAGAAGGTTCTCTACAAGTTTTTTTCTTACATCCAGGCAGTGAAGCCCTGTCTGAGTTGGCCAGTATTACTTGAAATCATCAGATTCCGGTTCTAAGTTAGGGTACTATTTAGAATGACAATCAAGTCTACAGAGGATGGTTAGTTTTGTGACAAGATATGCAACAGATTACTCAACGTTGCCCGTGTTCAGTCAGCTCAAGCTGGTGACCCAATAATTTTACGCCTCTGCCAGCGGCATGGAACTTTAACTGCGACATGTTGTTGGCTGAATAGCTTCTGTCGCCCTCTGAAAATCCTATGAGAAGCTAATAAAAACCTTTACTGACTTTTATCAGCTGAATCTGCCCTATCCTTCTCGTCAGGAAAATATGCGAGAATATGACGATATACACGTGCACAGATGGAGCAGTGTTTACACTCCAACGCCCTCTCAGTTCTCGCGTGTACAATTAACTACGTGGCTGTTTCGTTTCTTTGCTAATGGAGCTCTGCTAATTTCTAGCTGAATGTCAGCCAAAGTGCACGCAGTGTTCACACAAAATTTCACTTTTGGCGTCGTGCAGAGCGTATTTCGCCCTGTTCTATACTTGACGCTGTTCCAGAGGAGAATCCTTGAAGTTTTCGGTATTCTGACTTTCGTACCCCCAGCTGAATCCTTTCGTGCTTCGTATCCCGGCCTTTTCAGACCAATGGGAGCGTTCCTTTCATCTCGTGGGAATTACCCCCACCAATCGCAAAGGGCGTACCTTCAAACTGCGCTGTCATCTCTCCACTTCTACTCCTTCCGAGTTTATTTCAGCCAGTCGGACATTTTGTGCCCGCTCCTGACGCCTAAAAGCTACACGCATACATCACAATAGCACCACGGACCTTTCACTTGTTCAGTAAATGCAGCTGTCTTTTAACTGCGTCTCAGGCCTGTTCGTATCCACCTGGAAGATCCACAACGCAATTTTCTGAAGATTTTCTTGGTTGCAGGCTGTGCTGGGCCACCATCTGCTGCCTTCAATGTATCCCTTGGTGCGTTCGCTCTCCCCCTCGCCACTGGTCACCTCTTTTAGAAGCCTTTCATTGTACGCTGTCCCCAGCTGTGCAACCCAAGTCAGTCCCAAATTAAAGCATCTCTTCCAGCGTTTTTCTTCACCTTTTCGTCACTGAAATGCAGGGTTTGGGTTCTGTGGTTCTGTGTGTTAATGCCATCAAATCAAGTGTCATACCTTTTAGCTTTACATATCGTACATTTTGACAGGCAGATCTCCGCACAAACTCCAAAGTATGTCATTTGACATATTCATCTACTCGTTTCTACATATAAAACCTCATGTAAGATACGAATTCGTTCAAGCTGCCACCTTCCAATCTTTACCCCCTAATCTGTGTTTTTTTCTGCACTTTGCATACTGTCGATTTCTGTGCAATATGGTTCCATTTTCAGGCAGAAGGGTATAGATATCGCCATAAGTCCGCAACAAATACCATCTGACTAAGAGCTCTGGTCATGCATATATCAACAAGTATGATTAGTATGCATCATCGATACGATAATAAATTTATTAGTCCTATTTTAAGCGTATCCTTTCTATGTCACTAACGGCCTTGCCGCAGTGGTAACACCGATTCCCGTCAGCATCATCGAAATTAAGTGCTGTCGGGCTTGGCTAACGGGCGACCTTCCGATCTGCCAAGCGCTGTTGGCCAGTGGAGTGCGCTCAGCGCTTGTGAGGCCACTTGAGGAAATACTTGTCTGAAAAGTCGGCTCTGGTCATGAAAACACAGAAGTCGATCGGAACCGTTGGGCATTTTGATGCCTGTTTGGACAGAGTTTCTTTTTATTCCAGTGCTCTTTTCCAAATATCTCTCTCGTTATACATGTTACTGTATTCCCGCTTTTAAGCGTAATTTTCAAGATTTTAGTCGTACACAGGTGCCATTTAATTCGCTTCCTTCATCCTCTGTCTGACATCTTCATCAGTCTTGCTCCTGTTTAAAGTACAACAGCTTCTCATATGCAGCAAACTTATGGGCTTAGGAGTACAACTTTATTTGCGTTGAGTACACAGGTTTTTGTTAAACATTGTGGTAGGTGGCTGTGTAGAAACATTCTCTTGTATATAGCTGACATTACTAAGTATCGAGCTATTTACTGAACACCTTTAGAATCATAACAACTGTTGATCACTTGGGAATGGTATAGGGGCCAAAACTGCATGCAACAACAAAAACGTTTGCCTAGAACTACAGCAGAAATATAACGAAATTTACGGATTACAAGATCACAGGGACCTCTTTTGGAAGAGTCTCTTTTCCATACCCAGGCTTCGTAGAGTAAGAGCAAGAGACTTATTTCTGTAGTAACTGCATGTTCACCGACAATAATGACACCCTGAACTTACAACATTCCATGGAAAACTTTTGGTGTGTCTGATGCTCTTAGTCCCCGTCAGTTTGCCTAATACACCAAAATCACGCCTAATGTATTTTGATTTACGTTCAGAATACAGCACTCAATGCCAATCCCCTTTTCTCTCGCTGCCTTGTACACTTAGCTTTCCAGGCCGTAGATAAATAGCATTAACTTCTTCTTTTAGTGTTCAACCCTGAGGTTGGTTTGCAGCGAAGCGCCATTCCTCTCTTCTATCTGCCCTCCTCTTCATTTCCACATACGTGTTACATCCAACGTCATTCATGATGTGTTGCATGTATGATATACTTGGGTGCCCCCGCCGATTCCTTCCCTCAATATCTCCTTCTGCTATTATTCGAAGGATGTGCCCTATAAGTTTGTCTCTTATTGTTTGGATGTGCCTCCACAGAGATCTGGTTTCCTGTACTCTTCTAAGCACCTCTTCATATGATACTTTGTCTCCCCAGCTGATCTTCATCATCCTTCAATAGCACCACTTCTCCCGGGCCTCTAGCCGTCTTCTCTCTTCTCTCCTAATTGTCCATGTTTCACATCCGTATAGGGCCACACTCCAAACGAAACCTTTCATGATACGTTTCCTTATTTTCAGACTGATGTTGTTGCTGGTGAATAAGTTCCTTCTCCAATTAAATGCAATTTTGGCCTTTTGTATTCTCTTTGCAATTTCTTTCCGGCTTCTACCATTCCTTATGATTTTCCTTCCCAGGTAAGTAAATTCCTCTATCACTTCCAGCTCCTCTCTTCCAATTCTCACTCTAAGAGCTTCATATTCTGCTCCTGTACTGCATAGCATCACTTTAGTCTTTTTCTTGTTTATTCTCGTTCCATACTGATTGCATAGAATTTTTTTTCCATTGTTCTGGGGACTTGCTCTAGATCTTCTTTTGTCTCCGTGACTATACCAATATCATCTGCATAACGTAGCATGCCTATCTTCTGCCCATTCATAGCTTCCTGGATGCAAGCATTGAATACAAGAGAAGAGAGAGCAAACCCTTGTCTTACTCCTTTTCTAATATTTGCTTCTTGTTTCAGGTGACAGTTCCTAATCACTGTCACCTCATTCTTATAGAAACTGAGTACCACAAGGATGTCTTTGTACTTTATTCCACTTTTCCTCAGCACTCTGAACATGTCTTGCCAGATAACCATATCAAATTCCCTTTCCATGTCTACAAAGGCAATATGAGTTGGTTTATTTTTCTGTAACTGCTTTTTGATAACGAGTCTCAGCGCCAGAGTCGCCTCTTTTGTTCCCAATCCCCTTCTGAAACCTAACTGATCTTCACTCAGCATATCCTCCACCTTTTCTTCAGAACTATTTTTATGAGAATGTTTGATGCATGTGATATTAGGCTTAGAGTTCGGTACTGTTCACATTTTGTAGCTGCTGCATTCTTTGGTATAGGAACAATGATACATTTCTGGAAGTCTGTCGGTATCTCTCCTGTGTTATAGTTGGACCTAATAAGTTTAAGCAGCATCAATTTCATGCTGTCACCAGCATTCTTTATTAATTCTGCAGGGATGTCATCAATAACAATTGCTTTGTTGTCTCGTAGTTCTTCTAGAGCTGTGTCGAATTCTTCTTGCAGAATGTCACCTCCCTTGTCATATTTGTCTACTTGCTCTTCTCTTCCTATTACTTCCTCCGAAAGAAGTGTTCCGGCATACAACTCCTCTATGTATTCCTTCCATCTCTTCACCATGTCTTCACCGAACAGTATTAACTGTCGCAGTAAAAGTTGATGTAATTGATTTCTTGCCGCTCGGAACTAGCCGAGCGGTCTAGGGCGCTGCAGTCATGGACTGTGCGGCTGTGCGGAGGTTCGAGTCCTCCCTCGGGCATGGGTGTGTGTATTTGTCCTTAGGATAATTTAGGTTAAGTAGTGTGTAAACTTAGGGACTGATGACCTCAGCAGTTAAGTTTTCACAAACTTTTAAACATTTTTTTGATTTCTCCCCTCTTCGAGTTCAGACTGCGAGTAACACGCATTACTACTGAATCCCGTTTACCGGAAGTACTCTGACTATGCATGATATCGGATTGTCTGTGTGATAATACCTGAAAACTACTAGGCTGCGTAAAGTACCCTTTTGAAATTTAATATATTAGAAATCCTTGGCTGCCGTAATTTATCACACTACTGCGTCGAATAGTTTGAATCATGTTCAGCAAATAGGACTTCGTGATCATTCGGCGAAACCCGCGCGTCGAACATGGTGATCACTTTCGAGACTCACTCATTAGACAAAAAAATGTTAAACCCACATCACGTATAAATTATTTAGCTCAAACAAAACAACTAGGAGCATTTATGAAGATAATTCAGAATCATGTGCAAGTGAAAGAGTATCGCATTCTACGTAATATGCAACACTGCGCGTGACCAGATAAATTACATCACCATTATCTTCCTTTGAAGGATTACGGTGTTACCTGTACCAAAATCACAAATTCATTCCCGTTTTTTTCGAGTCCTTCCAATATATCTTTTCCCATTCGACTTGTAGCTGAGCATCCTCTGAGGAATTCTGTGATCTGATATTCTCATGAAGTGTTGTCACCAATCTCCATGATATTTTTCAGTCTTTTCATTCATGATTAGCATATTTAATTCTGTCCTAATATCTTCGTTTCCAACAATATCCCTTCTTGTGCAGCCCTTCGTCGTTCTTAGGAACCTCATCTCTGCTATTTGAATTTTATTTTCTTGTAGTAACCCAGCTTTCACTTCCATATGATAGCACTTTATAGAAATTCGTGATGGTTTCTTTTTGTACATTATGGCCCAATGTTCTACTGGAATGCTAATCGCCGTACATCATTCACTGTAATATAAAAACATCTCTTTTCCATTTTAAAACGTAATTACGAATTCCTGGTCCTTATTCTGCACTGAAAACTGCCGTTAACGTACTCATAACCTTTTTACTGCCAACTCCATCTTTATTCTTCCGTATATCTCTTCGTTTTGGCGTATTACGTGGAGTATTGAATTGTTTTGATGCTCCTCAAAAATCCAAATCATTCTTTACTGCTTAAACTGTCTTTTGCATCCCATCAGGGTCCCATACTTTTTCTCTGTTTTCCGGATGTATTTTCTTATTGAAGTCCTGCAAACCCCTGCAGAAGAACAGATTAACGGTTATTAGTTTTGTGTAACAAATTGTTTGTAGTGTTTTAATTTCAGTTGTTACACAATGTGTGAAGTAAGGAATTAGCTAATTCTCATTGGGATGTAAAGATTGTAAATGTGCTGTTAGGAATAAGTCGGGAAAAGTGGCTACCTTGGCCAATTTTCCCTATCGGATGCCATGTTTGTATCATTCGTTCACAAGCGAAGAATAAAACTAAAGGGAACGACAGTGACTTATAATTATAAGCCAAAGGCATTTGGTGAACAACGACATCGCGAAAACCTATTGCTCTACATAAAAATTAAGGAGCTAAAGCAATATGAGTGACTTACCTTACATCAAACGATCGAGAAACCTAAACGTTTCCACAGAAAGATAAAAGAGCAATCTTCCTTTGCCAGGCGTCTATTACACATAGTTCGGCCACTTCTCGATGGGAAGACGTGAAATAAGAAGTGGCCACTTTTACAAACCTGACCACTTTACCCTTCTTTCCCCTACAGCTTCTTTCGTCTCTGCTTCACTCAATTTAAGGAAACTTTGCTTTCAAATGAGTGCCCGCATTCCTTTATCCATAGCTTTTGAAAACTTCTTCGTAAGGCCGAACTTGTGATGATTTGGAGGCAAAAGCATTTTATAGAGCTCAACCAATGGAGTGTTTTTCACGTTATGAAAGCAATATGAAGTGAAGTTTTTGTCTCTTGATCTTTCGAAGTAAACCAGTGATTGGTTTTCTTCGAGATTTTGGGATGAATTTCGCAGACCTATAGCAATAGTTTTCAGAATGGTTTGGCCAACAACAACGGTTGCGAGTTGCCATTCTTACCAACTGTAAGTTTTAACTACCACTCTGTCACCCTATGTCTGACACGAAACACTCGCTGAGCTAACAGAAAGTAGCAGTACACTGTTTGCCCGAGGTAAGTGTGAGGAGAATTGTACCACGAATGTTTCCACATGCACTAAATCGTAAAATCTCTTTCGCAATATGGATTCTCTTGCCATCACGTGAGCACAAATCATAATCTTTATCAAACTTGCCATCTTGTGGCGATTTGTAAATCTTCCAGCATTTCTGTAACACTGAACAAAAATTAAACACAGTAGACCTCTTAACCGGTAATAAGCGAAAGCGGGAAGTAACCAACAAACAATAAAAGAAAGCGAAGAACTTATAAATCTTACGTGGTAGAACATTTTAAAAGTTAGATTCAGATACTACGCATGGCTATCATTTAAACATACATTATGACAACGAAAACATTGAAACTGCCCTGTCTGTAGCCTAACTAGCGTAGTAAGGGTCGCGTTGATGAACTGTCTCCTTTAAACGACTTTTTTCTGTGATTAATGGAACTAGTGACCTTAACATCAGATTCTGTTTATGTGACAGGAGCAAATGTATATTAGTCTCCAGAGAACCTGACATCAAAATGATCTAAATATATATTTTCTTCTTTTGCTTCCATGTCTTTCCAGGAGTAGAGAAACTTTGGGAAGAACCTGTGGCAACGTTTTGCCCATCATACTTTATTTTAATTATTGTGCAATGGGACACGCCAGTGACTGCTGCAAATCTCTCTCTCGCACTCTTTTATTTGGACTCTGGTGCTAGCATGTGTAGTTGTCCTTCATTTTTAATAAAATCGGCTTTCTACTGATTCTGTTTACCGACATCGATTCTCAATGAATTATGTATTAATGTCAGAGTGTGTCCCCACAGCTCATAGACATTTAGAAAAATATCATAGTCTGAACACCATGAGTTGATAATAAACACGTCATTTTAGTATTAATCTCAGTCGTCACGTCAGGAGAAATGGAGAGAAACGTGAAATTCATTTCATATTTAACTGGCAATACAAAGTCACGTAGTGTACCTGATTGGGAAATCTCTCATTATACGGGATGATTCAGATTCGGTGTCGCTTCATGCAGCCCCCAGTATTATATGTTACCTTCGGGCACCACACCCTAGATATTCGTATTCTCTCGCTCGCTAATCGCAAACCATTTGTCATTAGCCCTGTAGAAAAAATGAACGGTACTCTTTTTGTAGGAAATTTAATGCAGTTAAATTTTGTACTGGGATACGCTTTGGCTCTGGGCCGTGGTGTCTTGCTATTGAATAAAAACGTAAAATGGTGGCCTTCGAACGGGCACTCACTCCCACAGTCAGCCTCCACTGATCAGGGTTTCAATTATATCCGAATATGCAGGTGGAGTATTAGCAGAGTCAATAGAGACCGAAAAAGGCCGAATATCGGCAATAGTTCGTGCAGTGAGAAATTTTTGTGGAGTGGTAAGAGAAGTACCTCAAATAACACTTTACACTACTGGCCATTAAAATTGCTACACCAAGAAGAAATGCGGATGATAACCGCGTATTCATTGGACAAATATATTAAACTAGAACTGACATGTGATTACATTTTCACGCAATTTGGGTGCATAGATACTGAGAAATCAGTACCCAGAACAACCACCTATGGCCGTTATAACGGCCTTGATACGCCTGGGCATTGAGTCAAACAGGGCTTGGACGGCGTGTACAGGTACAGCTGCCCAGGCAGCTTCAACACGATAACACAGTTCATCAATAGTAGTGACTGGCGTATTGTGACGAGCAAGTTGCTCGGCCACCATTGACCAGACGTTTTCAATTGGTGTGAGATCTGCAGAATGTGCCGGCCAGGGCAGCAGTCGAACAATTTCTGTATCCAGAAAAGCCCGTACAAGACCTGCAACATGCGGTCGTGCATTATCCTGCTGAAATGTAAGGTTTCGCAGGGATCGAATGAAGGGTAGAGCCACGGGTCGTAACTTATCTCGAACGTAACGCCCACTGTTCAAAGTGCCGTCAATGCGAACAATAGGTGACCGAGACGTGTAACCAATGGCACCCCATACCATCACACCGGATGATACGCCAGTAGGGCGATGACAAATACACACTTCCAATGTGCGCTCACCGCGATGTCGCCAAACACAGCTGCGACCATCAAGATGCTGTAAAAATAAAATGGATTCATCCGAAAATATGACGTTTTGCCATTCGTGCACCCAGGTTCGTGATTGAGTACGCCATTGCAGGCGCTCCTGTCTGTGATGCAGCGTCAAGGGTAACTGCAGCCATGATCTCCGAGCTGATAATCCATGCTGCTGCGAAGGTCTTCGAACTGTTCGTGCAGATGGTTGTTGACTTGCAAACGTCCCCATCTGTTGACTCAGGGATCGAGACGCGGTTGCACGATCCGTTACAGCCATGCGGATAAGATGCCTGTCATCTCGACTGCTAGTGATACGAGGCCGTTGGGATCCAGCTCGGCGTTCCGTATTACCCTCCTGAACCCACCGATTCCATATTCCGCTAACAGTTATTGGATCTAGACCCACGCGAGCATTCGATAAACAGCAATCGCGATACGCTACAATCCGACCTATATCAAAGCCGGATACGTGATGGGACGCTTTTCTCCTCCTTACACGAGGCATCACAACAACGTTTCACCAGGCAACGCCGGTCAACTGCCGTTTGTGTATGAGAAATCAGTTGGAAACTTTCCTTATGTCAGCACGTTGTAGGTGTCGCCACCGGCGCCAACCTTATATTAATGCTCTGAAAAGCTAATAATGTGTATATCACAGCATCTTCTTCCTGTCGGTTAAATGTCGCGTCTGTAGCACGTCATCTTCGTGGTGTAGCAATTTTAATGGCCGGTAGTGTAGAAAACCTGACCGGAAGGGGGAATGGGGTTGTGTGTGCAACTGTGGATGCTTTCGAAGGTCTCATTTCTACGTTTTCCTTGATTAACGGCCACAAGTGCAAACCTGTCCCAAAACAAAATTGAAGTACATTACACTTCCTACAAAAAGGTTTTGCTCTTTTCTTCTGTAGAACTAATGAGTAATAGTTTGCTCGTAGTGGGCGAGAGAATACAAAAATTTCGCTCGAGCTTTACGAAGGCTGGATATAGCATTTGGGGTTGCATAAAACTACATCGGTGGGGGCAGCTAAATAACCTTGTACGAGGGCTGTCCAAAAAGTAAGTCTCCATTGATCGCGAAATGAAAATCACAGTGAAAATCAGAAATGTTTCATTTGTAACAATTAGCTACACCTTTCAGCTACTTCTCTACGTAGTAGCCGTTCTGACTCAGACATTCGTCGTAGCGTTGTACCAACTTTCCAATACCCTCATCATAGAAGGCAGCCGCCAGTGCTTTCCGCCAATTCTCTACACTGGCCTAAAGCTCGTTGTCTGTGCCAAACTGTTGTCTTCATAGCCAGCGGTTCGTTTGAGCAGAGATGAAACTCAGTGGGAGACAGTTACGGGCTGTATTGTGGGTAAACAAACGTTTCCAATTGAAACGATGCCGGAACATCTTCATTGCCCCTGCAGAATGACGCTGAGAATTGTCTTGAAGAAGATACCGCACGACAGTTATGTAATGTTGGTTGCATAGCTTCAGGTGAAAATTCTCACCAGGCCGTCGTACTTGGCGGGAGACACTATTTTCTATAACATCTTCACGCGCTCACTAAGAGGTCAGGAACGGAAAGAGCGACATAATTCTACCTAGAGTCATACTAGAGACACTGCCCAACACATCTTTTCAAAGCTTTTTTCGGATTTTCATAGTCGTTTCCATTTCGCGACCGATCGTAACTTACTTTCTGGACAGCTCTCGTATAAAAGTACAATATCTCTGTTGCTATCTTCTTTACGGGGGGGGGGGGAGGGGGGGGTTAGCTGTCAGGCGCGCGACAGTCTACTTACGACAGTTTTCGTGATAGGCCCGCGTCAGACGACGGACCACGCTCGGCTGAGGGGCGTGCATTGTATGTCAGCCCACCCATTACAACAAAAAGTAAATGGTTGTCATGCTGGTAGGCGTGATGACTAACGCAGCTTCTCCTGATGCGGCTGAGCGGCAGAGGCTGTGGTCCCTCCTCGTCCGAGCTCGGGTAATGAGGGGGCCGCCACCGCAGGAGACGCAGACTCCGGTCCCAATACAGGTGCCCGGAGGCGGACCGGGGGCGGCACGTGGCGGCCAGGCCTGATTAGCGTGAGTGGCTGGTGGTCGCGCCGCGCCGCCCCCGGGGGCTGGCGTGCACGCCGCCTCCGATAAATCCACTTAGGCACCGGAGGCCTTACATCACCTGATTGTCTGTCCATCGGCCGGCGCAGCCGCCGCCAGCCGTGCGTGCCGCGTGTCGCGTGCCCACTGCCTCCTAGCTGTTCGCCTGCCGCCTCGATGCTGCCCTCAATTTGCCTCCGGCATTTCCCTACACCCCACTCAGGCAACGAAACCCTCTTCGGTGTGGACTGTGGGATCCGTAATGGTGTACCGTCACATCAGTGCGGCTGTGCACAGAGAATGTTGTGTGCCTACGAGGGGAAAGAGTTCGCCGCATCTTACTCTTCATTCGGCTTCTGTCTTTCAAAGCCACCGGAGCACCGAATGTTAGTCGTAGATGAAAGTACACGCTGGTAGACAAGAATGTGAATGTAAGCTTTCCTGGTGTATACTGCTACTGACAAAAAGGTCTCTGATTTCCACCGGGTGGCAGAGATAAAATACCACGACGTTTCGAACAGTGTCACATCATCAGCATCGAGACAGTTATTGGTATGACGCTCTTTGGAACGTCGCGGTGTTGTAACACTGCCACACGGCTGGAAAACCGACAATTTCTCACGAAGATTAACTGTTAAATGCTTTCTACAACTAAATTTTAGTTTTGTTTTTAATCCAATAAATAAATCAGAAACTATTTCTATGTCTACTCAGAAAAATACTTTATGGTATGTAGTTTAGTATATTCTGTGCGCAATGTCAATTTTTTTCGTTTTTCTGGCCTTAGTGTACGGAGAAAAAGGACTTTGGTGCGCCTCTGTGTCAGCTCGAATCTCTGCAGTTTAACCTTCTTAGACTTTTGCGATATATTCACTGGTGTGCAAAGCTAATGGACGAAACTTTTGCATGTTATACTACTGGCAAGTAACATAGTGAGTTCTAATTTGGACTCTATACAGTGTGTCCCAGCAGGAGTGGTCACTATTCAATAAAAAGACGGGAACGATCATTTGAAGCGAAATAGTCTAGTAAACATGGGCTCTCAAATACATTAAGATCTAACAGCACTTGTTCATATCCGCTGCTGCGAAATACATTTCTTCTGGAGCACTTTTATCAACTGTGAACAGTTACGAAATTTAACACGAAGTTCAAGCAGTTAGATGAAAATTTTTAAGTGAACTATGCTGGCAATGACTCCCGCCGCCTTTAGTTGGCGCCGCACCTGGATCAGGTTTCAGAACTCTTACGTGAGGGAAAGTGGGAATCAAAGTGACTACTAACAGCGATAGTAATAACTACATCCCAACAGGCAGACAGTGAATGGTGTCATCCACAAATAAAAAAGTGTACACCTGAAAAGGTGCACAAGGGAGGGAGTACAGAGTGACAATTACAATGACCGGTTAATGTCCCGTATTCAAAGATTTGGAGGTTAGTAAGCCCAAGCAACATTATGCTTCCTCACACCATATGCACCACCGAAACGATCATGTTCGACAATGTTTCCGGGAGGATTACGTGTTTCCACATCTCGTCGTATGAGTGTACGTTATGCACTCAGGGACTTGATCGTTTTGTTGGGAAGCATAATGCTGCATTTGCGTACTGACCTACAAATCTTCGAAAACCGTACACTCACGGGTCAGCGTTAACGTAAACCTATACTCTTTCCCCATTTGCGTCTTTCCAGGCTCGCATTTGGTCCTGACGTCATTTTTATGGATGACAATGAGCGACCGCATCGAATTGCCTACGTAGAGGAGCTCTTCAAACCAGATGCTATTCGGGAAATGAACTGGCTTGCCCGCTCCTCCTTCTTAAATCCCCTTGAGCTCGTATGGGGTACGTTGGGTAGACTAAATGGCTCTGAGCACTATGGGACATAATATCTGAGGTCATCAGTCCCCTATAACTTAGAACTACTTAAACCTAACTAACCTAAGGACATTACACACCTCCATGCCCGAGGCAGGATTCGAAACTGCGATTCGCGCGGTTCCAGACTGAAGCACCTAGAACCGCTCGGCCACACTGTCCAGCGTTGGGTAGACTTACTGTAGCAAGTTCACAAGCACCAACGACCATCCAGCAGGTTCCAAACGTGGTAGTGGAAGAATCGAATGCCTTACCAAGCAACTCCTCACTAACCTTGTGGCCATCGTGAGAACACCTTTCAGAACATGCACTGCCGTTCAAAGATATCACACACCATATTAAGAACCACGTTCCACTTTTTGTAATGTTCATGGTCCATCAAGGAAGACTTCAGTGAAATTTTTCTGTTTAAATAAAAATGTGATTACTGTTAGTCTCATTGCGCATTTATTTCAGTTACCTTACCGTACTATTCTGTTGCAGTCCTCGCTGCGTCTCGTCCCGGCTTCATCGACGTATGTTACTTGAAAGTGACACATCGTGCAGAAGTCACTTGTACTTTCCTATATAAGTTACGTACACCAGAGTAGTATGAGAGAGCAATTTATTCGATGTCTCATTTGGGCACATACCGGGTGATCAAAAAGTCTGTATAAAGTTGAAAACGGAATAAATCACGGATAAATGTAGATAGAGAGGTACAAATTGATACACATGCTTGGAATGACATGGGGTTTTATTAGAACCAAATAAATACAAAAGTTCAAAAAATGTCCGACAGATGGCGGTTCATCTGATCAGAATAGCAATAATTAGCATAACAAAGTAAGACAAAGCAAAGATGATGTTCTTTACAGGAAATGCTCGATATGTCCACCATCATTCCTCGACAACAGCTGTAGTCGAGGAGTAATGTTGTGAACAGCACAGTAAAGCATGTCCGGAGTTATGGTGAGGCATTGGCGTCGGATGTTGTCTTTCAGCATCCCTAGAGATGTCGGTCGATCACGATACACTTGCGACTTCAGGTAACCCCAAAGCCAATAATCGCACGGACTGAGGTCTGCTGACCTGGAAGGCCAAGCATGGCGAAAGTGGTGGATGAGCACACGATCATCAGCAAACGACGCGCAAGGGATCTTTCACGCGTCTAGCAATATGAGGTGGAGCGCCATCCTGCATAAACATCGTACGTTCTAGCAGGTGTTTATCAGCCAGGCTGGGGATGATGCGATTCTGTAACATATTGGTATACCTCTCACCCGTCACGGTAGCAGTTATAAAACCAGAATCACGCATTTCCTCGAAGAAAAAAGGCCCGATAACGGTAGATGTGATAAATACAGCCCATACCGTGACTTTCTCGTCGTGCCATGCAGTTTCCACGACAGTTCTAGGATTTTCGGTAGCCCAAATTCTGCAGTTGTGGGCGTTGACAGACCCTCGGAGCGTGAAATGAGCTTCGTCGGTCCACAACACGTTACTCAACCAATCGTCATCTTCCACCATCTTTTGAAACTCCGACACCGCAAATGCCCTCCGCCTCACTAAATCGCCAGGTAACAGTTCATGATGCCGATGAATTTTGTACGGATAGCATCGGAGGGTACGCCTCAGTGCCAATCAAACAGTAGTGTATGGAATGCCGGTGCGACGTGCACGAGCGCTGACTTCCCCGTGCATAGACGAACCCGCTAGTCTCCATTTCTTCCTGAACTGTCTCAGCAGCATTACGCCTTGTGCTCGGTCGGCCACTACGGGGTCTATCGTCTAAACATCCGTTCGAATCCCCTTCCTATGGCGATAGGATAGTAACGCTGAACCAGCACATTCCCCATTCTGATAATACAGCTTCACTAAAAGCGCAGTCACTGACGTTTTGCTGTCCAGTGCCATCTGTCGGACATTTTGCGAACATTATTTTGTTGTTGTTGTTGTTGTAATAAGACCCCATGTCATTCCAAGCATGTGTGTCAATTTGTACCTCTCTATCTACATTATTCCGTGATTTATTCAGTTTCCAAATTTATACTGACCTTTTGATCACCCGATTCATTCTCGGAATTTTAACTGTAAACGTTGCTGAAAGACTCTGAACGTGTCAATAGCGACCTGATAGTACAGAGCGAAACAAAAAATACGTGTGAATAAGATGTCAAAATGAGTCATTGGTTGATTCAACAAAGGGAAGGATCATTTGCTCTGTAGGGTTCTGTAGAAACGGGATAATGTGGTAGAAAAGATATTTGGAATTTTTTAAAATTTATTTACTGCGTGTATATATTTGTGCTCTTGCAGGTTACCATATAAAACATGGAAAACTGCTCCAATAATATACTTATATGTGCAATACGAAGCACCAAATATCGTTCCGAAAGAGTTACAAATACATGAGTACATTTGTTCAAAAATAGAAATTAATCTAACTTTAGTACATACAACTGAACAGACAGCCGTTTTTAAAAGCGGAACTTACCAATGTCCATAATTTTGCGATTTAACAGATAGTCACATAAACCTACTACCTTTTTTAATTTTTTAGGCACTGACCTTAAAACTAGAGACAAAACTGAATTCAGGAAAGAAATCTCTCATGACAGAAAGAGGAAGGTACACTTTGTGAAAGTTGTAAACAAATGAACGATCAACAACGCTCTCTGTAACCTTGAGGGTACTACCTGTTTAGGCGGAGCTCTGTTATATAAATGAAGTAGCTGAAGAAAGGAACACCGTACTGTGGGCCCAAAAATTAAAACTGTCAATAGTCATAGTCATCTAAACACAATTACAAGTGTAAGCAGTGATGCAATGGCCGAGTGACCTAAACGATGGAAAGACGACACGCTGTCAGCATTTATTGGCTGAGTTCTTCCAGACTTGTATTATACTAATTAACATTCCAAACCTGATCAGTGGTACACTATATTGATTGGCGAATTTCATGTAATACGTATTAGATAACGGTATCTGCCAAAACAGGATTACGCGACATGCTACGTAGAATAATTCTTTGCCCTAATGACTCGAACGTTACAAGTTGCTTTCATATTTGTCGACAAGTAGTTCAAAAATGGCTCTGAGCACTATGGGACTTAACAGCTGTGGTCATCAGTCCCCTAGAACGTAGAACTACTTAAACCTAACTAACCTAAGGACATCACACACATCCATGCCCGAGGCAGGATTCAAACCTGCGACCGTAGCAGTCGACAAGTAGTCAACAGCTATTGGAGATCAAGCCAATTAACTCTTACCAAACAAATAATAACGGACCAACGAAAAGATAACTCCTCCCGAACAGGCTATGAAGGCCCAACGGTAACGACCGACCGCCGTGTCTTCCTTAGCCCACAGGCGTCAGTTGATGCGGATATGGAGGGGAATGTTATCAGCACACCGCTCTCCCGGCTGTTTTATCAGTTTACGAGGCCGGAGCCGCAACCTCTCAGTCAAGTAGCTTCTCATTTTGCCTCACAAGGGCTGAGTGTACCCCACATTCCAACAGCGCTCGGCAGATCGGATGGTCACTCATCCAACGGTACGCTAGCACAGCCCGATAGCGCTTAACTTCGTTGATCTAGCGGGAACCGGTGTTACTACTGCTGCAAGGCCGTTGGCAACGGAAAGATAGTTTCTGATAATATTACTACTAGCTTACCCATACGTTTCTTGGCACTAGAAACATATCAACCCAAAGTGTTTTTAAATTATGTAATGCTATATCACAACACGACTTCGTTATCAGCGACAAAGTCATTGAGTTAGCCTTAAATGTAACTTAATTTCTCGGAATGTAAAAAAAGATTTATGCAAACATAAAAAAACCTCTTTGGCTAATATATCATTTTCCTCTTCTCCTTAAAGCGTTTCGCAGAGTTTTTTCCGATTAATTACCTCATCTCAGTTAAGTGACGATTAGTAGTATCTCATCATACCAGTATTTCAGCGGACCAGATTCTGTTTATCCATTAATTTCATGTCCCCCACATTAGTTCTCACTGGTACTGCCAAAAATTTAGGAGGAAAAGTAGCTTTGAGACCCATCAGTCAACAAAACTTCTCAAATTGCAACTTCTCGAATTTTTGCTGCGTGTTTGCTATAGCACATGTATAAAGTGAGTCGATTTTGTGTCTTGACTGACACTCAAACTTCATCTCAAGGTCAGCTATCTATTAAAAACTGGAATCTAGCGTCATATACCAGTTTACGTGACCAATAAAGACGTCTTGGTTAAGTTACGTGTCTGACAGATGAGGAAACTTCTAGGAGAACTACCCGAAACCTTGAAACTTCTGGATGATTGTAACTGCATGCCAGACCGAGACTCGAACTATGGACATTTCGCGGGCAAGTGCCCCACCGACTGAGCTACCAAAGCACGACTCACGCCAGTTCCTCGCAGCTTCACTTCCGACAGTATCTCGTCTCCTACCTTCCAAACTTCATAGAAGTTCTCCTGTGGCAGAGCACTTGTTTGGGAAAGACAAAGGTCCCGAGTTCGAGTCTCGGTTCGTCATACAGTTTTAGTGTGCCTGGACGTTTCATATCGGAGCACACCACGCTGGAGACTGAAAACCTTTTCCACCTAGGTTGACTTTTACCAACTGTTTGGTTAGGCTAGACTTAATACTTGAACGTGGTAACACTTTTCCTCGAGTCCACAAGATTCTTGAGCAAAAAGAAACGCCATGGAGGTAGTCAAAACAAATGGCTCTGAGAACTATGGGACTTAACATCCGAGGTCATCAGTCCCCTATAACTTAGAACTACTTAAACCTAACTAACATAAGGACATCACACACATCCTAGCCTGAGGCAGGATTCGAACCTGCGACCGTAGCGGTCGCGCAGTTCCAGACTGAAGCGCCTAGAACCGCTCGGCCACTGCGGCCGGTATGTGGAGCTAGTCAGCAATTACTCATTAGTATTTAGCTATTTCAAAGAAACAGCGACAAACGCCTATGGCTGTTTAGGTCACGCCAGGGGAACAAATTGCGTTAGAAATAAGACGTTTGCCGGTTCCTGTATAAACACTTATCTACAAAACGTGAGGTCGAACTTCACTTCAGCATGATTTTTCGCCAGTGCCAAGTAACAAAGCGCGATGAAACTCGGACCACAAATAGAAAGAACTGCTATTGTATGTTACAGAAGGTAAATGGCAGAAATACGCAATGATACAATCAGAAATGGCATGTCTTTTCAAAGAAATCAATTACGCTGAAGTCAACACGATTCGTGTTGGGAGCATGAACATTGCAGACGAAGGGATATCGCTCCTAATAGGGAGTCTGACTACCATGGAGGCCACTCTATGCTCTAGAACGTGCTCCCACGCTGGCAACAGAGACTGGAAGGAGTTCTGGTGTTAGGGAGCCCCATTCCTCCGGTGTGGTTGACAATAGCTGGATGGTCGTTAATGCAGGCGAACGTGCTGCGACTTTACTTGAGAGAACGCATAAACCAGAATATCCGCCGAAAGTCCTCTCTATCCAAGAGCATCCACATCTGCACTGTTCAATGCGGTGGCTCATTGCTATCCGTTGAAATGAAGGCAGGACCGAACGCACGACAATTCTGGACGTACCCTAATATGGTAAGAGGTGGGAACATGTAATGCATCCACCAATATCGTCGAAGGTGATCGTTCTGGTGGTTTAGGTGTTATTGTGTGGGAAGGCATAACGCTGCATGTGCATACTGACCTACGAACCCTGGAACACATTACACTGACTGGTCAACGATATTTTTTACACTGTACTCCTTCCTATTTGCGTCTTTTCAGGGATTAATTCCGCCTTCGCTTAATTTTTATGGATGACAACGAGCGACTACTGCTAAAAGCGCTCATGGTGGGGCTCCAGAAACGAGGGGTATTCGGTGAATGGACTAGTTTGTCCGTTCCCTCAAGGTAAATCTCATCGAGCCCATATGTGATGTGTGTGGGAGACATTTTGCAGCATGTCTACGAACGATCAGCCGGCAGTTTGTCAACTGAGCTCGTGGAGAAATGGATGTCGCTACCACAAGAACGCTCTACAAACTGGCCAGCATATGAGCACATTGTAGAGCATGCACTGCTGTCCACGGTGATCACTCACCCTACTAAGAACAACATCCAATGTCGACAGTATCCCAAGCGACCATCATCAATTGCAGTGACATCAGCGTAGTTATTCTTTGAATAAAAGTGTCATTACTGTTCATCTCATTGCGTAATTCTTTCAGATATCTTCTATGCTATTCAATAGCAATTCTCTCCATGAACGGTCAGATCCTCGTCGAACTGATACTTCACAGTAATACACCATGCGAAAGGAACTTTTGTTACTAAGTTCCGCACACCACTGTATTTACCAGTGTAACCACTGCCAAAAAATGCACCTCTGAAAAGTAGAGTGTTAACTGTAAAAATCATGGGTGAACCCTGTTTTTATCACATTATCGCTCAGAAAAATAAAAACAACGACCTGCCATTTTTAATGACATACTTTCTCGTAGTTGTCCTGGGTAGTCAAAGCCCTGTGTCACGTGATGCCGACAGAAACACTGAGTCGTAAAAATACAGCTATAATGCTGCACCTAGTCGCACGTGTGCTCTGCCATACTGGAATGGCAGTGGGCAATGTCTCGAACAGTGAAAAGATAGCTCTCATGTCGACGAATATGAAGATTTACGTCTGTGGGCAGATGATAGATACATAGTGTGGGGCGGCGGGTGGAATAATTGTTATTAATGTTTCTATTACTTTTTTAATGCTGTTGTTCACCGTTCTCAACACTGGCTCTCTAACTACAAAATTGGCAACCAGAAAGTGATTAGCAAAAGGTGAAGCCTGTAATAGCTCTGAGGAAATAGGAGATTTATCTTCTGGTACACCTTCCGGGATGTAAGGTCGTGGACCATGAAACTCTTCAGCTCCTAACGTTTCGTCCAGAGCTGCGCTGGACATCTTCAGAGGGGTGTTTCTCCTCCGGTGAGTCTTGCCGACTGACGGGTCGGACTTTTTTTTTTTCTTTATTGAATTTCAATTCCCCCCGAAGGGTGCGGGCTGGCAGCAGCTTAGTATGCCGCTCTTCAGCCTACAGATTTTGTGACAAAGATCAGGAGAACAAATAATAATAAAAAACAGGCGATAAAATCGGAGACTTAGAGAGTAACAAGGCGAAAAGAAATCGTGGGATTGAAAACAAACAACAGAGGGATGATGATGCTAATAAAAATATATACGAAGCAGACAGGGAAAACAATAGACAATTAAAAAACACGGCGACAGTCTGGATTCTGTTCGCAAAAGACATAAAATTCACACCTAGCGACAGCATGGTTTCTGTTCGCAACACGAGAAAGACAAACAACACTGAATAGTCACTGGAACACTGCACTAAAAAGTTGGCAAATGTGACACCACAATCGAGAGCAGGTGGGGGGAAACTGGACAGAAGATGGGAAAACAAAAAAGGGGGGAAAGGAGAGTAAAGGCGAAGGGGGGGAACCGGGAAAGGAGCTGATGGAGGATGAGGACCCATAAGAGTGGTAGGGGGCAGACGCGACAGGGAGTGGGGTAGGCAGAGGAGGGGAATACAAAAGGACTGGGGGGGAGAAGGGAGGTAGGGAGAGGTTTAGTGGGCCTTGGAAAAAGCAGATAAGAAACCATCTCGCTGGTATCGGTATGTAGACGATTCATTTGTGGTCTGGCCACATGGTAGAGAAGCCTTAGACAAATTTTTGGATTACCTTAATAATATAAATCCAGTTTGCCAACGAGAGAGAAAATGATAACAAAATACCGTTTTTGGATGTTTTAGTTATGAGACAGACAGATGGAAGATTGAAACAACAGATTTTTAGAAAAATAACGCACACAGACATATACTTATTTAAAAACTCTAACCACCATCCAAAACAAAAAAGAGGTGTGATTAAAAGTCTCGTTGACAGAGCCAGACGGATTTGCACGCCGGAGTATCTAGACGTCGAATTAAAACATCTGAAGCACGCTTTTGAGAAAAATGGCTACTCAAAGAAAGAAGTAAGCAGAATTCTGCATCCAAACAACAAAGAGCCTAAGGATAAGCCCGAAAAACGATGGAAGAATAGTCTCTCTCCCTTTTACAAAGAAAGTAACGGATCAGATTGGAAAGATTTTAAGTAAACATGATATTAGACCTGTTTTTAAACCAACGAAGAAAATTTGTCATGTTCTCCGGTCTGTAAAAGATAAACGCGCTCCTCTATCAGCCAGTGGCGTATATAAAATTCCGTGCACATGTGGTAAAGTTTGTATTAGAACAACAAAAAGAAGCGTAAATACACGGATAAAAGAACACAGAAGTCTTTGCCGATTAGGAAAAACAGATAAATCGGCTGTAGCAGAACACGCTTTTCAGTCAGGAAATCATCAAGTGAAGTTTTCCCAAACAAAATTTTTATCTACGACGACGAACTATTACCCACGGCTTTGTAGAGAAGCAATTGAAATATATAAACATAGGGATAATTGTAATCGGAAAGAAGAGTCATGAAACTTAGTGATATTTGGACAGTAGCACTACAGAATTGCTAGACAGTTTTATCCGTGACGAGATTACGATCGATAGTTAAGTTTTGTCTCTGACAAAGATTATCTCTGCACATCACGTGTAACTCTGGTCACGCCCCCTTTCTACGATATATATGTCGCTCTCAGACGTCCGACCCGTCAGTCGGCAAGACTCACCGGAGGAGAAACACCCCTCTGAAGATGTCCAGCGCAGCTCTGGACGAAACATTAGGAGCTGAAGACTTTCATGGACCACGACCTTACATCCCGGAAGGTTTACCAGAAGATATGTTATCCGGTCATGAAAGGCTTCTTACTATAATTAGGAGATTGTCTGGGATTCATAATCAAAAACCAACCTCTCTAAAATGTTCACTATATCCTGAAAGTCACAGACCAAAAAGAATCCACACAATCCAACTACCTGAGCAGTTCAGAGTCTAATGCGCTGATGCCACTATAACTGTTCAAATTAAGTGTTTAAGTGAATGCTCACCATAATTTGATGATAATGTTCATCAAACGCCAGGCTAAATAATGATAGAATGTCTATCCTGCGGCGGCACGTGAAAATACGACATACGCTAACTGAAGTCATTAAAGTCATCCCAGAATTAACACTTCACTCGAAAACGATTTCATGGTTACGCGTATCCCGAGTAACTTATTACAGCATCCGAGGCTGTTTACAGCAATGATACCGACGCGACGTGACTCCCGGCACAGGTGGTGCGCTAATCAGCGTCTGGAGATAACTGGGGCCTTTTTTCCTCGCGCAGCGTTCTTGTATGTAAAGCCGCGGTGCGGACGGCTAAGGGAACGCCTGATCAAATCCGCTCTCCCGACAAGCCGCTGGGCTAGTAATGCACCACTTTAAGTTATCGAATAAATCATTGCTTCCTTTGCTGATGGCTGTTGAAGCTCTCAATTTAAATGTGCAATCAGCACACATGTAAGTAATCATATTAAAAGTCTAACGTGGCTAAGTCAAATATTTTGGGCGAGAGAATTAATTTAATTACACTTCACGCAGTAGACGAGCTCTGAACTTGCCCTTTGGAGATACGCTGTCGCTATAGTTTTATAGTTATTCAGTTGAAACTTCTCACATCTTTATGATTATAGCTGATCTCCCTTCTACTTAAATTTAAACATCCTAGACTTATTTATTCGCCTACTTTATCTATCTTGCTTCCTTAATTTCTTAAGACAAAAACCAGAAAATCATGAACTAAAATTTTTATTTGTGAGATCCAGAATACTGTTTCTACTAAATTATTATACAAAATGAATCTAAATATATATTTTTAAGTTTCTAGCTTTTTAATGTTGCGTCAATGATTTTTACAGAAAAACGTCCAAATTTCGAAAATGGTTAAAGTTATTGAACTGATATTGAACACATATTGATTTAGTATTACTCCTGACATGATAGAAACGTTTCAGGTTATTTACTTGATTTTTAAAGTATTGTGCAAGTTTTATGACGTCAGAGCTAGTTACAGCGGACTGGCTGGCACACAATGGAAAGACTGATGTGAATTTTCTATGGCGTGAGTAGGCTGCTTCCTTACAATAGCAGGTGCGATTGGGACAATTCGCACATCCCACCATTGCAAAAGAAAGATTTGGGTGAGACATTGCAGGGCACTCTCACTTTTGATACAGTGTCATGCTGCTTAATGTTCGTAAGGAAGATGATCTTTATTACTTAGTTTCTACATTTGATACAATCTGACTTCAATAATATGATGAAATGGTAGGCAACAGTTAACGCTCTTGCTTGTGTGCTCTAATGAAGGCATAATGGTAGGCTTTACCTGGGTTTGAAGGCAGAGGGTGCCGAGTCGAGTTAACTGACACTAGTAAAAGAATATGGCAGCTGAGGGATGAGGGGAGCTGTTTTTTTGTGGAATGGACAGGTGTACCTTGGTAAAACGATTGCTGTCAGCCAAGTCTCCCAGTGTCATTGTGCAGACACATTGGTTGGAGCCGGTTAGTTGGCAGCCGTGTTCCGGTAGGCAGACTAGGGCCAAGGATTCGCTGCAGTTTTGACTGGCGCATTGAATGACCTGATGGCTGGAAAAAAGCAGAGAATGGGCCCTTGTTGGATACAATGTGGATGACATGGCAGAGAGATTTTGCAAATTGCTTGGCTCAAGGCAGTGGTGCCCAGGCGTCCAGACTCTGCTACAAAACTTATTTGTGAAGGCACGGGACTTTTAGCGAGTTTATGACCATTCTTTGAAAAGTTCGAAATGGACACAACAAGGGAGACAGCGATGTTTTTATGGAGGGCTGTGGTTGCATCCAAGTCATGCTTCTATCAACGTCATGGCGTAAATGCTTGGGAAAGACGGAGCGAAACTGAATGTTTTTTCTTTTTCTCCCAGTTATGTTTTTAAAGTCGCTGGTTGGTAAAATCTGTGTACACAGAGCAGGGGGCCAGTCTCCCAGCCTCGAATGTCGAGCTCCAGCTCATTATTGGCTTGTGCTAAAGTGGGTTTGGTCTAAGCAAGCAAATGTGTTATGCTACTGAGCTGTGGAGGAAAACTCAAGAGAAAGAGAAGATCCCACTTGTATTCGCACTTCGCTAGTAAAGAACGACAGATCTTTACCTAGATGGTGAGACTTGTGTCCTTTGCTTGTGTGCTGCTTAGAGCCGGTATCAGTCGCCGTCTGAACCATCAGAGGTACTGCTTCCTGCATCGAGGACACAACGAGTCGTGCGTGTCTAACATTCTGCGTGGTGTCTGTTTGTTCTATATCGTGTCTCCCTACCACTTTCGCGCAACGACGCTCTGAGCGTGTTTTTTAGGGAATTGACTAGTTTGAACCTGGCACCTGTTGCTGGTAAGGAGACGCCAGACCACACATGACATGCAGAATTCAGAAGAGTTCAGTGAGACTAGCGATGATATAACCAAATACTTAATGATTTCAGCATCAGCTCCACTGCCTCCCTGTAAAAGAATCTTAATACTAACTAAATTTAATGGAAGGGGTTCAAGGCTTTCCTATTTTTAGATAGCTGGTAAAATAACGTCGAAAAAGCAGTTAAGTTTACCACTGGAAATTTTATTCTACTCATAAAACATTGTTTATAAATCGCACTGTTGGTAAAATGAAATGTTTTAATACAGGATGGTAAAAACCAACTGTGTTCAACAAAAATCTGAACGAATATTCCCTGAGTGGGTTTCCAAGTTCTACAATGGATCGAAGGATGACCTATGCCATATCACATCTATAATCTAGGTTTAAATTAAGTTTCACAAAAGAGAAAATTATCAAAATGTTCTACAATGACCCTCAATTATCTTTAATTACTTATCTAACTTGTCGTAAATTATAGTGGCTGATGTGGCTTCTCAATGACTATATAACAGAAAAATCATCACCTTTCAGATTTTTACTTCAAGTGGCAAATGTGAACACCATGAGCTTTAATTGAAGATCGATACTAATATTACGCAAAAAAGGGGGTGTAGCAGATGAGACTTCTTCAGTTCTGAGTGAAGCTTTATGCGCTGTTATGCGGCATCGTGTGCGTTCATTACCTTGTAGGTGTTCGTCAGGGCGCGGCGGGCAGCACAGCTCCGCTCACCTCGCCGTCTCGGAAGCAACTCCCCTCCTAACTTCTCCTTATTACAATTTACCGAAGTTGGTTTAAAAAACTATCTGGCTGTGTTTTCATCTGACCAATCAGGGCCTCAATGTTAACCTTAAGCTCCGCCTACAAAAATTCTGTCCATCCAATGAGAAACGTTATACCTTTCGTGGTGGGGCAATGTTTTTAAAGTTTGCAATGTAACAGAGACGCGAAAAAGTGTCACGCTAAAACTAGCGTCTGGGGTGGTCCTAGCGGTTAGCTGGCGACGTGGGTGTCCATCCCTTATCGTAGAGCCTTCCAGCTTAATACTGTTCTGCTCTCGGCTTCTGTTCTCGTTTCTCTCCTCGGAACTGCGTCTGTCTCCCGTTGGGAAGGTATGACATGCATTTAGGCATTCTTGTGTTAGTCTGTGGTATTCCATTTGCTGACTCGTTACTCGTTTTACTTTGGTTAATTTAATGTCAGGATTTATTCGGAGCTTTGTGACATACTACTGGATTTGCTTATCATGTCAGGGTTTTCATGGAAGGTGTTGGTTTCGCCTGACACCTTACACGTGGGTGTACTTATTTGTTTTGAATCGGCAGTCTAAACGTATGACGTATTCCATCACACACAGTGGTGTCATGGAGTCACATTGGTTTGGCACACCATCAAACGGGTCCACCTGCACACTGGAATCCACAGGGGTTTCAGGGGCCCTTAGGGAAGTATCTGCGTTCCGAAACAGCTGAACGCGAGACCGTGTACTCGCATATTTCCAGGCTCGCGCCATTAATAACAGATTGCCGCTCTCAGGGACTGCTCTTGGCGAGTACGTCGTGCTGTGCCACCCTCGCCTGTAGAAGGGTAAAGTATTGGTTGTTACTGTCTAGGGCTCCAATCTATACTTCTCAGCACTCTGTTCTTTGGAACCACATTTCCCTTTGTGCAATAGTTGAGTACAGATGCTTGATAGCAGCGTAGTTTTTGTCTGATGAAGCGCTTAGTTCTGGTTAATGTTGTGCGTTGAATCCCAGCTGATCACTTTCTTAACCATGGACCGCATTTTATTGAAAGCGATTGTCAGATAAAACGTTTGTGTTGCATTTATTTAACCATCATTCATCATGTGGTATTAAGAAAGAATAAATAGCTATTTGGACCACAACTCCTTCCAGTGTTCTGATTTACATCACCTTTGCTATTTTATTAAATCATGGATTTGCAAAAAGCAAGATTCAATCATAATGGAAACTGAATGTACTCATTAACATTTTTTATACTTTAATTAATATGCAGAAGTATTATATTTATTCCAGGTATTGATTTTCAAAGGCAGCCTGTCAGATCCTTTTCTTTACACAGCAAACAACAACTTGCAGTTGCTTTAGATTGGCAATCACCATCTCACAATTGGCAATCACTGCCATAATCTTGCAGTTGATAGAACCCGGAAGCTTTCATGGGCATGACAGGTGACGACAATGTTGACGGCGATGTCGTCTGAGCTTCTACCCTCGTCAAAGTCAAGGTCGTTTTCAGAGTATCCAGCTATCAGCGATTTTGTCGGTTTAAGGGAGTGAGTGATATTTCACCTCCTGGGAGGTTCGCCCACATGACTGTCAATAGCTCCGGTGTTGGAATTTCCTGGTTCTTTCGAAAACAAGGCCGCCGCCAGGATCAGTCACTCACTGCAGCTACATATGGGTCTCTTTGGTTATCAAGCCGGCCAGTGTGGCCGAGCGGTTCTAGGCCCTTCAGTCTGGAACAGCGTGACCGCTACGGTCGCAGGTTCGAATCCTGCCTCGGGCATGGTTGTGTGTAATGCCCTTAGGTTAGTTAGGTGTAAGTAGTTCTAAGTTCTAGGGGACTGATGACCTCAGATTTTTTGTCCCATAGTTCTCGGAGCCATTTTGGCTATCAACGGTGGTAACACTGGATATACACATGTGGCAAAGAGTAGCCAGTCCCAGTGACATGCGGTACCACTCATTCGGTATTAATGTCTGAAAATGGTACCCTTTAAAGAAGTAAGTGCTTACAGTCTGTGACGCACTGATCTCAGAGGAATCGATTCGACCTGCTGGACAGATTGAGGATGCCAGTCAGCGTTGGAAGTTACCTGATCTAACTTGCAATTAATTTTGAGTTTAAGATGTCTAGCTTTCATCGAGGATTCAGTCTGCTAAAATATTTTATTCCAACACTAGAATTTGGACATAATTTGTTAAACTAGCCACCATACGAGATAATATTTGGCCTTTAGTGTTGTGTACACTATAAGGATTTGCTGTATGATGAAATTTTTTATCTGAAGCCAAAGGAATTTACCTTTCACTCAAGAGTTTCGTTCTCCTTTACCATCAAGTGACAGTAATGGAAAGTGTTGCACCATGAATCCTACATTTAACATTGTTAGTCTATCATTCAACTCGAAAATGACGCGCACCACCAAGGTCATTATATGACGTGACCCTCACAGGCACAAATACTCTATTTTATTGGTTCTGGGATGGAAACAAATGGAAACAAATATTCTCCGTACGTCAGTTTAAGGAACATCTTAACAATGTTACGTGCCACCAGCCTCAGGGGACGTAGGCCTAATGTCACGGGGATGAGAGAGAGAAATGATTTTTGAGAGAAGAGTGAATCACATTGGGGCATGCAGAAATACACAGATAAGTTTGGCATTGACTTTTAATCAGCCAAAGAATACACAGTGCCTCTGCTGATCCAGACGACAGTGGCTCAGCTGTTTACGTGTGTCGGTGCAAATGCCAGTGCTGGAATTCGTGGTCACCACGTAGAGTGCTGTAGGGAAACATCAAAGCAGCCGACGTTGTAACAGAGACTGAACAGCTCCAGTTGCCTGCCCATGGCGTGTCAGTCGATGATTGAGGACAACCTCAGACCCAGGAGGCTGTGACATCGCGTCCCAGCTCGGCCCTTGCGGGTAGCAGCTTACAGTCCACCGGACAACGTCTCCCAGAGAGCGAAGGCTGGTCGCTCCCCGTATCCTCGTAGAGCCAAGTTTCTGTCCTGCCTCACACGGCTGTCGCGCATACATAGAGTAGAGCTTGACGGTTCAGTCAGCAGGTTGGCTGGTCGCCGAAATTCGTCAAATTCATCATCAGACGTTTGTTGTGGTTGGTCTCCAACTCAAACAATCGTCATTCTCTTTATTTACGCACATGCGTGCTCGACTTGAGCTTCCAGTCTTCCTTATTTATACTCCTTTTCTTATGCGTCGCAAGTAGTTGCTAGCCCACTTCGGCCACAAAATGCAGGTTTAAAGGTGCTGCTGTAACCGCAATTAAGCAGCACTGCGCCATTCCCAACACACTACAACGGGCCTCCGCATTGCCTCCAGACGTAAACGCAGCTCAACTCTGCTCAGACTACACAGGCCCCTATATCCGCATTTTAGGTAGCTCAAGGTCTTCTCAACTCGGGAAGTTCCTCGGCCAAAATCAGGAAATGGTACTCAGTCGACCCGTCGCCGACGTCTTGCCAGAAAACTTGTGTGCACAGCACAACCTCCCTCACTCTCTTAAGGGGCAACACGTCAGGGTGGGGTTGGCCAGCCTTGCGCTATCTTTTTCCTAGCATCTTGGTCTTGCCCGCCCCACTTTCCCGAACCAGCCTCTTGGAGTAAGCATCACGGGTGAAAAATTTTACCATCCTGTGTTGGCCCAAAATATTTGGCAACATCTTGAACTGACCTCGGCTGCGCTCCCAAAAGTTCTTCAGATAAGCCGAACTCCCAACCTGTAACAAGACAGGCACCTGGCTTTATTATATTGTGTTGTCTCCCTCCGGTACGCCAACCAGTTATCGCAAATGATCTCTGAGTTATTAAATGCTGGAAGTAGATCATTAAGGGACCACAAGTGGAACAGTGGTGAATTCATGGCAAAATAAAACGTCATTGTAGACGGTGTAGTCTGGTGGGATTCGTGCATGGCAGCATTACAGGCGAAGCTTAACCATCCCAGAGACTCATCACACCTGGTATTAGCTTTATGGTGGTGCATAATTATAGCAGTCTTGTGATTCTGATTGACGCTTTCCGCAAATGAGGGCTGCAGATGGTAAGGAGTGCTTGTGACATGTTTAATCGTTCTACCAAAACAAAATTGTCTAAATTTATAAGATCTAAACGATGGGGCATTATCAGTCACTAAAATTTTAGACGCCCCAAATACAGAAAATACTTGAGAGAGTAGTCGCACCATGGTGCTGATGTTACAACCCCGAATGACATGGAGCCAAACAAAACGGGATCTAGAAAGACCGGAATGTACTTACTATGACTGGTTGGTGCGAGTTAGGCTATCCGTGTAATCGATAACGACCTTGGCTACCGGATGTCAGCCAGATCAGAGTGAAGCTCACCAACCTAAGTGTTCAGTTTTCTTTCGGCGCGCAAACGGTCATCAATTTCCACACCAACCTTCTAATGCCACTGTTCAGCCACTGTGGGCCAAGTCAGATGTTCTTTAATGCGTCACCACACAGGAACTGGTGGGAAAGCTGAAACACTGGTACAACTAATTGCTTGGGTAGACAAATCTTATCTTTCAAATCGTAACAGGCCCTAAAACGTAGTAATTTGCGGAATACGCTGGTACTTCCTCGAGTCTTCCGATGTTTTCCCGTATCCGCTCAACCTCTCATCGGCCTGTTATTTTTCCTGTATGTCACCAAATAATTCCAAGAGTTCTCCCTGAACAGCTCCAACTACACATTCCTCACTCTTCTGCACGGGCTTACCCCGACCCTCCTCAGCACCGTGAAACAGATGGTTATTTTTGGAGCCCCTAATAAGTTTCGCAGAAAGCTTAAAAGCAGAAATACGAACAGCCTATCTTGCGATGCGTCCCGTCTTACAGGGCCTGGGCAGCACCAATGTCAGAGCTTCATTGTCAGTCTCCAATAGGAAAGGTTTACGTTCCATGAAGAACAAAAAACGCTCCAGCCGGAATAATACTGTAAGGGCCTCCATGTCATAGATGAGTGTTTAACGTCAGCTGGTGTTAATGAACGAGATGCATACCCAGTGGCTATGGCATTCAGAGTTGTAGACTGGCAAGACAGCCAATCCACTAGGAGGAAGCCGAAAGGCACGCGTTTAAGCTCACGCAGGTTGGCATGAGCTCTGGAACAGGACAAGTAAATGAGACTAGCAAATCAAGTATGTGGCTGCTGGAATACTTAACTTTAATCCATAATTGGTGAACATCGCTCTTGACGGTACATGTTTTACAGCATCAATAGGAACTGGTAATGGCGCCTTGCTAGGTCGTAGCAAATGACGTAGCTGAAGGCAATGCTAACTATCGTCTCAGCAAATGAGAGCGTAATTTGTCAGTGAACCATCGCTAGCAAAGTCGGCTGTGCAACTGGGGCGAGTGCTAGGAAGTCTCTCTAGACCTGCCGTGTGGCGGCGCTCGGTCTGCAATCACTGACAGTGGCGACACGCGAGTCCGACGTATACTAACGGACCGCGGCCGATTTAAAGGCTACCACCTAGCAAGTGTGGTGTCTGGCGGTGACACCACATTCAGCGTCAGACGATGTTTGCTCCGAGTCTCCCCGCTGAAAGTGGACACCTTTCCACCGTAGCTGATTTAGCAGAAACGAAAGTTGTGCAGAATTGGCTATGGACTTGCGACAAAAATTATCAGCCTGTGAATCTTGCGACCACTTTCTTATGTTGAGGGCTAGAGAATTCTCAAATGGCTTTAATTCTGGTCTAGTCGGTACTAAGCCTCTCTCTCTCGACACACGGGTCCCAAAAAGGAAATTTCTCGATTAGCCTCAGTAACTTTGGACGACTTAACCGTTAGCCCCAACTCCCTAAAATACTGTAGCACTTGTTCAATGTGACTTATGTGTTACTGAAAAGGTTTACTGTAAAAAACAACATCATCGAGGTAGTTGTGAACACATTTAACTTTTAAACTACCTAGACACAAAAAAAATTCTAACCATCTAGATAATACAGCCGTCCCGGTAGCCAAGCCGAACGCCTCTCTATTGTACTTATTGTACTCAAACAGTCTGCACAAAAGGTAGTTAGTAAGTTTGATTCCTCCGCCACAGGAATCTGGTCATAGGCGTGATAGAGGTCTAGCACCGGAAAATCAGCCAACAGTTATGTGATCAATGGAAAACTATCAAATTTAGGTTACGATAATGGACTACCAATCTTTAGCACTCCCCACTAGGTTTGGTAACAGAAAAATTGGAGATAGTTGAGGCGAAACGGATGGCCAAATTACAGCATCCGCCAATTGTTGGTTGATGATCTTGCGTAACTCTTTCAACTTAGGTGGGAACAACCGATGTGGTGACTGCCGTAATGTTACCTAATCGGATAGTAGGATCTTATATTCGATCTTGTTAGTAACCCCCACCTTGTCCGTAAGTATATCAGGGTACTGGTTTAACACCTACAATGAATCACGTTCCTGATCGGTGACTAGGTGACATGTTTTGAAAACTGTGTCCTCAGCACTAGCTGAGCACACCCTAGTGGTATGTAGGTGTCTACATCACCAGATCTTTTGAATCAACCTGAACTTAAAGGAAATCGACCACTCGATGGAAATGGTTCTGAGCACTATGGGACTTAACTTCTGAGGTCATCAGTCCCCTAGAATTTAGAACTACTTAAACCTAACTAACCTAAGGACATCACACACATCCATACCCGAGGCAGGATTCGAACCAGCGACCGTAGCGGTAGCGCGGTTCCAGACTGTAGCGCCTAGAACCGCTCGGCCACCTCTTCTGGCCCACTGGATAGAATTCTGCACACATCATGTTCGAAGAAAACACACCCTGACAGTCTCTCACATTGGGTACTTTTATAATAGTAAAATGTACAGGCCATATCAGTCAAAAAATGGTTTAAATGGCTCTAAGCACTATGGGACTTAACATCTGAGGTCATCAGTCCACTATACTTAGAAACTACTTAAACCTAACCAATCTAAGGACATCACACACATCCATGCCCGAGGCAGGATTCGAACCTGTGATCGTAGCAGCAGCGCGGTTCCGGACTGAAGGCCTAGAACAGCTCGGTCACAGCGTCCGGCATATTAGGTCAAATGTGCGTCAAACGATCCTGAATTAGGTTTTTGGTGATTTCCCTAAATCACTCTAACCAAATTCCGGACGGTTCTTTTGGAAGAGCACGGCTGACTTAAACAGCCTAAAACTGATAAACTGACATCTTCCCCTAATACTCTAACATGACCACTACACTTAAGCGGAAAAAATAGAAGGAAGGTTTGGGATCATCGTCTCGCAGACATCGAGGTCATTAGAACGAGATACGGAGCACAAGCTCAAAATGGTTTAACTCAAGAACGGGAAAGGAACTCGCTGCCGGCTCACTGAGCCAGATGGGGGCCTCAGTGTCTGATGACGCACAGCGGCTTGATCCGTGGACAGCATTAATACTGAACACTTAGTTGTTATATCCACATCACCTGCCCACCGTGTCATCCTCGTTTCCTCCTATTTAACCGTCATGGTAACATCAGCCTCGCAGAATTGATGTACGACAGCTCGGTGTGCAAACCGTACAATTCTTACACCTATGAGTTTCCTAACAGGGCTCCACCACAAGATTGATCCGATCCCATAGCCGCGACAGATGTCGACACAGCAACACTTAGCTCGTTGGCTCGTTAGCAGCAGCTTCGAAACCCAACTGTGCAGGACGTTTGCAACATCAGGAACCGGAAAGGAAGGAGATCGACTAAAATCTCTGACAGAAACACTTCCTGCTATGCTCTTGACTACATTTAGTTCTTCAGATGCAGACATTAATTCCGTGACGCCGTTGGAGCAGCGCGAAGGTAAGCTATGTGCCGACACGGCCTCTTCGTTCTTTCACCTAATACCTAATAGAAAATTTAAGACACCACTATACCCTAAAATTTTTGCCAACATTATCAGCAATCTTATATTAATATAATAATTAAAAAACAGACTGGAGCGTAAATTTCTTTTAATCGGAGTGACCGGTTTCAATCTTTAAGGATCATCTTCAGACTCCAGAACGCCAGGTGGATTTACATGGCGCAGGCTGTGCCGACCCACGACACTGAACTGACTGCTCAGTCCATGCCATCCGTCTCCACCTTGACAGTAAATTTAATGATTGAATAGACACAGTTCATGAGGTCGACGAAATACTGCAGTGCATTTTCACCACTGGGTCATATCACGGTGTCGTCAACGAACCGTAGGAAGCAAGATGGACGCAACCTCGCTGAGTGCAGAGCATCTTTCCTCAGAGTAACGTGGTTCGTATCCCAAGAAGGTTTCACTGAAGCCTGCCACTGCGAAAGACTCTGAGAACTAATTAAATGTTTTTATAACATACGGCCGGATGTGGCGTCGACAATACGATGCGGAGTTAGCTGCCATCTTAGCCCATATTTATCGATTTCTCTTACGAAGCGAATAATCTCACATAATTGGGGTAGATACTGATCCATTATTGTCATCAAGAGGGTTGAAGAACTGATGCACAGTATAGAATGTCGAATCAAAACACCTTCAGCCGTCTAAATTCCCAGTTGTTATTTTATTTGACCATTCAGTGACAGCGCTACTTTACATCGTCTTCGTGCCACCTGACCGACATGCAGGAAGAATCCCAGCTCTTATTTCACGTCGATCAGGGGGCACGAAGAGGGCGTAAACAAGCGCTGTCACTGGTTGGCCAAATAAAATAACAACTGGGAATTTAGACAACTGAAGGTGTTTTGATTCGGCATTCTATACTGAACAGCCGAGATCCCGCAACCATCTGCACAAAGGTGGACTTACAGAGATTTGATGCAGAACATATAGTGTAGGTTGTAGTGGTGTTCAGGTTGGCTGTTGTGCAAGGCGTGGGTTCCAATTTACAAACAATTTACTAAACATAAAATCTTCTTCTGAACAGCTGACACCAAGCAATATAACTGAAGGCATTTGACGCTCAATTACAGTTCAAGGTAGGGCTTGAAATAACAGGATATCATAAAATTCCTTCAGTGCAATATAACACAGATTAAATTAGACTTCACTCCAAAACGAAAAGCAGAGCCAAAAACAATCACATACCACAGTACGTGGCAGTTAACCACAGACACCAAAATGAAAAACAAAACTCTTCCACGTATAAACACTTAGAACATGTAAAAAAATCTGACAACTGTTAAACTTAATTACGACTCACTTTCATTAGCACTCAACTAAATCTAGATCGCCGGCCGCGGTGGTCTAGCGGTTCTGGCGCTGCAGTCCGGAACCGCGGAACTGCTACGGTCGCAGGTTCGAATCCTGCCTCGGGCATGGGTGTATGTGATGTCCTTAGGTTAGTTAGGTTTAAGTAGTTCTAAGTTCTAGGGGACTTATGACCTAAGATGTTGAGTCCCATAGTGCTCAGAGCCATTTGAACCATTTTTGAAATCTAGATCTACGAGCGCTCTCATCACCAACTACCGACAAAAAGAACGTTTCTATCAACTCACTGCAGTACAACCTTAGCAGACTTCGTAATAATAGTTTTCTGAACAACTCATACAAAATAAATCACGTTGACATTGTAATAACAATATAAATTTCTGTAAAATGGCACATATATAATGACTGACGATCCCAGCATAAAAATAGTAAAACCAGTTTTCCTATGGCACGTTTAGAATCAACCACACTGACAGCATAAAATCGACAAAACAACTGTCCCTTTCACTTGGGGAAGACGCCTGCACACTCAGTGTGCCAACACTGTGTAACCTCAATACCAGTGTGGCCGAGTGGTCTTCAATCTGGAACCGCGCGACCGCTACGGTCGCAGGTTCGAATACTGCCTCGGGTATGGATGTGTGTGATGTCCTTAGGTTAGTTAGGTTTAAGTCGTTCTAAGTTCTGGGGTACTGATGACATCAGATGTTAAGTACCGTAGTGCTCAGTGCCATTTGAACCATTTGAATAGACCTGCCATGTGGATATTACTGTTAATTTCTCACACAAAATGCACAGACTGTACCCTTCATTGGATACGAAGTTGTATCATTCAACCGATCAGAATACCACTGTCGGTCACAAAGCCATCCTTCAAGTGCTCTTCTTGTAATGTGGAAGCCGCTGCCCGCGTCTTCTCTGGAATCGAAATTCTGTAGCCCGGGAAAAGACACAAACTACCCCACTGGATTGCTTGTGTTGACACAGGAGGCATCTCCCATGCTAGCTGTTAGTGAACCTCAGACATCTGCTTCTTGGTGCACCACGTTTGGCGGAGGCTTCGAATTCTTGGCTGCCATCAGTCTTCTGCACGGTTTGATGCGTCCCGCGACAACTTATCTCCTCCTTAATCCTGCAGCTGCAACGGTGGCCATTGCGACGTCTTGGACCTGCTGCGCTAAGATGCGTCAGGCCAAATCCCCCATTCCGGCCAGAATTCCTGCCCGATGACTCTCCACGATTCATCAGCCACTGGTACTACGGCTACCATAGACGGCTCTCTTGTCGCCGGATTTCCTTCTCCGCCGCCCAAACATACAAACGTAGCCCGCTATAGCGACCGTAACGGCCGTCGCTACCTTGTACACGCCCCGCGACGACTGCCGGCTGCGCTGCAGGGTTTCAGACCGGGGAGGGATCGCAAAGTGTCTTCTCAACTCTGGCGCTAAGAAATTCGTGGAGAAAACCTAGCTTGTCTAAAAATATATCAGCAGGTATTCAGAGAACAATAGGTGCACATTTGGAAACAACGCAGATTCAAACAATGTAAATTCAGGGAAATCTGCGTCATTGTAATCTATCGTAAGGCACTGCTCAGTGTACGAAACTACTGAATACCAAGATACTATAACGTGGATTATCTTGGCAAAACATATTGTTCGTGGAATAAATATACAAGTATTACAACACTAAGCACTACGGTTAACCGTGACCTACGTCCCGCTTTGAGCGGGACAGTTCCGCTTTCAGGCTGTCTGTCCCGTTGTCCCCAGCCAGAGCAAAAATGTCCCGCTTTTGCAAACAGACCAAACGATGATTGTTTAGCAGTATCCCGTACCTGCCTATATTCATTACGTTCGAGATGCGTGGGTGACGTCGGTAACGGGGCCGCCGTGGTGAAGAGAGAACATGTAACATGCGAGTGCGAGACAGAAGCTGTCGCTCAACCCAGCGAATAATCACATCGCTCGAGTGCGAACTTGACGTGAGACAACATTGCTTGGTTTTAGTTTGTATTGGAATATTCCGGCGCACGTGAACGATCAAACAACTCGTTCGTCGTTTTCGTGTTTGTGTGTTTGCAAACATCAGAAAAATGCCTAAACGCAAGTGTGCCTTTATGTGCCTTTAATATTACTTTGCGGAATAAATATCCATTTATAAAACGGTAGAGTGGGGCATCATACTGTATGTTGCATGTGAAAAGTGTCGTGCGAATTTTAGTCTTCGTCATGGTGATGTCAGCGATATAAAGAAACACATAAAAACGGAAAAAACACAGGCTTTCCGATCAAGCTGCTGATTTCAGCTCGTTAATGCTTGCTTTTTCAAAACAATCGATTTTCCGATGATTTGGAAGTAGCTGCAGCGGAAAGAGCATTGGTGTACCATGCAGTTCAATAAAACCACAGTTTTCACTCAAATGAGTGTGCTTCTGATATAATTAAAACAATTTTTGAAAAACAAAGAAACAAAAAAACGAGATCTGCTCGTACAATATTAAAAAAAAATGGTTCAAATGTCTCTGAGCACTATGGGACTTAACATCTGAGGTCATCAGTCCCCTAGAACTTAGAACTACTTAAACCTAACTAACCTAATGACATCACACACATCCATACCCGAGACAGGATTCGAACCTGTGACCGTAGCAGTAGCGCGGTTCCGAACTGAAGCACCTAGAACCGCACGGCTACCGAGGCCGGCACAAAATTCCAGGCTATTGTTGTAAATGTGCTGGCACCTCTGTTGATAGATGGATTGAAAGAGCATCTTTTTGAAGCCCACTGCTTATCTTATTAACAGATTCCTTAAATCATGCCTGAGTAAAATTATTCCCCTATTTGATACTAAATTTTTTCCTTGTGAAGGTGTGAAAGTTAAGATTTTAAAGTTTTGAGAGCAACCTGGTGAAACATTGGATATTGCTATCGATTATAAGAAGGAGGTATTAGAGTGCAATGTTTTTAAAAAGAAATTGTGACATTTTGTGGAGATAATACTAACTACAATTTTGTAGGAAAGAGAAGAAAATGGAGTAATAATATTTACACCCGAAGACAACTAAAGGGATTGGATAGAGAGCACATATAGCTCACAAGATTAAAACAGTTTGAGATTGTCTCCCTGTGGACTTCGAATGTATCATTGTGAAAGTTTACTCATTTTTTACTTCTACCTCTATTTGAGTGGGAGCTCTCAAACAGTTCTGTGTTTCCAATGACATGGTGTATCAGAAACTGCTGGTCTACAGCAAAACCAGGTGGCTAGCGTTAATACCGGTGTTTGAAAGGATTTTAAAAGTATTTCAGCCCTTAAAAAGCTGTTTGCTGAGCATCGACAAATGCTCACATATTTTTAAAACATTGTTCAAAATTCCCACCACTGCACTATGGCTACACTTTTTGCATGCACAGGCAGCGACTTTCAATCGAACGGTGTTAAAAATTGAAGCACAATACGTGTCTGCTGTAGAACCTACAAAGGAAGTTAAGCGTCTCCAAAATAGCTTGGCACGCAAAGGGAGTTCGCTTTTTCTGCCTCACGCCGTCCGTAAACTAATAAAAAAATTCAAGAAATAAACGCTATTTTTCAAGGTGTATAAACTTCGGCTGCTGGATTTTATAAGACTAGCAAAGAATACTTGGATTAGTAGTGTCAGTTCAATACAGATTCACAAGGGTTTGAATGGGCAACTTTGACAACGTACCTACGTGGAAAAAAATAATGAATGTGACGGATCTGCTGATTAAAAAGGGATTTAATAGCAGTGACGAAGATACGGACGTATTCGATGAGTTTTCGCTTATTTCCAACAGCGTCACAGATGAACAAAAATATCGAGGTGGTACGCTAAAAATGTTGCTACAGGAAGTCGTTGTATGGAGTTGTTCACACATTTTCGTGAAAACAATCTGAACTGTACGAAAATTTCGAATAATTATTGAATACGGTATATGCTTGCCTGGAAGTAACGCACCTGTCTGAAGAGGTTTTTCTCTAATGAATAAGGTATAGACAAGTGAGAAAACAGTTAAGTGTTGCAGTTTGGATAGCCATTTTCGTTACCAAGATTAACATCAACAAATCATGTGATAAACTCCATTCTTAACTGAAAACTAGACCCGACATTTTAAAACTGATTCCCTCCGCCGACAAATATAAAACAAATGCATCTGCAACTGCAATCTAATTTTGATTAATTCATATTATATATAATTGATACAGTGTTATCATGTCCTTGTTTTTGAATAAATTATAAAGAGTAAAATAAGTTATTTTCTAAATTCTGCAAGTGTCCTGCACTGACAAAAAAAATGATTAAATGATCACGTTAGTTACACCGTAGCGGTCACGCGGTTTCAGACTGTAGCGCCTAGAACCGCTCGGCAAGACTCAGTTAAAGAGAAAAAGGATACATAGATGAGACAGACTAGATTTCATATTTAATGATACTTCTCTACAGAGGTCGCAGATTAGAAGCACTATACCTTAATTGCAGGATGGCGGCCTCTTGTCACCGTTACATACTCCAGCTAACCCTTCCAATGTGTGGATTGTTTGTGCGGATACCAGGGCGCCGGTGTAGCTGATCACCCACTTCTCAAGGCAGTAGCACTCACTCAGTCGGCTGCAGGACTCGGCCAGGCCAAACGCGCTACCGACCAAAATTTACCCTTTTAATAACGAATACGGCAGGAGCACCAGAAGTACAGACATACTTATTAGTTGAAGTACAACTATCAAGTGACTATATGAGGCACTCACAAGGAAACGTCGCCATCGCACCCCCCTCAGATTTACACTCCTGGAAATTGAAATAAGAACACCGTGAATTCATTGTCCCAGGAAGGGGAAACTTGATTGACACATTCCTGGGGTCAGATACATCACATGATCACACTGACAGAACCACAGGCACATAGACACAGGCAACAGAGCATGCACAATGTCGGCACTAGTACAGTGTATATCCACCTTTCGCAGCAATGCAGGCTGCTATTCTCCCATGGAAACGATCGTAGAGATGCTGGATGTAGTCCTGTGGAACGGCTTGCCATGCCATTTCCACCTGTTGTCTCAGTTGGACCAGCGTTCGTGCTGGACGTGCAGACCGCGTGAGACGACGCTTCATCCAGTCCCAAACATGCTCAATGGGGGACAGATCCGGAGATCTTGCTGGCCAGGGTAGTTGACTTACACCTTCTAGAGCACGTTGGGTGGCACGGGATACATGCGGACGTGCATTGTCCTGTTGGAACAGCAAGTTCCCTTGCCGGTCTAGGAATGATAGAACGATGGGTTCGATGACGGTTTGGATGTACCGTGCACTATTCAGTGTCCCCTCGACGATCACCAGTGGTGTACGGCCAGTGTAGGAGATCGCTCCCCACACCATGATGCCGAGTGTTGGCCCTGTGTGCCTCGGTCATATGCAGTCCTGATTGTGGCGCTCACCTGCACGGCGCCAAACACGCATACGACCATCATTGGCACCAAGGCAGAAGCGACTCTCATCGCTGAAGACGACACGTCTCCATTCGTCCTTCCATTCACGCCTGTCGCGACACCACTGGAGGCGGGCTGCACGATGTTGGGGCGTGAGCGGAAGACGGCCTAACGGTGTGCGGGACCGTAGCCCAGCTTCATGGAGACGGTTGCGAATGGTTCTCGCCGATACCCCAGGAGCAACAGTGTCCCTAATTTGCTGGGAAGTGGCGGTGCGGTCCCCTACGGCACTGCGTAGGATCCTACGGTCTTGGCGTGCATCCGTGCGTCGCTACGGTCCGGTCCCAGGTCGACGGGCACGTGCACCTTCCGCCGACCACTGGCGACAACATCGATGTACTGTGGAGACCTCACGCCCCACGTGTTGAGCAATTCGGCGGTACGTCCACCCGGCCTCCCGCATGCCCACTATACGCCCTCGCTCAAAGTCCGTCAACTGCACATACGGTTCACGTCCACGCTGTCGCGGCATGCTACCAGTGTTAAAGACTGCGATGGAGCTCCGTATGCCACGGCAAACTGGCTGACACTGACGGCGGCGGTGCACAAATGCTGCGCAGCTAGCGCCATTCGACGGCCAACACCGCGGTTCCTGGTGTGTCCGCTGTGCCGTGCGTGTGATCATTGCTTGTACAGCCCTCTCGCAGTGTCCGGAGCAAGTATGGTGGGTCTGACACACCGGTGTCAATGTGTTCTTTTTTCCATTTCCAGGAGTGTAGTTATAAGTTGGTACAGTGGATTGGCCTTGAAAAACTGAATACAGATCAATCGAGAAAACAGGAAGAAGTTGTGTGGAACTATGAAAAAAATAATCAAAATGTACAAACTGAGTAGTCCATGTGCAGCATAGGCAACATCAAGGACAGTTAAGCTCAGGAGAGGCGTGGTCCCGTGATTAGCGTGAGCAGCTGTGGAACAAGACATCCTTGGTTCGAATCTACCCTCGAGTGAAGAGTTTAATTTTTGATTTCCAGTTTATGTGACAAACTCTTATGTTTTCATAACTTTTTTGGGAGTGATTATCACCTCCACAAGAAAATCTAAATCGGGCAAGGTAGAAGAATTTTTTTTACCCGTTCGCCAAGTGTACAAGTTAGGTGGGTCGACAACATATTCCTGTCATGTGACGCACATGCCGTCACCAGTGTCGTATAGAATATATCAGACGTGTTTTCCTGTGGAGGAATCGGTTGACCTATGACCTTGCGATCAAATGTTTTCGGTTCCCATTGGAGAGGCACGTCCTTCCGTCTACTAATCGCACGGTTTTGCGGTGCGGTCGCAAAACACAGACACTAAACTTATTACAGTGAACAGAGACGTCAATGAACGAACGGACAGATCATAACTTTGCGAAAATAAAGAAAGTAAATTTTTCACTCGAGGGAAAACTTGAACCAAGGACTTCTCGTTCCGCAGCTCCTCACGCTAACCACGGTACCACGGCGATCCACAGTTCTCGTTCTCCTTGATGTTGCCTATCATTCGCATGGACTACTCAGTTTGTATATTTTGCTTTTTTTTCCATAGTTCCACGCAACTTTTTCCTGTTTTCTCGATTGATATGTGTTCCGTTTTTCAAGGCCTATCCACTGGGCCAACTTATATCTAAATCTGAGGGGGGTGTCAGTAGCCAAGGTGTTAGTTCTGATTACCATCAATTGCCCTAATAAGCCACAAAGAGTGGAAATACAGATTCGACAGCTACTGTCTATCTATAGTTGACACGAACGACATTTCGTGCTTAAAGCTTAAGGCTAAGCTAACAAAGACGTAAAAAAAAAAAGAATGGAAGTACAGGTTTGTCTTCTATTTACGGACATTAGTAGGATGTATCAACCAGTAAACACAAAACATCAACACCTATAAACATTTTTTGATTTGAACTCACACCAAAGCATAAATGGCAATTCCAAGTAACTAAATTTCTTAGCAATTAGGAACTAAAAGCAACTTTATAAAACCTTAAAAGCTACCAACAGCTCAGAGCCCTGAGGGGGTGCATATCACAGATGAAATTCAGTAACGTTTAAATACCCGTGGCTCTCTAGTATACGGTTCACCCCGCCCCCGCCAGCACACTTCCAAAATAAGACGCCCAGAACATCAATGGGCACAACCGATCGGTGATGCGGTACACACTTTGTCTTCCTGGAGCTCCATAGGCAATAACAAAACATACTAAAGTCCGACATTAACGAGCCACAGCATGAAAATTAAGTTCAGTATGAGAAGGAGCTGTTCCTGAAGAAGTTCATAAAGAAGTGAAACTCCCACATAGTAGCATAAATACTTTAGGGTGCAAATCACTCACAGCAATTCAGAAGTCACTTTCTTTCTCACGCAACCAGCAAAGTAACAGTTCAGGCAAAAGTGACCAAAAAGCGTAGAGTATAGCAACGTATAATATCCCAGTTCTACGCAGCAGATATCTTCACCTTCTAATCTGCCCAAAAACCACAATGGGACAAGGCGAAAAGAAACTCAGACGTTTGCGGGTAAGGCAACGTGCGACAAATTCACGGCAGAAGGTAAAGAGAGCGACCAATCGATTCCACCGCAGCCCTCACAGCAAAACAAGGCAGTAATCGGCGCAATGCACGGCCAAGCACGTGCTTCCCTATCTGCCTTGTTGGGACTTCGCTCCACTCCATTGACTGCAGCCGACTTTCCTCTCGGCAACCCAGCTTACATTACTCCCGCCGAGCGCCACCTAGCTTCCTTCTCCGGTAGCCGATTAAAGGTTATCCTCTACGCGGTGAAAGACCCGGAGCGAGCCACCAAGGCCCATTAGTCTTCTGAATATACTCGCGCGGCCCAACACGAACCCCTCTCTAGTGCCAAAATCTTCATCTGTGAGTTGCACAACACATTTCATGGATGTACTCCATTTTATTTCTCTTCTAATTTTTTAGTCTCTAAGGCTGCCTGTACTGTGGTGGAAGTTATCAACAAATATCTTAAAACATGACCGTCATCCTGTTCCTTTCAGTCTTTTCCACATATTCCACTCACCGCCGTCCGGAGAACTACTTCCTTCCTTATCTTTTCCAATTACCTAATTTTCAGCATTATTGTACAGCACTACATTTCAAACGTTTGTACAACATTCTGTTAGCTGTATGTTGTTAGAGAGGGTCATAAGTTCTACGGGGCTTTACTCAAGAAAAAATCCCTTTCAGTACAAGCATGGTTAGATTCCTTATGGAACGTGTGTGCTCAGCTTATCTTCTATGATCACTGAAAAGCCCCAAGTGGAAATGCAAGGATCAGTTATAATGATCAGAAGAGCTATTAGTTGTTACTGATAAAGACAGCTGCTGTCACTAGTTGTTCACACCAGAGTGAGGCACACGCCGTCCGCTACGATACTCTAAATCTGCTCCTCTGGGCCGTCAGATGAAGAGTCTTCCGTGCTACGCGGCTGTATCTATCTATACATCTCACTACGATGCCGCGGATGTGTCATGTTTCGCCAAATTTTAATGATGATTTATGCTTAACTGTGAAATTAAGCTTTGTAGGAGTCGGTCTGCTGTTTTCATTGGTGGCTTACTGTAATGGTAACATGATTAAGTACAGTGTGCCAAATGGAGGGTCATACAGGGTGGCTGAAAGCAGTGTGAACAACTTGTAAGGAGGTAGTGGGATAGGTTGTTAACAAAAACTTTCGATACGTTGTGCCGTTTCCAAGTTAAATGGTGTTGAAATTAGATGATCAGGCTCTTGCACGCGCAGATTCAAGTGGCCCACCACATAAAATTATTGTCAGTTGTTCACATAGTGTAGATGATAGCTCATGAGACTGCTTGGCCATTGCCTCGAGTTCGATCTCTACTGCTGACCCATGTCCAATGTTTGTATTACACTCTTGTTTTGCTTTAGGAAACGAAACGAAGAACACGTTTGGCGACACCACCTCTGGCGGGCCCTTGAATCTGTGCGCACACCAGCCTGATTGACCGACTTCAGTTCTAATCAACTCGGAAACGGCGCAGCATTGGACATGTTTATTTATTAAGTATTAGTTCTCAGAACAGTCTACCCTGCAACACCCTTAAAAGCTTCTCAGACTTATGCGTTTACCTTGTAGTGTGGTAAACTGAATTAATGTGTGATAGCGTTAAAACCACCACATCCGCCAAGGTAGCCGAGCGCGCTAACGCGCTGCTTCCTGGACTCATGTAGGCGCGCCGAACCCGGATCGAATGTGCCCGGCGGATTGTCGACGAGGGCCGGTGTGCTGGCCAGCCTGGATGTGGTTTTTAGGCGGTTTTCCACATCCCGCTAGGAGAATACCGGGCTGGTCCTCACGTTCCGCGTCATTTACACGCGTCGCAGACACTTTCAACACGTCCGCACTATTCACCGATTTACACAAGATGCTGACAGTTGTGGTACTCTGATTCTGTCCTGGGGGATACGGGGTGGCGGCCATGCCCAACACTAACATTGCCAAATCCATTGTAACCACGCCGACCCTGCGATCGCTGCGGGACTATGGCGTGAGCGAAAAAAGAAAGAAAGAAAGTGATAAAGCCACCACAGAGTTACGACGCTTAGTTTGACAATTGAAGGAGGACTAAACAAAAATAAGACACGTTCATATGATCAGTGGACCTAGAGAACCCATTTCACTGTGTTTAACACAGTCCTAGACGTTCAAAATTTTGAGGAAAATTGGTGTTACATACATCGGAAAAGCGGATAAGATACTGCCCGTTCACGAACCAAGAAAAGACCATAAGAATGGAAAATCAAGAGCGCAGTTGTAAAACCGTTGTAAGACAAGGATACAGTAATTTTGTCCCTACTATTCTGTCTGTACATCGAAGAAGGAATGACGAAAAAAAAAACGAAAGTTTCAACCGTGGAATTGAAGTTCAGGTGAAAAGAACTGCAATGATAATTTCCGCTGATGACATTGCTACCCACATTGATAGTGAGGAAGAATTATAGGACCTCTTGAATGGAATGAGGAGTGTGTGCGCGCGGGCTCTTCTTCCCTTGGTGGCACATTTGAGTGTGAATGTATAGTACGAGAGGACTTCCTGTCCTCCCCTTGTTTCCACTCACAATAACTAGACGGAACAAGTTGTATGGTATAAGAGTTTATTACATTAAACGTTACAACTTGCACAGGCAGCGCGCCAACTGCGGCTCCTGGCTTAGCTGGGAGACATACACGCCCGTTCGCTACGGGGTCTCACAGCTACCTGCTCGGCCGTTACAACGGCTAATCCTACCTGTGCGCACAAAGGACCTGGGAGGTCCACTTTCGCACGTAGGTTGCAAATTCTTCCAACAGGGAGCAGACTATACTGGACAGTCTGACCTGTCCAGTTTGAAGCTGCCACTAGATGGCAGTTGGAGTGAGTAGCAGAGTCCAAACATACTCCCACTCTAAAATGAGTTTTCTCATTTTACAAATACCAACATTTTAAGAAACAACAAAACCAAAACAAGTAAACAATAAAAAATATAACTAGGTACAAGATCAATGCACATAAAACATGAATACACTAACATTTTTTACAAATAACCAACATTTTAACAAACATCAACACCAAAACAAGTAAACAATAAAAATATAACTAGACACAATATCAATGCACATAAAACATGAATATACTAACATTTGGGATGCCCACATCACCAAACACCACTGTCATGCTGCATGTGAAACACGATGGGTACTAACATGCAGGACACAAAACAATAGAGTATTAATATTATACTGCATAAAAACATGAAATCAATACTAACAGTAGTTAGTCCACAAGAAACATCCACAGCCTCCCAAGCTGATTTTATGAATTATGAGGTTATTCCAGTAAATTACAATTTGGCAGTGGCTCTGTATCATATATCACTACACAGATCTGAGGGAACACTTAACTGATTCACTGTTTAGGTAGGGGACACAATTTTGCTATAGGCCTCTTAATATGCCCATTAGCAGTTTTTACCATTACCACACGCACACACTTATCAGGACCGGGAAACAGCTGGTCAATGACACCCAGCCTCCACACCAAGGGAGGCCAATTATCCTCCTTGACCAGCACATGATCGCCGATCTGGGGTTGCCATGCTCCTTCCGATGTCCATTTTTTGCGTTGCTGCAGATCATGTATACAGTATATTCTGTGGACCACCTCTTCCAAAAGGACTGATGCAACTGCTGCACAAGTTGCCATCTGTGCAACCTGTTGGCGGGAACCTCAACGACAGAGGGTTCAGGATGAGCACAAAGGGGCTGTCCGATAGGATATGGCCAGGAGTGAGAGCAGCAGGAGAATAGGAGAATCTAGGTCATCAGAGAGAAGACACAACGGCCTTGAATTCAAGCATGCTTCTATCTGAATTAACACAGTAGTCAGTTCTTCGAATGACAGCACTGCATTGCCGAGGACACGTTTGAGATGCGACTTCATGCATTTGATTCCTGCCTCCCAGAGTCCACCAAAGTGAGGGGCACGAGGTGGAGTGAACCTCCAACTGATTCCCTCTGAGGTCGAAAATTCACTACACCTTCAACAGTAACATCGTTGGAGAGAAAACGTTTAAGCTCATTGTCTGCACCTACAAATGTGGTGCCATTGTCACTGTACATGTGAGAAGGTTTCCTTTTAAACCTCCTCTCAAGATGCGCCAGTCTCCGAGAGGCTTGTTGTCGTGATTCGCCTAATGATTTACAGTCAGGTTTCACTGGTAGTCGAACCACAAATCTCCCTTCTTCATCTCGTGCCGTGTGGCGCTGAAAGTGTGCCTCACATATTTTATCCTGCTTACTTATCGTTTTCGTAGACAGTTCCTCTAACTCCCAAAACCTTTGCAATTTGGCATCTAAATTGTTACCTCTAACAAAACACGAGGTCACTGTAGAACGAGCCATGTTGCATGAAGCTGAAGGCATCCTACCAGACAAAATCCAGGCAAATCTTGTTTCGACCAGTGAAGGATGACTTGGTTTCGCCAGCCTTTCCTTACAAACAACGTCAAAGAAAACCTCAGCACCAAGAATTAAATCTACTGTGGCAGGCTTGTTGAATTCTGGATCAGCGAGTGGAAGATTACATGGGACACTCCAGGACCTTGTGTCTATCTTGCTCGCCGGTAGGTCACTAGTGACATGATTTACGATAGCACATGTGGTTCTGATATGAAAGTCGTTGAGCCTCGACGACAGTTCAACATCACATGTGTGAGACACTGAGGCTGCAAAGGCGTTGTTTATACCCTTCACAGGAAACGAATGTTTACTTCGTTTCAGTTTTAATTTCTCTGCCATGCCCTTAGATATAAAGGATATCTGACTCGCACTATCTAGCAGAACTCTGCAAACCTGCTGTCTACCCATGCTGTCTTTAATGTTGACAACAGCTGTTGGTAACAAAACATTACAATGGATGTTTGCCTTCCCGTTCATAGCTTGATGGGCCAAGGAATGGCCTCCTGGTTCACTGTTCTGCCCATTCCTTGGTTCAGCAGGCTTGTGGAACAGTATGTTGTGCCTCCCTTTACAGGTCTTACAAGGAGAAATCCTGCATTTAGTAGAGAAATGACCAGAGCGGATGCACAAAAAACAAAGCTTATTTTTTGTCACATATGCCCTTCGCTCATCGACATTTAGTGCTTGAAACCCTTTGCATTTAGTGATAGTATGAGGTTCACTACAAAATTTACATGATTCCTCAGCATCGGCATTAGCGAGATGAGCCCTCCTCACATGTCTTGTTTGACTTAAATTATTGGCATTTCCTTGCGAATCCCTTGAGGTGTTATCCCTGAACCTGATCAACTCAAGGGCCTGACATTTTGTTTCCAAAAAATCTATTAGTTGATTTAATGTGGTGAATGTCGACCCAGACATCTTTACCTCCCACTCATGACGATCTGTGGGTCGCATACTGGACAGAATCTCTTCCGAAAGAATAACTTCATGAAGTGGAACATCAGGTTTGAGAGCTTCTAAGGCCTTCAAATGGCTGCATACGTGATTAATTAGTTGCCTATAATCGCTCGCTGCGCCATGGCCGACTGTAGGCAAGGCCAACAAAGCCTTAGCATGTCTGGCTGCAATTATTTTTGGGTTATTATACCTCTGCGTAATAAGTCCCCAGGCTATTGATAGATTTCCTGCTGTGGCAGGTATATGTTTCAAAAGGTCCTTAGCTTCACCTCGCAAAGACGAATTAAGGTAATGAAGTTTTTGAACGTCATCAATTGAATTGTTATTCATAATGAGACTCAAAAACGTATCCCTGTATGATGACCACTTAAGGTAGTCACCTTCAAAATTTGGCAAGTTAATAGCGGGTAGTTTCAAAGAACTGACACTGCCTGATGGATTCGAGCCCAAAGGCTGCGGAAGCTGGGTGTACCTCTTCATTGAACTCTTGATAGTGGATTCAACAAAGTCCCACGAATCCTCGAATTCTGCCCTGTCCTTACTATGATCTGCTGATTCGTCTTCAATTTCCAGCCGTGTTTGAGACGACTCAAAATCAGTCTGAATCCGAGTCAATCGACTTAATTTTGATTCCAACATTTCGATGCTGGCACTGTCTGCAGACTGCACAAAGCTCGCTAAGCGCGCGAGAGCGGCCTTTGCTACACCTCTCTGCTTGACTAATTTTGTTTTCTCTGAGGGCTCCATTTTAGGACCAGGAAGATGATAGTAGGAAGCCAACAGTTGCACTTACCACGCTGCAGCGGCGTCACGGGCACTGGCAGCTGGCTGGCGTGGCAGGCGCTGCAGTCTCCGACGGCGCGAAGTTTCGGTGGGAGCAGGACGTGACGTCAGCGATGATGCTGGCACCGACGCGTTTCTGTGCCTCTCGCGTTTGAATTAGAGACACATTAAATGTTCACAAATATGTCCCCGATCGCCGTTGTTAAGGCTGTTATTGTCGAAGTCCCGAACAGGCCTTGGAACACTCGATAGCAGTCAACAACGAAACCGATAACGTGTGCAGCTCACACGTGGGTTTTTAGAAGTTCACAAATACCGGAACATAAATCCGCGCGAACGTACATTCCGCGTGGTCACGTATCCGGCCCGGAGGACCAAAAAATGTGCGCGCGGGCTCTTCTTCCCTTGGTGGCACATTTGAGTGTGAATGTATAGTACGAGAGGACTTCCTGTCCTCCCCTTGTTTCCACTCACAATAACTAGACGGAACAAGTTGTATGGTATAAGAGTTTATTACATTAAACGTTACAACTTGCACAGGCAGCGCGCCAACTGCGGCTCCTGGCTTAGCTGGGAGACATACACGCCCGTTCGCTACGGGGTCTCACAGCTACCTGCTCGGCCGTTACAACGGCTAATCCTACCTGTGCGCACAAAGGACCTGGGAGGTCCACTTTCGCACGTAGGTTGCAAATTCTTCCAACAGGGAGCAGACTATACTGGACAGTCTGACCTGTCCAGTTTGAAGCTGCCACTAGATGGCAGTTGGAGTGAGTAGCAGAGTCCAAACAGAGTGCAATGATTACAAATTACATATTTCAGACCTGCAGTGACGAAGAAGTTGAAGTTTTCAGGCAAGACAGTTGAAAGTAGTCTACACCAAGTAATTGTAAAAGGATACTGTTTTTCTTGTATTTTGAGGTGTCACAAACATACGGGTTCCCAGTGAGGAATGGGAATCTAAGGTAATGTCGTAGTTGCGTAATTCTGTCTGCAACAATCAGTAGGCAGGAATATGGGACAAAGAACAGTTCGAAATCGACGTGAGAAACATAGGCTGAGTTAATGGATTAGCGATATGTACATATATAGATGGCGGTAGTATCACATACACTAGGCATAAAAGAGCATTGCACTGGAGGAACTGTCATTCGACTCGGGTGAGCCGGCTGTAGTGGCTGAGCGGTTCTAGGCGCTACAGTCTGTATCCGCGCGACCGCTACGGTCGTAGGTTCGAATCCTGCCTCGGGCATGGATGTATGTGATGTCCTTAGGTTACTTAGGTTTAAGTAGTTCTAAGTTCTAGGAGACTGATGACCTCAGAAGTTAAGTCCCATAGTGCTCAGAGCCATTTGAACCATTTTTGACTCAGGTGATGCATGCGAAAATATTTCCGGTGTGGTTATGGCCGCACGATGGGAATTAAGAGACTTTGAATGCGGAATGGTATTTGGGGCTAGATGCATGGGACATTCTATTTCGGAAATCGTTAGGGAATTCAATAGTCTCATAGTGCCAAGTGTGTGTACAGTATATCAAATTTCACGTAAGAGCTATGACCAACGGCCTTCACTTAACGACCGGGAGTAGCGTCATTTCAGCAGAGTTATCAATGATATCAGACAAGTAACACTGCATGAAAGAACCGCAGAAATCAATGTGGGACGTACAACACATGTATCCGTTAGGACAGTGTGGCGAAATTTGACGTTTATAGGCTGCGGCTGCAGACGGCCGGCTCTGGTACATTCGGTAACAGTACGGTATCGCTTGCAGCCCCTGACCTGCGGTTTTGACCGTATCGTTTGGACCCTAGACGACTCGTAAGCCGAGGCCTGGTCAGATGAATTCGAATTTCAGTTGGTAAGAGCTGGTGGTAGGATTTGATTGTGGAGCGCGCTCCACGAAGCCAAGGCAAGTTATTCAGAAGTCACTGTGCAAGCTGGTGGTGGCTACTTCATGGTGTAGCCGGCCCCTGGTGGCCGAGCGGTTCTAGGCGCTTCAGTCTGAAACCGCGCGACCGCTACGGTCGCAGGTTCGAATCTTCCCTCGGGCATAGATGTGTGTGATGTCCTTAGGTTAGTTAGGTTTAAGTAGTTCTAAGTTCTAGGGGACTGATGGCCTGAGATGTTAAGTCCCATAGTGCTCAGAGCCATTTGAACTTCATGGTGTAGCGTGCGTATACACGGAACGGACTGGTTGACCGGTTATATTCACCTATTTGGAGACCACGTGAGCCATTCGTTCCCAAACAACGATGAAATTTTTATGGATGACAGTGCGCCATGACACCAGACCACAATTGTCCGCGACTGGTTTGAAGAACCTGGACAACGTGAGCGAATGATTTCGCCTCACAGATCGCCCGACATGACTGACATCGAATTTTTATGGGACATAATCGCGACGACAGCTCGTGCGCAAAGTCTTGTACCTTCAACAGATTCGCAATTATGCTCTGCTGTAGAAGCCGACCTCGGGAAAGATCAGTTTGGACTCCGTAGAAATGTTGGAACACTTGAGGCAATACTGAATCTACGACTTATCTTAGAAAATAGGTTAAGGAAAGGCAAACCTACGTTTCTAGCATTTGTAGACTTAGAGAAAGCTTTTGACAATGTTGACTGGAATACAGTGGTTGGAAAGGGAGGGAGCCAGGCTTGTAGCCTCTCCCCGATGTTATTCAATCTGTATATTGAGCAAGCAGTAAAGGAAACAAAAGAAGAATTCGGAGTAGGTACTAAAATCCATGGAGAAAGAATAAAACCTTGAGGTTCGCCGATGACATTGTAATTTTGTGAGAGACAGCAAAGGACTTGGAAGAGCAGTTGAACGGAATGGACAGTGTCTTGAAAGGAGGATGTAAGATGAACATCAACAAAAGCAAAACGAGGATAATGGAATGTAGTCGATTTAAGTCGGGCGATGCTGAGGGAATTAGATTAGGAAACGAGACACTTAAAGTATTAAAGAAGTTTTGCTATTTGGGGAGCAAAATAACTGATGATGGCCGAAGTAGAGAGGATATAAAATGTAGACTGGCAATGGAAAGGAAAGCGTTTCTGAAGAAGAGAAATTAGTTAACATCGAGTATAGATTTAAGTGTCAGGAAGTCGTTTCTTAAAGTATTTGTATGGAGTGTAGCCTTGTATGGAAGTGAAATGTGGACGATAAATAGTTTGGACAAGAAGAGAATAGAAGCTTTCGAAATGTGGTGCTACAGAAGAATGCTGAAGATTAGGTGGGTAGATCAAATAACTAATGAGGAGGTATTAAATAGAATTGGGGAGAAGAGGAGTTTGTGGCTCAACTTGACAATAAGAAGGGATCGGTTGGTAGGACATGTTCTGAGACATCAAGGGATCACCAATTTAGTATAGCAGGGCAGCGTGGAGGGTAAACGTTGAAGGAGACCAAGAGATAAATACACTACGCAGATTCAGAAGGATGTAGGTTGCAGTAGGTACTGGGAGATGAAGAAGCTTGCACAGGATAGAGAAGCATGGATAGCTGCATGAAACCAGCCTCAGGACTGAAGACCACAACGGCAACAACATGGAGGCAACATGGATTAATATTTCTGCGGGAGACTTCCAACGACTTTTTGAGTCCATGTCAGGTCGAGATGCCGCACTACGCCGGAAAGCGAGGCCCGACCCAATGTTTTGAGGTATCTCGTGATTTTTGTCACCACATTGTATAACCCCCTGTGGACATCCCCTCGCTTTCCCGCACAGTGTTACAACAGCTGCTGTAGGGAGATCATAGCAGGATACGAAGGGAGGAACAGCACAACGGGTAACGGCCGGTCCCAGCGCGCTGGCTGGAGCGCCGTCAGATGCGGCACTGAGGTGCTGCGCTTTAACGAGCCCGCCGGCTGCGGCCGGAGCGGTTGCAGGCGCCGTGGACTGGCCGGGCGTGGCGCAGCGCCGCCGCCTCTCGGACTCCGCCGGTCGTCGCTCCCAGTCGCGGTCCAATATCGGCGGTCGCCGTGGCCACACTGCAAACACCCTGCCACACCGCCGCCGCTACATTCGCTTTATTATTTGTGCCTGCCGGGGCAGCACGTACCCCCTAAGTGCCACTGCGGGGAACGACGAAGTAAAACGATCACATGTTTCTGCTGACAAGGGAACCTACCCATCGCAGCTCCCCTCAGATTTAGTTATAACTTGGCACAGTGGATAGACCTTGTAAAACGGAACACAGATCAACCGAGAAAACAAGGAAGAAATTGTGTGGAACTATGAAAAAATAAGCAAAATATACAAACTGAGTAGTCCACGTGGAAGACAGGCAACACAAAGGAATGTATGAGCTCAGGAGCGCCGTCGTCCCGTTGTGAGCGTGAGCAGCTGCTAAACGAGGGGTCCTTGGTTCAAGTCTTCCCTCGAGTGAAAAGTTTAATCTTTTATTTTCAGACAATTATTGTCTGTCCGTCCGTCCGTCCAATGGATTTGACGGTCTACAAACGGAAAAATTTGAACACGTTAAAAACATGTCTTTTGACAGAGCACAGGGAAAACTATGCGACTGTGAAACTGTTGCATTCATTTGTTGCAGTTTATGTGACAAACTCTTATGTTTTCATCACTTTTTTGGGAGTGATTATCACATCCTCAAAAAACGTAAAGCGGGCAAGGTAGAAGAATGTTCTCACCCATTCGCTAAGTGTACAAGTTAGGTGGTTCGACAACATATTCCTGTCATGTGACGTACATGCCGTCACCAGTGTCGTATAGAATATATCAGACGTGTTTTCCTGTGGAGGTATCGGTTGACCTATGACCTTGCGATCAAATGTTTTCGGTTCCCATTGGAGAGGCACGTCCTTTCGCATACTAATCGCACGGTTTTGCGGTGCGGACGCAAAACACAGACACTTAACTTATTACAGTGAACAGAGACGTCAATGAACGAACGGGCAGATAATAACTTTGCGAAAATAAAGAAAGTAAACTTTTCACTGGAGGGAAAACTTGAACCAAAGACCTCTCATTCCCCAGCTGCTCCCGCTGACCGCGGGACCACGGTGCTCCTGAGCACACCCTCTCCTTTATGTGGCCTATCTTGCGAATGGACTATTCAGTTTGTATATTTTGTTTATTTTTTTCATAGTTCCTCACAACCTCTACCTGTTTTCTCGATTGATCTGTGTTCAGTTTTTCTTCCAACGCCTATCTACTGTTTTGTGCCAACTTATAACTAAATCTGAGGGGGGTGCGATGGGGAGGTTCCCACGTGAGAAACGTGAATGACTCTGCGTGTAGCTAAGCCAAATAGCATTACGTGAAATTAAAAGCAAATATGTCAGCTTTAAAGGTGTACTGAGAATCACAGTGCTAAACGCTGAGTTAAAAGATAAGTGGAATGAGTACACTGAAGCCCTCTACGGAGAACAGATACTGTTCAAATGTGTGTGAAATCTTATGGGACACAACTGCTAAGGTTATCAGTCCCTAAGCTTACACACTACTTAACCTAAATTATCCTAAGCACAAACACACCCACGCATGTCCGAGGGAGTACTCGAACCTCCACCGGGACACGCCGCACAGTGCATGACTGTAGCTCCTGAGACCGCTCGGCTAATCCCGCGTGGCACAGATACGGTCTGAGAGTAGAAGAACAAACTGCAATCGAGATGGACGACGTACTAGAGTCTGAGATTAACAGAGCTTTGGAATACTTGAAAATAAATAAGACAGAAGGAACAGGGAATTTCTAAAATCCAGAATTGAACGAATATTCAAATTATTGTCTACAATCTATGCAACTGCAGGCATCATTTCATCTTACCATCTACAAGAAACAAAAGAGACTAACATACAGAAGATTGTAACAAAATGAGAACTAATGACACTTCAGCTATCCGCGCGGGATTATCCGAGCGATGAGGCGCTGCAGTCATGGACTGTGCGGCTGGTCCCGGCGGAGGTTCGAGTCCTCCCTCGGGCATGGTTGTGTGTGTTTGTGCTTAGGATAATTTAGATTAAGTATTGTGTAAGCTTAGGGACATTACTTAATCTAAATTATCCTAAGCACAAACACACACACCCATGCCCGAGGGAGGACTCGAACCTTCGCCGGGACCAGCCGCACAGTCCGTGACTGTGTGTAAGCTTAGGGAAATGTTGAAGATCAGGTGGACTGATATGGTAAGGAATGAGGAGGTTCTACGCAGAATCGGAGAGGAAAGGAATATGTGGAAAATTGATAAGGAGAAGGGACAGGATGATAGGACATCTGCTAAGACATGAGGGAATGACTTCCATGGTACTAGAGGGAGCTGTAGAGGGCAAAATCTGTAGAGGAAGACAGAGATTGGAATACGTCAAGCAAATAATTGAGGACGTAGGTTGCAAGTGCTACTCTGACATGAAGAGGTTAGCACAGGGAAGGAATTCGTCGCGGGCCGCATCAAACCAGTCAGCAGATTGGTGACCAAAAAAAAAAAAAAGCTTAGGGACTGATGACCTTAGCAGATAAGTCCCATAAGATTTCATAGACACTTCAGCTATCCCAACGGTAAATGTAGCAAAGAGATAAGTAACTTTGTGCGTGATATCGGAAGCAAGGCTTACAAATAATTAAGACACATTCATAGAATTTGTTGACCTACAAGGGGAATTCAACAATGTAAAATGGTGCAAACGTCTTCAATACTATGATGATAATAGGAGTAAACTTTAATGAAAGATGTGTTATAGATAGTACGTAAAAGAACCAAGAAGGAATAATAAGAATGAAAGACCAAGAACACAATTTAAGACAGGAATGCACTCACTAGTCGTATGTGTTCACTAAATTTACCGGAGAAGTAATAACACACATAGAAGAAAGATTAAAGATTCGAATGAAATTGAACGGTGAAAGTATATGAGTGATAACATTCGCCGATTACATTGCTGTCCACACTGAAAGTGAAGTACTATTTAACAACTTTTTGAATGGAATGGTCTAATGAGTAGAGAATAAAAGAAAGGTGAAAGGAAAGAGAGGTTGCAGAAATGACAGCAGCGATAATCTGAACATCCAAGTTGGTGACCAAGCAGTAGAAGGAGCGGGCAGGAAATAATAAGTACAGTAGCACAGACAGAGAGGGCAAGGAAGGTCTACCATTAGGTGTCAACTAAATGGTTCAAATGGCTCTGAGCACTATTGGACTTAACATCTATAGTCATCAGTCCCCTAGAACTTAGAACTACTTAAACCTAACTAACCTAAGGACATCCCACACATCCATGCCCGAGGCAGAATTCGAACCTGCGACCGTAGTGGTCGCGCGGCTACAGACTGTAGCGCCTAGAACCGCTCGGCCATTAAGGCCGGCAGGTGTCTACTGCTATCAAATATATTCCTCAAATTCAGGAAGAAATTTCTTGGAATGTACGTGTAGAACACATCACTGTGTGGAAGTGAATCATGAACTGTGGGAAAACCTGAAAACGCATTGCTGGTCAGTAATGTTCTCAACACAATCATCCCGCCGCGCGGTCCAGGGTGCGGCCCTCCCGCCGGAGGTTCGAGTCCTCTGTCGGTCCTGGCTGTGTGTGTTGTTCTTAGCACAAGTTAGTTTAAGTTAGTTTAAGTAGGGTGTAAGTCTAGGGACCGATGATCTCAGCAACTTGGTCCCTAATGAATTCTCACAAATACATACAAACTACACTCCTGGAAATGGAAAAAAGAACACATTGACACCGGTGTGTCAGACCCACCATACTTGCTCCGGACACTGCGAGAGGGCTGTAAAAGCAATGATCACACGCACGGCACAGCGGACACACCAGGAACCGCGGTGTTGGCCGTCGAATGGCGCTAGCTGCGCAGCATTTGTGAACCGCCGCGGTCAGTGTCAGCCAGTTTGCCGTGGCATACGGAGCTCCATCGCAGTCTTTAACACTGGTAGCATGCCGCGACAGCGTGGACGTGAACCGTATGTGCAGTTGACGGACTTTGAGCGAGGGCGTATAGTGGGCATGCGGGAGGCCGGGTGGACGTACCGCCGAATTGCTCAACACGTGGGGCGTGAGGTCTCCACAGTACATCGATGATGTCGCCAGTGGTCGGCGGAAGGTGCACGTGCCCGTCGACCTGGGACCGGACCGCAGCGACGCACGGATGCACGCCAAGACCGTAGGATCCTACGCAGTGCCGTAGGGGACCGCACCGCCACTTCCCAGCAAATTAGGGACACTGTTGCTCCTGGGGTATCGGCGAGGACCATTCGCAACCGTCTCCATGAAGCTGGGCTACGGTCCCGCACACCGTTAGGCCGTCTTCCGCTCACGCCCCAACATCGTGCAGCCCGCCTCCAGTGGTGTCGCGACAGGCGTGAAGGGAGGGACGAATGGAGACGTGTCGTCTTCAGCGATAAGAGTCGCTTCTGCCTTGGTGCCAATGATGGTCGTATGCGTGTTTGGCGCTGTGCAGGTGAGCGCCACAATCAGGACTGCATACGACCGAGGCACGGTACATCCAAACCGTCATCGAACCCATCGTTCTACCATTCCTAGACCGGCAAGGGAACTTGCTGTTCCAACAGGACAATGCACGTCCGCATGTATCCCGTGCCACCCAACGTGCTGTAGAAGGTGTAAGTCAACTACCCTGGCCAGCAAGATCTCCGGATCTGTCCCCCATTGAGCATGTTTGGGACTGGATGAAGCGTCGTCTCACGCGGTCTGCACGTCCAGCACGAACGCTGGTCCAACTGAGGCGCCAGGTGGAAATGGCATGGCAAGCCGTTCCACAGGACTACATCCAGCATCTCTACGATCGTCTCCATGGGAGAATAGCAGCCTGCATTGCTGCGAAAGGTGGATATACACTGTACTAGTGCCGACATTGTGCATGCTCTGTTGCCTGTGTCTATGTGCCTGTGGTTCTGTCAGTGTGATCATGTGATGTATCTGACCCCAGGAATGTGTCAATAAAGTTTCCCCTTCCTGGGACAATCAATTCACGGTGTTCTTATTTCAAGAAACTCTTGAATCTAATCGCAAACATGCTCCGATACTCCTTAAGGTCGTATTTCTTTTCCATTAAACAGCAATGCGGGATCAAGGAACACGCCATCAATCTGAGCGCCGTTCTCCACTACGCTGTGGATCTCACGGAGAAACAGAGCGAACTGAGTTTTACAGGATCTCTGTTTGCGGAATCCATGTCGATTGTTATAGAGATATTCAGTTTCCAAAAAGTCATAATTCTTGAGCATATAATGTGTTCTAGAATTCCACAACAGATTGACGTCAGTGATGTAGGTCTATAATTATGTGGATCTGTCCTACGGCCTTTCTTAGAAACGGGACTGACCTCCCCTTTTCGGCAGTCGCTAGGTACCTTTTGTTGCTCAAGCGATATACGATAAATTACTGCTAGAATGGAAGCAAGTTCTTTGGAATAATCTTTGGAACATCTTATAGGTACCTCATCTTACCTCATCTGGTACTGACGCTTTTCCACTAATAAGCGATTGCAGCTGCTTTTCAGTTACGCTATCGGTTATCTCAGTATCTGCCATTTCGACGTTCGTACGACGATTGAAAGGAGGGATAGTGCTACAATCTTCCGCTGTGAAACAACTTCGGAAGACCGAGTTCAGTATTTCGGCCATCTCCCTGTTATTTTCCAATTTGGTGCCAGTGTGGCTCAAATGGCACTGAGCACTATGGGACTTAACTTCTGAGGTCATCAGTCCTATAGAACTTAGAACTACTTAAACCTAACTATCTTAAGGACATCACACACATCCATGCCCGAGGCAGAATTCGAAACTGCGACCGTAGAGGTCGCGCGGTTCCAGACTGTAGCGCCTAGAACCGCTCGGCCATTCCGGCCGGCGGTGCCAGTGTGGTCGCTGAGAGAACGAATAGATGATTTTGACCAACTTACTGATTGTACATATGACCAAAATCACTTAAGGTTTTACTCAGGACTGTTGCAGCGTCTTACTTTCAAATTCATTGAACGCTTCTCTTATTGATCTCCTTACGCTCATTTTCGTTTCGTTCAGCTTATGTTTGACAGCTAGGTTTTTACTTCTCTTAAATCTGAGGTGAAGTACTTTTTGTTTACGTAGCGTTCTTCTAAGATGGCTACTAAACCATGGTGGATCTTTCCCATCACTTAAAACCTTACTCGGAACATACTTGTCTAGGGCATATTGAACGATGCCTTTGAATTCTTTCCATTTCTTCTCCACATCTTCGTCCTCATCAGCGAATATTTTGCGCTGACTGCTGAGATATTCTGAAATTTGTATCCTGTCACACCGGTTCAGCAAATATGTCTTCCTACTTTTCTCAACATTCCTTGTAGGATCCCTCGTCACAGATGCTGTCACACCCTTATGATCACTGATACCGTCCTTAATGTTAACTGGTTCGGAAAGTTCAGGTCTGTCTGTTGCCAGAAGGTTTAAGACGTTATCCTCGAGTTGGTTGTCTAACTATCTGCTCTAGGTAATTTTCGGACAGGACAGAACAATGCCACACGAATCCGTGTCTCTGGCACCAGGTGTGATGGCAAACACTCCCAATCTATACCTGTTAAGTTCAAGTAACCCCCCATTACAGCGACATGGCCAGGAAAATTGCTAATGATATTCTGCAAATTCTGTCTGAAGCGCTTTACAACTACAGGTCTTGACCCAGGTGGTCTATGAAAACATCCGATCACCGTTCGTTGAACTCTGTTTCTCCCAGATTAATTCACATTCGGAATCCGTGATAACCTCGGTAGATGTTATCGAAATTTTTACTGTAATAAACACGCCACCACCATTGGCGACGAACCTACCCTTACAATAAACTTTCCAATCTGAACCTAGGATTTCGTTGTGAGTGACGTCTGGTTTCAACCTGCTTTCTGTTCCGAATTCTTTCAATGCATTATAACCTTCAGTAAGCGATAGTAATTCTGGGACCTTTCCTTGGATGCTTCTGCAGTTTACTAAAATCATATTAATCTTTTCTAACTGTAATCTGCGAGGACCAAGATTCTCTGAGGCCACTGTGGCTGATTTAACAGGCAGATCGCCTTTGGTCCCAAGAGAACCCATGTGCACGCCACACGTACTCCGCTACTCTAGTAGCCGCTTTCTGCGTGTAGTACACGCCTTACCTATTAAGGGGAACCCTACAATTATGGACCGAGCGAGGTGGCGCAGTGGTTAGACACTGGACTCGCATTCGGGAGGACGACGGTTCAATCCCGCGTCCGGCCATCCTGATTTAGGTTTTCCGTGATTTCCCTAAATCGCTCCAGGCAAATGCCGGGATGGTTCCTTTCAAAGGGCACGGCCGACTTCCTTCCCCGTCCTTTCCTAATCCGATGAGACCGTTGACCTCGCTGTCTGGTCTCCTTCCCCCAAACCAACCAACCAACCTACAATTATGTACCCGATAGCGGAGGTCGAGAAACTCGCATCCGATTCCGTCGCAGAGTCGTCTGAGACTCTGGTTTAGACCTGCCACTCTGCTCCAAACCAGAGGACCGCGATCAACACTGGGTACGATGCTACAAATAGAGACCTTAACCGGCACCCCGTGTGCGTTGCTAGTTGGTTTCACCAAATCAGCCAGCTGCCGAAAGGAGCCGATGATGGCCTCGGAACCCAAGCGGCAGGCGTCATTAGTGCTGTCATAAGCCACTATACGCAGCCGGTTGCACCCAGTGCGCTCGATAGCCACCGGCAGGGCCTCCTCCACATCACGCATGAGACCTACCGGCAAACATACCGGATGCACATTGGTATTCATTCCCTCCTTGCTTGGTGTCTCCCTGAGTGAGGGGCTCCATCTTCCGCCTAACAGTGGAGTTCCCAACGACAAGCATAAACACGCACTGTACTTGTCCGGACTGGGCAAGAAAATCGACGGCTGGCCCAACAGGAGAGATGTCCCTTGCTGGCTAAGAGTTACCATCAGTAATGGGTAGCGCCTCGTACCTGTTGCTAAGACGTGGGGAGCCAGACGCTCGGCCTGCTCCCTCTTTCTCCTTCCACCCAGTGACACGCGAACCCACCACTGTATGCCACACACTCTGGAGTGAGGACGAACGGGTCAGATGTTGCGTACCAGAAGCCGCAGTGACGTCACCAGGGGATTCCAGTGGCACGTGTCACAGGACTTGTCACTGGTGCCCGACGTCATCACAATTTTGAGCATTAGCTAGCAGCCTGTCGACGCTAGCCAAAGCAGCTTCCATCTGTTTACTGACAGCAATCAACTCTCCTTGTGTCCGCTTACAACTAGCACAGTCCCTAGTCATATCGCACTGTGTATAAAATGGATATAAGGTCTCAAATAGCGCAACTGAGTTCGAAATGTTTACAAAATATACCAAAGTAGAATAAAGTAACATTAAAAGTTGCTGTGCAAATTTCTCACTGTACTCAGAGACCGCAAAATATTAATCAGAAATAAATTTCGCTACTGAAGCTGATGTATTTACAGATACCTGTTATTAGAAATCCTGTTTACCGAAAATTACCTGCACGAGATAAATATTCAAACCAGAATGCACTGATCTAAACTGTATGCTATCTACTAGCACAAAATTAAAACTATGTTGGCATGACGGAGTTTCTGGCGACGGGAAAATTTACACTTGGAAGCCGCCCTACACAAAGATATTCATTAGACTTACGCCAAAGCAGAGACTACAATTAATTTTCCAACCACTAGTCTACACAGTAAAACACACATATATAGTTCACTTCTTTGCAAAATCACATGAAAAAAATAAAGACTAAATTAATTTACTGTTTTATCACACAAGTGCTGCTGTTGCTGCTGCTGCGTGCCCTCTCAGCTCGGCGGCTGGCGCTAGAGTCTGGACTTGGAGAATTTCGTGGTTTGTCGACTGCGATCAGGACAAGCTGGTGGCGCTTTTGTCAATTTTAGTCTGTAGCACCCAGCTATAAATTCGGACTTAGAGTAGTTTTAGTCGGAAGCCGATGTGTAACTTGTAGTTTGAAATGGTGCTGTGGAACGTTAACCATTTTCTTGGGAAAAGCTCACGGGATTTTTTGTGAATTCGGTGACAGCATCCACTGTTACATAAACCATCGATTGTCTATGAGTTTTCAAATGAAATGAAGAATATTCGTTTTTAATTTTGGTGTTTGTGGGAGTAGCAATAAACTTCATTTACAAAAACCATTAAGAGTCAGCGAGAGCGTATCTCATTTCTATTGTAGCCTTTCCTGCCAGCATTTACCTAAAAAAAAAATTTCGGTTGCATTGCAACATGTGTGAATTGGCGCCCTTAAACAAATAGTAGCTACATAATTAAGTCCAACTACATCCTGCGGGGGCCCATTGAACTATATTATTCTGCGTTGTGTGTGGTCGATATTTTCGTGGATTTGCACGTGGGGGCTCCGAGCTGATGTCGAAAGGAAAGGGGAACTGACTGACTCTAATTTTGTTTATGAAACATTTATCCCTCACCCACTACAGCGTTAGCGAAAGTCAGTGGTATGGCCACGAGGACATCAGAGAACTAAAAAAAAGGGCAACTTGTCTTGTATTATCGGTGAGAGAGGAGGGAGAGTTGGAATGGTAGACATTAAAGGCGTTTATCGTTGCGGCGAGAGCGTTTCATCGAATTTCAGTTACAAACTTTTTCGTTCGAATCCCAAAGCATTTTGACTCAGACCTGTAGAATATAGAGACTTGCGGTACGGTAACTTCTGCGGTGGAAATGGAGGAGCCATTCTTCTGGTTTGTCGGTATGACGTATGGCTCTCCCACCTATTTGTTTTGGTTTCGATGGTTTGGCAGGGAGCGCAGTACCCCGCCGAAAGTGGAAACGGGTGCAACGTGGCAGACAGTGTTTAGTAAAACTCTTTATTGTTCCAGCATGCTCAAGCAGATATAGTTGTACATCCACGTCCTGTGGCGCAGCCTGTAGTCGGCCCCTGACGTATGTTCGTATTGGTGTACCGGCGGTGGTCTTCCCTGAAGGTAACTCATACTGCTGGGACGTAGCGTGCTAACATGGTGCTGAGTAGTGCCTGTGGTGTGTTAATGGTGCTATCCCTGAGTTCCTAAAGGCCACTGCGAAGGTTTGGCACAGCCAGTGGTGCGTGGGTGAACACTGTGGCGTGGAGGCTGGGCTTCACGGCGACTCGGACTCCGGACCTCGGGCTGATCATGGCGACGGCTGTTAGGCTAAGGCCGGAGGGTCCAGAAGCATGGCAGCCGGCTTTTACGGTCTCCTACTCGCACCCACCTTCCGGGTGGATCGGCAAGTAAAATACGCAATGCCCCACTGACCATTTGTTTGAGTGTATGGCAGCGAAGGTAAGCACAGCTGGTTGGCACGACGGAGCGTCGACGAGTCGTTAAGAACGACTTCCTGCACAATGACGTAACATGTGGGGCTGAGCTGTGTCGCCAGCCGCATGCCTTCGAGACAGCAAATGGAACATCTTATTCTGAATTTCCTTGTCGTCTAGGTAGATGTAGTGCAAACTCTTGGGCACAATATCTGCTCTTATACCCCTAAAACCCCGTACATCGATTCAAAGCTTGAATTCCTATACTTGAAGTTTCATAGACGTATACGGATGTATCACATAATGCACATAATGCACGCCGACCCTATATTCGTTAAACGTTTCAGTATTATGGAACCATTTTATAACAATATGCAAGGAAGTTAACGAGTACGGAATACATTACGTGATTTACTTTACATGCCTATTTTACTATTTAATCTGTCAAGACTAAGTATGAGGGCGTCCTGAAAAGTAATGCCTCCCAGTCTTTTATGTGAAGACTCTTAAGGTTTTTTAAATAAAAAAAGCGTTATTAACATTCTGCATCTTTATTCTTCATGTCTACGCGTTTATTTCTCGATATATTCATCTTGGTAACAAACACATTTCTCCCAACAAGAGCCCAGTTTGTTGATACTGTCACCGTATAATGTTTGACTTGGTTTTCAGAGCCACAACCTCACCCCTGCTTGCACCACTTCATCAGTATCAAAGTAAAATCCTCGGGGGAATCTTTAAGTTTTGATAACATATTAAAATCTTGTGCGACTAAGTCTGGAGAGTATGGAGGACGATCAATGATAGTGAACCCAAGGCGTCGTATTGTTGCAGATCACACATCGCCAATGTGTGGTCTGGCAACGTCTTGCTGACTAGAAGGTACTCCATATGTGAACAAACTGTTAGAGTTCTAAACCCGATTAAAGCAGACCGTTTCTCACTCTCGTCGCGCAGAATGGCTGCGTTGTTAGAGGCGCCATGTCACGGATTGCGCGGCACATGGCGCCGGAGCTTCGAGTCCTTCCTCGGGCATGGCTGTGTGTGTGTGTGTTGTTCTTAGACTAAGTTAGTTTAAATTAGTATGTGAGTCTAGGGTCCGATGACCTCAGCAGTTTGGTCCATTACGGATTCACACACATTTTTTTTTTCTCACGCACCGACATAGATACGTTGCGCACCACCATGTTACACCTATAATTCCGAGTCCTCCATCAGAAAGGTGCAAATATGAAGACATGAAGGATAGAGGTGTAAAATGTTAATGACATTTGTTTTATTTGAATGGCTTTGAGAGCTTTCACATAAAAAATTCGGAGGCGTTACTTTTCAGCACACTCTCGTATTAATGAAATTGTGCATTGCGGCCGGCCGGTCTGACCGAGCGGTTCTAGGCGCTTCAGTCTGGAACCGCGCGACCGCTACGGTCGCAGGTTCGAATCCTGTCTCGGGCATGGATGTGTGATGTCCTTAGTTTACTTAGGTTTAAGTAGTTCTAATTTCTAGGGCACTGATGACCTCAAGTCTTAAGTCCCATAGTGCTCAGAGCCATTTGAATCATTTTATGCATTGCTGCTTTAACATTATACAGTGACAAAATATTGACAACAAACTATCTCTTTCATCTGGGTGTAACCGCTTTGTTTCGGAGTTCATCTGATACGGAAAACCTATTTGGAATGTAATTCTTCGAATTGTAACTGAGAAGAATTTTTTGCTCCGTAAGGTAATACTACTAATGCATTCAGGAGCCAAGAATTTATTCCTGGCTCTGTAGGGTTATAAGGAATTGCAGACCACTGTTTTTATTTCCAGACCACTGCGGTAGTGCTTGTTGTGCCGGTAGCAGAGGAGGGACAACAATGGAAAGCCGTTTACAGTTCAATAAAGTGATTACGCTAAGGCGTTTTCGCTGTTGCCGGGGCAGCGGGGGAGCTGGAGGAAGCGGAGGCGGAGGCGGCGGTGGCGAAAAGTCGTCGAGCGTGGTGGAGCCGGGGAGGGGGTGCAGCGCACCGTATAGGCGGTGGCTGGCATAAATATCGCAGCCGTACAGCCAGCCAGGGCCCCCTCGCGCCCACAAAGCGGCCTGCTAGGGAGGCGGCTGAGTTACGGCCCCCGCCGATCGTCAACCAGCGGCAACGCCGGAGCCTGCCGCCGCCCCCAGATAACGCGGGCGCTACCTGTCGCTCCGCGGAGCCGTATAACCCGTCCGTCCTCGGGCGCGGCGCAGCGGGCAGCAGGGCAGTTAACGGCCTCGCCTCGGGAGACTCCGGCTTCGATTCGTCGTCGTATTCCTGTATCATCTAAATTACCCCCGTTTTCAAAGTACGCAGCTCTTGTATGGCTGTCACATTTATCCAGTGTGTGATGCCCCGGAGTTTCCACAACTACCGAATACTGTCAATGCCAATGAAATTCTCCAACAGGCGTGTAACTCACGACATTTTACTTTATTTTGAAAGGTGTACCAATTTCAGCATTTTACTTTGCCATCTTCAGGCACCATGTGATCTCTCCAGATAATCGAAGATGTCATATAGTGCCATAACTCCCTGAAAGTTGTGAATTCAATCGTTTCATTAGTGCTTCATTCGAAGCTCATCAATTTGCTATCATGTTTCCTTATGAAGCATTAGTGAATCCATGGAATTCACGACTTCCAGGGATTTATTTATTTATATATTTTTATTTATTTACTTATTGATTTATTTAACCTGGCAAGATTAGGGCCATCCGGCTCTCTCTTACATCAAACCAGGGATTCTACTTATTTTACATTATTATGTTTTGGTAGGCATGTTAAACCACATCTAGTACAAAAAGTGAAATAAACAATTACAAAGGCACACTTGGAATAACACACAAATATAGAGTTTATATTCGTAGATGATAAGTACTGTTATAATTAGACATTATGAAATAGACAGATTTTAAATAGGAGTGCTAGCAGCAGGGAGTATGAGGGAGACTGATGGTGAAGGGAGTAGAAGAATAGAGACATGATGTAACATAATTAAGGAAATATAAAGGAAAAGAAGATTGCATGGTTAATAGAGATAGATGAAGAGGAAGAAGTGAAAGGAACAAGATAGGAGACACTAGCTTTGCTATTTGACATAGAAGAGGATTGGCCTTGTACATTAATTTTGGGGTAAACGCTATGAGGCTGATAGTAGGAAATGCTTGAACTTCTTCTGAAAAACAGCAGGGGATTGAATTTTGCGCAAGGTACAGGGCAGTTTGTTGCAGAGCCGGATAGCGGTAACTGAGAAGGAGTTTGCAAAAGTTTTTGTTTTGTGAGTGTGCACAGTTGGGATACCAATTAAGAGTGTGTTTCGATTATGATGTCATGAAAGGTGTTTAATCTCTGGAGCACGATACTGGGGTGCTTGCGCGACGAGAAGTCGTGAAGTCGGTGAAGTAGACATAGGGTGTGGTAGTCACGCAATTTGTCTGGCCGCAGCTACCATAGCTGGGATATGAAGCACTAACATGATCATATTGGCGATTGTTGCAGGTGCAACGCACACAGGCATTCATAGTTAGTTCTAGCCGTCGGTTGTTTTCACTACTCATGCCTTGTTGAATTACATCACAATAGCGGAGGTTCGGTAGAACGAGTGCTTGCACGAGCTGGCGTTTCAAGTCCTGTGGAAATATGTTCCGAAACTTTTTGAGAGCATCGAGACAAGCGGACGTCTTCCGGCACACTGCGACTGTATTCTCCGCACTATATGACATTTTCGATTATTTGGAGACATCATATGGGGCATGAAGATGGCATAGTGAAATACTGAAACGGATAGCCTTAAAAATAAAATAAAATAACATCTTAAGTTAGACGGCTGTAGGAAAATGTCTTTTACATCCACAATTACTTAACCAGCCGATCTTCCCTGTCCATGATGGACCAACAGAGATTACCGAATATCGTCCTGTATTCGATCTGTAACTGACATGTATGAAAAAGCCGCGAGCAGTTTGGAGTGGGTTGGGTGGGAGGGTGAGCAGGGTGTCTTGGTGTTCGGTAGCTAAGAACCACAAGTTTCAATGAAGAACCACAGCTTCCATCCAGTCAGATAATGTGAATCGATTAATTCCTTTTTGAAAAGATTTTAATTAGGCTGAAATTAATCCTCAGCTAATGATACCATTTATATGCGCACCGTTCGGATTTTACGCGCAAAAAACTGTCACCCTTGTTCGAATTTTCCGTACAATAATATACCTTAAATAACTGCGGACGGACACAACACTGATAGTTCGAATTTGGTTCGTCGGTTTATAGGACCTAGGTCTAAGATGAGTTTTAACAGTCTGAAAAAAAAATCTTGCTTATTTTTCTGGAAGGTTTCTGTAGCGCGCCGCTTCTATATCTTAAACTTGTATGAATCGATTCAAACTTTTTACTAAAGTAGATATATGGGATATTCAAAACGAATATTTTCCCACTACCCTTTATTCGCTGCCGAGATACGATGGTTTAACATCGATCTATATGTAGCATGTCAAATTCGTTCTAACGTGAATTGAACGCGCGGAAACGGTTTAAAGTGGATCGAATAAATAAAACTGCATTATTATATTAAAATTGAAAACTTCATTCTGATTTTACGGACAAAAACATGTTTCTTCTCAGTTCTTTTACGTGCGCAACTTCTCTCTTTCACATGTGCGCGAATCGGTTCAAATTTTGTAAGAAGATGGACAAACACAAGTAATAACGGTTGTCCTGTTATTTTGTGAAAGCTTTATCCGTTGCCACGATGTAAGCAATAGGGTTCGAAAGACAAAAACCCATACCGGATCAGTCATCGTCCGAGTCAACAAAAACTTACAGCGGTTGCCAAGCTGTGGCGGTCTTAAGTCAAAATTATGGTAAGATAACAATTGGCAACCATAATGAGAAATGCTCATGGCCAACAAGATGAATATTTCCTGCGCAGAGTTAGGGATGTAAAAGAAACAAATCAGTTTTCCAATTTATCTGGCAGCTTCAGAGCCTTTTAAATCAAAACATCTTGACATATTCGCGCTTTTTTACGAGTTAAGCCTACATCCTCCACGCAAGGAGCTCTCTTTGTTGCTAGGTACTGGCACACCTGCATCTATCAATTGATTCGCCAAAGTCCATGATCCTGCACCAAAATCCAGACCATTCACCAGCCTTAGTAAAGAATATATAATATCACATGGCTGTAGAGCATACATATAATTGCTAAAAAGTTTTTCTGGAGGGTTAAAATATCTGGGGGTGGATTTCTTCCTACAGGGATATCGAATTTTTTTTTATTCTTGGGGATATTGATTTCTTCCCCGAGGAGACTATTTCTCCTCCGAACCCACCCCTTGTTACATATATGGCGAGAGGTCTAAGAACAAATAGATACAAATTTAAGTGCTTCTAGATAATAGAATGCTTTTACAACAGGAAGTATGTGAGCGTAGAGGTGCATCTGTAGCATAAAGAGTCCAAGAGTGGGAATGCATGTAACGTAAATTTTAAAGATATTTTTGTCATGTAGCACGACATGACAAACTGCATGTTGGATGACTTGAATGGTATGCTTCATTTTATACGACATGACACGACCTATCATGTACTAAGACAATGTACTATATTACATGATGTGGGCCCTAATGCTAAGAAGCAAAAAATTGCGAATATGCTAAGATGTTTTGAATTAAAAGTCTTAGAATCTCCCAGATGAGTCGACAAGCTATTTCTCCTCTTTCACACCCCTAACTGTGCCCAGGAATTATTTGCCATTTTTGTGCTGTGATAGAAGCATTTCTCATTCTGGTCACTAGGTATGTTTCAGTGCAACACTCGATCGATAGTTGATATCGATACAACCAGTTAAAACGGTGTATATATCGCGACTGTATGTATGAAAATGTAACAGTATTTAGCGATGAAGGAAAGAATAATAAACAACAAATCGTCTTTTGAGCAAGGTACCTTTTTGAGCCGTTTTCGAGGCACTGCAGGCTCCTCATCACATGGACATGTTACTGGAACGTCACGTCTTGGACCAAGTGTAGCTAGACGCTAGAGTCTTGATGCTGGCTAAAACAACGGAAATTCAGTTAATGAAATGTTTACAAGACGAAATGATCGCTATGTTTTAGCAAACTTACATTCCATTGAAGCGTACGACCCCCGGCAAATTCATTCTGGTAATGTACATTTAGCCGGATTACACACAAAGCCACAAAGTATTTAGATGCGCTCGACTTCACAGTTAGTTAGTAATTAACGTCACTTCGACAACGAGGTCATTATGTTTCACAGTAAATAAACACTAAACATATTTGCAAAGAATGTCGCACTTTGACAAAACATGAACTTTGACATGAGATGCATTAAATTAATGAATAAAATACTCAGAAGCAAAGTTAATTGACGTAAGTGAACACTGAAAGCTGCAGGTGTTTAAACATGTTGAGAATATACAGGCAATATGACTTTAAAAAGTTACAGACATACAATTGGAGTGAGATATCTACTATATAATTAAGGAGTGAATGAGTTATTACCGTATGTGACATAGATGGCCCTGAAAAACTGTTCGTGTACAGGTGAACGGAATTTTTGTTTGTTGAGCCTTGGCAGTATTATGAATATAATAAAATATTAATACTAACAGTATCACAAGAACAGCTGTATCCAACCATGCACTGCTCTAGTTTAGTTTCTTTAAATGGAAAAGAAAGAAAAGAGAAAGCACGGGTTTTTAGTGTGTTTGGAAATTCGATATGTGCTAATCTCTTTCTCCCCCTCTCCCTATCCATCTCCTTCTCTCTCTCTTTGTCCGTATTTGTCGCATCGCTGATTACACCACTGAAACAACAACATAAAACCACACAGAAACTGGGCAGTAACAAGAGTAACACAATCCTTAAAACATTAGAAAACTTTCAAAACAGGTATACGGCCACAAGGGACCTACAAGCCATTCACATTCAGCATTAATCACTTTAAATATCTGAACTACCTTGTCATTAATAATATGTGGACACAGGCTTATTACTGCCAGAGCAGAAAGTGATAATACACTCAGTTATGTAAGAAGTTGTTCATAGTGCTAGACCACGTACTCCTAACTTAACTCATAACGTAGCCCCACAGCCGATTAATTATATTATATATATTCCTTAAACACACACTCAATAATTGCAATACGAAAGGACTCCAGCATACAATAAATTTTTCATCATTAAGCCCCTGCTTGTTTACCTCTGAACACACTACCTAATTACCAGTAGACAGTCAGAAAATTGAACCTGTGGTCATATCGGAGTGCAGGGACACGCACTTATGTAAACACTGCTTGCCCATATATCAAGTGCGTCACAAACAGGCAAACCTCATTCATAAAGGTAACCACTGTTCAATAAGTTGTGCACCAGTGGACAATACGAAACAGATAACATCGGCGTCCAGATAATGGAGAGCTGTTACCTGCAAACAGCACGAAATTCAGTGTACATATATACATCAGGACTTTAAGAACCTTAATAATTTCCACAGTACCCGGTTGCAGGCTGAAAGATCCCAAAGCCATTTTCACATGTTCACATCGTTTAGCAGCACAGACGAGACCATCGCCCTCTCACTAGACGAATTACCCACTCGCCGACCGCACGCACGTCTCCGTCCGCATCTGCACTACCCACGTGACAGAAAGAGACGGAGCATGGGCAAAGAGCGACCACCGACAATCGACTGCACACCGGAGCGCCAACCAGCCGGCCTAAAGACAGCCCTCTCCGCACAGAGCAGCGCACTTACATAGCCGAAAAGCGACCAAAGAGAAAAACCGCGGCCACATCTAGCCTTTATTTGGCCAAACGTTTTCTAGAGAAACGACTAAATATTGAGGTAAATCTGTAAAGTACACGGATCTGCATAAGAGATATTTCTTAAGGTATTTGGAAAATGACTTCACTACGAAAAGTAAAATATGTCTACTGAATGAATAATGCGACCACTAGCAACGTCGATTAATAGTTGACATCTAAAGCAAGTAATTAAAATCACAGTTTAAGGTTTCACTGTGTTTTAATACATATGTTATTATGTTCTTCAGCCCAACAAGTGGTCTGGCGCAGCTCTTCACGTCCTGTACAAGTCTTTCCGTTTCTGAATAACTACTGCAAACAACACCACTTTTCAAAAGGTTATGAAACGTCCCCTTAGAAAAATTTATACACGACTGTGCTTAACCTGACACACAATATTATTGCGTTGCGCTAAATAAACGTTTCAAGGTTCTATTCTTCTCCAAACCGTTTATCGTCCTCATTTCACTTCCACACGACGCTACATTTCTTACAAATAGGCCTTATTCAGAAAACACTCACAAACATTTAAATTTATGTTCGACGTCAAGAAATTGCTTTTCTTCAGAAATGATTTCCTTTTTACACCGAGTCTGCATATTGTATCCTTTCTTCTTCGGCCTTCGTCATGTATTTTGCTGCCAAATTAAAAAAGTCTCCTACTGCTCACAGTGTCTCTTTTCTTTGCCGAATTCTCTTAGCAACACGTGTTGTAACTCGACTGTATACTATTTACCTTGTTTTACTTTTTTTATGTTGGTCTAATGACCTGTTTTTAAGACGCTATCCATTGCGTTCCGCTTCCCTTCCAGTAGCTTCGCTATCTCTGGCAGAATTACGTATCATCAGCAAACCACAAAGTTTCTAAATGTTTATCCTGAACTTTAGATCCCTTTCCAAATATCTCCTCCTTTTTCCTTTACTGCTTGCTCACTGAAGATATTGAGTAACATCGGAGATGGGCTACGGCTCTCTTTTAGTCCCTATACAACAAGTGCTTCCCTTCCACGTCTTCCGCTCATCTGTTCTAGTTGTAAATAACTTTCCGAACCCTGTATTTTGTCACTGCTGCTTGCAGAATTTGAAACTGTGTACCAGTTAATAAGTTCAAAATCTTTCTATGAAGCTGCAAATGCTGTAAACGTAGGTTTGCCTTCTTCAACGTACATTGTAGGGTCAGTATCGCCTCGCATGTTGCCACATTTTTCGGAACCCAAACTGATCTTTCCCGAGGTCTGACTTTACTATTTTCTCCACCTTCGTTTCAGTCTTTTGCAAGAGTGACTTAATATTTACAAATGTCAGCACCTGGCTCCTTTGGAATCGGAATTCTTACATCCTTACTGAAATCTGAGGGTCACCTCCGCAGATACTCTTCCATTGTGGTTGCGCCTATGGTAAGGCAATCTCTGTCGTTGAGGAACGGAAGCCATCCCACCTCCCCAAGGCCCACGTTTCATACAAAACTATATTTTGAGAAACAGAACTCATTGGACACCGAAAATAAATAGTAAGTGGTATGTGATTTTCCAGAGTGGAAGATTCGTCTGTCTGCTGCGCAATCCCTACCATTTAATAGACTATACTCGTAATTAGCGAATCACTCACTCACATATTTCAACATTCGAAGTGACTGTTACAGAGCGGATCAGATGGCTCATTTCGGTGCTGCACGCGTTACTACGTTTATTAGCTGGGTAAAGCGGAAGGGCGTCTAGAGCTAACGAGTTGGAGAGTTGTAGAGTCTTGGAGAATTGTCTGTTCTGTAGAACGTAGTTACGTACCAGTATAGAGCATTTGGTGGCGTAACAGTAAGCTGTAAGAAAGTATCGATATTTAATAAATAAAACTAAGATGATCAGATGGCATAGTAATTGAGGGAGAGAGGGTAGAGAATTTAGAAAATAAGTCAATTGAAAGGATAGCGTTTTGAAAGTAGGATATAACATGAACATCAATAAAAGTGAATGAATCCTAATTAACGTAATTAGGCAAGATAATTCTGAAGGAATCAAAGCAGGAAATGAGACATTAAACGCTGTCGAAGAATTTTTCTTTTAGGAAGCAGGATAACTGACAATGAAAGCTACAAAATATTCGTTATCTAATTTTTCATTGTACATAAGGGTGAGACAAGCAGAAGTTAGATATGTGGCCCCAGTACCCCTTATAGAATTGTTACTGTTGACATCAAAATTCTTTTCATGAAGTAATGCAACTGCCAACAGGAATTCGGTCCCCTCTTCAACAGCATCTCATATTCCTTGGAAAGTGGCACTCAGAGATAGTTTGCGGAGGAAGAGACGAAATAGCTTCAGTGAGGGATCGCGCTAGCTTTAAAAGCTTAATACGAAAACGCGAAGTATATTGGGGCACCGGAGCAATTTCCGACACTTTATTCTGAGGCAATCTTTTTGCTAGTGACGGTAATAGGCTATCTGCGGCAGGAAGGGCGCGCTCCTAGACGGCAATTAAATCTCCGGACCGGGACTGCGACGGAGCCGCCTGTGACGTCATTCGCTCTGACTCACGGGCTGCCTGTCTCGGAAGGCTTTGTTAGCAGCCAGCGTGGGTGACGGCCGTGGAATTTGGCGCAGCTGCACCAGCTGCAGTCTCGTCGACGCACGCCCTCATCCTCAGTGGGATCGCGGGGCCACAAACAAACGCTGAAGCCACGCTCACTGACTCCGGCAAAGCGTTCCATGCAGTTGCGTGCTGTACGTCGCTAACAACGTACGAGCTTACAGAATATCTGAGTGTCGGGGTGGCTGCAGTTAAGACCTGCTTACGAGACAAACACGACCCTCCTAACGGATCCACCAAAACAGTCTCTTATAGGGTAATTAGTGTTTACAATTTTCGACTACAATATAGCAGATAATGTGACAAAAACTCTATGATGTTGCTGGGGACGATGCTGCTGCAAAGCACGAACTAGCTACTCCAGAAAGTAGTTGCGAATTGCAGGGAAAAACAGAGATGCAGATATCCGACACAGTGTCTCTCAGCTGACATTCAACATATATGTTACGGGTTGTGCAGAAACATCCGAAAAGACTTCTGTTTGATTACACAAAATATGATCTATCTCTGGGAACAATAAGAATCTCAGTGTATTTAAAAGCATGTACCTGGAACAATATAACATCAGTTACTTTAGAGAAAAGCTGATATCACATTGAAATTCATTGGAAAATTCCTATAGAAGAGTTATTCACTCACGAACAGGTTGCTACCAAAACGCTTGTCCAGCCAATTATTTAATATTGCTTGTCCCTCGGGCTTCCTTATCAGGTATAATATATAGAGAAGATAGGGAGGATCTTAAAGAAGAGATTTGGTTTTCGTAACAGATTAGTTTAATAAAGGATTTAGTGTCACGGAAATTCTTATCAAATTTTTGTAAAAGCCATCTTAAGAGGTTTCAAAAGGTCAGGGAACATATGGGGCGTTAAGAGCGCAAGGGAATCAAGTTCATTTTTGGTCATTTTGGACTTATTTCAATTATAAGTACTATTTATTAAGCTGTTATCAGATCATAAAAGATTCATATCCGTATGTCGTAAAAACTGCTGAAGTATTGGCAATATCATTGAGCATGGGGGAAAGTAGTCTTTTATTCAGAGCACAATGGGAACATATCCATTGTCACAATGTGCATGGTTTGTTTTGTCGTTGTTTGAGACTGAACTAAAGTGCAGTGGTTCGTCCTAAGATATGGAATATAACTGATAGGATTATCAGCTCTCTAGCCCAGGTAAGCTAAAAATTACTTCCTAAATTCCGTAATTCAGAATTAACTGACGAGGTAATAACCAAACTGGGATGTTGAGCTTAAGTGTATAACAATATTTTATGCTACTTTCACAGTCAGTGTATGTTACATTAGCACATTTTTCTTTTTACGCGGCTTAGGACACAGATGCTGGAAAAGTTTATGCTTCTACAGCAGCTGACAATAACGTCTGCACTCAAGATGTAGCATAGAGTAGAGGAATAGATAATATGTTCTCGACATCCCGAGAAGTGGAAGAGGAGTATTAGACAACTGCAGTGGAACTTTGGGAGGTGGATTCTACAAGAAAGAGCTTAACAGTTCCAGCTAAAACCCTTCCTGCTAACACCCCCTGCAGCAAGTTGAAATGCCACAATCAAGTAAAAGAAGAATAGAGAAAACACATATTTCAGTATTTCTGGAAACTGGAAACTTAAGGACTGCAATCTACTAAATTTGCACCCTCCGGGACATGTTCAGTAAGTTCTGATTAGGAAGTCTTGGAAAAGAGATGGTGCTGGAAACCCTAAAGGCATTTTACCTTCAAATATTTCTTACAATAAGTCGCGTGATACCGATATACAACAAAACAGTATTATAATCGGACTCCTGTAACGGCCAAAATGGGAACGTTAAAATGTCATTCTCTCTCATGAAGTTACATCAGAATCATAGCGTGAAGTCTCAGCCACTCATCACAAATTCTTGGTAACAGGACATCCTCGCTTCCCTAATAATAGTGATTTTTGTATAGTGGAGGAAACAAGTAAGAAAATTAAACACATTTAAACACAAAATGATTAGATGGATATTGCTCAACAAAAAAAGAATACGTCTCCCAGATATGAGGTGCTCGAAGTGAAATTCTCAAACTTCTTATCCTCCAGAAACTTGGAGAATTCAGTAACGAACCGAAAAAAAAATGGTTGATAGCGCTGGCATCAACTGACTAATTATGAGATGGTTGCATTATGAAACGGAATCTCCTCTTACCTTGATATTTAAGCAGGCTCTGAACCCTGAGGTATACTTCGAAGAAGGATAGTCAAGTAAGGAGATGATTAGATGTATATTGCTCAACAAAAAAAGAATACGTCTCCCAAATATGAGGTGCTCGAAGTGAAATTCTCAAACTTCTTATCCTCCAGAGACTTGGAGAATTCAGTAACGAACCGAAAAAAAATGGTTGATAGCGCTGGCATCAACTGACTAATTATGAGATGGTTGCATTATAAAACGGAATCTCCTCTTACCTTGATATTTAAGCAGGCTCTGAACCCTGAGGTATACTTCGAAGAAGGATAGTCAAGTAAGGAGCCCGGTCATCCCGTGACATATTATTGTAACAACCATCTGGGGCACGCTGTGTACAAAATTCCGACCTGTAATAAAAGCGAAGAAAAAGGAGATGGAGTATTTACTGCCATACATTACACAATTGAAGAACGTACCGTACGACACTGCCACTAGAGCTTTCTCAGCTCTGCAAGAGCAAGCAGAAGAAAGTCAATACTTTTTTTGAATACGAATTGCATAACCTCCTGTTCGGAAGCCTTTGCTATAGCGCACACAGAGAATAAAACTATAAGTAGCCTATTACAACGATGACTAACGGTTGCTGCTGAGTAGCTCATCCTGACATCAACCCTTATGGGTGAACTAGTCACGTATTTACCTGCGGTAATTCGTACCTTAGGTACCTAGGTTACGCATTGCTCTGTTTAAAAAAAGAATAGCTCGATGATGTCTTGGGGCCGATCCGCGCTCGTCTGCGTTCATGCCGCGCCGCTAATTCGCTGCAGATAACAACTACAGCTGTGATCCTGCAGTCAAATACTCTAATCATTGGCTAGAATTGCGAGTTAGTAAAATACACAAAATGTAAAATAAAGGATAAATGAATAATTTAATAAAGAGGTTTCTATTCCATCGTCTGTAATTGATGTAGACGACTGGAATTATGTTGAATAATGCTTATTTATGAAATAACATCTCAAATAAACGAGAAAACACAAACAGAAAATACCCTTATCAAATGCGATGAAGTCAACGTTGAGAGCGTTGCCAGAATGGTAGAAATATCCTCAAACTAAATAGCCATCAAAGATTCGCGAAAACAAAGTCAATTCCTTCATCGCAAAACTCCAAAGGTTCACTAGCTCAAATACTTCAAAGTTCAACATGATTTTACACACGCAATACGAAGAATAGTAACTCATACGCTGTGTATTGTCAGTTCCGTAAATCAAGTGGCAAAGTTCAAGCTCCACTCTGGAGCACATACAAACCTCTCGAAGTATAAATTCCCTTAGAAGTTAATGTATGTCAGCGGCCATTCACTGTCCAGGATCAAACATCTCCACGATAGAATACCACTCTTTACCATACGCAGATCTGCCTCCTTCCAGTATTCGCGTAGAACAGTCCAAAATTGCTCACTTGAGCTCTTCACTCGGAAAGTTCCAGTCTTCACTTGTCTCTAGCAGTGTTCCGCCTCTGTCCTACTCTCATTGCGGAAGGCCATCCCCACCAAAAATACATAATTTTCAAGCTATACAGACATAATTTGACTCGATCACTTTTCCTCATTAAACTAATACAGCACAACAATATTTAAATAAAGAAATGTCATAAATATTTCGTTACACTCAGATCATTCACGATAATTACGGAGAAAGGATTGATTGTACTTAAATAAGCTAGTATTCTCTCGTAAAGCGCTCACGTTGAATGGCACCGAATTGTTGTTAAATACTAGTTAAACAATTATGTGCCTTGTTGTTAGAAGCGTCTTTTGGTTCATTTTCAGTTGTGGTGTCCGCTCACATATGCAGCTGACCACTTTTAAATTAGCACAGATTTTTAGTAGCACTTGCTATCAACATCTAAATAAAGTTACTGGGAAAATAGTACACTGTTTATTAAATAACTACACAAGTATGACAATGTTTGACGCGTTCATGCTGTATTCATTAGCTTTGTAAATGTAGAGACTACGATGTTCTGACAAACATTTGCATAATGAAAAGGAGATAAAAGACGACGTCAATCAATAAATAAAATAGATACAGATACACAGCTTTGAGACATAATACCTATAGTGGAATGCTATCATCTGAGACATCTTTTGCTCAAATGGCATGAAGCGATTAAAAGGTGTGCATACAGAGGTTCATCGTATAGATGTTTATTCACTGTGAAATATTAACTTCTGTGGTTTTAATGATATTGAAATATTGTGTAAATGGATGCGCTTCATCTAAATGAGATTGCCGATGCATTCAGATTTGCATTTATATGTAACAGTGATTTATTGTAGTAGTTCACTGAGATGTAATTCAGCCACCTCTGAGATTCTGCTGACACTCAGCTATTTCTTGGAGCATCTGCTGCACAAAGGCCATGCGAGTAACAGCTCTCCAGATTACAAGCTTCTGGAAGCCGAAACTGCTGCTGCGCGCCCTGAAGCCGGGGCCCACTCAGCTGGACAAGAAACTCATCTTTCCTCGTACCAGCATTGGGCTGCCGATTAGCTCACCTAAGTACGATTGACGTTACACTACGTTCTGAAGAAACGTATTTTCTTCACTATTTCCTTAAGAAAATCCTAAGACTAAAATAAAGAGGAAGACACGAGTACAATATTCTCAGGGCACAAAAGAATAAGTCTAGAATTTTAGTTTTTTGTTCAGGGTACCATGTAATATGAGAAAACATTACACAAAATATATTCTGAAGTTCAAACACATTATAACGATGCAAACCTATTCATGTAATTAATTCTCCAGCAGAAACGTTGACTATTATTTCTAAATACTTTCTTATTGTGACTTCGTTCCCCTGTACATTCAACACCCCATTTTACTTCCCTCCACATAGATTTTTTTCATTAATGTGTTCCAAGAAGATAATTTGGCCCATTTTCACTAAACTGTAATAACTAGGAGATGTCGTCGAGTGGTGCATTAACCGCAACTTGATTATAACACAATATTGAATCTAAGACAGATAAGTAGTATAACGAATAAAAAACTGCTCAGAGTTTTTACAGATAGAGAGTTACTTTGCCACACTCTAACGTAAAAGCTATCCAATCTACAAAAACAGAAAGGGTAATTTTTAGATATTACATATGGGAAATTTCAATGGAGCCTCGAATTACAAGATTTATCCCCTTGGTGCATACGGATGAAAATTATAAAAACATTTTACCAGCGTGATTTGTTTCATCAGCTAGTTATTTTCATTTTCAACTAATGCTAATTAATTTTTACTATATTTTTAGGTAGTTACCGTTATCTTATACTGCATAGATTGCTGAAATTAAAACCAAACATTGGGGAACTTACATTAATTTTATTATTACTATTATTATACTTAAGACTCAAAAGATAATCGTCTACATTCAATTTATGAAGTGCGTTGTATGTTGTTTGCAGACACACGGGAAGCCATTTATACAGCATTCCGTGAAGTAACAAAGATGGAGACAAAAGAAATTAGAGTTCATGCACACGCTTATTGAAGTCTGTTTCTCTGATGCATGGTGTTTTGAAAGACGAGGAAAGTTTGATATGGGCTTAGGTGTTGACTCTAATTAGAATTCGCATATAATTCACACCTGAAGGAGGAAACAAAATCATTCACAAATGTCCCTAAGAGGTCAGTCACAGTACATCGTAAAATACTGAGTGGATCACATGGAAAAAACCAATGAGACAAAAATGAAGAACAAGTTCTGCTCGGACCTAGCACCTTATTAAGCGATGCAGCGCGTACCAAATGAAGCTAAAGCCATTGTGCATCCATCCGACTATGCTCGAAATCTGCAAGCCCCAGAATATGGCCTGACTCCGAAGTCCGCTCCCATCCGAATCGGCTACCAATCTGCCTCTCTTCTGTTCTCATAGGAATTTAATTACATAATGTTGACTTCTGTTACCTATGGTCCCTGAATATCGTCTTTACTTGGCCTCGGTGCCAATCTTCGCATCTCCACCAGGGAAAATTTTGTCCCATCCAATCAAACTTATGTAACAATAGTTCCACCAATCAGTCAAGAGAATATCGACTCCTCGTAACCTCCTCGATATGAAAGTTTGTGGCTGGCCAATCAGGTTTACCCATTCACAGGGGTTTTAAACTGAAATGCGCAGCTTCAGTCTGTTTGCTTCATAACTTACTTGGTAGGCATGGATATTCGACCACCAGCATCAGCTCACCGTACAGTGCAAAAGCATGTTGCCAAGGTTTCCCATTTGAGCACAGAAAGGTGGAGGTCACATGGCGTAACATCAGCGTGACAGTAGCGCGAAACATGGCTTGCCCCGCAACACGACGGAGTTGAGAAAACTGGAAAAGGCTAAAAGGCTGTGGGTGTCAACCAGCGAGCACTTACGTTAGCCCCCCCCCCCCCACACACACACTGTTCTGGTGTTCATTATAACTCCTAGATGACTTCACACGAGGAATAATCCTATGGAAACTGAAAGAAGAAAGAAGCGTGCCTAGTGTAGCCAGGGAATTTGGTACTGCTCACTGTTTCACGTGCACGTGAAGTGTTCCAAACCACAGGCACTGCTGCCCGAAGTCGAGTAGGAGCTCGACCATGGTCAACTACAACAGCAGATGAACCACAGGCAAGAAGGGACCTACGTCAGACAGCGAGTACATTTAATGGGACAACACAGCACACAATTTCTGCTCCACAGTGGTAGGGTAAGTGCATGAGGACGATCTCCCTGCCTCTGCCCGACGATCAGTCCGTTGTGTTCAGTTGACACCTGCACATCGGCGGCATTGTTTGTGATGGTGCAAAGGACACAGGTTCTGAATCAACGAACAGTAGGATCACGGATGAGAGAGGATTTAGTTTAAGTATAGATTCTGGACATACCCTTAAATGGTGAGAGATGGGAACGCGTAATGCACCCAGAAACATTATCGAATATGACGGACCATCCAGCGTTGTCAACCACGGTGGTGGAGAAATGGAACGCCCTACCACAACAACTCGTTACCAACATTGTGGCCGAAACGAGAACACGTTACATGTCCCGTCTTTGCAGTGTCCATAGGATCATCATAAATCTCGGTAACTTAATAATAGCCTTTGGATGAAGGTGCTATTTGTGACCGGTCGTAGTGACCGAGCGGTTCTAGGCGCTTCAGTCCGGAACCACGCGGCTGCTACGGTTGCAATTTCGAATCCTGCATTTAAGTAGTTCTAAGTCTAGGGGACTGATGACCTCAGATGTTAAGTCTCATAGTGCTTAGAGCCATTTGAACCATTTTTTTTGTTATTGGTGTCAGTCTTATTGCGTAGTTTCTCATTTCTTTCAGTTATCTGCTGTGCTATACTGTAGCACGTCTTACTAAGTACGGCGAAAGTCTGATCGAGCTATGTTATTTGGCAGTGACACTTCATGCAAAAGCTACTTTCGTTCTTAGTTTTGCACACCCGTGGTCTGCCACAAGGAATCCTTCCGTTCGGAGGATCGCATCGTACTCCATTGCCTGCAATTCCGACTTACTGCCTTGGCTTCACTAGACACGGTCGCTATGCTCGGAACCAAGAATCGCTGCCAGTTCGCGATAACTCAAAATGTGTCCCTAAGCGCCCTAGGGTCTGAAACTGATTATAAAATACCGAGAACAGCTGGGATCATTCCAAGCAGAATTCCTGGCATATGATGCTGACAACAAAATTGAATGTCCTGGACTACTATTTTAGGTCTGATGGCAGGCGGAAGAATTTTATTGCAGATAAGTTTTATAAAATTTTCTCGAGGCGTCAAAACTATGTAGTAGTCAACAGATGATTGTGAACAGGATAGGAGTAATTGCTCTGTTATATTCACAGAATATTTCTCAATATACGCTTATCAAAAAAAAGATTTGTGATACTTTCGTCTGTAGTGCAGATGTGTTGACGGCACTAAATTCTCAGTTGACAGGAAAGCTTGAGATTCGGTTAGGCTCCGCATGATATTTACCCAGCAAATGAACATGAACTGACGATCCTGTACACCTCCCCCTTTACAGACGCACGGATAAGGGGTATCACTCTGCTAGGTATCTGGGCACGAGAGCATTCAGGGAACTGAAGCTGCTGATAATGGCATTTATGTGGTACTGTGGCACAACGTCTCATCACCGCATCATGTTCGCATCACCGTTGAGGCGCATGGTAATGAGCCTTTGGGATGAGGGTGAGAAGCAACAATCTGTGATTGATGAAGTCAAAGTTTCGAATATCTAGTTTCTCCTACCGGCCACAGAGATGAACTGAAGAAGTTTTGACTCAACTCAGAGTAGAGCAGTGCTCTGTGTTTTATGTTTCCTCATCTGATGAAAGGATCCGCCATTGGTTGGTACTGATAGGTGTACGTCTGCTCTCTACTTCATGTGATAATACAACGCTTTACGATTGCTAATGAACAGATGCATTGGACAGGAATAATCACGGGCTACGATGGATGACATGAAACACAGTACATACGTAATAGAGGTTGTCAAATCAGTCACCTTTCAGCCCTCTAGTTTCAAAACTTATCTTATTTGACTACCAGTTTCGACGATTTACTGTGCCATTTTCAGGTCCCTGACCGACGTGTAGGAAGATTCCACCTCAGTTATGGTCAAAACAGAGGTGAGAAATACTGGTATTAGTAGATTTCTGTTTGCTTTAGCGATCACTTCAACCATCATCTGCCGATTCTGCAGATCGTGTTTTTACAATGACTTTTGAACGAGTTTGTGTGGTTTATGTGTACGTTGTTAACCGTTTGTACTCAGTTTGTAATAGCACCAGTGAAATGGGATTTTATGGTCCCATACTGTTTCCCGCCGTTTCTGTCTAGAGCATTAGGGTTGGTCGCTGATAACAGAGGTTTAATAAACACGCTCTTCCCATATTGCGGCTACTATGTGTACAGAACCTCTGCTCTGTCATCACAATAAAATTTCCCTTCACAAAGCCAGGTTCAAGTTAAACTCATAACAAATGGATTTGCTATAACTATCTGTTCCAAGTACCAACTGCATACAATGCAATACCTGGTACCAACTGGACTGTCGATTGCGTGTACAACAAACATAACAGTATTTATCATGTTGCGTAGAGGATAGACCAATTTCCATCCTCACCGATCTCTAGTATTTCGTCCAGAAAGTAACAACAGGAAAGTTAACAAAAAGACACATATATGCTTTTAAGTACACAGTATAATTTCCTTGTAACGAGCAATTACGGACGTCAGGGACGTCTCACAACACGGTATTCCGCGCCATATAGTCGTAACTGCGCTCGTTGTCAGCACAGGACACAATGCTTATTGTGGCCTACATTTTAGATACTTCTACTGTCTTTAACTATCTGGATGCATACGATCTCAATATCCGTTCGAGACATGACAATGACAATAGAGCCGAGTTTTCAGATCATTATGAGACGCTCTGTTCTTCTCTATTATTTCACTTGAGAAGAGTAACAAACCCTGGCATGTCGTAAAGGAAATCATGGAAGAGTGCCATAGCTTTTAAAGATATTAGTATTGCATTGTATGGTAAACTACTTTAATCTCAATGTGTTATTTGGTTATGAATAACAGAGACCAAAAAGAATTGTATGCTGTTACAATACATTAAGAGAATAATTGTAAAGCGATGCCACCGGCATATAGATTCCAGTTTTTACATAACAACTATAAGGGGCAGTCAAATGGGAATGAGAGAAATAGGAAAAAGTAAGTAAACTGTTCGTTATTTCAAAAGTAACCCCCTTAACTCTTAATATATTAATCCCTTTGTGCGTTAAGACGGTCATTGTTTTGATGGAAAAACGTTTGCAGCTGCCTGCGGAAACATCACTGTACTCAAGCGTGCACTTTTATATTCAAAGCCAAACGATGGCCACCAATTTGTTGGGATAGATCGGTACTGTGTGGAGGATGTTTCGAAATAACGTTCACCACATGTTGGCGGGCATTTTCTTGGCCGTCAGTTTCGACTGTGCTACCAAAGTTTCGCTAGGAAGGCCTCACAATCCTAAGCAATGTTTCGATCTCTCACCAGACGACTTCTGTAATTTTGGAGCCCCGAAGAAAGACATTGGTGCCCGTCGAAGAGGTGTACACTGGGTGCTATCATGGTTTCGTAGGCAACTTGAAGCATGTTTCCATGAAGGCATCTACGGTCTTGTCTCACAGCGGGCTACTTCTGTTAACAGTTAGTTTTGAAATAATGAACAGTTTACATACTTTTTTCCATCTGTCTCGTTTTAATTTGACTAATGAAACTACTAGGTTGGTGCATAAGCTCGTAGCGTTTGCATGTTGGTATTCCGGTTGCGATTGGTTTATTTATCGACTGTAATTTTTAATTTACAGTTCACTGTTGCTGTTTGAGTTTACATACTATCATATTGAGGTAGTACGTGGAATTGTGGACACTAGGAAATGGAGTATTAAGCGAAGAAATTGGAACATTTACGACATATACTCCTGTATGAGTTCGATAAATGGACGACAGCAGCGGAAACAGCCAGTACCATGCAAGCCATGTATGGCGTAATGACGCTGGACAGAGCGAAGCAAGGAATCGTTTTATCGTTTTAATGAGACTTTCTGCCTGAAATCTGGTTTCGCAGGACAGAGCGGATCAGGTTATAGTCGTTGAAAGGGGCCAAAATCAGTTACTGTCAGTTGCACAAAGCATACAAACTTTATTTTCCTAAAACACTTAATCACACAAGCCCTTAAAAGCATTCAAAAGCAAAACGGCTGAAGACACGAAGAGAAGTTATTAAAAATGCCTTAAGGAATACACACGGCTGAAGGCCTTACTTCAAAATATTTCACGTAAAACCTCGGTTGAAGGCCACATACTGAACAGTGAACAACTCAAGGCTTAAGGCCTGGATAACAAAGATTTCAAATGGAGCCAAATCTCTTTTTTAAAACAGTTTTCAGCAAGTCAAACTTGACAGCTTAGTTTAAGCCGGCTGAAGGCTTTATTTTAAAATTAAACCAAACTAAACTAATAGACGTCTGAAGGCCTCGCACAAGACTTCAGACTAAAATAAATCACAATCTAAAAGCAACAGAACAGTGGTGCTCAGAATTGTTCCAAGGGTCGGCCTGAGGATGTAACTCTAACGTAAAGTTAGGTGAGACAGGCAGCCAAAAGTAATATTAAATGATCGGATGGTAACCCGACCTAGGTACGGCTGAAGGACTGACCAACCACCTAACCAATTCCCTTCCCCCCGATCAATGGAACGACAACAGAAAGTGGGAGCGAGGGAGAAGATACGAGCAGCACTGCGTCTTCAAATATTGGCGCAATAACCACTCAAAAATATGAACACCACCGAAGGCTGCCGAACTACACGCCGTGCCGGACTCTCTCCCAACCAACCGACTGACAACTCCAGTGCGCAGGCAGCAATAACATTACTGCTCAGTCGAAACCACACCAGCTAGATACAGTTTCACTGGAACAATCCTAAAAGCAATCACTGTGGAACAACAAGGACGAATCACAAGTTGAGACACACAGAGAACCCATAAGCGGTCGACGACCAAATACACGTCTTCCGATGAGAGGACCGACCGAACGACCAACCAAGGTCATCCCCACTCACGTCATGTGTCTCGGCAACGGTCGTTGGCTATCCGGACCTCACTGCAGCTCTATCCCGACTCCTTGATGTCCTTTCGGAACTCGGAGACACGACCACCCGGACGCACTGGCTCGGACCCAACATGCAGAGGTAACAGTTGTCCACTGGCCACCCGACATTTCTGCACAAGGAAGGAACCGACCCACGTCCAGCAGGATGACCAACTGACGAGGCCCAGAAACGGTCAAAAGACCAAATACATATCTCCCGATGCGACGACCGACCGAACGACCAACCAACGATCGTTCCCGCTCCAGTCTCCTTCCGTCGGACAGTGCATGTGTGTCGCCAGCGGTCGGCGAGTACTGGCTGTCCGGACCTCACGGGCACTCCGTCCAAGTTGAACTTGGTTCAAATGGCTCGGAGGACTATGGCACTTAACTTCTAAGGTCATCAGTCCCCTAGAACCTAGAACTACTTAAACCTAACTAACCTAAGGACATCACACACATCCATGCCCGAGGCCGGATTCGAACCTGCGACCGTAGCGGTCGCGCGGTTCCAGACTGTAGCGCCTAGAACCGCTCGGCCATCCCGGCCGGCCCAACTGAACTGCCGACAGACCACGACCCGGAAATACTCGCGGTCGCTCCAGAGATAGTACGACAGTGCACTTATCGATAAGCGCTGCTGTTGCCACTCACGGGCAAGCAAACCAGCAAATTAGTGACGCTAGTAAACCGAATAAATAAAGGAAACAGCGGAACCGCAAAGACAAGCTGTCAAGCAATAAACGGCACGAACGCGAGCCGCGTACGGCTTACAGCCATTCGGATAAAGAGAAATTTGTGGCGCAACCTAACGAGAAGAAGGTATCGGTTGGTAGGACACATTCTCAGACATTACGGGATCACCAGTTTAGTACTGGAGGGAAGCGCGAGGGTTAAAAATTGTAGATGGCGACAAAGAGATGAATACAGAAAGAAGATTCAGAAGGAAGTATGTTCCAGTGGACACTCGGAGATGAAGACGCTTGCACGGGATAGTTCAGCATGGAGAACTGCATCAAACCAGTCTTCTGACTGAATACCACAACAAAAAAAACAACAACAACAATGCCATTGGACAGAGCACGGTAAGAAAATGGTTTTCTTCTTTTAAAGAGCATCGTTGTGACATTAGTAACCCTCTACGTTCAGGAAGACTTTCGGGGTATGATGAAGGTGGCTTAAAAGGCATTTATCCACAGTGATTCACGTCGGTGTACTCGAGAACTGGAAAATGTGATGATCTGTGATGGTTCCGACATCGTTCTGCATTTGCATGCAATGGAGTAGTTTCAAAAATCGTGTGTATTGGTATCGCATGCTCTAAGCCAAAACCACAAAAATCAACAGCTGGGCATATGTGCATCTCTGCGTGCTCTTAATCAGTTGGCTCGTGAACAATACCGACCATTCCTATCCTGTTCCCTTGGTGGTAACGAGAAATGGTGTGTTTACGGTAACGTGAGCGCCCAAACAAACCAGCAGCTCCCTTTACAAAGCCCTGCGCGTGCGCAAAAGATAATGTTTAGCGTCTGGTGGAAAAGCGACGGTACGGTGTACTACCAATTGTTTCCTCGAGGTTTAACCATCACTGCTGACATTTACTGTCAAAAACTAAGACGTCTTGCAGAAGCAGTCCAAGAACGATGATCAGAAGGACTGCATGAAGTGATGCTATTCTACGATAACGCCCAACCGTACTCTGTTAGACTGAAAAAAAGAAAAAGAAAACAAGAACCACTACGTACATAGCAGGTAGCGAAATTACAGCTGACGACAGTGTTGCAAATTGTAATACTATACAAATGTTGGATTGGGAAGTCATTTCACACCCTCCTTACTGACCTTATCTTGTGCCCACAGATTTTCATCTTTTACGCTCTCTATCAAATAGCACTCAAGGAAATTTCTTTCCGGATAAAAATGCCCTCCGAACATGGGTCGACGAATTCTTCCCCTCATAACCACGTGATGTCTACAGTCAAGGAATCGAAAAGTTAACTTAGCGTTGGCAGGCTGTTGTAGAATGTGGAGGAGACTGCATAGTGTTGTGTGTATCTGTTGTGTTTATTAAACTTATGGAAAAACGCTATGAACTTATGCACCAAACTAATATTATGTCAATCGATGCTTTGCGTAATTAAGAAGAACCATTGCCAGTATTTGTAGCTATGTAGATGCCATGGCGTTCATTCCTGCGTTAGAAACAATACAGATCACAAAAAGTTATTTAGAAAGTCCTTAAGCATTTCTTTAGTTAAAATTAGTTTTTAAACAGCAAACTATGAGATACAAATAGTAGTAGTGTAGAATCGACTCACGATATTAACGGTAATTAAATACATACCTTTGGAAGAAACAGATAATACTTAAAACCGAATCAAACGAAATTCAGAAAGTTGTATGATCACAAAATATAAGTTAAGAAATTAGTGAAGAACTTATTTAGACCGAGAAAAAGATGTCTTTCTGCATAAACTGGCAACAGACCTGAGCAACCGTCGTGAAGTCTGGAAGTATCGAGAGGCCATAGAAGATAAAGTGAGAAGAGCAGCAGAGTACCGAGAGTAAGATTGTTCCTTTTCGGACGCAGAGTCTATGACAGCTCTTTCTAATTTCGCCATAGCCGTTGTCAGTGAATTTATTTACTAATGATAAATATTGGAAAAGCTTGTTTCATTTACATGAATGTCATAATCCGCAATGTGAATGTCTTTAGTTGGGTCATAGATCTTAAGTAATGCAATATTTTCTTGTTTTAAGAGACATACTTTTTAGTAGGGGTGGTTTGCCAGATAAGCAATGCACCCAAGATTTCATGAGCTGAAAGATTTTATTTGGTTTGCTAAACATCAACAAAGACACATTTCTCATAAAGCAGAAAAGAGCTACGTGGACTGTGCAGGGGACTATCAGAGTAGAAAATATTAAAGGACATATCCTGCGGCACTGGGTATACGAAAAAATTTCTGCCTCACTGAAGTTACTCAATACACCGATCCCCTCCTGTATGATCCGTAAGAGGACCGCGGATACGTAAAGAAATTACAGCCAGCCCCTCTCCCATACACAGGGACTCACGCTTGTATAGCTACGTACAGAACAAACTGCAATCGCCGCTCCTGCCCTATTCAATAACGGCCGCAGCAAAGTATTCAGACCGCCCTCAGAAAGTACACGCTGCTGAGTGATTTCACACACGGCAGATATTGCTCTGGGCGTGACGTCACGGAGTGCGCGCGACGCCGGCGCGCCGGACACAGGGGCAATGGCGAGGCTGCAGGCCGGAGGGTGTGAGGCGGGTGTGAGGTGATTCAGGCGCAGCGGGCCGTGGCGGCTGACGGCCAGTGCTGCTCTGTGTCCTATTCTGCTCCGATCCCCTCGTATGCTGTCCGGTGGCCATTCATAGGGCGCGCCTCGATATGCCCGTCTTACGAGCTTCTTTTGCCTGAGTGATTCGGAGGAAGACGACAGGGGTGGCCGTCGCAAGAGTGTCAACACGGAAGAGGGCGTGGAAAAACACCTCACTCATAACGGAACCACACACTTTTCCGGTTCACGTCTCTAGTTTGTCCATATGAAAACCTTCGCTATTAAGAAAGATAAGTAAGAAGTTGGTTGTTCTAATAAATTGCACAGTAAAGTTTCAATAAAACCTCATAAATAACATTTGACAAGTACATTCATTGTGATTGTTTTATTCAGCTAAGTCATTATTTTTACATATTTCTACAGCAACGATATATTTCTAAAATCGTAAATTCTATTCAAAATTTAATCCGAAAGTATGTAAATGGTTACTTAATATGGTTTACACACAAACTGAGTCCGCTTAATACTTGCTAGGCGAGTTAATTAAACATTACTGTGAAACCTCTCAAAAACACGAGTTCAAAAGGTACGAATTGTTTTAGTTTATGATAGTAAGATCTGCATTCTAAGTGCTGAAAGGGTGAAGTGTACAGCCAGGAAAAGTAATCAAAGATATTAAGGATCGAATGAAACAACAACTGTTACCCGTCACTGTTTATTTATATCCACTACGCGTTTCAAAACGTTTAAATCTCCATCATCAGGTGGATTTACAGAGATAATAGACGTGTGTATTGTGCAGCGAGTCCGAAGTAACCTTTGGCACTGTCTAGTGGGAAAACAAAACACTACCCCAGAGCATGTTTTCGGGGAGTGTGCCTAAAAGTTAAATTTAAATGTGAAAATAAAACAACTGAAATAGATTGCCTCCAGTGCTCACAGTCTGTTATTGCGAGAAAGTAGCCTGTGACCACTGGCTTATTGTATTCTAGATATTTTACTTCCACTTTTACATTTACATTTAATTTTCAGCTACAAAACTCCCGAAAATCATTTTCTGAAACATCGTTTAGTTTCTCCACTACACAGTGCCACAGATTATCCTAGAGTCGTAACCCCATACACATTTGTCGTATTCACGCACACCAATACACCTGATAATGGATGTTTAGACCTTTGAAAGGCGGTGTGGATATAAATAAACCGTGATTGGAAAGAGTGAACTCGTTGTTTTGCTCCGTATCAATATCAGTCACGGTAAAGCTTAACGTAAAATTTCGCATGTCAAGATATTAAGGATGTCTCTTAACATTTCTACCATCACAGTGTCACGCATATTCACCTACACAGTGGTAAGGGACGCAGGTTAACATTGTTTATTGTCTTAAAGAATCATTCATATTTACCTGATCAACCACAAGTTTGCAAGAGCATTTGCTTTCAGGGAGGTGTTTAGGTCACAGTTATTCTCATCTCCTTGGATTTGCTCAAATCGTCCCTGAGAAGCAATTTCATGGGTCTAACACCGCACACCTTACTACGGCTAGCAGTCACGTTTTTGGCACTTATTACTGTTTACATATACAAATTCAGACAAATTTACCATTAGCCAGAATCTGAATTTACATACCGAACTAGCATTTCTCGTTCCATTGTACAACTATCAACCAATACGAATAAAGCACGTAATGTACGATGCTTTACATGCAATGACTGTTCCTTATCAAGTGTCCGTTACCACTGTTTACAGCCGAGGTCTCTACTTTTCAGCGCAATATAAGCCAACTTTCTCTCTCTCTTCAGGAAAACGATTTTACAAAATAGTCTGCGTATGCTACAACACCTCCTTTCTTGATGAATTATTCGAGCTAAAAGTATTTATTTGTCTTTGCTTTAGAGCCAGAAGGCCGCCTCTCTTACAATAAAACAGAAATTTTAAAAATCACTATACTGGCTTTATGATGACCTCATACTTGACTATATTAACACGGTACATACGAAATTGTACTACGAATGTAAATGATGAGGAACAAAGTGGTTGACCTTTAGTCACTAATTACGACATGGTGCAGGTTGAGGATAATGTGAAAGAGAAGAGAAGCTTTACGATTTCGACGTTATGTGGTGAGTTCCCTCAAGTCTCAAGAAGTGCATTATGAGTTGGTTACAGAACGTTTAAATCATTGAAAGTTATGATGTCTCTGGTTACCAAACATACTGACAGGTGTACAAGAAACCAAAGTTTAGCCAGTTATTTGACATTCCTGAAGCAATACACAGAGGAAGTTGAGGAGTTTTTAAGGCAACTGCTACACGTCGCGAAACATGTGAGGCCTACGTTAAATCTAAATCATAGCAGCAGTCAATGGATTGGCGGCGTTCAACACCACGCAAGAACGTGAAGTTGAAGCTAACACTTTCAACCCGGAAAATAACGAGTACTGTGTTCTGGGACAGGAAAGGGATGTTGCTTGTGGGTTTTTTCGCCTCATGGTGACACCACACATTCTAAGGCTTATTGTGTGACCTTAAGGAAACTGCGCTGTATAATTTGAAACAAAAAGCGTAGCGTGTTGAGTAATGAGATCGTGCCGGAACCACGCGGCTGCTACGGTCGCAGGTTCGAATCCTGCCTCGGGCGTAGATGTGTGTGATGTCATTAGGTTAGTTAAGTTTAAGTAGTTCTAAGTCTAGGGGACTGATCAACTTAGATGTTAAGTCCTATAGTGCTTAGAGCCATTTGAACCACTTTAAGGAGATCGTTTTGCTGCATGACAATGACCGTCCATACGCGGCGAATGGAACTCAAGGCTTGATCCGATCATTTGGCTGGGAACAACTCGATCACTCGGTGTACAGCCCCGATCGAGCTCCCCGTAACTGAGTTCCTGCACTCGAAGAACATCTGGATGGTCAGCGCGACGGTGATGAAGATGTCGAAACGACATCGTTGCAGTGGTTGTCTCATCAGGTCATCAGGCGGCAGATTTCTACGGGGATGGTATTGAAAAGCTGATGGTACGATACGATAAGTGTTGTAATTTTTTTTTGATCACTCTACTGACTGGTTTGATGCGGCCGCTACGAATTCCTTTCCTGTGCTAACCTCTTCATCTCAGAGTAGCACTTGCAACCTACGTCCTCAATTATTTGCTTGACGTATTCCAATCTCTGTCTTCGTCTACAGTTTTTGCCCTCTACAGCTCCATCTAGTACCATGGAAGTCATTCCCTCATGTCTTAGCAGAAGTCCTGTCATCCTGTCCCTTCTCCTTATATTCCACATATTCCTTTCCTCACCGATTCTGCGTAGAACCTCCTCATTCCTTACCTTATCAGTCCACCAAATTTTCAACATTCGTCTATAGCACCACATCTCAAATGCTTCGATTCTCTTCTATTCCGGTTTTCCCACAGTCCATGTTTCACTACCATACAATGCTGTACTCCAGACGTACATCCTCAGTAATTTCTTCCTCAAATTAAGGCCGGTATTTGATATTAGTAGACTTCTCTTGGCCATAAATGCCTTTTTTCCATAGCGATTCTGCTTTTGATGTCCTCCTTGCTCCGTCCGTCATTGGTTATTTTACTGCCTAGGTAGCAGAATTCCTTAACTTCATTGACTTCGTGACCATCAATCCTGATGTTAAGTTTCTCGCTGTTCTCATTTCTACTACTTCTTATTACCTTCGTCTTTCTCCGATTTACTCTCAAACCATACTGTGTACTCATTAGACTGTTCATTCCGTTGTAATATTAGTGGGAATCATGTAAAGAAGGAGAGTAAAGTAAATGTTTCAAGTACTAAGAAAAGTTTACTTGCCTTATACACATTTTGAAACGGTACTTACTTAAAAAAAAGACTCCTCGCATAAACATATTGCAGCTTTTTATCACTGCATTTTATTTTGTATGCGTATCATATGGGGTGTATCATAAGAAATTAATCACACAAATAATTTCATCCAATAAACATGAGTCGGCAAACAAATTGTTAGCTAGGTAATTGTGAACTTGTGGTTGCCAGCCGCTATTGACTTCTGTATGAATTATTGCCCTAGTAGGTACAAATCTGCCTGAAACGTGAACTTTTCGATGAAGCCTCCATCAAATTAGGTTTAGATTTCAAAAATGCCCCATAGTGGGGAATGATACGTGAATGATGGCGCATCGGCCCATTTTCTGGTTTTAGTCAGTTACAACACACCCTTTGACGGGCAGCTCTCTTTCTCTTCCGAATCTAAAACATCTGACTATTCAGTTTTTGCAAGTCACTGTAGACACACGGAGAAAGCAGCTGACGATATTTACAAGTTTCAAACTGCGATGGTTTGTGGACTAATTGCAGTAGAATACTGAAAAAAACCACTGTTGATATTCAAATTTTCTTTAGTTTCATTTTTTAATATCAATGGACACCTTTCTATTTAAAACTTTCTAAAATAAATATACATTCTAAAGGCAGCAGAGGATCAAGTAGGTAAAAAGACGAGGGCTAGTAGAAATCCTTGGGTAACAGAAGAAATATTGAACTTAATTGATGAAAGGAGAAAATATAAAAATGCAGTAAATGAATCAGGCAAAAAGGAATACAAACGTCTCAAAAATGAGATCGACAGGAAGTGCAAAATGGCTAAGCAGGGATGGCTAGAGGACAAATGTAAGGATGTAGAGGCTTATCTCGCTAGGGGTAAGATGGATACTGCCTACAGGAAAATTAAAGAGACCTTTGGAGATAAGAGAACCACTTGTATGAACATCAAGAGCTCAGATGGAAACCCAGTTCTAAGCAAAGAAGGGAAAGCAGAAAGGTGGAAGGAGTATATAGAGGGTCTATACAGGGGCGATGCACTTGAGGACAATATTATGGAAATGGAAGAGGATGTAGATGAAGATGAAATGGGAGATACGATACTGCGTGAAGAGTTTGACAGAGCACTGGGAGACCTGAGTCGAAACAAGGCCCCCGGAGTAGACAACATCCCATTGGAACTACTGACGGCCTTGGGAGAGCCATTCCTGACAAAACTCTACCATCTGGTGAGCAAGATGTATGAAACAGGCGAAATACCCTCAGACTTCAAGAAGAATATAATAATTCCAATCTCAAAGAAAGCAGGTGTTGACAGATGTGAAAATTACCGAACAATCAGCTTAATAAGCCACAGCCGCAAAGTACTAACACGAATTCTTTACAGACGAATAGAAAAACTAGTAGAAGCCGACCTCGGGGAAGATCAGTTTGGATTCCGTAGAAATACTGGAACACGTGAGGCAATACTGACCTTACGACTTATCTTAGAAGAAAGATTAAGGAAAGGCAAACCTACGTTTCTAGCATTTGTAGACTTAGAGAAAGCTTTTGACAATGTTGACTGGAATACTCTCTTTCAAATTCTAAAGGTGGCAGGGGTAAAATACAGGGAGCGACAGGCTATTTACAATTTGTACAGAAACCAGATGGCAGTTATAAGATTCGAGGGACATGAAAGGGAAGCAGTGGTTGGGAAGGGAGTAAGACAGGGTTGTAGCCTCTCCCCGATGTTATTCAATCTGTATATTGAGGAAGCAGTAAAGGAAACAAAAGAAAAATTCGGAGTAGGTATTAAAATCCATGGAGAAGAAATAAAAACCTTGAGGTTTGCCGATGACATTGTACTGCTATCAGAGACAGCAAAGGACCTGGAAGTGCAGTTGAACGGAATGGATGGTGTCTTGAAGGGAGGATATAAGATGAATATCAACAAAAGCAAAACGAGGATAATGGAATGTAGTCGAATTAAGTCGGGTGATGCTGAGGGAATTAGATTAGAAAATGAGACACTTAAAGTAGTAAAGGAGTTTTGCTATTTGGGGAGCAAAATAACTGATGATGGTCGAAGTAGAGAGGATATAAAATGTAGACTGGCAATGGCAAGGAAAGCGTTTCTGAAGAAGAGAAATTTGTTAACATCGAGTATAGATTTAAGTGTCAGGAAGTCATTTCTGAAAGTATTTGTATGGAGTGTAGCCATGTATGGAAGTGAAACATGGACGGTAAATAGTTTGGACAAGAAGAGAATAGAAGCTTTTGAAATGTGGTGCTACAGAAGAATGCTGAAGATTAGATGGGTAGATCACGTAACTAATGAGGAAGTATTGAATAGGATTGGGGAGAAGAGAAGTTTGTGGCACAACTTGACGTGAAGAAGGGATCGGTTGGTAGGACATGTTCTGAGGCATCATGGGATCACCAACTTAGTATTGGAGGGCAGCGTGGAGGGTAAACATCGTAGGGGGAGACCAAGAGATGAATACACTAAGCAGATTCAGAAGGATGTAGGTTGCAGTAGGTACTGGGAGATGAAGAAGCTTGCACAGGATAGAGTAGCATGGAGAGCTGCATCAAACCAGTCTCAGGACTGAAGACCACAACAACAACAACAACAACAAAGATTAATAAACTCTTTGTGTTGGCTTGGATTGTAGACTCTTCGTTAAACTTCATTTCTGTAAGACCAGCACATTTATTTCAACATTTCAGAAGTTACTGGAGTGCAACTCTTATGCTATTCTTCCAGTATAACAAGTTGATACGTAACTGAAGTTGCTAATAACTGCATAAAAACTGAACGTGAACCGCAACTCCACCGAGACAATTTCTGTTGGTGTCCAGTGAAGTTTTCTGAGTATGTTCATAGAATGGGCCTGCTGTCTCCTGCGGCTCATTTCAGAGTAATTGCATTTAGTTTCACTCCTTATTCCCATTTTTATTTTTATCTGTACTGCACTGAAAATATCTCCGCAACATTGCTAAGGTCGACGGCATGATCTGTGTATCTTGTTTGGAAACAAATTTGCGGCATTTCTTGCTACCAATACGGGTAGTGTCGACTTTTCTCTTTGGATTCGCGTTTGCGTTCAGTACTGCTCGGTTACATCTCATGTTTGATTAGGCACCGGTGGTATTTGAACCTCTACTGTGTCGATGAGTTTATTTATGAAGAGCTAACAGAAATACACAACTCGTGTAATTCACTTAACGAAACGGAAAAGCGGTGCAACGACGGTGTGCGACGGCTGTCTATCACGACACTTACAAGTAATCGAATCTTTCCGCGGTGTTACGTTTCGGTGATTACACATGACAGGCTTTTTCGCTTCTGTGGATATATTTTCACAGAAGCAAAGGTAAATGGACTAAAAAATCCAGTGTAACGTATTACTCTCTGCCCAGCCATCGGACGCCATGCCTCCGTTACATATAGAAAATATTTGAAAAGCCTTCGATTCTTTTGTCGTTTGAAGCTCGAGTACTTCATGTATAGAAAATGTTATTGCAATAGGCTTGTACAAAGAAAGTCATTTGCTGTATGTGCATGTGTACATGTGTGTGTTTGTGTCAAGACATATCCAACAGAACCGACCCCCCCTCCACACACACACACAGAGGCGCGAGTGCCTTGATAATTCAGTGGAGAATTTGGGTTGGGTGGCTTGATAGCAGAGGAGGTTAAAGGTTGCAGCTTGTGTCGGTCTTTCCTGTTAAGAAATGACAATAATTCCTTCGCATTTAGAGTGTCTCGAATATGGTAACTTTTAGTTCGACAAAATATATATGTATATATATAATGGCCTATATATTAAACTGGTCTCTCGATGGTGACGGTACAAACACTGACATTAACTGATGCTTTAGACGGCAGATGTTCCTTAATGCAGTAGTGTGCAAAGAAGAATACTGGTAGTGGGGAGACGTGCAAGTGACCTCCAGCTAACAGATCTGCAGTGACCGCTTTCGGGTTCTGGTAGAACATTTAGCATTCAGTATCGTATTACTTTAAGCATCGTGAAGGCACTACAACAAGTATTAGGTGAAAAAGCGACAGCCAATGTTTTCCAATCATATAAATGTATCTTGACGGAGATGTACCGAAAAGAGCAGCGTTATGTGACGCATGCCTCAGAGCTCCCAGTTACTACGGCAGGCAGGGTCTGCACCGTGTGTTGTTTGAAGGAGAGAGAAGGCTGGTGCTGCCGCAATATATTCTCCGCCCATCTGCGCAGAACGAGTCACACATTGACCTCCTTACTTCCACACCACTATAACGCTGATGATGTATCCTTGTAGTAAACTAAAGAGGCAAAGAAACTGGTACACCCACCTAATATCGTGTAGAGACCCCGCGTGCACGCAGACGTGTCGCAACATGACGTGGAATGAACTGGAAAAACGTCTGCAGTAATACTGGAAGGAACGGACAGCATGAATCCTGCAGGGCTCTCCATAAATCCGTAAGAGTACGAGGGGATGGAGATTTCTTCTGAGCAGCACGTTCCAAGGCATCCAAGATATGCCCAATAATGTTCATGTCTGGAGAGTTTGGTAGCCAGCGGAAGTGTTTACACTCAGAATAGTGTTCTTGGAGCTACTCTGGACGTGTGGGGTGTCGCACTGTCCTGCTGGAATTTCACAAGTCCCTTGGAATGCAAGATGGACATGAATGGATCCAAGTGACCGGACAGTATGCTTACGTACGTGTCAGAGTCATATCCAGACGTATCAGGGGTCCAATTTCAACTGCACACGCCCCACACCATTAAAGAGCCTCCACCAGCTTGAACAGACCACTGCCGACATGCAGGGTTCGCGGGCAACATGTTTCCAGTCATCACCAGTCCAATATCAATATTGACGGGCTCGGGTGAGGCGTACATCTTTGTGTCGTGCAGTCATCAAGGGTGCAAGAGTGGGCCTCCGGCTCCGAAAGCCCATATCAGTGATGTTTAGTTGAATGGTTCGCACGCTGACACTTGTTGATGGCCCTGCACTGGAATCTGCTGGAGTTTGCGAAAGGGTTGCACTTCTGTCACGTTGAACAAGTCTCTTCAGTTGTTGTTGGGCCCGCTTCTTTTTCCAGCCGCAGCAATGTCGGAAATTTTATATTTTAAGGGATGCCTGATTTCACGGTACACTCATGAAAGGGTCGTACGGGAAAATCCCCAGTTCATCGCTACCTCGGAGGTGCTGTGTTCCATCGCTCGTGCACCGACTATAACACCATGTTAAAATTCACCTAAATCTTGATAGCCTGCCATTATAAAAGCAGTAATCGATCTAACAACTGCGCCAGACACTTGTTGTCTTATACTGTATAGGCGTTGTCGACCGCAGCATCGTATTCTGTCTGTTTACATATATCTATATTTGAGTACGCATACCTAAACCAGTTTCTTTGGCGCTTTAGTGTGTGCAGCAGATAAAAGGTGATTTAGAGCTTTCTCTTCAGAACAGTCGCACGATGGAAATGTCGTAATCATCCGATAGCTCGATAATCATCGTGTGCGATGTAATGATTAAAAATGCCATCTACATCTGAACTCACATTGTGACATACTTGGTAGTATCGTTGGCATTGTTGTCTTGGCGTTGTGGTCGTGGTCTCCCCTTGTAGACTGACGGGCGCTTCAGTCTTTGTCGTACTTATCTCTGACGAGGTATGTTATCTTCAGAACGATGAACTAGTTGGCGTTCGTCTTTCTCTCCGTAAATTTCTTTCCTTGTAAGCTTGTTAGATATTTCTTTGCCTGGCGTGTTGTAATGTGCCTCTATTCAACAAGAAGCGGCGTGAGATCACTTTCTAGTTAGGCAGCATGCAACTATATTCGACCCTATAAGGTAAGCTAATGAGTGAGTGTTCCCTCTTCAAACTTTTGAGCAGGGTGATTGCAGATTTACTGTCTGCTAGAATGGTGACATGGTTGTCCCTTAATAGGGCGCATACGTTGCTTAAAATTGTTTAAATGGCTCGGAGCACTATGAGACTTAACACCTGAGTTCATCAGTCCCCTAACTAACCTAAGGACGTCACACACATCTATATCCGAAGCAGGATTCGAACCTGCGATCGTAGCCGTCGCGCGGTTCTAGTCTGTATCGCCTAAACCGCTCGGCCATCCCGGCAGGCCGCATACGTTGTAGCTGCCTCATAGTGGATGTCGGAAAAAGCTTGCTCAAACTGTCACATAAACTGGACAAGCATAAATGAATATGTACAAGAGAAGGTACCCAGTAAAACTGGCAAATCTATAATAGGTTTCAGTTTTTTGGCTTCAGAAGTGCCGATCGTACCTGAACGCTACCGCGTCTTTCCCAGCTAACGGCGGCATATGGATGCGGTAAGCTGGGGGTCATGCGGTCAGCACACTGCTGTCCAAGCCGTTGACGGCTTTGCAGACCTTGGAGCAGCTGCTTCTTAATTCACGTCACGAGAGTGAGTAGACCTATTCCGATCCCCTCACCAATGAAAAATTCCTGGCAGCACAAGGAATCTCCTGCGCATGGTAGTCACTCACTCTGGCCACTTGCAGCATGGGGGGGCCTAACTCCAATTAAATTATCTACGCTTTAGATTTTCTGAAATTCAGTCCTATATGCAAATAATTATACTGTAAATAGTTATTGTGTCACGTAGAGTGATACACGGATAAATTAAACCGCTTCCAAGCTGAGCAATGTAAACATTCATTGACTACCATAATGAAATGTTCACACTGCAGCGGAATTTACACTGATATGAAACTTCCTGGCAGATTAAAACTGTGTGCCGGAGCAAGACTCGGACTCTGGACCTTTGCCTTTCGCGGACAAGTGCTCTACCGACTGAGTAACCCAAGCGAGATTGACAACCACTTCGCATAACTTCACTTCCGGGAAAGGAAACGTCCCGATTTCGAGTATCCGTCCGGCACATAGTCTGCTAGGAAGTTTCATTCATTGACTAGATTATTGCCATCATTGAACCTCACTCCTCGGTCTGCCGGAAACAATACAAACTTTATCTAGTAAATTCTACGACCACGTTTTAACCTTGTTAATGATAGTAATCAAAACGCTTTTATAACATACACTAAATTTCTGGTTAGACTAAGCCATCCATTAAAAAAATTCATCTTACTATCGACCCGCTGACAATAAAGATGGCGTTAACAAACTCACAGTCATAAATGCAGCCTAGCCGCGTTTCACATTACGAACCTTACGTAACTTTTCCGAATACGTCGAGTGGTGACATTGCTGTTTGCTCGAAAACATGAGAATAATTAACACAGCTGTATTGAAGATGGATTTCTCTGTGGTATTTAGCAGAGGGAAGAGATTGCACAAGGAGAGAATGAAAGAGGAGTACAATCTGTAGAATAGAAGTAATAAAGGGAGCGAATGCTTAAGGGAAAATACGTCGAGGATTAAGGAAAGAATAATGAAATCTTTCTCCACTGTAAAAATGATGTCTAGATAATTATTTGGAAAAAAACGTTATGAGATGACGAATGACCACACCTGTTTGCTTAAATACAATTTGGTGCTGGATTTTTCGTAGACTCCTGGGTAAATTGTGACCGATTCGGTCAGATGGAATAGTGACGGAGTTATACAATATTTACGTCTTAACTTGGTTTGCAATGAGGCTATTAGACAAGGATCCCTCACAGGTTCTGCAGTCACCCTTCATCAGAGAAAAGTATTCTCAGTTAGTAGAGTTCACATTCAAGGAATTAAGAACATTGCGCATACCATTCGCGATTTAAGTACCAGATAACTAACTGAAGAGATTTTGTCAAACATCTCGCCATGAGTCGAATGCAAATATCCTTGCTCCTTATTCGAGCAACATTAGGGCAACTATAGCAAGATACGTCTTCAATAAAATGATTCTAGAACACTGAAGCAAAGGTGCGTCGCGACAACAAAAAAGATAACTGTTTTTCATATCAATGGAATTATGCGTGTGATAGTTTTGTCCTTACGTAAACAGGGAAATGTCCTTAATGTGTGTGCATTTGAAACTTTGCTCAACAAAATCCGTAAAAGTACATACTTCTGCGGATTACCCTTATGGAGAATTCACCACCGGTAGTCAAGGACATCCCGTTAAACTGTACAAGGCCGCATGGCGAAGTGTAAACACCGACGTCAGGAAGAAATGGATAGAAAAAACGGCTACGTTTCGTGCTATGTTGAAAGATATTATTTAATGTGAGCTATTACTTTTCTGGAAACGCACTTGATATGTGTCGCGAGTTGCTAAGGGTTGTGTATGGGTTTCCACTATGTACGCAACAAGATCGCTTCTACAGTAGAGCCTACCATTGTCAGGGGGGAAACGGTGGCCTTAACGTAATTTGTGAAATAACTTATTTTTAATGTAAGATTTCTTAATGCCTAGATGGGATATATTTTTCCATCTAAACAATTAAATAACGATAACTAGTTTCGGTTGCCTTTTACAACCATCTTCAATTCACCCGAGTCGTAAAAGAAACAGGTACAATAAATATGCAGTAAAACTATCATCATTAGCTGTAATAATGCAATTACATGTCTTCTTATAGTGGTACCACAAGAATGTCACATGTAGTTACTAACTTCATTGTGATCGAGGTTGTAAACCATTATCTCGGGGATGAGGATTATAAGAAAGACGAATGGCCAGTTGAATTAATAAAAATTGCATCAAAAGCTAATTGTTTGCGATTGTACAACAGGTGTTATAGAGAGAACAGTATATTCAATGGTTTCAATGTGCGTCAGGTAATCCATAACCTGGCTTACACGGGAATGGCCCAGCTTGGCGTATAAAATTGTCATATTTATGAAATTTGTACAAGTTGAAGAGTAAAAGTGAAATGCCAGACGCCCATCCAGCCTTACGCCACATATCGAAACTGAATGATGCACCGACCAGCCACTAAGAGAGTTCTGTCATCCAAGCTCAGTTCGAATCGATTTTGAGTCGGAATGGAGTCGTTGCTGCTCCTAGAGATGAAATTTCTGGGTACTAACTTTTTCATGACGTGTGACCACAAATCTATAACTAATTTAATCACATATTCTCTTTACTGTTACGTGCACACACAGTAAGTTAAGTTCCATATTTGCTATCATTTCTTGCTCCTGGAATTTCAATGGCCAACAAAATTCAATGCGAGTCAGGAGGAAAGGTGCTTGCTTTGAGAGAGATGGTATTAGTGGCTCTGTACAAAAGAACTTGAAAAGGAAATATGCCCTATTCCGGACGATTTCCGATGTAGAAGCGTTTATACTCTAAGAAAAGCCGACACACTATGAATGAATTATCCGAATGGGACTGAAATCCACGGATGCGATGTACCTGTACAGACAAACAATTGATTACAGTTTCAGGAAAATTGAATAATTTATTCAAGAAAAAGCACTTTACAAGCTGAGCTAGTTGTAAGTAGGCTATTTAGGGTTTTATGTTGGTAACGCCACGTAGTGCTCTGTATGAAAATCACTGACTGTGCTGTGTGCAATTTGGGGCTGGTTTGCATTGTTGGAATATTTGCCATTGTAGTGTTGGGGAGTTTGATGTAAACAGCGCGTAGCGTTGCGCAGTTGGAGATGAGCCGCCAGCGGTGGTGGATGTGGGGAGAGAGAAGCCAGAGTTTTGAGATGTTAATATGATCGGACGGGCTGGACGTGTGTCCGATATCCGTCAGAAAAAGGAAATTTGCCAAACTGGATGTCACAAATTATACATATACAGTATATTATGACTTCTGAACACTATTCAGATAAATACATTGTTTGTTCTCTATCAAAATCTTTCATTTGCTAACTATATGCCTATCAGTAGTTAGTGCCTTCAGTAGTTAGAATCTTTTATTTAGCTGGTAGTATTGGCGCTCGCTATATTGCAGTAATTCGAGTAACGAAGATTTTGTGAGGTAAGTGATTCATGAAAGGTATAGGTTATTGTTAGCCAGGGCCATTCTTTTGTAGGGATATTTGAAAGTCAGATTGCGTTGCGCTAAAAATATTGTGTGTCAGTTTAGTGTTGATCAAAATAAGTAAAGAGAGAAATGTCTGAGTACGTTCAGTTTTGGTCAGCTGTTTGAAAATCTAATAACGTAAGAAGTTTACCAGCACAGTAATTAATAAATTTTTAAAAGTGGATGTTCCATAGTCAATAACGTGTTGATCTACTTCTGGCCCTTATGCAAGGGCGCCTGTGACCCTCACTTTAGGTTGTGGTGCTGTGTGGCAGGCTGCAAGACTACACTGGACTTGTAGTACGTTTTGGAAGGTAACAGGTGACTCTGAGTTATTACATTGACAGCAATCACTTTATCTAGTAAACCTTCTAATTGAGTACCTGTCCCATCCGTCTACTATCTAATTTCGTCCTTTAACTGTGTTTGTTCTTGACAGCCTGCATTAGAGGTTATCAGAGTATCTGAATAAACCTGAACGCTTAAATAGTGTTATTGAAATGGTGGTCCTGTCATCATTTTCTGTCAGTTGTAGATGGGTGCCGGCCGTGCGGTTCTAGGCGCTTCAGTCTGGAACCGCGTGACCGTTACGGTCGCAGGTTCGAATACTGCCTCGGGCATGGATGTGTGAGATGTCCTTAGGTTAGTTAGGTTTAAGTAGTTCTAAGTTCTAAGGGACTGATGACCACAGACCCATAGTGCTCAGAGCAATTTGAACCCTTTTTGTAGATGGGTGATTAATATATGAAGACGAGATTGGTCTTTCATACATGACATGGCACAAGTTTATTGATAAAAATGGACAGAAATACATGTCAAGTAAGATGACAAAAGATAAACATGGCTTCGCAAACTCCATGTCTCGCCTCTAACTCACTGCTCAATTCATCAGCCAATGCTAATCCAAGTTAACAATATCCATCTCTTTTCAAGAGAAGTGGCCAGTCCTTGACTGGAAAAATCCGGCACAGGGACGAGGAGATGTTGTGCTCCCGACTTGTTCTTTTTTTCCATGGCCACTTTAGGCAGCATGTTATTTAAGTTTCCTCAAAGTTCTAGAATGATCAACACATTTATCATTGATGTCATTACCTGAACGCCCTGAACGTCATAGGGTGTCGGACCAGGGTCTCCAGCTAAGCCAAGAGAAGGGCTTTTGTGTTCCAACATAGATCGTTCCAAAGCCTTCATAAATGCTGCATCCTTCTAAAAGTTTTTGAGGCCTGAGACTTCCCAAAAAGCTCTGCAGGCCAAGGAATGGCACCATCTGACAACTTTCTCAGTAGTGTCCCGTTCACGGTGAACATTTAATCTCGCGAACTTTTATGACCGCCTGTCGTGTTCACAAAGGGCGTTTAAGACACTGTTGTAGCACTTTGGCTTGGTGACCTAGATTTCTCTCGCGCCGACAGCCTCAGATGTGCCTAACAGGTAGGTTCGTATAAGCTGCTTCTCCGCCCCGTCCACCAAACGCATTGTCTACCATGGGAGAAATTCTTAGGCCCAGCTTTCTGTCCCCAGTAAGCGCTTCGAGATGATCCTTTCTCTAATAGCTTCACATAGCTTTAAAGCCCCAAACATTCACAGCAAGATTTAATGTTAAATGAAAATACTGCCTGCTTATTCACAACTCCAACTTCCATCAATGTCGTTTCAGAGACATGACGTCTTGGGTGCAAAATCATCGTTAAATCGTACCTTTCAGTACAAAGAATAGTCAGACAGTGACACATCCTTTCTCAAGACGACAGTCAGGTTGGTACCACACTGCTTTCGTTGGTGTCTACAGACACTTTGGCCTGGAATCTCATTTTCTAGGGCAGAATTGACTTCGTTGATGAGCCACTTCGAATTAAACCCCAGTGACCTGCGAAGGCCAGAGTGTCACCCGACACAGTTGGTAGAGCAGTTGCCCGCGAAAGGCAAAAGTACTGAGTTCGAGTCTGGGTCCAGCACACAGTTTTAATCTGTCAGGAAGTTTCATACCAGCGCACACTCTGCTGCAGAGTGAAAATCTCATTCTGGAAACATCCCCCAGGCTATGGCTAAGCCATGTCTCCGTAATATCCCTTCTTCAGGAGTGCTAGTTCTGTAAGGCTCGCAGGAAGGCTTCTGCAAAGTTTGGAAGGTAGGAGACGAGGTACTGGCAGAAGTAAAGCTGTGGGGACGGGGCGTGAGTCGTGCTTGGGAAGCTCAGTTAGTAGAGCACTTGCCCTCGAATGGCAAAGTTCCCAAGTTCAAGTCTCGGTCCGGCACACAGTTTTAATCTGTCAGTAAGTTTCATAACAGCGCATACTCCGCTGCAGAGTGTAAATCTCACACTGGAAATCAGTAACAGCTTGCACTGTACGTGCTTGAGCATTGCCCGGAAAAATGATGGTCAGGTTCTGCAGAAAGTGTCATCACTTCTGTCTCTATGCTGTTAATTTTTGGAACACAACCTACGACCAGCTTAGAGAAAGAAGTGGTGACACTTTCTGCAGAACCTGACCATCATTTTTGCGGACAATGCTCAAGCGCGTACAGTGCAAGCTGTTACTGATTTGTTTGACTGATGGGGCTGCTAAGTGCAATGCCACCTACTGCACTTCCCTGACGTAAGCCGACGTCAGTTCAACTCGATTTCTAAACTGAAGGAAACACTTCACGGTATTCGCTTCAGAAATGCTACAAATTTGTCGGGCAATAGACCGCGCCGCTCGAACTGTCAATACAGCGGTCACTGCTAAGAGTATCCTACGACTTCCACATCACTGGCAACGGGTTATACACAATGCTGGTGACTACTTTGATGGTCAGTAAAACTTTGAAATTCTTACCTATCTTGTACGAGCTTTAAATAAATAGTTGCCACTATTAAAGTTCCAAAACTCTTTTTTTCGCATTTGGAGCGGAAAGTCAGTGATTGAAACTTCTTGAGAATATACCGCAACAACAAAAAATGACTTTGTTTTAACGATATCTACCATAGATCTCGTATCATATCCGTTACACTCCCTCCTCTCGTTAATACAAACCGTGCTGACCTTCTCTGAACTTTTTCAGGGTAGTCCATTGGCCCTACCTGGTTAAGACCCCACGCCTCACAGAAGTATCCCAAAAGATGACAGACAAGCATAGTGTAGGCAGCCTCCTTAGCAGAGCTGTTGCCTCTTCTAAGTGTTCTGCCAATAAAACGCAGTCTCTAGTTCGCTTTCCCCACAACATTTTCTATGTGTTTTTTCCAGTTTAAGGGCTTCGTAATTGTAATTTCCATGAATTTGGTTGAATTTACGACTTTTAGAATCGACTGATTTATCGTGTAACCGAATTTTAATGGATTTGTCTTAGCACTCTTGTAGACGACCTCAAACTTTTCATTATTTAGGGTCGACTGCCAATTTTAGCACCATACATACCTCTTTTCTAAACCTTTTTCTATTTGGCGAAGAGTTCTCGGGCTTCCAGCCGGGTGGCGGTGTCTTCAAACTGAGACGTTTCGACGAGTGACATACTCGTCAGGGACGAAGGCTATCAACTGAGCGCGGCCTGGAATCCAGCATTAGCTGCAATACGCCAGGAACGCAACAAGAACCGTCCAGCTCACGAGACGCGATCAGAATGCTCTGACGGAGACACAAACGGCGCACCCACTTCCCCCTCCACCCCACCCGCGGCTCCACTGGACCCAGCCCCCGCGGCCAGGTGGCGGGGGGGCACATCGCAGGTATAAAGGGACCGGCACCCGCAAAGTCTCGGCACTTCTCCAGTAGATGATGAGTATGTCACTCGTCGAAACGTCGCAGCTTGAAGACACCGCCACCCGGCTGGAAGCCCGATAACTCTTCGCCAGCTGTATACGCAGGGAAAGCATACATTCACACTTTTTCCATTTGTTTCGATGTTATGATGACTTCACTACACTATAAACTACAATACCAACTAGAAACTACCTAAGACGGCTGTTCAGATCGTCTCCTAAATCGCTTATACAGATAACTAACACCAGAGAGTCTGTAATGGTACTTTGGGGAATGCAAAACATCACTACTGTTTTACTCGAGGACTTTCCGTCAATTACTATGAACTGACAGGAAATCACGAACACAGTAGCATAACTGAGATGATATACCAAAAGCACGCAATTTGATTGCAAGCCGATTGTGACGTACGGTGTCAAAAGCCTTCTGGATATCTACAAATATGGAATCACTTTGAAATCCCTTGTCGATAGTTCTCAACACCTCGTGTGGGAAAAGAGCTAGATGTGTTTCACATGACCAATGTTTTCTAAATTCTTGTTGAATGTATGTCAACAGCCCGTTCTCTTCCATAATATATGTTCTTCCATAATATATGTTCGAAAATCCTGCGAAGTGTCGACGTTAATGATATGGGCCTGTAATGTAGAGGCTTACTCCTGTTGCCTATCTTGAATACTGGTGTGACCTGTGCAACTTTCCAATCTTTTGGCATGGATCTTTCGTCGTGCGAGCTGTTATATATGCTTCTTAAGTACGGAGATATTTAATCAGAATACTCCAAAAGGAACCTAATTGATATTCATTCAGAGAAAATCTACTTCTAAGTTAGTGAGTTACTCATGTTGGCGGCTATTTTTGATTAGACCTTAGGAATATTTACTTCGTCTTCTTTGGTGAAGGAATTTCGGAAGGCCTTGATTAGTAACTCTGCTTTAGCAGCATTGCCATCGATAATATTTCCATTGATAAAGCGAAGAGAAGGCATTGTTTGCGTCTTCTGCTGGCATACTTTACATACGATCAGTATCTCTTTGGATTTTCGAGACAAAGTTTCGTTGTGAAAACTGTTATAGGCTTATCACATTGAAATCCGAGCTAAATTTTGAGTTTCTGTAAAAGATCGGAAATCTTGGGGATTTTAAAATCGTTTGACTTTATAGAAGGATCCCGGGTTCGATTCCCGGTCGGGTTGCGGGTTTTCTCTGCCCTGGGACTGGGTGTTTGTGTTGTCTTCATCATTTCATCATCATCCTCATCATTGGTGACAGTGTCCAGATTGAACTGTGAAAAAAAATTGGACTGCGAACAAATTGGGACTTTGTACGGGAGTTGATGACCGTGCAGTTGAGCGCCCCACAAACCAAATATCATCATCATAGCTTGAATTTGTCTTGCGTTGTTTTTGCAACTGTGTTCTGACCTAGTTTCTGAACCGTGGGGGTTCAGTTCCGTCGTTTGTTAATTTATTTCGCATAAATCTCTCATTTATTTGAATTTAGGCCATATCCGGTCTACACTTGCATTGTCAGTTTGGAAGATGTGGACATCGTCTCTCAGGAAGACGTGAAGCGAATATTTATCCGCTTTCGTGAATAGGGATGTTTTCATTTATTTGTGGAGAATTTGGGAGTTCGGTATTCAGTCTCGCTACGACAACCCTATGTCCACTAACCCTTTATCCATTTTGATGCTCGTTATTACGTGAAGTTTTTTGTTGCTAAGACGGCAAGCGTATTCTCACAATCGTTCAGTATTGGAGTTGGCTCATGAACTAATTACTCGAAATAATTTTCAGAGAATGCGTTTAACACAATTTAGGCTGATGTTTTATGGGTATATTCGGATCGAAACACGTATTTTCGCCCACATTTGGAGGGTAAATTTAAGTAACTTCTGACTGCAATTGTATGAGTCAGATACGTGTTTGAAATTAAAGTTTTCTTTGAACGTTTCAGCAAGTGTATCATCACAATTTGGAGGTCGGTAAAGAGATCCGATTATTATTTTGTTCCGGTTTCCAATCCATAATAACTCACAGGAACTATGTATCTCAATTTACAAGATAAACTACTTCTAACAGCAACAAACACGCCACCGCCAACTATGTTTCGTCTATCCTTTCTTAACACCGTTAGATCCTTCGCAAAAATTTCGGCTGAACTTATCTCCAGATTTCAGTGTCAATAACAATTTGAGTATCAGTGCTTCCTCTTAGCACTTGGAGCTCTGGTACTTTCCCAACATCGCTACGACAATTTACAAATGTCATACTTTGGTTCCTAGATCTGCGTTCTTCCTATGTTCGACCTGTACCCTTTGAGACTGAAGCCCGTTCTTTGTTTTCCAGAGGCCCTCAACCTAAAAAGATATGTCAGTCCACACCACACAGCTCCCGTTACTCGTGTACCCACCCCTGCGTGTAATGGTCTCCTAACCTATTCTCTAGAACCAAAAACCCACCACCGTACGGCGCAGGTCCAGGAATCTGCAACCTACGCGGTCGCGGAAGCGTCTGCCTCATATTTAGACCCTCCAGTCGGCTCTGTACCAGAGATCCACAATCGATTCCATCGAATATGCTGCAAATGATAGACTCAGTATCTCACAAGCGTGACTGGCAGCCTTTACCGTTTCTGATAGCCATTCGAAACCGGAGAAAGTCTCTTGCGATCCAAAGTGACGCACATCATTCGTACCGAAGCGAGCGACCACCCGTAGTTGGCTGCACCCTGTGCTTCACACGGCATTCGGAAGAACCCGTTCCACGTCTGGAATGACTCCACACGGTACGCACACGGAGGGCAAACTGGCTTTCCTCCCCCCTTGGCAGCCATGTCCGTAAGGGACCTCGTAACGCACCTAACATTGGAGCTCCCTACTACCAATGGCAATATGTCCTGGGCTTACTTTTCAGCAGGATAACGCCCACACAGGATGAGACTTTCTACTACTTGTATTCGCGCTTGCCAAACCCTACCTCAACCAGCAAGTTCGCCAGATATCCTCCCAACTGAGAACGTTTGGAGCATTACGGGCCGGGCCCACCAATCAGCTTGGGATTTTGACGTTCTAATGCGCCAACTGGACATATTTTGACACGATACCCCTCGGAAGAATATCCAAAATTTTGACAATCAATACCAGGTCGAATAATTGCTTGTTAAAGAGCCAGAGGTGCTCCAAACTCGTTATTTACTTGTTCAATTTGTAAAGCTCATTTTTTTATTAAACCATCTACCTTTTCTAAAATCGTAATCATTTGTTTGCCTCTCTATCCACGTCACCCATTCGGATGATTCCTTCGTGGTGCGTCTTTTTTTTTCCTTTGTGTGTAATATCATTTTCGTACGTTTTCTTGAGTAACTCAAAATCCGCACCGTCCAGCACAAACGTGTCACAGCACCAAATTAAAATATATGAAATATTCTACAAAAAAGGTTTTGCAAAAAGAGCGTGTGAGTGTTTAAGTGCTGTAGCTTAGGTAGTTTCTGTAGGTCAGTTTGAGGCGGTTTCCCGTCTTGGAAGACGACAAGTGTCCTATATGAAATTATTCGTCTCTACTTCCTCTGCATTGCTGTGGTACATTGTAACTCTGTGACCAAAATGGTACTGAAACAGAGGATGACAGACTAAAGGACGAAATACTAAATGTCTTTTTCCAAAGTAGTTTTACAGAGGAAGATTGCACTGTAGTTCCTTCTCTAGATTGTCGCACAGATGACAAAATGGTAGATATTGAAATAGACGACAGAGGGATAAAGAAACAATTAAAATCGCTCAAAGGAGGAAAGGCCTCTGGACCTGATGGGATACCAGTTCAATTTTACACAAAGTACGCGAAGGAACTTGCCCCCCTTCTTGCAGCGGTGTACCGTAGGTCTCTAGAAGAGCGTAGCGTTCCAAAGGGTTGGAAAAGGGCACAGGTCATCCCCGATTTCAAGAAGGGACGTCGAACAGATGTGCAGAACTATAGACCTATATCTCTAACGTCGATCAGTTGTAGAATTTTGGAACACGTATTGTGTTCGAGTATAATGACTTTTCTGGAGACTAGAAATCTACTCTGTAGGAATCAGCATGGGTTTCGAAAAAGACGGTCATGTGAGACCCAGCTCGCGCTATTCGTCCACGAGACTCAGAGGGCCATAGACACGGGTTCACAGGTAGATGCCGTGTTTCTTGACTTCCGCAAGGCGTTCGATACAGTTCCCCACAGTCGTTTATTGAACAAAGTAAGAGCATATGGACTATCAGACCAATTGTGTGATTGGATTGAGGAGTTCCTAGATAACAGGACGCAGCATGTCATTCTCAATGGAGAGAAGTCTTCCGAAGTAAGAGTGATTTCAGGTGTGCCGCAGGGGAGTGTCATAGGACCGTTGCTATTCACAATAAACATAAATGACCTGGTGGATGACATCGGAAGTTCACTGAGGCTTTTTGCAGATGATGCTGTGGTGTATCGAGAGGTTGTAACAATGGAAAATTGTACTGAAATGCAGGAGGATCTGCAGCGAATTGACGCATGGTGCAGGGAATGGCAATTGAATCTCAATGTAGACAAGTGTAATGTGCTGCGAATACACAGAAAGATAGATCCTTTATCATTTATCTACAAAATAGCAGGTCAGCAACTGGAAGCAGTTAATACCATAAATTATCTGGGAGTACGCATTAGGAGTGATTTAAAATGGAATGATCATATAATGTTGATCGTCGGTAAAGCAAATGCCAGACTGAGATTCATTGGAAGAATCCTAAGGAAATGCAATCCGAAAACAAAGGAAGTAGGTTACAGTACGCTTGTTCGCCCACTGCTTGAATACTGCTCAGCAGTGTGGGATCCGTACCAGATAGGGTTGATAGAAGTTATAGAGAAGATCCAACGGAGAGCAGCGCGCTTCGTTACAGGATCATTTAGTAATCGCGAAAGCGTTACGGAGGTGATACATAAAGTCCAGTGGAAGACTCTGCAGGAGAGACGCTCAGTAGCTCGGTACGGGCTTTTGTCAAAGTTTCGAGAACATACCTTCACCGAAGAGTCAAGCAATATATTGCTCCCTCCTACGTATATCTCGCGAAGAGACCGTGAGTATAAAATCAGAGAGATTAGAACCCACACAGAGGCATACCGACAATCCTTCTTTCCACGAACAATACGAGACTGGAATAGAAGGGAGAACCGATAGAGGTACTCAAGGTACCCTCCGCCACACACCGTCAGGTGGCTTGCGAAGTATGGATGTAGATGTAGATGAAGATGTAAACAATGACTATGTTTGAATAACACAGAAAATAAATTACAATTCACATTTAATGTCTTCTACCAAGGAAACCATTAGGATTAGACAGTATGCCCATATGAAGTACGTTTTTCTTCAGAATCACTAATACTTTCACCCGTCGAATAATGTACCTTTCCTCCTAACTCATTTTATATAACAGGCTTGTGGTCTAATTTAGCAAATGATCATCTGCTTCTAACGGCCGATCTTGCCAGCATAAATAATCGGTAATCTACGGAGATGTTATACTGTTTCGACGCATCGGTCACTGTATTCAAGTATCAAATTAGCGATGTTTTATGTGGAAAATCACACAGTAGATATAAAGTAGTAAACTGAAGACCCATAAGGGATAATTACGAGTATTTCTGCCAAAGACGGAATCAGCACACGTAGTGATCTACTCGTATTGCACGATGCGCATCACGCTGGCTTGCGAGGCAGGCGTGACGATGATTTGCGACAGTTGGTCTGGCGCTCCGGCAAGCATTAATCTGATTCATACTCAGTTTCCCACACTTTTTTTTAGGAAAATGCTTGTTCTATGCCCAGTATCCCCGTCGGAAAATACGATACAGTAAGTTTTAAAAGACGGGAGCACACAGAACATAGTTTACGCTATCCACAGACGGGTGGTGCACACATTGCTCCTGTAAGGTGACGAACGAGTGATGCGATAGGAAGATCGTCATCCAAAGAGTCGAAAAAATTATATTTTCCATATCGTGGGTACAGAGGACCCATACGTTGGTTAGACCCAACCTCCTGAAAGGGAGATACATCAGCAAGTATAGTAATTAGAAACTCATTTACCGTAGTGACGAATGATCTTGAGGAGAAGAGGAACCAAGCAAAGAGAAAAAAATTCCTTGCAACTCTGAAAGAAATATCACCACGACACAACACAAATGTGAAAGGTATAATCTAGCAGCGAGTAGCATAACTTACTACCAAGGCAGTACAGCAAAAAATGTATTCCCTATGTACTTTCTGTAAATTGTTTCCATATACCCAAGATACGTTCCATTTGGAAAGGTATGTTACGTACCACCTGAGGCAGGATTGTTTACTGTTTGCTATTATTCTTCGAGAAGATTGTCTTGTCTGTCTTGGTGTTCTAGATTCGGAAATTGAATTGCACTCTTGTTATTTTCGCACGATTCATAGAAAAATTGTATTCAGACGTTATGTCCGTTAAGAGTCGGACGTGTGAAGACAAGGAGAAATAGCGTGGCGCGGTCGCCTGGAAACAGACGAGGCGCCGCCAAATCGCGGTCCCCGCCGATAAGAACGTAATTAAGGAGACTATTGTCCGGGGACAAGAAGGCGCTGGAGGCGCTGGAAGGACTCGTCTCCCCCTGGAGCACGGCCTCTTCATTTTTCCCTTTTCCCGTGTTCTTTCCGGAAACATAAAACGAAATAAGGGTTCCAGATAAGAGGAGGGGAAGAAGTTTGCTGTTGTCCGCGGTCGCTCCTGGAGAGATACGGAGCCAGATAGCGCGGCCGGCCTCTCCAGCGCTCCAGCGCTGCGCTCCACTTGCTTCTGCTCCGTGGCTCCCATTGTAATTACCGCAGCCGCATCTCGACGTTCGCAAGAAGGTCCTGTTACCGGCGAGCGCGGCTGCAGTGGGAGACCTTCAGTTTTCTCTGTATCACTTCTGGTTCCCGTTAATAGGGTACCACTTTCGGTGCGCTTACCGTACTCAACTCTACATCCTGAACACAATAAAAAGAAATTCACGGAAGTTTTCCTAAAACACGAACTTGTCAGAAACTTTATTTCTAGCGCTCTCAAGCGTTCAGAAGAAGCTCGTGTAAAATAATGAAAGAAGAACTCCAAGATTCAACACATGTTTCCTTAATTACCATAGAACTGTAACGTAAATACTCTACGAGTTGCAGTGCGTCAATGATAGAGTTGCTCAGGGGAAATTGCAACCAGTCAAGGAACATATTATTGTCTCCTACATATGTACCACTACCCTAAAATTAGTGAAATCTGAGGGGATACAGAGATTTTACTCTTTATTTGTCATTAAGGTTTGCCGTCTGGTGGTTATGGCAAACCGTGCTAACTCATACAGATAAAAAATAAAAGTGTGCTATAATTTCAGAACACGGGATAATCTCATCTGAAATAGTACAATTAACAACATTCTTTCTGGTTCCCAGGCGCGCAGTTGTCCTTGATCCAATGATGTCTAACAATCATCATACAACTTATCTCGTAATCTGATATTTCCTTTGTTTTTGCTTATTATTTATAAATTTAATGTTATGAAACAACATCATTCGTATATCCTGATGGCTAAGGTATATATCAGTATCAGTGCATAATATCAGCACGCTGAAGAAACGTGACAACCGAGATCAGCTCCACAGAGGAATTTCGTTCATCACATCTCCTACGCTCTGCTTTCTCGATCTGACGCTATCTAAATTAAATTTTTCGGGCTCACTACTTGCAGAACATAGACCTGTTATAGTAGTTAGTTTCTTGGGAAAGGCACGGAGAATCAAACAACACATTCCTGGCGCGCTATAACGGATTCATATCAACTAGAAAATATTTAAGTGAATTAATTTACTTTTGGTAGTTTCTTATGGTGTTTAATTTATTTGTGGATAACTAAGTTTATAGAAAGTCAATACACTTCTCTGTGTTTCTTTGATCTCCTACACACCCCCACTTACTCCGTCCATGGTTAATGTTGTTCTCGTCTTTGTGATCCGTCCTCTGGTGTTATCTCCTTTACATTTCCCTGTGGTTCAGCTGTACTACTCCTTTTCGTCGATGTAGCCTTGTTTCCTCTCGCGTTCTTAGAATGTCACTTCCTAAAGCTCATTGCCACTTGAAAGGTACAGTATTAATTTTATAACTTCAGACACAGTTCCCTCAACACTTCACTCAATACCATATCCACAACTATGTCACGTACAGCTATTTATCTCGAAAAGCACCATTATTCCTCTGTACATTACACACTCCATAGTGGTACACTGACGTGGTTGAAAATTCACAAAGTCTCATACATCAATGTTTCACTTTTTAATACTTTTCAGGTACGTTTGACATGGTCTGCGACGAGACGAGACTTTATAAAGTAGACGAACAGCCAAGATGGAAGACAGACAATGGCCAGTAATCTCTCTTTGTTGTTAGGAATGAATTTGTAACACCGCCAACCCCTTCGCGCCCCCCGCCCCAACTCCCAACCTCAGTCTCACTGCTTTTCCACGGTTCTTACCAGTCTCATATAAACCTGTTTCTTATTTTCTTGTCTGTAATTTCTTATCAGCTATCACTCACAATGTCAAAGACACTCTACGCAGCCTCTGAACCAGTACACAGTTTCTCTATATCTTACGATGTACTGAATGGAACACATTCCTAATACCATTGTGAGGACATTTCCTGGTGTTGTACGACAGGTCCCGTTGTAACATCTTCGCAAGTGTTGCCTCTCAGTCCATGAGTCCGTACACCATCTCAATATGTCATGACATCAGAGAGAATGTGATATTTTCTACGTAGCTGTGATGAGTATTTAAATCTGTTCTTTGCTATATTAGTTATTTTTGTATTATGGGTGGAGCATTGGCAGTGACATGTTAAGCATGAGCTAGTATGCAAGGTTCCGCCGGTCGCGGTGGTCTAGCGGTTCTGGCGCTGCAGTCCGGAACCGCGGGACTGCTACGGTCGCAGGTTCGAATCCTGCCTCGGGCATGGGTGTGTGTGATGTCCTTAGGTTAGTTAGGTTTAAGTAGTTCTAAGTTCTAGGGGACGTATGACCTAAGATGTTGAGTCCCATAGTCCTCAGAGCCATTTGAACCATGCAAGGTTCCACCCAGCGAACGATCTATCATCCAATACTAATCGCAGAAATTCTCGTTATTATTAGTCTCCCATTTAACAGTCTGCGGGCTGGTTTATGAGAGTCATCTTTTAGTTTATTTTCAAAACAATATTTATGTAGTGTTTCTAGTCTGGTCTCAGCCCTGCCTTCTATATATGTATACACCTTCCAGTGACGCTGATAAGTTCTTTTATATCACCTTCTTCTGATGCAAAAGTCATTACGTAATTGGTGCTAGCTCTCAAAATATAGGTCGCAAAATGGAGCCTGTGGACATACTTTTGTTACTGTTTACTGCATAACTTGGTAGACAATTAAGTTTGATCTGCCCATTCTTACAATAAGACCTTAAATTTTTGTTCAAAGCAGTCAGCAACTGCACATCACATAGTGTCAAATACAAGAAACAACACCACAGATAATGTAAAACTCCTAAGATGTGCACTATTAATCACTTACGTGTCTTCTGTATGTTTTACAATGCTCATTGTTTATTTTACCTTCCTTGTTGCAATTCTCCTTTCCGAAATCAGTACAGGGTTTTATTGCGTTCCTACTTTATTTTACATCTACATCTACGTTTATACTCCGCAAGCCACCCAACGGTGTGTGGCGGAGGGCACTTTACGTGCCACTGTGATTACCTCCCTTTCCTGTTCCATTTGCGTATGGTTCGCGGGAAGAACGACTGCCAGAAAGCCTCCGTGCGCACTCGAATCTCTCTAGTTTTACATTCGTGATCTCCTCGGGAGGTATAAGCAGGGGAAATCAATATATTCGATACCTCATCCAGAAAAGCACCCTCTCGTAACCTGGATAACAAACTACACCGCGATGCAGACCGCCTCTCTTGCAGAGTCCGTCACTTGAGTTTGCTAAACACTTCCTAACGTTATCACGCTTACCAAATAACCCTGTGACGAAACGCGCCGCTCTTCTTTGGATCTTCTCCATCTCCTCCGTCAACCCGACCTGGTACGGATCCCACACCGATGAGCCATACTCAAGTACAGGGCTATTACAAATGATTGAAACGATTTCATAAATTCACTGTAGCTCCATTCATTGACATATGGTCACGACACACTACAGATACGTAGAAAAACTCATAAAGTTTTGTTCGGCTGAAGCCGCACTTCAGGTTTCTGCCGCCATAGCGCTCGAGAGCGCAGTGAGACAAAATGGCGACAGGAGCCGAGAAAGCGTATGTCGTGCTTGAAATGCACTCACATCAGTCAGTCGTAACAGTGCAACGACACTTCAGGACGAAGTTCAACAAAGGTCCACCAACTGCTAACTCCATTCGGCGATGGTATGCGCAGTTTAAAGCTTCTGGATGCCTCTGTAAGGGGAAATCAACGGGTCGGCCTGCAGTGAGCGAAGAAACGGTTGAACGCGTGCGGGCAAGTTTCACACGTAGCCCGCGGAAAATTGGCTCATGCCACTACTGGAGACCGACAGCGCCGACTTCATCTTTCAACAGGATGGTGCTCCACCGCACTTCCATCACGATGTTCGGCATTTCTTAAACAGGAGATTGGAAAACCGATGGATCAGTCGTGGTGGAGATCATGATCAGCAATTCATGTCATGGCCTCCACGCTCTCCCGACTTAACCCCATGCAATTTCTATCTGTGGGGTTATGTGAAAGATTCAGTGTTTAAACCTCCTCTACCAAGAAACGTGCCAGAACTGCGAGCTCGCATCAACGATGCTTTCGAACTCATTGATGGGGACATGCTGCGCCGAGTGTGGGAGGAACTTGATTATCGACTTGATGTCTGCCGAATCACTAAAGGGGCACATATCGAACATTTGTGAATGCCTAAAAAATCTTTTTGAGTTTTTGGATGTGTGTGCAAAGCATTATGAAAATATCTCAAAGAATAAAGTTATTGTAGAGCTGTGAAATCGCTTCAATCATTTGTAATAACCCCGTGTAGGTCGAACGAGTGTTTTGTAAGCCACCTCCGTTGTTGATGGACTACATTTTCTAAGAACTCTCCCAATGAATCTCAACCTGGTACCCGCCTTACCAACAATTAATTTTATATGAATATTCCACTTCAAATCGTTCCGCTAGCATACTCCTAGATATTTTACAAAAGTAACTGCTACCAGTGTTTCTTCCGCTAGCATATAATCATACAATGATGGATCCGTCTTTCTATGTATTCGCATTACATTACATTTGTCTATTTTAAGGTACAGTTGCCACTCCCTGCACCAAGTGCCTATCCGCTGCAGATCTTCCTGCATTTCGCTGCAATTTTCTAATGCTGCAACTTCTCTGTATACTACAGCAACATCCGCGAAAAGCCGCATGTAACTTCCGACACTATCTAGTAGGTCATTTATATATATTGTGAAAAGCAATGATCCCATAACACTCCCCCGTGGAACGCCAGAGGCTACTTTAATATCTGTAGACGTCTCTCCGTTGAGAGCAACATGCTGTGTTCTGTTTGCCAAAAACTCTTCAATCTAGCCACACAGCTGGTCTGATATTCCGTAGGCTCTTACTTTGTTTATCAGGCGACAGTGCGGAACTGTATCGAACGCCTTCCGGAAGTCAAGGAAAATGGCATCTACTTGGGAGCCTGTATCTAATATTTTCTTGGTCTCATGAACAAATAAACCGAGTTGGGTCTCACCGGAATACATGTTGATTCCTACAGAGTAGATTCTGGGTTTCCAGAAACGACATGATACGCGAGCAAAACACATGTTCTAAAATTCTAAAACAGATCGACGTCAGAGATATAGGTCTATAGTTTTGCGCATCTGCTCGACGACCCTTCTTGAAGACTGGGACTACCTGTGCTCTTTTCCTCTAGATACTTGCGGTACACGGCTGTTAGAAGGGGGGAAGTTCTTTCGCGTACTCTGTGTAGAATCGAATTGGTATCCCGTCAGGTGCAGTAGACTTCCGTCTGTTGAGTGATTTCAGTTGCTTTTCTATTCCTTGGACACTTATTTCAATGTCAGCCTTTTTTTCGTTTGTGCGAGGAATTAGAGAAGGAACTGCAGTGCGGTCTTCCTCTGTGAAACAGCTTTGGAAAAAGGTGTTTAGTATTTCAGCTTTACGCGTGTCATCCTCTGTTTCAATCCCATCATCATCCCGGAGTGTCTGAATATGCTGTTTCTAGCCACTTACTCATTTAACGTAAGACCAGAACTTCCTAGGATTTTCTGTCAAGTCGGTACATAGAATTTTACTTTCGAATTCAATGAACGCTTCACGCATAGCCCTCCTTACGCTAACTTTGACATCGTTTAGCTTCTGTTTGTCTGAGAGGTTTTGGCTGCGTTTAAACTTGCAGTGAAGCTCTCTTTGCTTTCGCAGTAGTTTCCTAACTTTGTTGTTGAACCACGTTGGGTTTTTCCCGTCCCTCACAGTTTTACTCGGCACTTACCTGTCTAAAACGCATTATACGATTGCCTTGAACTTTTTCCATAAACACTCAACATTGTCAGTGTCGGAACAGAAATTTTCGTTTTGATCTGTTAGGTAGTCTGAAATCTGCTTTCTATTACTCTAGCTAAACAGATAAACCTTCCTCTCTTTTTTTATATTCCTATTTACTTCCATATTCAGGGATGCTGCAACGGCCTTATGATCACTGATTCCCTGTTCTGCGCTTACAGAGTCGGAAAGTTCGGGTCTGTTTGTTATCAGTAGGTCCAAGATGTTATCTCCACGAGTCGGTTCTCTGTTTAATTGCTCGAGGTAATTTTCGGATGGTGCACTTAGTGTAATGTCACTCGATGCTCTGTCCCTACCACCCGTCCAAAGCATGTGAGTGTCCCAGTCTATATCTGGTAAATTGAAATCTCCACCTAAGACTATAACATGCTGAGGAAATTTATGTGAAATTTAATCCAGATTTTCTCTCAGTTGTTCTGCCGCTAATGCTCCTGAGTCGGGAGGTCGGTAAAAGGAGCCAATTATCAACCTTGCTCGGTTGTTGTGTTTAACCTCCACCCATAATAGTTCACAGGAACTATCCATTTCTACTTCGCTACAGGATAAACTACTACTGATAGCGACAAACACACCACCTCCGGTTGCATGCAATCTATCCTTTCTAAACACCGTCTGTGCCTTTGTAAAAATTTCAGCATAATTTATCTCTGGCTTCAACCAGCTTTCCGTACCTATAACGATTTCAGCTTCGATGCTTTCTATCAGCGCTTGAAGTTCCGGTACTTTACAAATGCAGCTTCGGCAGTTTACAATTACAATCCCGATTTCTGCTTGGTCCCCACATGTCCTGACTTCGCCCCACACCCTTTGAGGCTGTTGCCCTTTCTGTACTTGCCCGAGGCCATCTAACCTAAAAAACCGCCCAGTCCACGCCACACAACCCCTGCTGCCCGTGTAGCCGCCTCCTGCATGTAGTGGACTCCTGAACTATCCAGCGGAACCCGAAACCCCACCACCCTATGGCGCAAGTAGAGGAATCTGCAGCCCACACGGTCGCAGAACCGTCTCAGTCACTGGTTCAGACCCTCCACTCGGCTCTGTACCAAAAGTCCGCAGTCAGTCCTGTCGACGATACTGCAGATGGTGAGCTCTGCTTTTTATAGGTATACACGTCGACAGGACTTTACCGGTCTGGCCTTGTTCATGAGGATGGCCACCTGCGCTAATTTCAATGGGTGAGTGATTCTGCGTTGCAATAGAGACACGTTGAATTTGTCAAGTATGGCGTAGTTCTGTCTTCCATTGCTAGAAACAGTTCGATCTTTATGCAGTATGCCCAGGCCTCCTTTGTTTTTAAATTGACGTTTAGGCATTCATACTTCTTCTCGAATAAACGAAGGTACTGAAGCATACATTTCTCGTCACAATTGTTTAATTATCATCATTATGCTCTATATCATCTGGCTGCATTTGCATAAGTTGCGTCGCCAGTTCTTCCTAGCCTTTCTTGGATCTACGTCTTTTAATATGAGGGTAAACAAAAGTGTTGGCGTTATAATTTTGCTGCCCATTGATGTAAAATATGCACTCCAGAAATTTACAGTGATTTCATTTGAAAAACAGTTCAGCCACCAACCATTGCGCACTTTTTCGGTTTTTCCTTCTATTCCTGTCGTTTTGATTTATAAATTCTAGTCCGTTCTTATATCTTTCTTTGACCTAGCATTCAATGATGTATCTTGCTAGGTGTGCAGAACTTACTTCTTCAGTTAAATATTATGCACTTCATGCTACTCGTCATTTCTGACAGTCGGGATACGTCTGGCCGTTCTAGTTTTATTGCTTCCAACCTGCTTGCTCCCATGTCGAGGCTTAAAGAATCCTCTCGTTTTCTGTCAAGTTAAACCATCCGTTTAAGAGCTTTTTGAGTATCTTAGTGATGAATCAAACACTCGTTTATTCCTATGTTTTGATTACACTTCACAATATTGTGTATCGTGCAGTGATCACTGGTTGCTGTCTCACCCTACGAGTACGTAGCTCTCTGTAGAATCTTCAAATGCTCTTCATGAGCAAAGTGTTATGCCAATATTTTAACTAGCTCCTACTGTATTTGGATCGATTATTAGGCCTGTTTACTCTCAATAATAGGGTGAACTGACTGTGTCTGGTACTTCCAGTCGCATAATATCAGGGCCATTATGGTTTCATATGCTACAGAGCACATCAGCGACCATAGTCATAAGATGTTTTCTACTGCTTCCACAACTTCTGTGTTCATACAGCGTAAGTATTTGCTAATGTCTATTTCATTTTCTAAACAAATATTGATTGCCACTAATTCAGAGGATGTGCCAATAACGAGTAGGCTTATACGCTTGGTGGAAACGTACTCACATTTAAAATCTTATAATTTCTGTAAAATGCGTTTATGGCAGTCTTAAAGTTCAAACATCGCTGTTGCTGTGTTTTTAGGCAGTGATTTCATGGTATGGAGTCAGTTACACCCCGATCAGCAGCTAACCCGTAGCCAGGTGGTTGCTGGTATCAAGGTGGAGCTGCGCCGATGCCATCACGCAGTGACTGAAGGTAGTCGGTTGAGGAGCAGTGGAACAACTTAGAGCTGCTTCTATCTTGAGACCATGGGGCTCATTGCAGAGCACATACTCAAAGGCTGTCGCACAGCCTCTATTCTGACCTTAACGTTATACCTTGTTTAGAATGGCTAGAAAAATTGAAACTTGTACATAACGAAATACGTGGTTGTCCAAAAAGTAAGTTCCGATCGGTCGCGAAATGGAAACCACTGGAAAAATCAGGTAAAGCTTTGACAGATGTGTTGTGCAGTGTCATTAGTATGCCCGTCAATCGTGTCACGTCGCTGTTTTCAGTTTTGAGTGAACAGTGTGTACGTAAAGATGCGTAGGGAATAGAGTCTCCCGCCAAGTATGAGGGCCTGGCTAGACATTTCACCTGTGTCATGCAGCCCACATAACACAACTGTCGAGCAGTTCTGTCTTCGTGCCTATTCTCGGCCGCACACTGCAGGGGCAAAAAAGACGCTCCTGCAGCGTTTCCTATGAGAAGTGTTTGATCACCCACAATACAGTCCGTGAGTCTCATCTCTGCTCACAAGAACCCCTGTCTATGAAGACAAAATTTTTTCACAGACAACGAGCTGCACACCAGAGCAGTTAACTGGCCAAAAGCACAGGCGGCTGCTTTCTATGTCGAGAATATTGGAAAATTGATGCAACACTACGACAAAACTCGACGTTGGAGTGGCGACTATGTAGAGAAGTAGGTGGAAGGTGTACCTAACTGTTGCAAATAAAACGTTTCTGGTTTTCACTGTGGTTTAGATTTCACGACCGGTCGGAACTTACTTTCTGGACAATCCTCGTAATAAGCAACCAGTTGCAAAAAAGAAATTTAATTTCTTTACCGGTTTCGGGCACCTAGTGCCCTCATTCTAACGTTACACCTTCTGCATTATTTTCGAATGCCAACAATAAGATGCATAGAGAAAAATGCCGAGGTCTCCCAGTCATAAGCTTCAGCTCCATGATCCGCTTCGCACTTTGTTTTTCTTGAAAACAACGGCATTTTGCTGTACGCATCTTATTGTTAACGCTCCAAAGTAATGCAATAGGTATATCCTTCTGAAGAATGGAACTAAGTGCCCCAAAAGGGTAAAGAAAGTAAAATTCTTTTGTGGAACTTGTTGCTTAATATTTTATTGTATGTTTTAGGGTATTTTACTACTTTCTGGAAATTGTCTTAAATGATTTATTATATCATTTTATGCTTCTAACATGCTCTTCTTCCTCTTGAATTTCAGTATTCTTTTATAAAAACGAAAATGTAATTTAAATAATTTGGAAGGCCGCTCAAACGCTTCACTCGAGCAATTCGATGCCTGAGACGTCACTGGCTAGCTCGCTGCTCCTACTGCCATAAAGCTAGTTTACGTTACGGAAAATATCTTAGAAATGGTGTGCAGTTCCATACAAATACATCTACAAAAACTCCAGAAACGTTGGTTTACAGTGTTCCAGATAATGAGAAGATGCGTAAAATGTGGTTGCACTGTACCGGCAAATTACCACCTTGTCGACGCACAAGTTTACCAATTTAATTAAGATTTTTTTTGCACTGTGAAGTTAACTTACGTCCGAGACATGCTTTCCCTCTGTTACAACGAAGGAGAGCGTCATTCAGCGAAATTAAACTCCTAGTGAAAGTTGTCATTTTACCCACAGCGCAGTTGTTAGAGCGGTAGACCATCGAATTTTATAAGATGATGTCCGTAGATAGCTCGTTCGAATCTAAGCGGAAATGATACTTTAACTTATTTTTTAAGCGACTCGACAGTCCTCTCATATGAAAACCAAATCACAGTTACAAAACTTCACCGCGCCGACCAGAAACATAATATCATTGTGTCTTCCTTGCTGTTTACATTTGCAGTCACTGTTCACACACGTCACGATCAGAAACATATATCGTAGTTTATTAGCCCAGGTGGGATCCTTATTGTTTTAACCTTTGCAGTTTCGTCATCTTACATAAAGATGAAGTAATTCTGCTTCAGATAACGTTAGTTTACATGGACAAACATCACAGCCCTTTTGTTTGTCTCTTCTGTATGTTGCAAAAGTTTTATACCTCTCCGTATAATCGCATCGTCCTACACGTCGTTGTACTGTGGGCATACGGCGATATCTTCACTACTAGCAATAATTTCCACAAAAGTGGCAACGTAAATGAGTTTATCCTCTCTTGTCCATTTCTCAGACTAGTATGAAGATATGAATAATACATCGCACAATAGAAACATCTGCTACACTCAGTTCTTGCTAATGCTACGTTCATATTTCATGTAAATCATTTAGAGGTATAGGACCCACCCAGCATTCGAACATGTGACCTCTTATTTTGCAGTTGGGTGCCCTGTGAGTTGCACCACCGAACCCACGCTGACGAAAGAGTCTCTGCTGAATTTCTTCTAGAAAGGAAATCACCACTTAGTGTGGCAAAGAATAATTTGATTGTGTTTTGAGTCGCGGCTCAAGACCGATAGTCGAAAATCTAATTATATTACACGAACCCATTTGAAAAAAATTCTACAATTTGTTAGTTTTGAGCGAGTTTGTGTTTCAGGGAACGGGGTAACGTCCGTCGTTATACATATCGCCGCCTAAATGGGTGGGGCATAAACGCATCAACTTTCGCAAGGTTTCCATTATCATTGGTCACAAAATTCCTTTCTATTGTTACTTAAACGTTGTAACTGCTTATTGCATCACTAAATAGTTAAACTGTTTGCACAAAAATTACGTAAAAAAAACATCGTGATTTCGGTTAACGCTCCTATAACACGCGTATCGCTTCGTCTTTCTCCTAGCCTGTGACGTCACCAGAGTATCAGCCAATAGCAGAGCGTTTTCGATCACGTGACCAGGTCTTGATATTTAACGATTCTTAAACTACAATTAAATAATAATAACAGCTATATTGTGAGAATATTGTCCGTAAATGCTATTTGAATGTTATAATGAATCAGAATAATAACAATTCGAACCATATTTTTGACATAGGAAAATAGCCTATTACAGTTCCTGCTGATGGATAAATTACTATAATTGAAAACTGCGTTTTGGGATGGCTTTATGGTACATTAATGTTAATACTGACCAAACAATGATTCTCAAAGTATCAAGTTGTGTATGATGTATCGCTTTACATATCCTGACTGGTACTTCTTAGTTGTGTTAGTGGGCCGGCCGGAGTGGCCGAGTGGTTCTAGGCGCTAGAGTCTGGTACCGCGCGATCGCTACGGTCGCAGGTTCGAATCCTGCCTCGGGCATGGATGTGTGTGGTGTCCTCAGGTTAGTTAGATTTAAGTAGTTCTAAGTTCTAGGCGACTGATGACCTCAGAAGTTAAGTCCCATAGGGTCAGAGCCATTTTTGTGTTAGTGTTTGCTATCAGCTTACTACTTTTGTATTATTCTATTAGGTTAGAGTCCCGACGACGCAGTGACAATCCCGGTTCCCAGCAGATCACCGAAGTTAAACGCTATCGTATAGCTGGAGGGCTGGCCGTACGCGTCTGCGGAATGCGCTTCGCGAAGAGAGTAAACTCAGCCCTTGGGAGGCCAAGGAGCTACTTGGCTGAGGAGTAGCGACTCTGGTCACGAAAACTGACAACAGCCGGGGGAGCGGTGTTATGATCACGTGCCCCTCTGTATCCGCATCAAGTGACCCGTATCGGCTGAAGATGACATGTCAGTAAGGCCTATACGATTCAGTCTTCTCAGGTCTGTTTGGACGGAGATCTATTAGAATCGATGACATTTATGCGCGCGCATGTGTGTGTGTGCGTGGTTAACATTACTAGAGGTTGACTTAAGCAGCGAGAGGCTGTTAAATGTATCTGACAGCGCCACCAGACGCGCGACAGTTTGGCTGAAGTAGATGAGGCAATGAGCATAGCACGAGCACTAGGTATAACCATGCAATCCGAGGCTGACCATGTGGGTTAGTCAGAAAATTCGAGGCAAGTGGAGCTGGAATGAGTGAGCAAAAGTTTCCACAATCGACTGAAAACAAACGAAGTATATCATTTCGATGAAAAGTACGTAACAAGCTTTACAGACCTATTACACCAAATCGAGATACGCCAGAAATACTGCAATGATGAAACGAACTGATTGCAACTTTAACGTTATTTCTAAACCCTATACTTTAAATAAATAGTTTCTGTTTCAACAGTTCGTCACATTAGTAACAAATGAACTAATGAAGCAATATATTCAAGTGACGCATCAAATGAAAGTTGGTGATGACAGTTATCACCTCAACACGTTACTTTTACAAACGAATATTAACAAGAACGTCATACGCAAATTCTGTAATTACTACGATTTCTCATCGCATACACGTTACATGAGGACAGAATGAGTGTCCCAGACCATTATCCAACATTCCCAGTGTATGGTGAATCATAATAATTTTTTTAAGAAATGTTAGTGACTGTAAATTGAGTGTAGACACGTTTCATGGCAGTATGTGATCTAGATTGGTTCACAACTTTCCTAAAATTGCTTAGATATTTTACTGAGAGGTCGTAAAGTTGCCGTAAGATTTTTCTACACATACTAGTATGTTGTGTATAAACGTAATAGTCCTTATCACTGAATGGTGGTCATTCTTTAAAAGCTTAAACCGAACTGGGTACTCATGACGTCACAAAAGGCACACTTGTTAACCGTGAGCATAGGCATGCACATGGTCTTTCATCTTTGGTCTTTTGTCAATGATCTCTTTGTTTAGTAGGTTGCTGACGGATTGTGCAGCGATAGTCCCTCGTGTCTTGGGTTGGCGTAAGGTGTGAACTGATAGCTCTGAAATATCATCGTGAGCATGGGTTCTGGACTCCAAATTCTAATGGTACTAATTTGCTAGTTTTGTGACCTCAGAATCTTTACCGAGCGAGGTGGCGCAGTGGTTAGCACACTGGACTCGCATTCGGGAGGACGACGGTTCAATCCCGTCTCCGGCCATCCTGATTTAGGTTTTCCGTGATTTCCCTTAATCGCTTCAGGCAAATGCCGGGATGGTTCCTTTGAAAGGGCACGGCCGATTTCCTTCCCCATCCTTCCCTCACCCGAGCTTGCGCTCCGTCTCTAATGACCTCGTTGTCGACGGGACGTTAAACACTAATATCCTCCTCCTCCTCAGAATCTTAACTTTGTTTAAGCAATTTAAGGCGGTTGAAAAACGGCAATATCCATCCACATTTATTATTTATAATAGCGTGACGAACTAGTTAGATGTTATGTCACAACAGTGACTGAGATTTTCGCTTTGTCGGAATTTAAGTATTTGCTGCTGATTTTCGAAGATTAATGTACTGTCGTATCAATGTTATTCATGAAACTTACTCCATATAAATGCTTTGCCTGCACTGCATGACTACAGTGTTCACTACTTAGTTAATTACTGTTCAGTTCGTTTATTCATTTTATCCGCAAGTCTATGTGACGCCACCAATCTTTTTCTTTCAATAAGTATTTTTAACAATTGAACTTTGAACAATTACGTTCGGCCTACATTATTATCCTACGGGATTTTATCCGTTCATTCCAAGTAATTCTGTTTAAGTTTCATATTTATATTCATACACCGCGCAGTACAATTCAGCATCACTTTTCCGAAACGCCGCAGTTGTCTCCCATTGCAACGTATAAGTTCTATTTTTGAATAAAAGGTACTTACGCCTTCCTCTGTATTGGAGCAAAAGCGTGGCACACTGCGATGTCGCCGTCGGACTGGACGGCGCTTGAGAAGCAAGGCGTCGACACACATGGAAAAAAAGACCAGAGTTGAGAATGAAATTTTCACTCTTCAGTGGAGTGCACTCGGATATGAAATTTTCATTCTGGAAACACCCCCCAGGCTGTGGCTAAGCCATGTGTCCGCAATATCCTTTCTTCCAGGAGGGCTACTCCTGCAGGTTCGCAGAAGAGCTTCTGTGAAGTTTGAAAGGTTGGAGACGAGGTACTGCCAGAATTGCAGTTGTGAGGGCGGAGCGTGAGGCGTGCTTCGGTACCTCAGATGGTAGAGCACTTGCCCACGAAACGCGAAGGTCCCGAGTTCGAGTCTCGGTCCGGCACATAGTTTTAATCTGCCTCGAAGTTTCAGAGTTGAATATTTTATGTGACGTCTAAGGCACGTTATTGATTTCAAATCGACACCAAATTTCACCACAATTCGGCTCAACGCCACTACTGACGTTATACTCGTATACAGTGGGAAGCTTTGCTGCTTCGGATCACGTTCCAGTTTCGTCTAATGGTTCTGATGGTCCTTAGTGGTTGCAACCTGCACACGAGAGCAAAATTTGCGGTCGCGTTGCACTCCAAAGAGGTGCGACCACATTAAATGGGGATGCAGCCCCACAATGTCCTTTGTGAGGGATTGAAATCTCCTGTGGTTTCAGCAGCGTCGTAGTGCATCAACGACGTCGTGCTGCTGCTCATCGTTCTGGAAACTGTTGTTTTCGACTGTGAAATTGCGGGAATCAACGCCCCAGGAAAAAGGGTGGTTTCGTTGAACCCTTTCTGTCACCCCCTGAGGCCACTTCGTGCCGATTCTGAGCGGTGGTGTGTGTGAAATCTTTTCCTCTGCCAGCTGTAAGAAACCCACTTGATTTCAGTGCTTGGTGTCAACGTTCTGATCTCCATCGCCCAGGCGTCAAAAGCAGGGGTGAAATGGGGGTAAAAGGAGGTGTGAAGACCCTTCCACCGTCTAAAACGTCCACAGTGGCGTTCAGCAGAATCAATTTTGGTGAACTCTGGTGCCTATGTATCATCATTAAGTCACCTTCCGCGTCACATGAACCTCGCAGCACTGACCATGTTTTTCATTTTGTTGACATCGTGCTTTTTGGAGCGGCATCGAGCCCGAGGTGCATCGCAGGACGCCATGCTTTCGCACCATCACACCGGAAGGCTGTAGGCATCTTTGAGCCAAATATCAAACTTATCTGTGACAATGGGAGACAAGTATGGGGTTTCAGAAAAGAGCTGCCATAATTGTGTACCGCAGTGCACGCTATATTATCTTATACAGTATGTTCTGTAACCATTGGGTGAATGGCAACCCAACGACTATTCAAGCTGAGTTGTAGAATCTATGAGACTGGCGACATACCATCAAACTTTTGCAGAAATAGCATCCAAACAATTCATAAGATAACAAGGATAGATGTGTGTGATTACCATCGCACAATCAGCTTAACATCTCATGCATCTAAGCTGTTGACAAGAATAATATGTGGAATGATAGAAAAGAAAACTGAGTAGCTGATAGAGGACGGTCAGTTTGGCTTCAAGAAGTTTAACCAACATAGAGGCAGCTCTGGCTTTTCGCTTGACGATGGAAGCAAGACTAAAGAAAAATCAAGATACGCTCACAGGACATGTAAAGTGTGAAACTGTGTAAGCTGTTCGAATGGTTCAAATGGCTCTGAGCACTATGGGACTTAACATCTATGATCATCAGTCCCCTAGAACTTAGGCATCACAGACTGAAGCGCCTAGAACCGTTCGGCCAAACCAGCAGGCAAGACGTTCAAAATGCTGCAAAATATAGGAGGAAGCTACATCTACATCTACATCTACATCCATACTCCGCAAGCCACCTGACGGTGTGTGGCGGAGGGTACCTTCAGTACCTCTATCGGTTCTCCCTTCTATTCCAGTCTCGTATTGTTCGTGGAAAGAAGGATTGTCGGTAGGCCTCTGTGTGGGCTCTAATCTCTCTGATTTTATCCTCATGGTCTCTTCGCGAGATATACGTAGGAGGGAGCAATATACTGCTTGACTCTTCGGTGAAGGTATGTTCTCGAAACTTTGACAAAAGCCCGTACCGAGCTACTGAGCGTCTCTCCTGCAGAGTCTTCCACTGGAGTTTATCTATCATCTCCGTAACGCTTTCGCGATTACTAAATGATCCTGTAACGAAGCGCGCTGCTCTCCGTTGGATCTTCTCTATGTCTTGTATCAACCCTATCTGGTACGGATCCCACACTGCTGAGCAGTATTCAAGCAGTGGGCGAACAAGCGTACTGTAACCTACTTCCTTTGTTTTCGGATTGCATTTCCTTAGGATTCTTCCAATGAATCTCAGTCTGGCATCTGCTTTACCGACATTCAACATTATATGATCATTCCATTTTAAATCACTCCTAATGCGTACTCCCAGATAATTTATGGTATTAACTGCTTCCAGTTGCTGACCTGCTATTTTGTAGCTAAATGATAAAGGATCTATCTTTCTGTGTATTCGCAGCACATTACACTTGTCTACATTGAGATTCAGTTGCCATTCCCTGCACCATGCGTCAATTCGCTGCAGATCCTCCTGCATTTCAGTACAATTTTCCATTGTTACAACCTCTCGATACACCACAGCATCATCTGCAAAAAGCCTCAGTGAACTTCCGATGTCATCCAGCAGGTCATTTATGTATATTGTGAATAGCAACGGTCCTATGACACTCCCCTGCGGCACACCTGAAATTACTCTTACTTCGGAAGACGTCTCTCCATTGAGAATAACATGCTGCGTCCTGTTATCTAGGAACTCCTCAATCCAATCACACAATTGGTCTGACAGTCCATATTCTCTTACTTTGTTCAATAAACGACTGTGGGGAACTGTATCGAACGCCTTGCGGAAGTCAAGAAACACGGCATCTACCTGTGAACCCGTGTCTATGGCCCTCTGAGTCTCGTGGACGAATAGCGCGAGCTGGGTTTCACATGACCGTCTTTTTCGAAACCCATGTTGATTCCTACAGAGTAGATTTCTAGTCTCCAGAAAAGTCATTATACTCGAACACAATACGTGTTCCAAAATTCTACAACTGATCGACGTTAGAGATATAGGTCTATAGTTCTGCACATCTGTTCGACGTCCCTTCTTGAAAACGGGGATGACCTGTGCCCTTTTCCAATCCTTTGGAACGCTACGCTCTTCTAGAGACCTACGGTACACCGCTGCAAGAAGGGGGGCAAGTTCCTTCGCGTACTCTGTGTAAAATTGAACTGGTATCCCAACAGGTCCAGAGGCCTTTCCTCTTTTGAGCGATTTTAATTGTTTCTCTATCCCTCTGTCGTCTATTTCGATATCTACCATTTTGTCATCTGTGCGACAATCTAGAGAAGGAACTACAGTGCAATCTTCCTCTGTAAAACTACTTTGGAAAAAGACATTTAGTATTTCGTCCTTTAGTCTGTCATCCTCTGTTTCAGTACCATTTTGGTCACAGAGTGTCTGGACATTTTGTTTTGATCCACCTACCGCTTTGACATAAGACCAAAATTTCTTAGGATTTTCTGCCAAGTCAGTACATAGAATTTTACTTCCGAATTCATTGAACGCCTCTCGCATAGCTCTCTTCACACTACATTTCGCTTCGCGTAATTTTTGTTTGTCTGCAAGGCTTTGGCTTTGTTTATGTTTGCTGTGAAGTTCCCTTTGCTTCCGCAGCAGTTTTCTAACTCGGTTGTTGAACCACGGTGGCTCTTTTCCATCTCTTACGATCTTGCTTGGCACATACTCATCTAACGCATATTGTACGATGGTTTTGAACTTTGTCCACTGATCCTCAACACTATCAGTACTAGAGACAAAACTTTTGTGTTGAGCCAACAGGTACTCTGAAATCTGCTTTTTTCACTTTTTCTAAACAGAAAAATCTTCCTACCCTTTTTAATATTCCTATTTACGGCTGAAATCATCGATGCCGTAACCGCTTTATGATCACTGATTCCCTGTTCTGCGTTAACTTTTTCAAATAGTTCGGGTCTATTTGTCACCAGAAGGTCTAATATGTTATCGCCACGAGTCGGTTCTCTGTTTAACTGCTCAAGGTAGTTTTCAGATAAAGCACTTAAAAAAATTTCAATGGATTCTTTGTCCCTGCCACCCGTTATGAACGTCTGAGTCTCCCAGTCTATATCCGGCAAATTAAAATCTCCACCCAGAACTATAACATGGTGGGGAAATCTACTCGAAATATTTTCCAAATTATCCTTCAGGTGCTCAGCCACAACAGCTGCTGAGCCAGGGGGCCTATAGAGACATCCAATTACCATGTCTGAGCCTGCTTTAACCGCGACCTTCACCCAAATCATTTCACATTTCGGATCTCCGTCAATTTCCTTCGATACTATTGCACTTCTTACCGCTATGAACACGCCTCCTCCTTCACTGTTCAGCCTGTCTCTGCGGTATACATTCCAATCTGAGTTTAGGATTTCGTTACTGTTTACGTCTGGTTTCAGCCAACTTTCTGTCCCTAGTACAATATGGGCGTTGTGATCGTTTATTAATGAGAGCAGTTCTGGGACCTTTCTATAGACGCTCCTGCAGTTTACTATTAGCACATTAATATTGTTATTCCCTGTTGCATTTTGCCTACTCCTATCTTGCCGCGTCTCAGGAGGCGTCTTGTCGGGCCTAGGGAGGGGATTCTCTAACCTAAAAAACCCCCATGTGCACTCCACACGTACTCCGCTACCCTTGTAGCCGCTTCCGGCGTGTAGTGCACGCCTGACCTATTCAGGGAAATACGGGTTATACACATTACATACAAGAACCAAGAGGGAACAATAGAAGTGAAAGACTAAGGACGAAGTACTTGGATTAAAAAGGGGCTAATACAGTGTTTCTACTCTATGCATTGCAGAAGCAATGACAGAGATAAAAAAAAGGTCAGGATATGAATTATAATTCAGGATGAAATCATGTCATAGATAAGACTCGTGGATGACGTTGCTATCCTCAGTCAAAGTGAAGAAGCAATATGGGTCAGCTCTAATAGGAACAGATTATGGACTGAATGTAAACCGGAAAATGTCAAACATAATAAGAAGTAGCATAAATGACGATAAGGAGAACTTAGCCTCAAAACTGGTGGTCGCGAAGTAGTCGAAGAAAAAGATTTCTCTTGCCTTGGAAGCAACTTAACCCCTGCCGAACGAGGATAGGAGAACATAAAAAGCAGATTAGGCACTCCAGTGAGCTCTACTGGGATGAAACATGGGATTTTATTTAGGGAAGAAATTTCTGAGGATGTACAGCATTGTATGACAGTGAATCATGGACAGTGGGAAAACCAGAACAGGAGAGAATCGAAGCCTTTGAGATTCTATGTTACAGAAGAAGGCCGAAAATCACATGGACTGATAAAATATGGAATGTGTAGGTTCTTCACAGAATCGGCAATAAAAGAAGAATGTGGGAAACACTGACAAGAAGAAGGAGCAGGATGATTGGACATGTGTTGTGGTATTAGATGTCGCCCCCATGGTAGTAAAGCAAACTGCAATAAAACCTGAAGACTATTCATTGGAAAAAGTTAATAGGGATAGTATTTCCCTTAAGAAATAATTAACAAGGTTACTCCGAATACCCATACATTATCCTCCTTAAATTTCTCTCGCTGTGTGAACTTTACAGTCAGATGATGTAAAAGAGCAGAATTAAAATTAATCCAAAGCAATCTTCCACTGATGTTGTTATTGTGGTCTTCAGTCCAGAGACTGGTTTGATGCAGCTCTCCATGCTACTCTATCCTGTACAACCTTCTTCATCTCCCAGTACCTACTGCAACCTACTTCCTTCTGAATCTGCTTAGTGTATTCATCTCTTGGTCTCTTTCTACGATTTTTACCCTCCACGCTGCCCTCGAATACTAAATTGGTGATCCCTTGATGCGTTAGAACACCTCCCCAATTCCATTCAATACCTCCTCATTAGGTATGTGATCTACTAATCTAATCTTCAGCATTTCTAAAGCTTCTTGTCCGAACTATTTATCGTCCCTGTATCACTTCCATATGTGGCTACACTCCATACACATACTTTCAGAAACGACTTCCTGACCCTTAAACCTATACTCGATGTTAACAAATTTCTCTTCTTCAGAAACGCTTTCCTTGCCATTGCCAGTTCTCGTTTTATATCCTCTCTACTTCGATCATCATCAATTATTGTGCTCCCCAAATAGCTAACTCCCTCAGCATCACCAGACTTAATTTGACTATATTCCATTATCCTCGTTTTGCTTTTGTTGATGTTCATCTTATATCTTCCTTTCAAGACACTGTCCATTCTGTTCAACTGCTCTTCCAAGTCGTTTTCTGTCTCTGACAAAATTGCAATGTCTGCGGCGAACCTCAAAGTTTTCTTCCGCATCAACCTCGAATGTTTCATTTCCTGCAGTTGCTTAATATATACGTTGCGAGAAAGATGTGAACGTGATTAAAGACTACATTAACCTTGCCTTAAGCACTTCAGATTGCCATGATTTCTTGTTGTGACGTATAATTGATTCTCACATTTAACTGACAGCAAGCTTGAAATTACAAACTATGTAGATGTGACTGCATCATAACTGCCTTTAAGTGCTAATCTACTCGTATATTGTGATTTCAACTTTTAATTGTATTTAGTATTCATATCCTCGTAAGCTACTAGTCTTTGCTGTAGTCAACCTTTAGTTATTACATACGACGTAAATAACATACACTCCACCGATCTGATAACACAGTCTCAAAAGCATCTCTGTTCACTCACTATTTTCAGAACTATGACATCCAACATAATTGATTTACTTGTCCACATATCCGCTTTTAACAGCAAACAGGTAAGCATTAGAAACTATCGTTACAGTTAACCTTCTAGCATCTGTATATTTAGTACGTCGATGTACTTATTTATTTGTAATAATTGATTCTGAGAATGAAAAAGAGTGCATATGTTGTTGTCTTGCTCATCCGATTGAAACATTAGGTAAAAGACAAGCACAATAAGATTTTCGGTGATTTATTTAGCCTAATATGAAGCATCTTATGATAAGTCAGGCCAGTTAGAGGCTTGCGATATTTCGAGTGAATTTTATTTGCAAATCCTTGTTATAGAGGCTACATTATATACTAAGATACAGTGCTATTTCGACTTTATACGGAGCTGTTGTCATCAGCACATTAGAGAAAACATGGAGAAAGCATTGGTTTTGTTCATACTTGTTTCTTACATTTTGAGTTATTGTAGATTAAGTTAATGATTTACTAGCTCCACATAGTTTCTGTAGAATTATCTCAACCAAACCATTAACAGTCGTAGTAGCCGATCAGGCGACAGGCTGATAGGTAAAGACAGTAACTCGGACGGTATTGATCTTCTGCCATCCATAATCCGAACATTTAAGTCTAGGGCATCCATTCTCATTACTCGCTCTTTATTGCAATACATACTCTATACTAATCTTCTCTTGCCTGTGAGGTATACCTATTTCCAGAAGATTGTAAACACCTTGCACCACTTTACATTCTAGAAAACATGTTGTAGATTAAAAAGTTTTAGATAAGTGTCTTCATTTTTCGAGATTATTCTAAATTGTCATTTGAATCGTTAGAACTGCCCATCTGGTACCTTTATATTTTATAAAGTCAAAGATCACCTTCTAGAAGTCTTTAGTTTCCTTTTCCATTCTTCTGTATGTGACTGTGATTAGGTACTTGACTGGATGAGCCATCAAGCTGTTTGTACGTTTTTTCACGCATTTATCTACCCTTGCTGTCTTCGACATTGTGAGGATGATATTCGTAAGAGTTCTATGGCTCTCCACTATCTCACCAATTCTACATTCAAAAATGAATAATCCATTTATGGCCAACTTCCCAAAATGGTTTCGCTGGCCTTGATATCCATCCCTGTTGTCTTATTTGAAGGCAAATCTTTCAAAGGGCTTTCACACTACAATGTTGACTCTCTTACGTCCTCGAAATAGACAACTGTTAGCCATATGACTTCGGCAGGCAGTTCCTCCGATTAGTAGAGGCCGACAGTAAGTACTGCTATGGTGACTAGGGTGATTAGATTGCCCAGTTCGTTTTACTCTCTTGGAGATTGCTGCAGCCCAGTGGAGAAGATTTAAAACCATACGTAGAGACTTCTTTGGTTTCGTTGCCGAATTTCGTGGCGGTAGCTGCACGGGCTCCCCTGCAGTGAAATCTCAAACTTAATTATGTATGTACATAGTAATCAATCCCAGGAATTGAAAAACTCGACAATTTTTGGCTGTTTTAGATATCGACACAAGCTAGATATACATTTTTCCCACCCTGAGGAAATGGGGCTTAACAGGACAAACAGTCTATCCGATAGCAAATGACGAAAAATAATGCTTTTTCCGTGCAATATAACTAAAGATTAACATTTTCGGATTTTTTTGTATGCTAGTATTAGCAATTGCTTCATTCATAATTTCATGATTTTACGAAAACGGGAAATACGCTATGGGTTTTGACGAGTGATTTCTCAAGTATCAAAACATGTGACATAAATGGTCGTACTTTTTGATTTCACTGATTTACAAGGTTACATTATTTAGACTACCAATGGACGGTAGACCTTACTATTTGGCATTAATTTGAAATTGACACGTCAGTGTGTTCCAGAGAAAAAGGAGTATTAACATTTGGACAAGCAGCCAGACAACAAATTAGAAAAATGTTTTTTTTTCACATGAAGTAGTTACATATGAACCATTTTCGGATTTATCCGTTTGGTTGTATTGTCTAAACCTGCTTCTCGCCAAATTTCATGATTATAGGTCAACGGGAAGTACTCTATCGGCTTTGATCAGTGAGTTTGAATCTAAAGATGTGACATAAATAGGCATATCCTTTGCTGCACTGACTTAGAAGCTTCAAGTTTTTGAATCACTAAGGGACGGTAGACCTTAATATATGACACAGATTTCAGCTTGATACGTCCAGCCGTTCCTGAGAAAAAAAGATTTTTTCGGACAGACAGACAAAGTGATCCTGTAAGTTATCTGTTTTTACCGATTGCGGTAAGGCCCCTGAAAAAAAATATGTATGTGTGGCTTCCGAAACCACGTGTTTAATAATCGCTTAGGCTATGTAATTTCATATTCAAACAACATGCTGCTTAACGGCGCCTGACTGGGTAAAGTGACCAATTGATAATGTATTTTGTAATGTATTGACCTTGTCTCAGGACAATGATAAATGGACAAGAGTATATTAAAAAAGAGAGATGAACAGTTAAGTTCTTTAAATACAGACTTATGTAAAGATGCCATAAATTACTTGAGGAAATCGCTACAACAATCACGTGATTTTCACGCTATGCAGCAGGTATAGGACGCTGCAGAAAATAAATAGATGCCTTTTGCTACGGAAGCCAAACAAATCAGTGTTTCAAGAAACAGTCTCAAAAGAAGAGCTCTTAAAAGAAAGGTGGGGCTACTGAATGCAAGAAGATTCTTGAGAATTTCAGATGTGTATTTAACCAAGAACGAAAGGACGAATTCCTTAACCATTCTTCTGACATGAAACGAAGGCGTTATGGCCTATCAGTAACTAATGTACGTCACTTGACATTTCAGCCGAGCGGCATAACCTACCGTGTACATTCCACAACGAGGAAAAGAATGCAGGAAAGGATTGGTTGACCAGTTCAGGAAAAGACATTTGAACATAAGCCTTAGAAACGTAGATTATACTTCATCTGAGTCTTACTTTTCCTTTTTTCTGTCTCAGGTCACTTTTACCTACGTACCGGGTAAAGTGGCAACTTTGCAGGCTTTCATTTAAGCTCGGTTTTCAATTAAAAAGTGTGACTCAAATAAAAACACAATTGTTTTATAGTTACAGAATGTATGTGGTTTATACAAATACATTTCGTAAGTGTGTCTAAGACATGAAATCGAGAAAACAACATTTTCCTTAGGGCAACCACTTTAGCCAGCTTTCCCATAATCTTCTCAACTATTCGTTCTCTCCTCTGTCTTTAGCAGTGGAAGGTTTGTCTCATTCTGTTCCACAACTGAATGGACCAACTGCCAGATCAAATGCTATGACACTTCGTGTGTCCAACAGAATTACAGCCTCAATACGATTCCATAAATAGAGTAAGATATAGCCTATCAGATTCCGTAGAAAAGGTCCAAGCGCAAGTAAATCATGTAAAGGATTTACCTTACCAAACGGGAGGGCTTCAAACCATCGTTCGTCTTGATCTGGAGTGGTGCGATTGGTTACTCTGACGTTCTACACTTGTCACTGTTTTGTCAACCTCATCATATTTCTTGAGAATCCATATCAATTTCTCTATGTTCAGGACGTTCTCCGTAATTCTCTAAATCCACTGCACACAGACGGATTATGGAGGCATCTGTGAGGCTATCGTTTGTCACTAAGCCTTTCAAGTAAGTCCGTGGATTACTGTAATTACTATTGTCTAGTTAGTAGTAAACTTTTCTCGCTCTGTTGGCGGTGTTTCGACGACTGCTCTTCCATTAAGATGCAAAAGATCCTATACATATGTTGTCCCACTCTAACTGAAGAGATACTGGGAACGTAAGAAAAGTACAAGGGTGTGAAACATGGATCTTCTTGTCAATGGTCTGAGTGTTCTAATCTTGATCGCCACGCGCGGACTGAAGGGCAGGACATAAGGATCACGTGTTGTCATATTTACTTCACAAGTGAGTCCTTTATCAGTTCAATACTTGTTTTGAAGATGTGTACAACATTTCGGCAGACGGAATATAGGTAGCGGCGCATAGCCTGGGGCTTCATACGAAGCGCACAGGAAACCCACAGCTCATTGACACGTGGGTACCTGACGATAAAAATTAAGTGATAGTATGACATTTTTTGACCGGAGGACACCGTCTGGCGTTGTTCGGCCACTTGGTGCTAGTTTTTCTGTCTGACGTCACTTTGGCGACTTGCGCGTCTGTAAAGATGGAGGGACATGATAACGTCAGCACAAACACCCAGTGTCCGATAGAAGAAAGTCCAAGATCCGACCAGAAATCGCACCCGGGTCCTCGTAATCTAGAGGCAGCGACAGAAACTACCAGAGAAAGTGCTTTTGGCACCTGGTGATGGAAGTGTACATTAGAATCCTGTTATGTCGACTTATATTAGAAATAAAAATATTTCTGCCGGAGTAAAACTTAATTTTTGTGAAATTCATAGTTTGACATCACGCTCCTTTCTACGTTCGGCGAGGCGCACCGATCCCTAATCGATTCCCCCCGCAGATTAACGCTGAACCGACTAGATGAATATCAGACTGGCACCCACGTACTATCTCAATCACACCATATACAAACATTTCGAAAACACTCCCACACTCTAACGTTTGTAACAGTAGACGCAAACAGATGCAGCACACAAATCCAGTCCTTTTTGTGTCGGGGGACGGGGGTGATAGGGTATGTAGTGGTGCCGACAGGAAGGGCACTCCACCTCCCTCTACCACTAACATAGCCAACTCCAGGATACGTCGACCCCGTGAAGTCACGAGGTAAGGCTAGGAACAACATACATGGTGTTGGGGGTATATATTCAGATATTCTAATCATTGGTACTTCAGTATGTACCCACGTCGGTGTGTTATTTGTTTTACTCTACCTGGTATCGCAAACACATCACATAATTTAGTACTTGATATTTTCTGCGTAGTCGTAACTACGCCGTGAAGTGGACTTTCCATTTTGCGTCTATGTGTTCACATATCAATACTTGACCAGCTGCCCAGTGGAAAATAAGCGTCACTGGCTTGCCTGAGCCATGCATACTTGGAGCTACAATCCAACCTAAAAACATGCTACTCATTATACCTGTAACTATTGGCCTACGCATGAAGAAAATACTGATCAATACAAATATCTGCACTTACGCCCCTAGCATCCAGTATACATTTCATTTTAAGCCTAAAGCTGAGTTGCAGTAGGCTTGCATGTCTCGACCTGTAAACATATAGAATCTATCTGGTCGCGAATGAAACTCCTTCTCTATCGCATACTCCAGAGTGCAAGAGTCGTAAAAAGACGAAACTTTTTTTTCTGCGTGTCGGAAAGCTTTCCTTCAAATTGTCTGTTCCAAGTGTACTCTTTAAGGGATGAATTTACTAAAACAGTTGAGGAACATTTAATATTCCTTGACGAATTCAGGTACAGAAGACGTTCGGAGGTTGTCTTGTCAGACGGTAGGAGCCCTCTTGACGATATAGTGTTGACCAATACAGTCTGAAACTACCATCCGAGTACATCGATAGCTTGTCAGGAATTGAAATTTTAAATTTTGTTTTTCGTCGTTAACAACATTTAGCATAACGACATGTAGAATACCAATTATCTATCAAGTTATGTGCTAGATGTGTTTCTTAATCCTGACAATTTGCGTGCATGAATTAAACGACCAGCTAATGTATACAGACTCAATAGCTCAACTGCTAGAGAACGTTCAAAAACAATTTCGGAAATACAAAGTTTCCTCCATCGGCTTTAATTGCTGTTTATTTCGGCTATCATGCAAATGTCAAAAGACAGCTGTCGAACTTGAGGGCCAATCTGCCACTTGCTGGCAATTCTTCGCCAGCTCAGTGGCCTACCCTCCGTACGAAAACCACCGTTTGAAGAATGGTATCATAGCCAAAATTGGCCAACAGTGGAAAATAAACAGTAATTACTGTCAATGAAGAAATATTGTCAATTCAGAAATTGCGAATGATTATGGTGCATGCCCGAAGAAAATTACTAAAATTATACTCGAGTTAATGTGAAGCAGCTTTTTTTCGGGAGTTTCGTACGCAGCTGTGACTCCTGATATATAAAGCAAGTTTACTTTTGCAGAAAGTGCGGTTCGTCCAAGGATCGTGGTGCCGTAGCAAGATTGCCACCCTGCATCGAACCTCATTAAAGTTTAATCGCTGTATGTGACACCGACGAATGAGCTACGTCGGCGTGTCCACGCCTTCGTGAGCTTCGCTGCGTTCCCGCTATCTATGGACTACTTACGCTGAGCGCAGCAACGTTTGTCCCACATCGTAATCAAAGATTAAGACGAGAACATCGTCTTAAATACGTCACCAGTGTTTCTTATGTCCTATGATGAACTTTCAACTGTGAACATCACATCTATGAACTTCAGCTGAAAAGTCTTGTTAAATGTCTGTATCCAGAGATACACCAATATTCAGAGACAGTTGTAAGTACTAAGAGCATTCCTGTGGACACTGATTATATAAGGTTACGTAAATCTTGAGTCTACCTTGTGATGTTGTAAATTAAAGGTTTTTATGTTCTATATTCCAATCGATTTCCTAGCGGAGCAAGTAAAGAATCCGACGTTGTGTCGGCAAGTGTACTTTCGTACTGCGCAACAGAAAGTTACCTTAAATCTCACCATACCAGTGTGGGGCGGCGGGTGGAATTATTGTTATTTAAATGTTCCTATTATTTATTTAATGCTGTTGTTCGCCGTTCTCAACACTGGCTCTCTAACTACAATATTGGCAACCAGAAAGTGATTAGCAAAACGTGAAGCCTGTAATTAGAATTCCTAGTGCCCATTTCATCTGAGAAATACATTTATAGCTGTAGCTTATAGATCTGAGGAATTAGGAGATCGTCTGGGATTCATAATCAAAAACCATTCTCTCTAAAATGTTCACTATATTCTGAAAGTCACAGACCAAAAAGAATCCACACAATCCAACTACCAGAGCAGTTCAGAGTCTAATGTGCTGATGCAACTATAACTGTTCAAATTAAATGTTTAAGCGAATGCTCGCCATAATTTAATGATAATGTTCATCAAACGCCACGCTAAATAATAGTACAATGTCTGTCCCACGGCGTGTAGGGAAGCAGCCTACACACGCCTAATAAAATTCACATCAATCTTTCCATTGTGTGCCAGCCAGTCCGCTGTAACTAGCTCTGACGCCATAAATGTTGCGCAATACTTTAAAAATCAAGTAAATAACCTGAAACGTTTCTAGCATGTCAGAAGTAATACTAAATCAATATGTGTTGAACATCAGTTCAATAACTTTAACCATTTTCGAAATTTGGACGTTTTTCTGTAAAAATCATTGGCCCAACAGAAAAGAGCTAGAAACTTAAAAATTTATATTTAGATTCGTTTTTCATAATAATTTAGTAGAAACAGTATTCTGGATCTCACAAATTAAAATTTTAGTTGAAATTCATGATTTTCTGGTTTTTGTCTTAAAAATTAAGGAAGCAAGATAGATTAAGTAGGCGAATAATTAAGGCTAAGATGTTTAAATTTAAGTAGAAGGGAGATCCGCTATAATCATAAAGATGTGAGAAGTTTCAACTGAATAACTATAAAACTATAGCGATAGCGAATCTCCAAAGGGCAAGTTCAGAGCTCGTCTACTGCGTGTAATGTAATTAAATTAATTCTCTCGCCCAAAATATTTGACTTAGCCTCGTCAGACTTTTATTATGATTACTTACTTGTGTGCTGATTGCACATTTAAATTGAGAGCTTCATCGGCCATCAGCAAAGGAAGCAATGATTTATTCAATAACTTAAAGTGGTGCATTACTAGCCCAGCAGCTAGTCGCGAGAGCTGATTTGATCAGGCTTTCCTTTAGCTGTCCACACTGTGGCTTTATATATAAGAACGCTGCACGAGAAAGGAAGCCCCAGTTCTCTCCAGACACTGATTAGCACACCACCTGTGCCGGAGTCCCGTCGCATCGGTATCATTGCTATAAACAGCCTCGGATGCCGTAATAAGTTACTCGGGATACGCGTAACCATGATATCGTTTTCGAGTGAAGTGTTAATTCTGGGTTGACTTTAATGATCTATCTTCAGTTTGCGTATTTTTTTAATGCAAATGGGGAAAAAAATTAATTACAAAAAGGGAAGCTAGAGTACAGCTTAACTCCCTATGAAAATTAAAATTGAAATGTAAACATATAGAAATATTAAAAGAAAACTGATTACCTACTTCAATTATTTAAATTACTGGAATGTTCACTGCCTCTTAAGCACCATTATCACTCAAAATTTAAGCAAAATCAATGAATTACTTTGGCATACGTATTGGCTTCAACAGACAAACACATAAAATATGTTAAATTATGAAAATCTTAAATGATTAAATACATTTTTACATACACAAACTAAAAGAAAGTACCACAGTTATTCATGATACATCAACAGATAATTATATCCAAGCAGTCTTTTCTAAACCTGAAAGAAAATTTCACAAATCATGACAATTTCATTTTTACACACGTGGTTATAGCCGCTTTGGCTGGCGTTCTACACTTCCATTCACAAGGGTAGACGAGGAGAAATTGCTAATGAGTGCGTCCTTCACGTTCACTCTAAATTACATGGGGAAAGGGGAGGGGTCACTGTGAGTTGTGTCCAAGTCACTCCATGCTTTCACGCAGCTACCAGGCTGCCATTATCTGGTTTGTCCTGTAGAACAAACAAAAAGAGTGCCTCAGAGTCTTTTCACTTAATATCTAAGAGTGGGTCACAATGAAATGGGGATATATACAGGGTTATTACAAATGATTGAAGCGATTTCACAGCTCTACAATAACTTTATTATTTGAGATATTTTCACAATGCTTTGCACACACATACAAAAACTCAAAAAGTTTTTTTAGGCATTCACAAATGTTTGATATGTGCCCCTTTAATGATTCGGCAGACATCAAGCCGATAATCAAGTTCCTCTCACACTCGGCGCAGCATGTCCCCATCAATGAGTTCGAAAGCATTGTTGATGCGAGCTCGCAGTTCTGGCACGTTTCTTGGTAGAGGAGGTTTAAACACTGAATCTTTCACATCACTATGCGTGAAACTTGCCCGCACGCGTTCAACCGTTTCTTCGCTCACTACAGGCCGACCCGTTGATTTCCACTTACAGAGGCATCCAGAAGCTTTAAACTGCGCATACCATCGCCGAATGGAGTTAGCAGTTGGTGGATCTTTGTTGAACTTCGTCCTGAAGTGTCGTTGCACTGTTATGACTGACTGATGTGAGTGCATTTCAAGCACGACATACGCTTTCTCGGCTCCTGTCGCCATTTTGTCTCACTGCGCTCTAAAGCACTCTGGCGGCAGAAACCTGAAGTGCGGCTTCAGTCGAGCAAAACTTTGTGAGTTTTTCTACGTATCTGTAGTGTGTCGTGACCATATGTCAATGAATGGAGCTACAGTGAATTTATGAAATCGCTTCAATCATTTGTAATAGCCCTGTACATTTTGTCTTTCAATATGTTACTAGAACAAAGTTAACAGAACTTTTTCAATTTTACTCTCGCAGTTACTTAACTGTCATAAAATCGGTGAACCAATGGCGCAAAACGCCGTTAGTCACGTGCTAGAGAAAATTTATGGTCAAGGCATACAATAATAAATCCTATTTAATCTCAATTTATTATTTCTGGGCCGGAACACTGAACCAATGCTCGGTACATTCTTGACACATTTGTATTTTATTTACTTAGTTGACTCATCTTCGATTACCTTATTCTTAGAGATAGTATGAGTATATTTGATTAGTAGTTGAATTCTCAGCCCTTTGTATATGTGAGTAACTTGTGGTAATAGTACAGTTCTCAGTGTTCAAAACACACTACTTTTAGTTGACTACTAATTCCACTTATTGGTCCTCTGCTGCTGTGTCAGTTCCACATCTGCAATTATGCACTTACTTCATCTAAGTGTATTTATGCTGAGCTATAAATAATGTTTCACGTCTGCCATTATGTTACTCAATTATGTTGCTAGTGTATGTACTTATTTAACACTCACTCCATTAACATTTAAAGCTTAGGATAGCACATTTATTTCATATCCATAGTATATTGCAGCTGATCAGTTTCCTCACGTGGCAATCCATTTCCACTCGATCGGACGCTGAAACCATATGTAGTCTCTCTCGACCTACCACTAAAGTGCATTAAGTTATTATGGACGAGCGTAATGCTAAATTCCTTAAACGTATAGGACACCATGAGCTGCTGTGTCTCATCTAACATAAGGGTACCTATGGTCACATTCACGCCTCCAACTCATAACCTCAATACATGTAGGTGTGTCCTGTCACACACTACACCAACATAACGACCAGCTCCAACCTTATAAATACTTCATGGACGTGTCCTTCACGTCTCAACCACAAACACTGTTCAATTCTGCTACACTGCCATTCCTTGCTAGGTTTCACTGCCACTACAGATCCTGCTTGTACACGAATTTGTATATATATTTTTTTTTTAATATTATTGTGCTACCATTTCCAATAAAACAACACTTTGTCCTTATAATATTACCAGGGTTCTATACATACTTATTACTCAAATACATTTGTATCTTAATTACATCATGCTTCTCTGTTGTTTATGTCACTGTTAGGTTTGTCACATTAGGTTTTTTTTCACCAATCGGTGGATAGAATGATTACAGAACTCATTGCTTGATAGCCATGACGGAAAATTTTTGTATTGCAATGAAGGAGTCGAAACTTTGGTGGATAGGAAAGATGAAGAATGAGTGAGACCTGAAAAGGAAAGTGATTTCCCTAAATCACTCCAGGCAAATGCCGGGATGGTTCCTCTGAAAGGGCACGGCCGACTTCCTTCCCAATCCTTCCCTAATGCGATGAGACTGATGACCACGCTGTCTGGTCTCCTTCCTCAAACCAACCAACCAACCTGAAAAGGAAAGTAGATCTCACACAGATGGGACTGCACAGCTGCCACACTGTGTAGAGGTTACAGAACAACCTCGTCCCTACAGAAAGCGTTCACTACCTATGAACTTCTTTAGGTCGATCAAGTTCCTGAGACCTAATATCTTTTTACTCTTAGGGTACTCTAGGCTATATGATTTGGCATGTGGGTTTCCTATGATCCTGAAAGGTCCTTGGTATACGAACATGAATTTCTTTGTTTCTGCATTTATTTTCTTTGATATTTCCTTGGTTTTGACAAGAACAAACTGACCTTTTTCAGAACTGGTGGGTACAGATTTTGCGTCATGATGCTTCTTTCTTTTTAATGTGTTTTGCTTACTCTTACTAAGATTAACACCTTCGTCCAAATATCTCCTATTTTTCAGAACTCATATAGGCAGCTCCCAAGTTTCATCATTAGTTACTACATGTTTATCAATAAAAGGTACCAAAATTACTCCAGTTATCGGCAAGACCATTTTAACTGCCTTCTTTCTAAGTCAACAACACTCTAATATTTTGACAAGAAATCTATGCCAATTAAAACCTCAATACTGAGATTGTTTACAATTAACCGTGGATGATCAATTAAATTACCATTAATGTTAAAGGGCAGCAAAGCTTCTTCTTTTACCGTTTTTGAAACCTTGCCAGTAGCACCAATTATTCTTAGTCCTGATACCCTCATTACTGTAAGCCTGTCTTTACCAGGTAATGCATCAAAGAAGGACTGAGATGTCGCACTCACCTTACTTCCACTGTCTAAGAGACAACGTACATTGATACCCAACATATTTACTATAAATTATAGGTTGGCTTATTCTAGTTTGTACGGGTGGTTCCTCAAACTCATTCAATATTTCCTTTTGGATTTGTCTCCAACTAAAGTGATCGACATCTGTCTTCATTACATTTAGGTGAAAGTGTGTAGGGGTTTCCTAAATTACATTTCAGCTGCATTTTCCAGTCGGTCTATTAATTTCAAATCGAAACACCGCACGACTTCATTACATTTAGTTTGCTGAACATGACCCAAATTACTGTAGTCTGAGTGACTCTGCGCCTACAGATTGGGCATAACACTAGTTACAGCTAAACCACTTTCACTATTATCGTCGGGATCCTTCTTAAGTGACAACTGGTCACAGCTGCTGGGTTCATCGACCCCCAACAGGCTATCCTCTACATTCTCACTTACCTCCTGTCCTAAATCTATTAATACAGTAGCAACATCCTGCACAGGCACTTCAGATAAGAGCACATCATTCTCATCGTAAATCTAAGCATGAATTTCTTCTGCTTCTTCACCTGACAGTTCAGTATTTTGTAGATCTTCCCTACCGTTACACTGCTGCGCCTTCTCTTTCTCTTCCCACTTAGAAAGCGTCTCTAACACGGTATCTATCAAATACTGTGAGTGGTTCAAATGGTTCAAATGGCTCTGAGCACTATGGGACTCAACATTTTAGGTCACAAGTCCCCTAGAACTTAGAACTACTTAACCCTAACTAACCTAAGGACATCACACACACCCATGCCCGAGGCAGGATTCGAACCTGCGGCCATAGCAGTCCCGCAGTTCCGGACTGCAGCGCCAGAACCGCACGGCCACCGCGGCCGGCTACTGTGAGTGATCTAATATTTCTGCTGTATCCTTAATTGCTACCGACTCCTCAGCCACATGTTTAGTCTGAGTATTCTGATCTGTCTTACCCATTACTGTAACTACTGGCTTAGGAAAAGTAACCGCCTGGTGAGCGCCAGTGTCCTCATAGACGGGAACTAGTTTTCCTGCCTCGGCCTACTACTGTTTCCTTTATTTTCATTATAGTTAAGTGGCACAGCATTGCTTTCCGCACTGTTGTTTACTTGCATAATTTTGTTCGGTACAAAATTACTATCATTTGGATGCCATTGTTGGTTCTGATAATTATTTCTCCAATTCCTACCTCTCTTAGGATGGCGAACATCTACTGTTATGATGTTTACATTGCCATTCTGCTTGTTCTTAAAATTACTACTAGTGTTATTGCCATTCCTGTTATTATGTGCTTGCTCCTCATTGGCGGCCACACGTTCTACATGTTCCAAATATTCAATGAAACGATCCAGATTGTCTCTAGGGGCAGATATAATACTAGTTTGCCAGTACCATGGCAGTTTGGCTTCAAGACCTAATATTATCATTTCAGGTTTTAGCTTTTCGGCCAAATGTGACAAACGTGAGATCCATGACTTGGCAAACTCTTTAATAGATTCCTTGCCTACATTGAAGCGTTTTCCACTCCAAAATTCTCTCAACACTTCATTTTGCTTATTATTAGACCAATACTCGTTAATGAAAACTATTTTAAATTCCGCTAATGTTTTACACTTCAACATAACATCAGCTGACCATCGCATGGCGTCACCGGCTAAGTGGCTTCTAATAAATGAGATTTTTTCTCGTTCAGACCAAATTGGTGGAATCACATCTTCAAAATCGTTCCAGAAATCTAGTGGGTGGATATTTTTATCTGGATCGAACCGCAAGAACTGCCGACACCCGATAAATACGGCGTTTGCAGCTACATCTTGTTGTATACTACCATTACCAGAAGTTACTGAAGCTGCTTTACTCTCAATGTTAGCAATGTTAGTACTAATATTTTCTACTCTCATTTCAACATTATCTACTCTTTGCACAATATGAGTAGTATGAGTTTTGATTGCGTCTACTTCTGCTTGACATATGTTTACTTTTATATTAACATCTTTAAACCTATCTGAGCACAGTTCATATTCCGCCTCGATCTTTCCTGTTAACTTGTGCTCCAGCTTCGCATCTTCCATTTGGAAGTCTTTGCGAACCTCAGCAACTTCGGATTTTACTGTTTTATACATTTCAGAAAATTGTTGAGCAACCTTTTTCTTAATATCTTCATGGTTGTAATCAATTTTATAATTTAAACTGTCCAGATCCTCTTTCAACTTATTGCAACCAGCCTTGAAGGTATTGTCCATTACCTCCGATCGTTTATTAAAATTGGTTTGGCTGGCCACAATCTCATACTTTAATTCAGCTGTCATTTTAGCATTACTGGCTGACATTTTTGCATTACAGCTTTTGACCTCAGTTATTTCAGACTTTAATTCAGCTGTCATTTTAGCATTACTGGTAGCTATTGCTTGTAATATAACATTTACATCAATAGCCCCAGTAACTTTGGCTTGTTCACTAGCTGGCTTTTTATCACTTCACATGACGAAAAAGTAGCTCCAACACCAGAATCATCAATACTAAATGAAACTTCTGATTGATCAGTCATATCTAACTTATCCTACTTAAACTCCACCATCTCTGATGACTGTTTCATTTTTAATTCATCAGAGAAACTATCATCCAATAAATTAACAATTTCATGATTTCTGCTTTACTACAGTGGTGTCTATTATTGAATCATTGCCCCTTTTCACACTACTGTCAGGAGACAATATTTCATATGTCACTTTAACATTACTAATTTCACGCATATTTACACTTGAACCATTGTCTGGATTTACAGTTCCCTCAACAGACATAGGTTTTGAAATAAGTTTAACTTCAGTTTCTTTTTGCGGTTCCATAGGCGACAGTCTTTTAGTGCAGGTTAGTAAAATTTTTAACAGCATTTCACTTAACTTAGTTTCTTCTGCATGACGTATGGCGTTGCCGGCGCAGTGTACCAGGATTACTGATGCGACGTGGCGCATTGAACTGCAGACAGCACTTTGAGGGCTGCTGTGTGTTTACGTGGCCCGCAACTACAGGCGCGGCTCCAGTTGCTCCGGCGGATGTCTGTGGTGAGGTGAAACTGGCTTCTCGCGATGCCGGCAGCGCCGCTAGACTCTGTGCCAGCTCCGTCAATCCAGATGCGTTGTTAATCCAATTGCGTCGTCCACATGCACACGTAACAATATCACTGTTCTATTACTCAGTTGCGTGTCGCATTTCACTTCCGAATATTTAAAAATCACTTTCACTTTTACTTAGTATGTCTCCCAGCCGATGCACCATATGTGGGGCGGCGGGTGGAATTATTGTGATTTAAATGTTCCTGTTTTTTATTTAATGCTGTTGTTTGCCATTCTCAACACTGGCTCTCTAACTACAATATTGGCTACCAGAAAGTGATTAGCAAAACGTGAAGCCTGTAATTAGAATTCCTAGTGACCACTTCATCTGAGAAATAGCTACAGCTTATAGCTCTGAGGAATTAGGAGATTGTCTGGGATTCATAATCAAAAAACCATCCTCTCTAAAATGTTCACTATATTAGAAAAGTCACAGACCAAAAAGTATCCACACTATCCAACTACCAGAGTAGTTCAGAGTCTAATGCACTGATGCAACTATAACTGTTCAAATTAAATGTTTAAGTGAATGCTCGCCATAATTTGATGATAATGTTCGTCAAACGCCACGCTAAATAATGGTAGAATGTCTGTCCCGCGGCAGCACGTGAAAATACGACATACGCAAACTGAAGATCGATCATTAAAGTTATCCCATAATTAACACTTCACTCAAAAACGATTTCATGGTTACGCGTATCCCGAGTAACTTATTACGGCATCCAAGGCTGTTTATAGCAATGATACCGACGCGACGCGACTCCCGGCATAGGTGGTGCGCTAATCAGCGTCTGGAGAGAACTGGGGCCTTCCTTTCTCGCGCAGCGTTCTTATATATATAGCCGCGGTGCAGACGGCTAAGGGAACGCCTGATCAAATCCGCTCTCCCGACTAGCCGAATAAATCATTGCTTCCTTTGCTGATGGCCGATGAAGCTCTCAATTTAAATGTGCTATCAGCACACAGGTAAGTAATCATAATAAAAGTCTGACGTGGCTAAGTCAGAGCTAGTTACAGCTGACTAGGCTGGCACACAATGGAAGGACTGATGTGAATTTTATAAGGCGTGAGTATGCTGCTTCCCTACACCAGCTTCATACCAGAAGCATATAAAATTACTTGTGAAGTGAGGTGACGAAACTCATGGGATAGCGATATGTACATACATAGATGGTGGCAGTATCACGTATACAAGGTATAAAAGGGCGATGCATTGGCGGAGCTGACATTTGTACTCAGGTGATTAATGTGAAAAAGTTTCCGACGTGATTATGGCTGCACGACGGATATTAACAGACTTTAATTGTGAAATGGTAGTTGGAGCTGGACACGCGAGACATTCCAATTCAGAAACAGTTGGGGAATTCTATATTCCGAGATCCATAGTGCCAACGGTTTGCCGAAATTGCCAAATTTCAGGCATACGTCTCACCTTGAGCGGCGCAGTGGCCGATGGCGTTCACTTAACGACCGAGAGCTGCGGCGTCTGCATAGACTTTTCAGTTCTAAATGCATTAAATATCCACCGAAAACAATTTGGGACCTACGACGAACGCATCAGTGAGGACAGTGCCGCGAAATTTGGCGTTAACTCTCTAGAGCAGCAGACGACAGACTCGAGTGCCTTTGCTGAAGGCACGACTTCGCCAGCAGTGCCTCTCCTGGGCTTGTGAGCGTATCGGTTGGACCTGAACAACTGTAAAACCGTGGCCTGGTCAGATGAGTCCCGAGTAAGAGTTGATGGTAGGGTTTGAGTGTGGCGCAGACCCCATAAACCCATGGACCCAAATTGTCGACAACAAGGCACTGTGCTAGCTGGTGGTGGCTACGTAATGGTGTGGTCTCTGTGTTCATGGAATGGACAGAGTCCTCTGATCCAGCTGAACCGATCATTGACAGGAAATGCTTATGTTCGGCTACTTGAAGACCACTGTAGCCATTCTTGGACTTAATGATCCCAAACATTATGGCTGACAATGCGCCTTGTCACAGGACCACAATTTTTCTGGATTGGTTTGAAGCACGTTTTGTACATTTCGAGCGAACGACTTGGCCATCCAGGTCGTCTGAAGTGGATACTGTCGAACACATATGGGACGTGATCGAGAGCTCAATTTGTGCACAAGACGCTGAACCGGCAACGCTTTCGCACTTTTGAACGGCTATAAGCGCAGCATGTCTCAGTATTTCTGCAGGAGACTTCCAACGACATGTTGATTCCAGGTCATCAAGCTGCTGCATTTTGATAGGCGAAAGGAGCTCCGACACGACATCTGGAGGTATCCCCCGACCTTTGTCACCTCAAAGTAAATCACTTTTCACCGTCTGTCCAGATTGCATTAGTTTATTATGAAGTGGTCAGTTTCGGGTTTCACATGGACCACCATCAGTAATTCGCTGAAGAATTCGAACGGTCACTGTTGTAACCAACGTGTTCAGATGTGAACGTGATTCATGTGGAAACATAGCTGGTCGTTATTTTAAAGATGACTGCAATGTAGACGGGCGATAAAAATCTGTTAGCAGGTGATCGCATTCTTTCTCCGAAAAAGAAAAGAAAAGGTGAATGTATTCAAAATTACTTCTATAATTTTAGCCAATTTGTAGTGTAATGAGAAGCGAATAGTGCCATAATACGTGTTTTGCGAGGCTGTACGTGATTTTCGCATTGCTCCCCTCCTCCTGATGGTACTTCGGTGACTGTCGGCAGGATGCCACAGCGAAACGAATCTAATTTACACTGTGCCGCCTACAAATGAAGTGCCTGGGGCGGGGCGGTCTTTTCGTTGTGTTTTGTTGGTAGTCGTGCCGCTCCCCTGCCTCAGCCACCGCCGGCATCCTCGACTGGCGGGTCGGACCATCTCAGGGGAGAGAGCCGACCAGGCCGCTTGCATTCCGCCGCTCTGTGTCACACACAATTTCGAGGCTGACTCAACTGTGATTACGGTGCGGGGATTATTACATTTCCTACTTCAGAGGCGAGCGCCACCGTAAATTGCCATTTAGTGCGCGCCGGGGCCCTCGCGCCCCCCCATATTTCACGCAGTCTTAAACACAGCATTCGTCCAGGGCGCCGTCCACTGCCCGCTACTGGCGACCACCCACACTCCACACACAATGCGTTCTCCCCACGCAGACGATGCTGAAGACCCTCTGTACATAAAAAAGAAAAAAAAGGAAAAACATGAAAACGATTATAAGCACTCAAAATGCTACATTGGCGCTGTACTGTTATATAGTCTAATCCTATTGAAACCAGTTCTTTCCTTTGTTTAGATTAGTCATAAGAAGTGTATGAACTTTTTAGTGGATTTCTGGTTGTAAGAGCAGTTTCCATTGGATTGATTGACAATTTCCGCTACACGCGAAACTTTGTTGCACTTTTTTTTTTTTGAGTCATCAGTTTACTGACTAGTTTGATGCTGCCCGCACTAATTCCTGTCCTGTGCCAACGTCTTCGTCTAAGCGTGGCAATTGCAACCTACGTCCTCTGTTTGCTGCATGTATTCCAATCTCCGTCTTCTTCTGCAGTTTTTATCCTCTACAGTTCCCTCTAGTAACACGAAAGCTATTCTCTGATATTTTAACAGATGTCCTATCATCCTGTCCCTTCTACTTGCCAGTGTTTTCCGTATAAACTTTTCCTGTTATATTCTGCGTAAAACCTCCTTATTCCTTACCTTATCAGTTTAGCTACTTTTCAACATTCGTCTGTAGCACCACATTTCAAACAATAACTGATATTAGCAGTAAGTAGTGGCATTACCTTCCTAACCAAGTCGGTATTATATGTTCCTATTCATTACAGTCTTGTTACGACGGAGAATATTAAGGGGTAGGAATTAGAAATATTTTGTTAAAGCTCACTGACATTGCCATGGGCGATTGCGATTCATGTCGTCAACAAGCGAGTCATGTCGCAAACAGAGGTGGTAAAATGAAGCAATACAGGGTGTCGGAAATGAGTCAGGTCGTCAAACCGCCTGCTGAGTAAGGATACGGATTCAGCAGAAAAGACACTGCGACATAAAATAAAGGGAAGTGAGGCAAGCGTATTCGTTAACTAGCAAGACATGTTGCAAGAATCTGCATCTATTTCACAACACTATATAGCTGGGGAAATATAAAGCAGTTAACAGTCTGTTGAATGAATGTAGGAGAACAAGGATGGCACATTTGGATATTACGCAGCCTAGCGTCTTAGATAGGATGGATGCGCTCCACACCCACGCAGGCATGATGGTCGACGCAAAAGTTGTACTACCATCTCTCCATATTGGTTAGTTTTTATGATTAACCATTAATACGCACTCATCTGTTGATAGTTGGGTCGAAAGCTGAACGAAGGGTAGCGGTTTGAAGGGCAGAGGAAAACAGGTGGCAAGGCGAAAGCCAAGCGGAAAAAAACCTCAGCGATAGTTGAGTCGGGTTGTAAGAACAGTATCGGGTTTTCTTGCTGCAACAGATAATGGAAGGATAGGCTTAGTTAGTAGTGGGTATCATGCAGGCGGATACCTTTGACGTTGTGGAGCGGTTGTACCCGGCGGCTGCAGCTGGGTACAGGTGTTAGCTTCTCGACCAGCATCAGCGTGCCTGTAACAGATGGGTTCATCATCGTTTAGAGTCGATAGGTCATATATCGGATTCACAGAGTAGGGTGGTGGTGGTGATTTGTTTGTGTTAGTGTGCGAGCTTGTCGGCTTCGTTGCTGTAGCCTCTTGGTCGGCTTTAATAGCAGCCGGCATATCAAGTCAGTGTTGCTGATTTGAAGGGGCTTGCCGATGTTGCCGCTTGTGAGTGTATCATAGCTCGCAATGGGTGGTCATACACTAACTAGTAGTGTCTTTGGCCACTTATGCTTCCACCTGTGTTTGTCATCATACTTTCCCAGAGTGAGGAAGAAGGGATTGTTCGAGTGTCTCGAGTTCCTGTACAACTCAGCTTCCCTTTAAATACTCCAGCTCTCCAGCTCCCGTCATGAAGTAACCACTGGAACCGATAACATTTATAGTATTAGCAATCGATTCCATGACGGAAAAACTGTAGTGAAATTACGTCATTGATACTCTAGCAAAGTCTATGAACCAACCGAAGATGTATTCAGGATGTTGGCCTTCAAATGATGAACTTCATGCTGCATGACTCGTACCATCTGTTGATGGAGAAACTGATTGTCTACAGAGAACACCACATTGCAGAATGTTGCCAATACAGTACCTGAACTTGGTAGCCAGGAACAGGGCCTCTTGGGATACACTTATTTGCTACACACTAAGACACCTTCGAGTGCTGAAAACTACCTGGTGTATGGAGGATATCAACCGACACCAGGTACATCACGGAGGGTCATCAAGGGTCATCTTAGAATTCGGACTGGAACCGAGTACACTCCAGCAGCCAGCCGGAAACGACCGCGCCTCGTCGCCGGCAAGCCCGCAGCAGCGGGAAGGGTCGCTGACTCTCTCGTGTGCGCGCAACTGCTGAGCTAACGCGACGGGCATCAGCTAGCATCCAACACACAGCTGAATGAGCAGCAGTAGAGGGTAGTGCCAAAGAACGATGGCTTGTAAACACTGTGAACTCTAATAATGTTTTACTAGCATCGTTGACGCTTCGCAGGTTCCTAAGAGTTGTTTTGACTTCACGATAGTTTTTCTATATATGTAATTACACTCATGCTCATAAATTAAGGATAATTGCTGAATGTGGTGCCACACAACGTGGCATTACACAAAACTGGCGCTAATAGCATAGGCACATAGGAAACACGCACGACACAGATCTGTAAGTCCACGGTATTGGTGTTAAGTTGCGAAAATCGTCCTGAAACACACGTGCAACAAAACGCCACTGTTTCCGGCACATGTACCCCGACATAAATATGGGACGTTATCACCATGCACATGTACACAGGCCGCACAACGGTTTGGCATACTCTGGATCAGGTGATCGAGCAACTGCTGGGGTTTAGCCTCCCATTCTTGCACTAGTGCCTGTCGGAGCTGCTGAAGTGTCGTAGGGGTTTGAAGACGTGGAGCGATACGTCGACCGAGAGCATCCCAGACGTGCTCGATGTGGTTTAGGTCTGGAGAATAGGCAGGCCACTCCATTCGCCTGATATCTTCTGTTTCAAGGTACTCTTCCACGATGGCAGCTCGGTGGGACCGTGCGTTATCATCCATCAGGAGAAAGGTGGGACCCACTGCACCCCTGAAAAGGCGGACATACTTGTGCAAAGTGACGTCCCGTTCACCTGACGTATTACAGTTCTTCTGTCAAAGACATGCAGGGGTGTACGTGCACCAATCATAATCCCATGCCACACCATCAAAGTACGACCTCCATCCGCGTCCCTTTCAAGGACATTAAGGGGTTGGTATCTGGTTCTTGGTTCACGGGAGATGAAAACCCGTCGAGAATCACTGTTCAGACTATATACTTGGACTCGTCCGTGAACATTGTCTGGGACCACTGTTCCAATGACCATGTACTGTGTTCTTGACACCAGGCTACACAGGCTTTCCTGTGACCAGGGGTTAGTGGAATCCACCTTGCTGGTCTCTGGGCGAATAAACCATATCTGTTCAGTCGTCTGTAGACTGTGTGTCCGGAGACAACTGTTTCAGTGGCTGCGGTAAGGTCCCGAGCAAGGCTACCTGCAGTACTCCGTGGCTGTCATCCGGCACTGATGGTGAGATATCGGTCTTCTTGTGGTGTTGTGTGGCCGAGCGGTTCTAGGCGCTTCAGTCTGGAACCGCGCGACCGCTACGATCGCAGGTTCGATTCCTGCCTCGGGCATGGATGTGTGTGATGTCCTTAGGTTAGTTAGGTTTAAGTAGTTCTAAGTTCTAGGGGACTGATGACCTCAGATGTTAAGTCCCATAGTGCTCAGAGCCATTTGAACCATTTTTTGGTGGTGTTGTACACTATGGACGTCCCGTACTGTAGCGTCTGGACACGTTTCCTGTTTGCTGGCATCGTTGCCATAATCTTGAGATGACACTTTGTGACACACGGACGGCCCGTGCTACGAACTGCTGTGTTTGACCAGCGTCCAGTTGCCCTAGTGTTCTACCGCTCATAACGTCATCAATATGTGTTCTTTGAGCCATTTTCAACACACAGTCACCATTTGCATGTCTGAAAACATCTGTACATTTACTCGTTGCACCGAATTCTGACATGCACCAACACGCATCTGCGTATGTGGACTGCTGCCAGCGCCACCGTGCGACGACCGCAGGTCAAATGCACCGCATAGTCGTATCCCGAGATGATTTAAACCAGCAGACCGCCCGCCAGAGCGTTGTTTCACAATGTATCAGTATTATCCTTAATTTATGATTATGAGTGTAGTATGAAAATACAGACGAGTTGCAGTACCGGTAGAGATAAGTATCTGTAAACTAGTTGTGTTAGAATACATTATTATTTAGTATAAGAAAGCGAACCAAAAGTTACCGTTTAAAGACCGTATAGTTCAGAATCGGTATGACAATGGCGGTAAAAATTAGTGAAAATACTCCCATCAGCGCATCAGGTTGAAGATACCCCTTTGATAAAACTTCGTGTCCTGCTGCCTGAAGAAGTCCGTAACTTCCTGCTGCACATCCCCGTCCGTCAGGAATCGTTGATCATTCGAGGTCCTTTTTATAGGGACCGAAGGCGTGATAATCGCGTGCGGAGTGATCAAGACTATAGAGCAGGTGCTGGAGTGTCTTCCGTTTGCCCGTATTGGATGAGGGTGGCAAGCCAGATCGACCAGTGTTCTGTGCCGATCTGCGACCTGCACCGAAATTGTCACACCATTTCATAACGGTAGCACTCGACAGACGTGCTGCTTCATGCACATTTTTCATTCTCCGATGCAAGTCTACCGATGTTTGGCCTTCAGCAGCCAAAAAAGAAATACTGCACTTGGTCCTGTTGGAACACACTCGGTAATCTCGTCGCCACAGTTCGCATTTCCACATTTACCGCACGCACGTCGGCAAGACACGATTGCCATACTAATCCCTAGCCAACACGTCTGTCCTTACGTACCGGCAGTATGTCCTCAAACGGAAAGTTTTTGCTCGTCCTTTGTAATACATTTGTAATGCGTCTCAACACAAGAGAAACGTAAATTACATAGTTCGCAAAATTATATATATTTTGATACATGTCAAACGATCTATAGCGATTATAAGTCCCACATAATTAGTTATGTGGGCCTTATTACCAGCAGGCCGGGGTGGCCGAGCGGTTCTAGGCGCTACATTCTGCAACCGCGCGATCGCTACGGTTCGAATCCTGCCTCGGGGATGGATGTGTGTGCTGTCCTCAGGTTAGTTAGGTTTAAGTAGTTCTAAGTTCTGGGGGACTCAGAGCGATTTGAACCATTTGAACCTTATTACCAGAAACAATTAACAGATTAATTCAACATGCACCAATTCGAGATATTTTCTTAAGAGGCATGCACATCGAATAAATATTGAAGATTAAACAAAAGCGAAGCCAAATTGCTAACAATTGTGAGACTGTGTACTATTTCCATTTGTAAATTCATCATTCTAAAATTTGGGAACGTCAACACATCTACAATTTTCAGGCATTAATTGCAGCTGTATACAACTACTTGGAAGCAGCATTTCCTAATAAACGCTGTACTGTAAGGCTCGTTGCTCCAAAAATAATTTCTTTCCAAGTAGTACAGTATTTTTTTCTTTTTTGTTGGCTTTTCCGCTGAGGATTTTACAGACACCTCAGTGGTTTAGCAACGCTCGAGCATTTTACAAGTTACGGTTACATTCAGGTCCGGTTTAAGGTCCAAGCAATGTAAGTGGCCGCTTGGGACGCTAAGACCTCTAGAGGTACACAAATACATATAATGTTTGTATATGGTGTGTTTCGTAAGCGTAAGAGATCCAAATGATATCTCGCTTTTGTGGAAACATTTTCTCATATTTGTCCTTACATTTATTTAATAATTTCAAAGTTATTTAGAAAATAAGTACATTAATTTGGTGAGGGAAACCTGCTTTGTTAATTCGCGATGGTTGATGTGATCTGATCAAATGTCGTATGAAATCAGTTTTATGATTTGCAGTGTGAGAAATCAGCCTGTACCAGGCCTTCCTCTCATGTTTTTATTCCTACCTAAATAGTGATTTGCAAACGTCTTGCCTATCACCAACATTCTGTTTCTATATTCATATGATATTTGTTTTTTTTTGACAAGATTGTTTACACTGTTAACAACATGAATGTCAAGAATGCACTTTTATTTCAGTTCTGAGTTTTCAAGGCCTTCTGTATCTTGTTTCCTTTGGTTTGCGGGAATCTCCAACTTCGAGGGACAAACAGTCTTCCCATGGGATAGGCGTGTTAACGGCTATTCATAAACAGTGCTCACCTTCTGGTGTGAGTAAACATGAGTACGTCCCTGCCAGCCTTATCCGGAACGCCGGCGTGACAAAAGGGTTTCGCTGTAGGGGTAGCCTCGGAGCCCATCTCACGCAATATTGAACGGAAAAGCCTCGGAATAAGGAGAAGCGGTAACCTCTTGGGTTTATACCCTTCCACGGGGGATTTTGGGCGACCACACCGTTTCGTCCTGCAACTGGATACAATGATATATTGCCACAGCTGCGCCTGAGAAAATTTCCAGTTCAGTTTTCCGGCGGAGAATACCTAAATTCATATACATCACAGAATACTTGCCTTGTGAAAATTGTGTGTGAAAGCGTGTTTCTGATTCCCTTTCTGGTTTCTAAATTGTTGGTACTATACAGTGGGCTCGATTCCAGTCTCACGTTGGAGGGACAGTTTGACCATCTTGGTAGTTGCCTGAGTAACGATCGCCCAGCGGAGCCACCGAGATTTGAAGGGAAGCGAGGGCTGGTTTTCGGTGCCCACTCTGAGGAGACTTCGCGCTATCCTGAGAACCGTTACGACTTTGATAAACAATTTAGATTTCGGCCTCCAGTGAAGTCACGGTAACTTAACATTTCTCGCGACAGACAGAAATTGCTCGCTGTCATGTCTGAGAAGATGACTGCATCCGGCAGCTGCAGCCGCGACAGCCTGCCGTACGCCAGCCAGCACTAGCAATCACAGTAGCACAGCAAACGGAGACATCACGCAGATTCATTGCAGACACGGCGAGCCTGCACTGGAATGCGACCACTCGATGACAGGGATTTCTGCAGTTTGAAGAGAGAGGGATTCATTTCTATGCACTAGCTTCCGCTGATCTCATGCACTTCACGCAACTGTTCACATACTTATTACTTTTCCTGTCATGTTAAATTCAGGAAAAATCCTTAAATAAGCACCTCTCATGTATTGCCTTTGGAATAACAAATAATTACATTGAGATCATGCTAATACGATATTTCCTTCTGCTTATTTTCATAGTGATGCTGTGTACTCTCATTTCATGTTATTGCGTTTTTTTAAATATTTTAAAGAAATCACGGTTGAATTAAATTGCTGGTCACTAGACCCTAGTCTGTTTTTCTGAATAATTTCCTCGTTGATTTGTGCTGTAAAGTTAATGTCTAAAACTATGTGTTTTTGTTTATTTGTTATTCACGGTTAAATAAACGTATTTATCTTCCTGTTATAAATACATTGTCAATGCGCTCTATTTATAAACAATTTATTGAGACCCCCTAATGAAATCAGATTTAAATGAACCTTTCCTGGCAAGGCAACAGTTACTGCGCCACACTTACGATATTCATCTTTTCGATCGTAAAATTGTTGTACGTAGGTGAGGAATGATCCATGATTAAATGTCATGGAAATTATGTAACTTATAAACATATTATGTGCCTTCATTTCGTGGTACAAGGTCTCGGACGCAAAGTTTGGCTGTATTTGTCTATAATATTTCCTGTACCGCATCCCAATGACTCATATTTCTCTTCACATTGGCGCCTTGTTCTTTTATATAATGTAGTTTTCATGTCTGATGGTGCAAATAAGATGTTTTTAAAAGTACCGTCTTCAGCTGCTATTTTGGCAAAGTCGCAGACTCTTCCGTTCTATTTAATTGTACCGTGTCTCTTGATCCACATAAATTTCGGATTATTGCTAAGATTTCAATTTTCCTTGGTGATTTTCTTAGTGTCTGCCGTCAGAGTACTAGTTTTCTTGAGAAGAGCTGGCGCCTGAAGTAAGTTACTACTATCTATTAAAATATTTTTTTTCTTTTACTGTTAAGTTCCCCAAGTAATCCAAAGTTGCAGATAGTCCGGTGGCTTATATGGAAAATTGAGAATCTAGAACTGTCACTGGGAAGCAAAATCAGTTGCCTGTGATCTGTGCTTGGACACAGGAATCCAACCCACTTTCCCATTGCCTGTCGTTTTTGGGCCTATGGAGATGCTGCTAATTGCGGTTGATATATTTTTTCGTCGTCCTTTTCTTGGACTTGATTATACTCTGGTGGTCTGGAACATTTTCCTGTTTTGCTCTGTAGTGTGTTTTGCTCTGTTTGTATTGTTATATGAATTTCCTTTTAAATGAGTATCCAAATGTTCTGATGCGTATTTCACTTTCTTTGTAACGCTTATACGTAATGCAATGTGCAAAAGTAAATATCATATGCAGCATTGTTGTGTGAAATGAGATGCAGTTGCAGTCGTACAGTAAAGGCAGAAGGTGTGCAGACTCGGGCAGTGCGTGCGGTTTATGTTGCGTAGTCGTGCTAGACGGAATCGCACAATTATTGAAAGACGCGCTCTCATTTTTTTTATTTTTCAGTTACGGCTTAAACTAAACTTCTACTTTGACGTTATGGAATAAAAAGTTACGTTGCGTGAATGCTGCGAGCTTCGTGGAGTAATCTGCCATAAACCGCAGTGACAATGCTTGTGTGAATGGATTGAGATGGTCGTTCTGAGATCTCAATTGTTTGCGGCTAACCAAGCTGCATGAACTAAAATATTTTCGAGTTTCTATCTCGTGTGCGACTTAATGAGCTGCTGCTCACGCTGAAACATTAACTGTCACCGTGGAGACTTATTAATTGATTGTCGTATGTGGCATTTGTTTCGCCAGAACTATAAATTCGTCACAAGACGAGGCAGAAAGTAGAAGAAATTAAGAACTAGAAGCCTTGTATAAAGATACTAAAGACCAAGCTCTTGAGAATGAACAAGCGGAAGCTGAAGTAGATAGAGACTGATCAGATTTTTCAGGGTTGTAGTAGATAAAATTAGGCACAAGTGGAAGAAGTTAAAGAGACCGCTTCGGAAAAAGAGAATAATGAAGACTATTTAAAAGAGAGCGTTGGAGGCAAAAATGTATTGGGGACACCTTTAGTAATGTAGGTACAAACTGGTAGTAAGATTGACAACATAGCAGTTCATGTCAGAATAGAAATAAATACAATTACTGTTGTAAATACCTTTAAGGGTCGAGTTACAGCTGACTGCTTGGAAAAGAATAAACCGTGAAGAGGTTGTGTTAGATTAAAAAGAAAAAGATTGAAATGTGGGGCATATTCTCCAGAGAGGTATAAATATTTTAACAAACTTACCACAGAATTCTTGGATGTGTACTAGTTCAATGTCAAACAGAATGATGTAATGACAGTGTGTCAGACGTTTCCAGCGTATGGCTGGAGATCTAATGAAAGTGTGAATGAATGTACTGGGGAATTGATTAACAAATTTCAAATCCAGACATTGTAGGGAAAAGAAGTAAAACTGTAGAAGTGTTGGCAGAGAAATTACAGTGTTAGAAGAGATGTAGGTTGCGTTGTCAGAAGTGTAGACTGAAGGATTTGTTGAACAGAGTGATGGATATTGGTAAATGGCCACCTAACTGTTGTCTAGAGGGAAACGCAAATTGTGACAAAGACCAAGAATTGTGGGACCAAGGAGGAATGGTTGGGAAGTGATAAGGTGTGAGAAAGCAAGCCTCAAATGGTTCACTATCTTAAGTTAATGTGTGCAGTAGTGTACATAGGGCCCAAGCTGTTGCAGTCATGATTCTTCCTTTACGTCTCTGCACTGCTTCCTACTCTTCTACTATCTTTTGCATCTGTCAAAACAACTATAGAGCTATCTAAAGTAAGAATCAAGTAGATATGACAATATTCCCCAAATGTAACAGTTTTCTGATGATTAAATCATAAGTCACAGGTAAGCGAGTTGTTTGGAAATCAACAAGAATGATTCTCTGTAGACAGCTTTACGTAGAAAATTTGAGAGACCTAATGAAAAGAAAGAGTAGTACAGTAATGTGGCAATATTTGAATAGCTAAATTTAGTTTTGGCTATGGAAATTGAACAGGATAATGACTCAAAATCGAAGGCGATTAATAATGCATAATAGGTATGTAGAGTAGAGTAATTAGGGAGTGTGACTCTCTTTCTGAGTATGAATAAAAGAGTAAGAAGTGATTGCCGGACTAATTTATGAATTTTAATAGGCAATGGTAAAGAAATGCATTAGAAAATAATTAGTAAAACGAGTAAATGGGGGTAATAGTTAATGAAGAAATAGGAAATATAGGGTGAGAAGTGACGATGGTAGGAATATGAGATAAAGAGAAACAGAGAAAGAGGAGATAAGATTCAAGGAGAAGTACGGAAGGTTGTAAGTGGTTGTTAGGTATGTTGCATAATGTAGTCAGGAGGAATGATTGAAATCAGTAAAAATATGGAATAAATATGAAATTCGTTTCGCAGGGTCAGAAAAAAAATGCAGAAAGTGATGATTGATGTAGTGTTGTGCATCATGATAAACTGAAGGAAAAGTATTTCAAATGGCAAATGAAAAGTATACAGATAATCGGAACGATGGAACCGGCGAAAGTGGCCAGCTATATAAAAAAGATAAAGAATATTTAAAAGTCCAGACACGACTATGTGGTAACTATCAGTACTCTGGCTGACGTCTGTTTTTCCATGTGAGATGCGGCTCAATGCTAGGCTACAGGAATTAACGATCACTGGTTCTAATCAACCAGCATTTCCTGGAACATAATTAGAAGCAGAATAATTTGTACAAGTAATATTAACATTACCCCAGGTGGTCAGTCCACTCACCCTGTGGCGACAATATCTACACTGTATTCTATAAGAGTGTGGACTAGCCACCAGAAATCCAAAAGTAGTCGAACAAACACTGACAGAAAGCAAATCAAAAATTAAATTCATACATGAAATGTCGAAACCATTCTTATTAAATTGGAATAAGATAACCAGCTGGTAACTCGCCACTGCTATTCAACATAGCTTTTGACAAAGTAATGAAAGAACAGGAAATGGAACTTAGAAAACAAAACTTTTGGGATCTAATTGAACCAGGAAGAGGTCAAGGAAAATTGAATATTCAATATTTAGCGCTTGCAGATGACTTAGCGATTCTGACTGACAGTGACGAAACAGCGTAGAACTAATTGATACTCTCAAAGATTATGCAGAAGAGGTTAGCCTGCAGATCTCCTTTGAGAAGACTGAATTCATGTGTTCGAAGTTACATATTCCGGAACTTAAAACAAATTATGGTGAAATCAAGAGAGTCAAACATTTTAAATATCTCTTTGAAATTATTGATCCAACAGGACTTGAGAAAATAGCACAAAAGGACAGATTACAGAAAATAAAGAAAGCGTCAGAATTAGTTCCTAATTTTTATACCAAAAGACGCCTGTCAGAGGGCAATAAAATCAGCCACTACAACACAGTAATCAAACTGACAGTCGTATATGCAAGTGAAATACACTCATTGAATCGAAAACGAGATTTGACGGAAATTAAGAAAGTAGACCTAAATATTACTAGAAAATTGCTGGGAAAATGAAACACACAAGATGGAGAGAGACTGCAAACCATCGAGACTACAGGAAAAGCATCAAACATCGAAACTGGCATCAGAAACGAACGAATTAAATTCTATGAACACCTAGACAGATTATTTGGTAACAGACTAACTAAACGTCAATTGGACTCTCTGACTTCTATTAAAGCATCAATACCCTGGATAACTGAAATAAAGAAGGATTTGAAGAAAGCAATGAATGACGTAACAAGCACATCAGACATGGATAAATTCAGAAGCAAAATCGTAAAGTGGAAGTTTTTTCCGGAGACGGAACCAAAACCGTAACAACCACAAAGCACTGAAGGAAGAAAGAAGGAGGGGGAGAAAATGAAGAAATATTGGAAAAATAAGAAGAACCATAAGGATGATTGAAAATTACCTGCTTATCGTTCTCCAATAGGGACATTTTCTAATAATAATAGTAATAACAATAATAATCAAAAGTAACACAACATTAAACAGGGAATATATATACGACAGTATTTTGTAGTGATGCCCACAAGTTGATATATTTGCTCACTAACAGTGTCCAGAAGAAATGAGTTGAGGTAGAGTATGTAATTTTCCTTTTAAAGACAAAGAATGCGATTTGGTGAACGTGGTAGCTAATGCACGTCGTACTTCCATATTTCCATTATTGATGACTTCATTAAGAGAGATATTTAAGGATAAGTTTTTATGTATATGATTTTGTAGTGTAGTGCATTCAAATATTGGTTTGGTAGATGAGAGGTAAGGTGGCACATGCTTTGAAATGTTTTGTAATATGATAAGATATTCAATTAGTAGTTTCTATAATGAGAACTGAGTTGTTGTGACGCACTGATGAAACGACTTTGTTCAGCGAATATGCAGGTTTCAATCGGTCGACGGAAATGTTTTTTACCTGGTCTTTAATTTTGAGTCCAAAAAATTTTGTTGTTCTTTCCACGACTTCGTATGGGCCTTCATACGAAGGTTCTAACGACTTTTTAACACTGTCAACCTTTACAAATACGTGTGTTGACGTGCTGAGATTGTTGTATACAAGTGGTTTCTGTTTTGCTTTGTCAGCTATTTGCGCAGGTTTCAGCCGGTTCATACATTGTTTTAGTTGTGAAACAAATTGGGGTAAGTCTGAATCCCTTTTTGTTTTGACTTCTTGGAAAAAATCACCAGGTATCCTGATGGGTGAACCATAAACCATTTCTGCTTTCGTAGCATTCGTGTTTTCTCTGATTGAGCAACGAAGACCAAGAAGGATTACAGGTATTGTTTGAGTCCATTTTGCAGTTTAATGTGAATGGATTGCTGCTTTAAGTGTGCGATGAAATCTTTCTATTTTTCCAGTGGATTGAGGATGATATGCAGTAGTTTGAGCTTGATTACAACCACATACATTTGATAGTGCTTCAAATAGCTCAGAATTAAATTGTCTTCCGCGATCGGTTACTATTTGATAAGGTGTGCCAAATCTAGTAATCCAACAATTGAAGAAAACTTGAGCTACAACTTCTGCTTGTGTACCCTGAAATGGTATTACCTCTGTCCAATTCGTAACTCTATCGATGGATGTTAAGCAATACGTATATTCATCAGAAGGAGGTATTGGCCCCATCAAATACAGATGAATTACTTTAAAACGTTCGTCAGTATCGGCAAAGTGTCCCACTGGTGAATGCACATGTCGTGATACCTTGCTTTTTGACAAGCATTACATGCTTGTGACCAATTTGCAATGTCCTTTTTCATATTCATCCAGACACATCTTAATATAATCATTTTTACAGTTCTCTTGATACCTGGATGAGCCAAATTATGATAATGCTTAAAAATAGCATAACGGAATTGATCAGGAATATGAGGTCGAATACTTTATGTCGAGACATCACACCACAATTGCTTTCCTGTCTGAGTCAAATAGTATTATAATCAAGCGAAGTATTATTGACAGATTGCAGTTGATGAAGCTCTTCGTCCTTTTCTTGTGCTTGGGCTATCTCTTCCTATTTAATTGGAACCAATTCTTCAAGCCTTGAGAAGCTACCGGCCACAACACATGCTTTACCAGAAATATGTCGCAAATCTGTTGTAAACTGTGAAGTATATTGGAGGTAACGTGGTTGGATTAACGTTGCTTTCTCATTCCTCTGTTTGAATGCATATGTTAGAGGGGCATGATCAGTATAAAAAACAAAGTCTCTAACTTCTAACAGATATTTGAAATAATTGACGGCCATATATATATACTAAGTAGTTCTCTGTCATATGTGGAATATTTTTTCTGTGTATTCGTGACCTTTTTTGAAAAGAATCCAGTATGTTTCCATTGTTCATCTAGCAACACACCAAAACACTATATGGAAGAGCAACCTACTCTCACACATTCACCAATGCAATTTTTAGAAGTGTAAAGACTGTAATATCGTGATGAGAGGGTGGAATTGACTACTATACTGTTTTAAAACCGTGTACGGAACGTTGGAAACACAAGCGATTGTGTATCGAGTGTTGTATTCGCTGTCATATGAAGATGGATCCCACACGACGACGGTTACGTTCGACCAATCCGTGACCGCAGAAGCACAGTAGCGGACAATGTTATTGCATTGTGAAGCCTCTACCAATGAAGATTATGTAACCGCGGCAATTCCACGACTAATGAAGTCGTTATAATTACGCCGCCGGTACTAACGAGCGGCAGCTGACATCGAGGTGCACCTTGTCGCAAAAGGTAAGCTGCAACACAAAACCCTGTCTCCCCTAAATTATTTCGTGTAGTTTTAAATATATTTTTTTCTTCTGTGAAAAAATTTTCTTCGTAGTTGCATTTTTAGGAATTCATATAATTTCAGTGCGTTGTATGATAGTGTGTGTTGACATTGTTGACCTACTAGATACCGTATTCATTGTTTTTTTTTCTACCTCTATATTTCTCCTTTACTTTATTGTAGCTGTTATTGCATGTTCAAATGGTTCAAATGGCTCTAAGCACTATGGGACTTAACATCTGAGATCATCAGTCCCCTAGACCTAGAACTACGTAAACCTAACTACATTAAGGACATCACACACACCCAAGCCCGAGGCAGGATTAGAACCTACGAGCGTAGCAGCGGCGAGGTTCCGGACTGAAGCGCCTAGAACCGCTAGGCCACCGCTGTTATTGGATGTCTTCTTACGTATTCTTTCGGAGGGTGTGTTTTCACGTACCTGTGAAGTGTTTTTATCGGACACATTACGTGTTTGTTGTGGTATGTGTTATCCCACGTCAGTTGCAATGTCCGCCATTAAATTCTGAGTGAGGACAAATCACCTATAGGCAGCTCGTCCGCTATTGGTGCAAGGCTCACTGTAGGTGGGAACTTCTGTATATGACAGCTGTCAACTAAGCAAACTGTGTTTACATTATATAAAATGTCATATTACGGAATTCTCATTACTAAGTGCGAGTTAATTTGGCTTATAGATTTGGAACTAAACGAAATTGTAGTAATTCCCTTAATTATTCATGAATTTATTTGCTGACGTTTTCACGTTATGACGTGGTTGTAATAAAAACAAGTTTCTCCTGAGTAAAAATAATCAAAATTCATTGTCTTATTTACGCAAAGTAGTTCTCTGAGAATCTCTTACTTCACAAGCAGACGGTACAAAATGTCGCAAATTATTAGTAATGCTGGTTTTCAGTAATTGCTCCGTTCAGGAAAATGTTTTCGTTAGAAAATGGAAAATGTTCGCTGCGGAAGTTATTTTGTTGTACTGGTAATCGTAATTATAATTTTCTTCGAAGAACTGGTACGCTTGTAAACAATTACGATGTTTGCCCACCGTTTATTCCTTGTCCATTTATAACATCCACGATATATATTTTTTTTATTACGAGTGGAATATGACGTGTGGATAATATTCATTCAATTATGTAATTATTTCTTAAAAAGATGATAATCATGTAAAACAGATACAATATTTGTCTCACATTCCTTGTTAATCTATGTCATTCTTTTGTTTTGTTTTGTACCCTTTTGTCGACTTCTTCTGATGTACATCGCCGAAGCAAGACGCGAATCGATTTGAGGTCTGTTAAACGAAAAACATTTAATGTAAAATTGTTGTACTTTTATGTTCATTTGCTGGTAAAAACAAACAAAGCCAAATTATTGAAAATTCACTTCCTCTTTTATTTATAATTTTGTATTAATTGTTTTATCATAGCCGCAAGAAGCGCAGCCATTGTTAGTTGAGATTATATAGCAACTTCGTCTGTACTTCTAGTTGAAAATAGTATGGGTTTGTGTTAAACTAATTTTCAAAACAACTTAATAATTTTTTGATGTGTGGCATCAATTTAAATTATTTATTGGGAAAAGAAAAATATTAATTAAAAAAGAAGTCCTCTATCTTTTGTTGGCCGCCATCTTAACTTTTACTACAGCGGCAAATTTAAATTACTTGAAACTGCAAACTTTCAATATTCCGATGTGTAAGAAATAAATGTGCACCGGTGATACTGAACTCTATTGATAAAAGAACAAATTAATCGAATCAGACTGCATTTTCTAAGAACAGTGCTGATGGTATTTATTGTTGAACAAGATTTCATTACTGATGTATGTGGCCAAAATTAAACTAAGCACGAATCACGGAGAAAAATATTTCTGGTAGCATACGTCAGTGTTGTGTGCGGGTGGTATTCTGTGGTTCCTTTTCATGATTAATTTGCTAAGAATAATCAAATCCATCGAAGACAAAAAAATTATAAAAGCTCCGATGTACGATCTGTAATTTTAGTGATATGAACACAGCTTACAGTCAACATTATTATACTATGTCAGGTGGAATTCTTGTGCAATTTGAACAAAATAATTATCCGGGAGAAGTTGTAGTTTGAATAATGCATTATACATGTGTATGATATTGTCAGTGTCATTTACAAAATGAAATCAATGCAACTGCTAAAAAATACAGAGTGAATTCAAACCGCAGAATACCATACAGTATCGTATCATCCATATTCATTGCACTTGTCGATGTTGATTATACACAAAAACCGCCACACATTCATTTCCTCTGAAGATGCCGTGTCAAGTTGTCAGTGAGTGGTTAGTTGCAGAAAGCATTTTCAGGAGGATCATGTCTTTAATATCCGTCGAAAGTTATTGATCATTACTGCAGTTTCCAGTAACAATGCCTTTGTTGGCGTAGAGTACTCAGCTGCTAGACGTGTTCTGTTGCAGATAAACTGATTTTTTTCTGTTTTCAAAATTAATATACTGTTGCCTCTGCAGGAAATATGTTACGGTTGTCGAATTTAGATCCTATTACATTTCTTTCTGTTAACAGCAGTATATTACGATCCGATGTATACAATGTTCTTATACCAGAAAAAATGTTCAAATATGTGTGAAGTCTTATGGGACTTAACTGCTGAGGTCATCAGTGCCTAAGCTTACACACTACTTAACCTAAACTATCGTAAGGACAAACACACGCACACATGCCCGAGGGAGGACTCGAACCTCCGCCGCGACCAGCCTCACAGTCCATGACTGCAGCGCCTTAGACCACTCGGCTAATCCCGTGCTCTTATAGCCGAGTCTAACACGGTGAGACGAGGCTGTTCTTCTTTTTAATATGTCCATGACTGGTGTGAGTATGATATAGTTCCTTGATATTTATCTTGATTCATCGTTGATAAAAGCTGATTATTTAGTCTCAAGTGTGTTAGTCCAGGCGGGACACTTTGCCTGCATAAGTTAACAGTAGTTCTCTTTATAACTGATAGCTGTAAATCTTTAGATGCCAACCAGGTTTTTGACTGGGATGTTACTCTTCTCGTTCCTTCAAGACAGGCTGTAGAAGTAGTATATATACATATATCAACTGCCTATTGATGTACTTCAACGGTTGTTGGTAGTTATGTTACCATGCCCGTTGTGTGCACATTAAACAGTTGTTTGCCTGTAATGGATCTCTGTAGAAGACCAACAGCGGCATGGCTTCGGCGTACAGTCTCTCTAACTATAAATATGATTATACCATAGCAAAGTTGTAACGCTTTTTCAGCCCTGTCATGTTTTGTCGTAATATGAAACGCGTACTGTCTTCTTTCAAATGCTGTTTGTATGTCCCCAGTGAGTCACGTCAAATTACTTAATACAAATGATGTATGCAAAATCTATGTTGACGACCTTACAGTTTATTGACACAACTCAGAACGATTTTGAATCAATCGTTTCAAGATTTTCGCAATGCGGGGCGATGTACTACTGGTCTGTGGGAGGAAGCAGATGCTCGATCCTTCGTAGGTTTCAGAGTTCATGTTACCTATTACCTTTGTTTTCCAGTCTTCAGGAAATAACTCGTGAAACCATACTCGATTACGTAATTTCAGCAGCCACCCTTTTGTGGATTTAGTTAAACGTCGAAGCGTTACATAATGAATATCGTCCATTCTTCGTGCTGTATTGGATTTGCAGCATACGGAAATCCACAGTTCTTCTTTTGTAAACGGCGAGCATATGAAATGGTGTGATATTTCTCGTGGAGCACTCAAATGATCTAACGATGCTGAGAAACACGTTGTTTTGCCTAGAAATGTGACAGCTGGTGATTCATCCATCATTCATTAACTGTAAGGTTCTTGGTTTCTGCTACACAGGGGTTTAACAGTTCATCATACAACCGTGTCATTAGAATCTTTATTTAAATTTCATCAAAATGATGACTATCTCTCCCCCTCCTTTTCTTTTAAAACAAATTTCACGTGCAAATCCGCTTATTTAGAGACTGGCTTGCGCAATATTGTCTATGCAATTTCTTGCAGTAGCTGCTCTTGAACAATCCGCATCTCACCAAATCGTTTGATTTTTTCTTAGTTTTTACGAGATTTTCTTCGCGGGGACTGTTTCTAGGTTTGCTTTGTTTAATAGTTTGATAAATGTTGCGCAATCGTTCTCTGCGATGTGACATGTTCTGTCAGAAATTAGGTTCACCGTCCAAGTTTTGTTTTCTCCCAATTGCGCTTCTAACTTACATGTGGGTAACAGTTATTCGAAATTTCGTTCCAGTTTGGCGGTGATCTGACTCCGGTTTGCCACAACGAACTGTGATCTAAAGTAAACGATTCTGGAGCGCGTATGCTTGGATCTACGGCTGTGTCCTATTGTCACAAGATACAGTATTCTGGTACGTTTATCGTTAAGTAGCACTAACCCACGGTCTTCAGCTATCTTAATGTTGCGTTCCGAAGCCATCTGTTATTCCACACGTACAGATCACATAGTATGCATTAAAGTCACCTCACACGCCAGATAGGGCGGCTGCTTCTGAATAAAAATATTTCTCCATGTTGCATCCAGGTTTCTGATTCTGTGCGGGCAGTAACCGGAGATTAGTGGGAAATTATTCACATATGAATGAATTCCGCTACAACTCGCAACTCTTTGTCAAGCGTTAGTGGTATAGGAGATACTGTGTAACAAATATTTGTCTGGATAAGAATTGCTACTTCTCCACTGCCAATCATCCTGTTTCCTTTATAACATCTTATTTTAATAAAGGAAAATCTACACGTGAAATAGGTTTAAATCATGTTTCCGAGAGTGCTGCGAGGTACACCTCATTTCGATGTAATTCATGAAACACTATTTACTGGATACTGCTGATTCTGCATTGCACAATAAAATTTGAAGCGTTAGCCTGCTATGTTAAGGTAGTCGATGCTTTTTCCGATTTCTTGAACTCTTGTATTTTCATTTCCATCTGATTTTATTTGCACCATAATTGCCAATTTTAAACTAGTCTGTGATCGTCTATAGTTTCAGTCTTAGCGACGTTTACTCTGCGAATTGAGGTGAAGATGTGCAAGTATTTGAAGTTATTGGTTGTATGAGTCGCAGAAAACGATATTTAACCATTGAGGTGCGTTTATATTTAGTTTCTTATTGCGTCGTGGAGTAAACTGTATTGCCCACGGTCTTGGTTGACTTACGTCCTTTTCCTGCCACGTGTCGCCCTTTCTCTTCCGTGGAGGAAATTAATCCATGTTATTTATTCGACCCTGTATCACTGCTGCATTGCTCCTACAGTTCTATCATGATGTGTGGCGTAGCCACAATAGTTTAACATGTTGCTTGCTTAGTTACATGATGGGTTATTATAGTAAAATATTTTTTAATTTGTTTCCTTTTGTTAAATACATGACAATTTCTATTTGTGGCTACATGACCCCTTTGCGGTACATACAGCGGATGGATACGGGCATGACTCTGATGTGTGTTGTCCACCGCATCATACGAATCTTTTTTGTCTATTGCACTGGCTGCTAATGTGACTGTAGCGTAGGAAGTTGAAACATGGTCTCACAGCAAACATACACGGTTCAGTACAGCTTTTCATTCGATGAATATTTATAAATGTAGTTACTGTTTATGCATCAAACGTTAACAAACAAGTTTAATTTTTACATGGCATTTCAACTCCATTTTCGTTACTCGCTTAAAAACCTCCGAAACGTTTTAACCTTTAAGTTTTCACAATTACATTCTCTGTGTTGCCCTCATTCAGTGAGATCACATTATCCTTGACTACACCTTGTTTGTTAATCTGAAATACACACGCCCCAATTATTTTCTTTGAAAGCATTTACCTCCTTTTTGCTGTCTCACTTTTCGTAACCTCTGTTTTGACACGGCTATTGCCAGTACCACACACATTCACAATATCATTCATAGATGGTACTTCTGAATAAATTTATTTGCTCGCAGCCATTGGATGGAGTTTACCAACATCTCTATAGAGATTTTCTAGACACATCACGTGTGGGCCCAAGTCTGTCTACATGTATAGTTTTGATACGTTCGTTGTTCATTCGACGTTGACTGTGGCACTTCCTATTTGTTCTCTGTTGTGTTTTCCTCCCACTTATCACTTCTTGTCGGTTGTAGGTGGTAGTCTCTGTAGTTCAAAATGGTTGAAATGGCTCTGAGTACTATGGGACTTAACATTTGAGGTCATCAGTCCCCTAGAATTTAGAACTACTTAAACCTAACTAACCTAAGGACAATACACACATCCATGCCTGAGGCTGGATTCGAACCTGCGACCGTAGCAGTCTCACGGTTCCGGACTGAAGCGCCTAGAACCGCACGGCCACCGAGGCCGGCTTCTTCTATAGTCTTCGCTGTAATTTTCGCATGTTGTCTTTCCGCTGGTACTTCAGCAGGTCTTACGTTTGTTGTTCTTGTGTTAGTATCAATCGCCACCTCAAAGCTGTGTTGTTATCTCTCGAAGATTTATCCCATCTACGGTATTCAGTGCAATAATAATACAGACTCCACGGAATGTGGTATCTGCGCACTGCTGGTGGTGAGCTTAAATGGTTTCCTGCTTCGTCACTTTTTTCACTAGCACCCGCATCATAATTCCCACCATACATGGTGAGAATGTAGGGGATCAGAACAGCTGATAACAATAAGCTCACTGATTTACTAATTTTTGGAGCTACACTATCAAACGATTGTTGCAGCGCTGTACGCGCATATTTTTTGAACGCTTGAGGAAAAAAAAATGATCCGCACATTACGAAGTTTCACACTGTACAGTGCAATTTATTTATATTATACAGTGATGTTAAGTTTCCATTTCGCAGTTTCTCCATTAGAAGTAGAAGCGAGACTCTCTCTGAAGTCGACATTTACACTAGTCGATTGCTAAAAATAATGTTTCAAATAAAATATACATAGGGAATATTAGCCAAACATTCCTACAATTGATCTTACTCTGTCGAATTTGATGCAATTCACATAAAATTCCGAACTACGGACCAGTAATCTGTGGTGTTGTTCTAAAATATATTATTCCTACAAATGTTTCTATACAAAAGAAAATTAAAGTTTTTTGTGGAATTTTGTTGCTGCAGACACGTTCTTAACTCAATATTTATAAAGAGTGATTCACGAAGATATACAAATATTTTAATATGTGATTCTACAAGTAAAATTAAAGAAAAAGTACATATAAACATAGTTCCGCGAATGTTTAGTTACGGCGTTACAGCAAATAAAAGATATTACCTGAAATTTAGCAACCTCGCTAATATGACACCATCGCAAAACTGTACGAAGTTTAAAGTAAAGCACGATTTCTATTTATTTTGTTGTTATTGATCTGGTGAATCTAATAAAACACGTCACTGGCGTGTATCGCCAGTAATTTTCCAGAAAGTCGACACAAGCAAATACGTAATTTGGTTAAATTTTTAATTGATTATCTACTTGGCGCAATTTTTTTTTAAATTCCTGAAAATTGCACAAAGTTTTCAACAGAATTTGCAGTGAATTTAATTTTGGAAAAATGATGGTAATAAAGGTAACTGAAACTCTATAAATGTGTCAGATAATCTGCTTTTATTAATACCATAGCACACGTGAATTCATGTTAAACGGAAAAAAACAAAGCTCATTGTTACGGAAGTTGTACAGTGTACATACTATTTCATAATACATTCACAATAAATGTTCAAAAAAGTCTCCACCGAGTTCAGCGCATTTAGCCGCAAATTTATGAACAGATTTTGATGCTCGTTTCAGTTTCACAGGGATGTTCTTAATTTCGTCTACTGCATTCATAATGCGAGCAAGTAATGCCTCACGTGTAGTGACTCTGTCCTCATAAACTATGTATTTCACTCATCCCCATACACAAAAATCCACTGGAGTTAAATCGGGCGATCTGGGTGACCACAGACGTTAGCATCACGACCAATCCATTCCTGGGATAGCACCAGCAACCCATTTCCGGGGAAAATGTTCATTTAAACGTGGTAACGGCGTTGGTGAAATGTCGAGGTGCGTTGTCATCTTGAAAATACGTTTGGAATCGCGTAGCTAGTGGAACATCTGCGAGTAATCGGGGCATTTCTTCTTGAAGGAATTGTAAGTACGTCTCGCCAGTAAGACGACCTTGGAAAATGAATGGTCCAATAAAGTGCGTGCTGGTTATACCACACTACACATTTGTGCTAAATTGCGGCTGGAAATTGTGTTGCACTGTTGCACGTGAGTTTGCTTCAGTCCATACGTGCTCGTTATGTAAATTCTTTGTACTATCTCTATTACACTGTGCCTAATCACTAAATAAAATGTATTTGTGTATCAGCCGACTAGTATTTAACCAGTTTCACAACACCAAGCGAAGTGCAGGATCTCCCAGATGTAAATAATGCACTTTTTATATATGGTAAGGATACAGATTATCGTACTGCAGCGAACGCCGTACCTTAGATTATGAAATGCCTAATCGTTGGGAGATACGTCGTATATTGGTACCCGGGCTACTTCAAAAAGCCTCCAAAATATACCCATCATCATCTTCACGTACCGAACGCTCGTACTGATTATGAACGCTTGGTAGAGAACCTGTCTCCCGTGACACTCGAAATACTCCCCTAATCGTTCGTGCATTCGTAATCCTCCGAGTTGGATAATGTATGCGGTATTCGTTTACTGCAGCCGTAGCATTAACATCACATTTGCCATAAATAAACACCATATCTGCGCATTACTCTGTCGTTAATTTGAGGGAATCCCTATTTCATAAATAATATGCAAGCTACAACAGTTCCTACGTGTTTTGACCTAAATACTCTGCTGTTATTATGTTCTTGCACTGAGCAATACTGAAAACTAACTCGTTTCAAGGTTAGGAAACGACTGAAACAACTCACTAACGATCCAGAATGAGATTTTCACTCTGCAGCGGAGTGTGCGCTGATATGAAACTTCCTGACAGATTAAAACTGTGTGCCCGACCGAGACTCGAACTCGGGACCTTTGCCTTTCGCGGGCAAGTGCTCTACAAACTTTTTTTTTTTTTCTAAATCTCATTTTGTTCGCTTCCGTTCGTTGAATTTGTTCGGGGCGGACGTCGTAGGACATCCGCTGCAATGCGTTGTTGATCGATTAACTCAGTTTTTTTTTATTAAAGAGGGCTGCTAACCCTCTGACCGAACACGCTCAGCTACTGTGCCGGCCTACCAACTGGGCTACCGAAGCACGACTCGGGCCCGGTACTCACAGCTTTTCTTCTGCCAGTACCTCGTCTCCTACCTTCCAAACTTTACAGAAGCTCTCCTGCCAACGTTGCAGAACTAGCACTCCTGAAAGAAAGGATATTGCGGAGACTGGCAGAAGTAAAGCTGTGAGTACCGAGCGTGAGTCGTGCTTCGGTAGCTCAGTTGGCTGCCGGCACGGTAGCTCAGCGTGTTCGGTCGGAGGGTTACGTGCCCTCTGTAATAAAAAAACTGAGTTAATCGATCAACAACGAACTTCAATGGATGTCTTACGACGTCCGCCCCGAGCAGATGCAACGAACAAAAGCGAACAAAATGAGATCCGAGAAAAAAAAAAAAAAGTTGGTAGAGCACTTGCCCGCGAAAGGCAAAGGTCCCGAGTTCGAGTCTCGGTCTGGCACACAGTTTTAATCTGCCAGGAAGTTTCATATCAGCGCACACTCCGCTGCAGAGTGAAAATCTCATTCTGGAAACATTCCCCAGGCTGGCTAAGCCATGTCTCCGCAATATCCTTTCTTTCAGGAGTGCTAGTTCTGCAAGGTTCGCAGGAGAGCATCTGTAAAGTTTGGAAGGTAGGAGACGATGTACTGGCAGAAGAAAAGCTGTGAGTACCGGGCGTGAGTCGTGCTTCGGTGGCTCAGTTGGTAGAGCACTTACCCGCGAAAGGCAAAGGTGCCGAGTTCGAGTCTCGGTCGGGCACACAGTTTTAATCTGCCAGGAAGTTTCAACTCACTAACGGTTTCCAACGATGACGTAAATGTTTCGACATTCTTAGCAGAAAGTAAACAAATTTTTTTTCGTATAATAATCTTTGCTTCTGTGGATGTTCTGGAATACTACTGCAGATACACGTCTGGGATATTGTATATTAGATTAACCTGATCAATAACAACAAAATAAATTGAAATCGTGTTTTAGTTTAACCTTGTACAGTTTTGCAATGGCTTCATATATGGGAAGTTGCTAAATTTCAGGCAAAATTTTTTACTAGCCATAACTCCATAATTAAACATTTGCGGGCCTATGTTTACACGGGCTATTTTCTTTAGTTTTACTTGTAGCATATCATATTACAATATTTGTATAGCTTCGTGAATCACCCTGTGTACGAACAGAAAACAGATTGATTGTGATCCCCTACTATCAATGTAAATCTGTATGCTTTACTTGATTGAAGTTTGTAGTCGGTATATAAGTCCTATCTGGAAAGCTCCACAGATATGTAATTGATGTCGAAGACGAGTCTAAGTTAGATATCCGGTTCAGAACATAGCTACGTTCTTCTCATTCTGCTTGTAAAAATTTGTGATGTAGACATATGTGTTAAATGTAAACCAAGTACATCCGTTTTCTGGGCTATAGTTTCCAAATTAGGTTTTTCCTTTACATTTCCTACATTAAATAAGTCAGATGTGTACAGCGAAAAGTTATCATTTAAAATTTAAATATATCATAATAAACTACAGTGAACATTTGTTACGTTTAATAACATAACCCGCACATGGATAAAAAAAATAAAGGATGATTTATTTGTTCCTAATTTACTGAAAGAGCTATTGCAATACATTTTGAAAGTTAGTATACAATTTCAGCCACAAGATCAGAACTGGTAAGCTTCTATTATACAAAAGAAGAATTTCGGTGGTCATGCTCGCATCATGAGGCAAAAATTGTTCAAGAAACTTTAAACTTACCACAGTGTAATGCAGACGAGTAAAATTCCGACACACTATGAAACATCAAACCAACTGAGTTCGTCTTATTTGTTAGCAAAATTTCAAGGTTGTTCAGTCTCTTGTTGGTGCTGACCACTCGAGTCTCAGGGAATCTACCCAGGCATCATCGGAGGCGAGTTAAGTCCGATCTCCTCAGCCGATCCATTGGCCAGCAAACGTTTTATTTAAAGAGGATATACTCTTAAGCTCGAAAAAATTCATTAATGTAACTCGGAAATTGGGGCAAAATTATTTCCTCAGTACGACAATAAAAACCTCCCAACCATTACTTTCGTTCTCTCCATTTTCCTGTTTCATTCGCGAATAGTGTACTTTTTCAAATGACTCTATGAGCACGACTTTATCACATTTCCCCTCCATTATCATTTTGTGACAAGTGTTTCGTGGCAGGATGCCATTCTCTGCTTAGAAGGTGCCCACAAGATATTTCAACAGTAAATCTCTCCATAGGCCATAACGCCTCTCTTGCAGTGTCTGTCATTGTAGTTTGGTGACTATCCCCATGGAACTCTTGAACTTAGTAAACGATTCATCTGTTTGCAGTATCGAATTTCGAGTGCACACTGCGTGACCCTATGAAACCCGTCCGGTTAGCCGAGGGCGCTAATGCGCTGCTTCCTGGACTCGGGTAGGTGCACCGGCCCCGGATTGAATCCACCAGCCGGATTAACGACGAGGACTGGTGTGCTGGCCAGCCTGGATGTGGTTTTTAGGCGGTTTTCCACATCCCTCTAGGTGAATTCCGGGCTGGTCCCCACGTACCGCCTCAGTTACACGACTCATAGACATTTGCCTCACATCCGCACCTTTCCATGATTTACACTAGACGCAGACAGATGCGGTATTCTGATTCCATCCCGGGGAGTAGAGAGTGGTGGCAGGAAGGGCATCCGGCCACCCCTTCAAATTAAGATGCCACATCCGATTTAACCACGCCAACCCCGCGCAACATGCGAGACAAAAGATCAATCGATAGCGATAGACTGTGTGACCCTAAGAAGGCTTCTGAAACTTCTGTTTCAGAAACTTAGTCCTCAGTTTTAGTCAGTGGTTCGTACCAACAGATTTATTTTATATGAGAGTTTTCCTTTGGTTTCCATGTTAGGCGCTGCTGACTGATGTGGCTATTGTAGTTACAATTAAGAAATATCCTTTTAAACGTGTAATCAGGTGTTGTATCTGAATAAACATCTTACAACTTTAGCACAATAAAATAACATTGCAAGATAGAAGCAATAAAACTATATTCTGTGTCTCTTGTCTATGGCGGACTAGGTTTCAGTCATGAAAAGCTGCATGACATAAACGTTGACAAAGTACTGTAAGTGAGTATTGTTTTGTACAACATGTGAGAGAAGACTGAAGACTTGGCGGCGACAGGGAGATCAAGGTTCATTTTCGCGAAGATAATAATAACGCTCTCGCAACGTTTTAATTAAGGCTCTTGACGACGATTTCATTAGGCAGCCGTAAACTTGTCGCCGAAGCGTGACGAATGGAGTGAGCGCAGTAATTTGTCTTCCTCATTTCAGTTAATGCATTGGTCTCCGGCCTGGTGAGCAAACGAAACGGAATTCATTACCAGAGGCGAGATAACGCTGATGAAATATGGCGTGCTTTCAGCAAAGCCTGACACCAGATGGAATGCGGTGTTGTGCCGTACAGACGTGGCACGCAACCATACCGCTATACTTCTTTCATTTACTACACTTGAAAAGTGTGAAGGCGTTTCTACCGGAGAATAGCATTTCACGTCTTTCTAGCAGTAGGTACAGTAAAGGCATACATGCAAATTGTCAGTTAACTATTAGATCCAAAGCATAGCCTTATTTTCTGTGTCAGCAACTTTTTTACCACGAAGAATAACTGGAAAGATACGATTCACTGCACGTTTCCATCTATTGCTGCCAGCCACAACACATGAAGCTGATTTGTCTTGGTACTAAGAACGTTTAACATCAAACCGAAAATTACACGTAAGTAGCCAATAGTGCCAAATCCATGCACATTGAGAAATAAAACTTTTCAGCTTTAACTACTTTCCTACTGGCATCTCAGATAGCCTTCAGTCCCTCTGTAGAAGAGTGTTAGTTGGGGGGAATCATGTATTGTGGTTAAATCGCGGAAGATGATAATCGAAGTTCGACAGATGTAGTGTTAAAAGAAAGTGCTAAAAAAAGTGAATCTGTCATGTGCGAAATGAGGCAGTTCCTCGAATAATCGTAGAGGAATGAAGTATAACCAAAACACTTACTACTGGAAAGGACAGGACAACTTCCGAGGTTCTGGAGGAAGTCACTTAGAGGTTTATATTTATTATTTATACTTATAGCCTACTATTTGCTTGGTTAGAACAAGTTGTGCAACCCACGTAATGTTAAGAAGCGCGCCGGCCGTTGTGGCCGAGTTGTTCCAGGCACTTCCGTCCGGAGCCGCGCTGCTGCGACGGTCGCAGCTTCGAATCCTGCCCCTGTCATGGATGTATGTGATGTCCTTAGGTTAGTTAGGTTTAAGTAGCTCTAAGTCTATGGTACTGATGGCCTCAGATGTTAAGTCCCATTGTGCTTAGAGCCATTTGAACCTTTTTTTTTTTTTTGCAATTGCAAAGGATTTGAACATAAGCCACAAATTTTTTTAGTCAATGATAAGCGACCCTTGAGGTGGTGTGAAAAGCGACGCCTCTGGACATTGGATGACTGGAAAGAAGTGAATCTGAGTGATGAATCATACTGTACCCTGTGTCAACCCGATGGGACTGGTGAACGCCCGGAGAACATTACCTACCATCATACACTGATCAGCCTCTACATTATGATCTTCTATCGATATAAACCCGTCCAGGCGATAGCAGCGTCACCTGGAGAGGAATTACTGCTAGTTAGACACAATCACGGGCCCTGTAGTATCTGTGAGCGGGCTGCCCGTGAGTAGGATGTGGAAGCTGCACTATCTGTGTTTGACTCGGGATAGACTGTAATGCCCCGGAGGCTCGGCACGAGCAATGCAGAAACTGCGAGACCTGTCGGGTGTTCGAGGAGTGCTGTGCCGCACGTCTCCTACACGTGGCGAAACCGAGGTGAAACCACGTCCAGACGTTGTGGGGTTTGGCGGCCACACCTCATTATAAACGTCGGCTGACTGGTAAAACTGGGCAAGAGGCGAACTCTGATGGAACTAATATCATACTTTAATACTGGGCAGACTACAAGTGTGTCTGAACATGGAGTGCACCGATCACTCCTACTGATAGGCCTCCGCAGCCGACGTCCCAAGCTTGTGGCAATGTTAACAATACGACATCGGCAACTACGACTGAAATGGGCACGTGACCATCGGCACTGGAGTTGTCGCAGTCTTCCAGGGGAACGGCTCCTTGTTACTTCTACTGCAGGACGGAGACAAGTTGTCAGAGTTACGCTATGGGGAACATTAATGTGGCCATCCAAGTGTCCAGGGAGCACGGGCAAGGCATCATGACGGCCATGGTGTGCACTGGTTGCAGACCATGTACACCTCTTCATAAGGATCATGTTTCCAGACGGCAGTGACATTATTCCACAAGATAATGCGGAATGTCAAAAGGACAGGAGTGTGATGGTGTGGTTCAAGAAACATAGTGGCGAGATCCAGGTCATGTCCAAGCCCCCGAGTCGCCAGACGTGAACCCAGTCGAAGACATCTGGGATATGATTGAACGTGGCGTCAAAGCTCATCGTCCCCCTCTCCGGAATTTTCAGGTATTATGTGACTTGTGTGTGTATGCAGATCTGGTGCATATTTCCTCCAGTGACCTACCAAGGCCCCAATGATTCCATGGCATACGGGTCGCTGCTGTTATCCGTGCCAGAGGTGGACATACCAGCTACTAGGTAGGTGGTCACAGTTTTCTGGCTGATCACTGTATATGGTGCCAATAATGAAGTACCTGGGAGACGATGTTGAGGTATGTAGATGTCTTTCGTGATTACGGTGTGGTCCTCTTATTGTGCTTAACAAACCACTAAATGTGGAAGGACGTAACAAAGTCCTGCGCGCGTAGCAGAAATGCTTGGAGGCAATGATTACTTCTATCATCATGACAATGCATTCTATATAAAGCAGCATATGTAAGGCAATGGTTTATAGAAAATAACATTTCTGAAATGGACTGGGCTGCCCAGATTCCCGAACTGAACCCAATGGAAGAGTTCTGGATGCGTTGAAACATCGATTTTGCTCCAGACCCCAACTTCTCTGGTTTCGGCTCTTGAGGAAGAGTGGTCTGCCGTTCCCCCACAGACATCCAGACACTTCACTGAAAGTGTCCGCAGCAGAGTTCACTACGTCATGAACGCGAAAGGTGAATATATCACATGTTCTCGTCTACTAATAGGTGTTCTGATAATTTTGATCAGATTGTGTATGATGTTTAATGTGTTATCTGCTGGCAAGTGATATCATATTCTGAAAATAATGATCTTGTAACTTTGGAGCTATGTACATGTATAGTGCTATGGTCTGCATGCCAACAATAAAATAAAACTTCAATATATACCGGTGATAGCATTATTTTGATAACGATGAAATTATATAAAAAAGAACATACGTGATAAAACATAGAATAGTAAGGAGTAAGCGAAATGGGCAACTGGTGAGTGAACGTGCTATTGTTGTATCTGGGACTGGGTTAGGAAAGTGGCATCAGAGATTACAACGTTGGAAGAGGCTTGATAATGGTAAAAAGGGATAAATAAAATGGCATAACAGTAAGGAAACTGTCGCATGAAATCTATGTTTATATCAGACACTTGGCTTCATGAAGATTATTAATAACGTCTTTCAAAATCTTTTCTCGTTAGTCATCGGAAATTGTACACTGTATTTTCTGTCTTCTACGTCGATTGAGAATGTGTCATTATAGAAGCAGTCCGGTTCCGTAGCCGAGCAGTGAGCGTGGACGAATGCCATGCGAGAGACATTGGTTCCATTTCCTGCAGGGTCGGAGATTTTCTCCGCTCGGGGAGTGGGTGACGTGTTGCGTTCCTCCTCATATCATCCTCATGGACACGCAAGTCGCCGAAGTGGCGTCAACTGGAAAGACCTGCACCAGGCGACCGGTCTACCCAACGGGAGGCCCTAGCCACACGAGATTTCATTATAAAAGAGCAAAAATAATGCTGTGTGGATAATACTTTTTATTGAAAATTACTGTCGCTAAAGTGGACGTTTCACACGACAGGGAAATGACAAATAAAGGAACTTCTTAATCGAGATGGTTTTCCAAAATAGCAGTATAGAGTTAAAACGGGGTGTCTGTTAAAATGGAGTGTCTGTTATGGCGAGGATTGAGCAGCGATTCGCTACCGAAGATGATTGTAGGTACAACAGAGTGTGCACTAACATAAATACAGATTTATTTACAAGTATTTACCCTTTGTGTCATCTACTTCACTCGTCTTCACACTTAGTCATCTACTTCACTTTTAGTGACACCTGGTTCTTTGCACTTTTCTTGCAGCTTCACTAGCATCTGCCTTAAACGTTGAGATTATGGTTCGTTACGGAATCTGTTCTTTGTCACTATTCCTTGTTGCTGCCGTTTCTACTGTTATGAACTCGTAGATTGAAGGTTTTCAAGAATGGACATGAAGCAAGTAAAAAGCATTACCGCATGGCGGCAGCTGACGCTGAGGTTACGAGTTGGTGATTACGTTCTGTCTGACACTGTCTAACGTAGTCCTAAATATGCTTTACTGATACGCGGAGGTAACATCCGATATGGGGAAGCGAGAAGCCTCGGAACTAAATTGTCATTCAAGTAAGTCAGGTTTTCAGCGGGTAGGATCTCAAAGGGTAGGTAGGGTGGAGAAATTATTCTGAGGGTGATATTTAGGGTGACAGTTCCAGTGATAAACCATTTATAGCTGCTTGTTTACATTTGTTATACTTTGCAGCTGCTAGTGTCAATGGCGAACGCGGCGAATACACCACCACGGCGTCTCTCGGTACGCCGGGCTCTGGCCCAGCCTTGTAGCTGGTACTGCCGAGCATGCACCACTGCAGCGGCTCGCTGTGTTACTAAAGTCTCCGTAGTCAGCCTGGCGCATACCGCTGTCACTGTCTGCGTCTCACCCCAGTGTCACGGGTCTACGGGATCTCTTAACATCTCAACAGAGGCGGGGACAAGTGGATCCTCCGTGTCGCAGCACCATGAAGGCTGCAAAGTGCTGCGCTGCCCGAGCGCCTGGTTGCTGCGACGGTTGTCTGGAACAAAGGCTGGTGCCTGAGGTTCGTCTGTTGTCACTCAGTTGTTTCTCACTCGTAGAAACTTCCTGAAGGCTGGTAAGTGTCATAGACCGTTGTCGCACGGAAGTCTGATGATGACACGGAAGTGGCCGTAATTGCTGAAATTGCTGAACAGGCAGGGCGTCATCCGGCAACGCTCAGTGCCCGGGTCTTGGTGCTCTGTCTTCGGCCCTGAGAACAGGGATGGATATTCCGTTACACAATATAAGAATACTGGATAAAATATCAGTCAGCAACATAAAAGCATAGTAGTCGATTTGGAGCCTTGTTGGGTAAAACTGTTACCAACTGGTCATGTGACCGCTGGCGTGTCACGGCAGTGATGTAGTACGTATGTACCAGAGATTGTAAGGGGTCACACAGCGTAATGAATCGATGTGGCGAAGTGATTGATCGACAGAAAAGAGCTACCTTTTTTATCCAAACATTACCAATCCATTAATGATTCTGTCCAATATGCTTGTGTCCCAGTGCGGTCTCTCCAATGTGTCCACAGGGAATGAAGTGCCATTAGTAGCCACATAACAAAGTGAGAGATGGTTGTCAAAATATCCTACATTATGAAGGCCTGAAGGTGAAAATGTTTAAAATGGCTCTGAGTACTATGGGACTTAACATCTATGGTCATCAGTCCCCTAGAACTTAGAACAACTTAAACCTAACTATCCTAAGGACATCACACAACACCCAGTCATCACGAGGCAGAGAAAATCCCTGACTCCGCCGGGAATCGAACCCGGGAACCCGGGCGTGGGAAGCGAGAACGATACCGCACGACCACGAGCTGCGGACGCGTGAAGGTGAGCATCACATCTTGTCAATCACCATCGGTTACAAACACCACCGAAATTGCCGCTTTCACTGCATACGTATCCATTCGGAAATGTTTCTGAGTGAACGATGTGAAGGGAACGAAATGTAATGTACTTTCTGAGTCACGTAACTAGCAACAGGCCATTACGCACAGCACAACGTAACGCAGCACTTGTTAGTAGACCAAACCATGTAGAAACTGTAGGCATGTAGTGTGATCTGAAGAGTTACAATATAGCCTACTTTCACACGTTACGAGGGGTCGGCGCCACCGTTTAACATGCTGTTTGTGATGAGTATAGTGCAGGCCACACGTGATGTTTTGGGGGTATTTTTTGTTCCGTGACATGTAACTTAGTCGTTTAGGTTACTGTGAACATAAACCAGGATTTTATTTCAACATTATCGGTGAGAAAATGTTTTCATTTATTCATCATTTTAATGATGAATGTATTGTAGGAGCCCTGCAGCTGACAACATCTATGTTAACATGACGTCCACGTACGTTTATGGACTGTGAAATACGCAGGGTCTATCTCGCTTCTTAATTTCATAGAAAATAAAGGACGCTTCCATTTTTCATGTTCTGCACTCCTGGAAACTGAAATAAGAACACCGTGAATTCATTGTTCCAGGAAGGGGAAACTTTATTGACACATTCCTGGGGTCAGATACATCACATGATCACACTGACAGAACCACAGGCACATAGACACAGGCAACAGAGCATGCACAATGTCGGCACTAGTACAGTGTATATCCACCTTTCGCAGCAATGCAGGCTGCTATTCTCCCATGGAGACGATCGTAGAGATGCTGGATGTAGTCCTGTGGAACGGCTTGCCATGCCATTTCCACCTGGCGCCTCAGTTGGACCAGCGTTCGTGCTGGACGTGCAGAGCGCGTGAGACGACGCTTCATCCAGTCCCAAACATGCTCAATGGGGGACAGATCCGGAGACCTTGCTGGCCAGGGTAGTTGACTTACACCTTCTAGAGCACGCTGGGTGGCACGGGATACATGCGGACGTGCATTGTCCTGTTGGAACAGCAAGTTCCCTTGCCGGTCTAGGAATGGTAGAACGATGGGTTCGATGACGGTTTGGATGTACCGTGCACTATTCAGTGTCCCCTCGACGATCACAAGTGGTGTACGGCCAGTGTAGGAGATCGCTCCCCACACCATGATACCGGGTGTTGGCCCTGTGTGCCTCGGTCGTATGCAGTCCTGATTGTGGCGCTCACTTGCACGGCGCCAAACACGCATACGACCATCATTGGCACCAAGGCAGAAGCGACTCTCATCGCTGAAGACGACAAGTCTCCATTCGTCCCTCCATTCACGCCTGTCGCGACACCACTGGACGCGGGCTGCACGATGTTGGGGCGTGAGCGGAAGACGGCCTAACGGTGTGCGGGACCGTAGCCCAGCTTCATGGAGACGGTTGCGAATGGTCCTCGCCGATACCCCAGGAGCAACAGTGTCCCTAATTTGCTGGGAAGTGGCGGTGCGGTCCCCTACGGCACTGCGTAGGATCCTACGGTCTTGGCGTGCATCCGTGCGTCGCTGCGGTCCGGTCCCAGGTCGACGGGCACGTGCACCTTCCGCCGACCACTGGCGACATCATCGATGTACTGTGGAGACCTCACGCCCCACGTGTTGAGCAATTCGGCGGTACGTCCACCCGGCCTCCCGCATGCCCACTATACGCCCTCGCTCAAAGTCCGTCAACTGCACATACGGTTCACGTCCACGCTGTCGCGGCATGCTACCAGTGTTAAAGACTGCGATGGAGCTCCGTATGCCACGGCAAACTGGCTGACACTGACGGCGGCGGTGCACAAATGCTGCGCAGCTAGCGCCATTCGACGGCCAACACCGCGGTTCCTGGTGTGTCCGCTGTGCCGTGCGTGTGATCATTGCTTGTACAGCCGTCTCGTAGTGTCCGGAGCAAGTATGGTGGGTCTGACACACCGGTGTCAATGTGTTCTTATTTACATTTCCAGGAGTGTATATCGACTTTCTCGTTCGTGTGTGTAGTTTCAGTGAATATGTGTTAAAATGGCCCATGTGTGTTTGTACACACCCCACAATGGTGACAGCGTTTTGCGAGTATAGATACATGCACTTCATTATAGCTAGCTGCCGAAGTCAGCTGATCATTATGTAAATAACAGTGATGAGTCAGGGTTGAAAATGAAATCGTCCTTTGAGAAGATTGTGACTATGACGCCTAAAATGAAGGAGCCATGGAAAATGTCTGGACGTATTTCTAACAGCGTGTTGGACGTAGCTATTTGGTGACTCTACAGAACCTGAACATATATGAATGGCTCAAGGTGGGTATGGTATTCTGGTAGCAGTTCTGTGATTCTTTGTCAGCAGTGTAGACTGTTATCAAGGCTAGAGTGAGTGTTACTCGATATTAATGTCATGTCTTCTTGGGACGCCTAACTTTTTTCCAATTTGCTTAAGATGCATCTGACAGCAAGACATGTAACAGAGTTTTATAAACGTTTTTGTCCCAATCTGTCCACATTGCAGAACACCCTCATATATATACAGTATTTGTAAAAAGTTACTAAAATGGAAGTCTTATTGCCCAGGCTCTGTGTATGTGTAAGCTGTCAGACAAATAACTCACCTTGCGTTGAACTCCTGAAACAGTTCCGTTTAAATCTATATGTCACACAAAATAGTTAAGTGACAATGTACGAATTCTGTTGGCAGGCAAATTGAATAAGCAAGCCGGAATTTCTTGAATATAGCTCACACTAGTAATTGGACGCAAGAAATTTCCTAAAAGCGCGCTACAAGATCCAGTTCTGAGGAGAGGAGAATTTTACGATGGCAACGCCACTCCTGTGTTCGGCTGAAACCTTTATAGGAGGACACCCTGCGGACACAATGACACGCCGGAGCCACTGTGCAGGCCGCCGGCAAAAGCCACCCTTGTCCCTGCTTTTAACGACGACCGTTTGGAAAGCCTTTTCACAGGAACACCGCTGGAGATGGCAGGTAAACGTTAGGAGAAATCTAACTCAAAACAATTATGACTCATTGTGGCCACCTGTGTGAAAACCCACATGGAAAGAAGCTGTTTATCTCAGTGTTACGCAGCCCTACGAAAGGAATAACGCTTGTGGTAGCCTACAGAAACTCTAGTGGTTAGAGTTATAACAAGTATAAACGCTCTGATTGGCTGGAAAGAAAATGCGTGGCCACTAGCTTTGATATAGGTAAACTGCGTACGGAGAAATTCTCTCTTCTCCTGCAGCAATTTGTCGAGTGTCTGTGCAAGGCGACTCGCGCCGCACAGAGACGATTGCGAGAAGAATTATGTGAACACTTGTTCACAGGCTCGTCTTAACTTTTAAGGAGTTAAACTGCAAAGTCTCCTAGTATGGAGAATTGCACCGAGCAGTGACAGTTACCGTTTGCGAGCAATTTGAGGGGAACGACTTACGCGCTATTCCACCCAAATAGCATATATTATGCCAAATAGCTATGAACAACTAGGAGGCTCGGCTTCAACGAAGACGTAGGAAACGTATCAGTCTGGTGTTCAACAGTCGAGAGAGATTTATAATAGATTCTCAGGTTCACAGCTCTCGCCAACAGCAGCCTCTGGCGACGCCGACGAAAGGTAATCACGCGCGCTCGGGCTACGCCAGCAAGTAATATTCAACTGACACTCAGAACTACAATCGTCTCCGGCTCTCCTATTTTTTCGTGTATTCAGCATGACCTGTACTTAAATATATCGTCAGGCATAATTAAAGCAGAAACGTGAAACTTCCGATTTAACGAAAAGGATTGATCAGCCAATACAGAGTATTTTATACTCTGAAGTTAATGGAGTGTTTTAATTGTGTACTTCTTTTTGATTGCTCTTTACTGACCCCCTTCCATTAATTGGTTATTTTAACTGTGCAATTTTTTGCTTAATTGATAACAATGGTCCCAACAGTATTTCGTTAATTTGTATTTTATAGACCTCCAGATATTGTTATCTACCATCCTACTATCAAAGATCCTTAGATTATTTAGGGATTTCGCTTCTCAGTTGTGAACACCCATCCTGTACGTATTATAATTACGAAATAATTTTGAAGAGGAAAAATAAACCTTGATAACGACAACCAAAGATTTTCATTTTTGCTAAAATATAATTACACCTGAATCTATACACTAATTTCTCTTAGCGATAACGTTCGCTTTGCAGGGAGTGTAGTGGAATATCACCGTCCGTACTGCTGTATTGTTCCGAACTCTGCATGCATGAGATGTTATCTTCGTGCTTTTCAGACCGTAGGTTCCTAAAACACTCACAGAGCATCCTTGCGCAACTGTGGTAGGAAGATAGATCAGAACCAGTCTCACACATGTTAGATACGGTTTGTCAGATACGCAAGGTCTCATCTCCATTCCTATTTCCATACAAAAACTCGACAGTAAAACTTCTTTTTTTGAAGCTTTTTTGTACTGAAATATAGATCGATCTCCTTCTGGCAATGTCAGGTAATTACCATATATATTTTTATTTGACACGAAGGAACTTCTTCTACAAGAAAATATTGTATTCACGAAACTCATCTGTTTTTCTCATGTAATCAAAACATGTACTGTACGCAAAAGGAGTATGTACGCTCTCATGCAGATCCAATGAATCATGCACTGATTTATTTTTACTGTCGAGTTGCTGTTGAATTGACACACTTTTATACAGACCGCAAGCACCACATCATTTGTATGTATGATGTTCGTTTCATTCTACACGTTACAAAAACGTAATTCAGCAAAAAATTTTAATTATGTATTGTAACTCATCAGTCTGTCACGTTGTATTTACTGTTGAATCTGTAGTAAGCACAAACAGCGCGAACTGTATCAGTTACATATAGATATTTCATTCACTGATTGAGATGTTACTATACATATGATATACTCATTGGTACTATACCATTTTCATGCGGTCTTTAAGTATTTGCAGTCAAACGTGTGCCTGCTATGATGTATTTATTATAACATCTACTTGCACATACTCTTGAGCACTGTAGCAAACATAAAGATCGAGCGTGGCTTCGTTTACATATAGAAATTTCATTCGTGTTTTATGAAATTATTATATGAAAGGTACCACATTTGATTTCCATATGCACTTTGTGTCTACTCCAATTAAAAACCAGAAAATACAAAACACAAGCGCTTTAGCATACGCAAGATTTAAATTCCACGATACACGTCGGTGTCATCGTAAGTGGTAGCATAGGCTCTCACGTAAACCTCGAGAACCTTACCACGAGCTCAATGATATTGTACAATAATTACAATAATTACAAATGTTCTTAGACCACGAACACCGTATTACTAGCGCATACGACTAGCAAGGAACCCTTTGAGAGCGAAGTCGGAAGTTCATTATTTAGTGAGGCTCATTTGAAAGTGTTACGTTAACAGTTACGACAGTTGCTAATGACTCACCATGTGTGTCAGATCGGTGACAGAAACTGAGCGTTCGGGAGTTGTAAAGATCAACCTCCAAGAGCTGTTGAAGTAAACTGTTAACTTGCACCATGAATACCGAATGGAAAATGGCGTGCTAAAGTGATCACAAATGTTCATAATATGAAGATGGAAGGCGAACTCCTCGGGTGTTACAAACAATGCGGGACAATCAGCTCGGTATCCATTCTCAAGGAATGCACGTTGAATCATATTGGTGTAACGGATGATGAGAACTGTTGGAATGTGATGGCTTGCAACCGAACACGAAACAGCCTGTCATGGAGCGTATCATCAAACTGGCCATCCTTTAAGTCTTAGCTGCAGATTGTGCGATAATATGTTTTATATGCACGAAAAAACAAATCCAGAGGCTGAATTTGTCCAATGGCTCCAGGAGGTTTGAATTGCAATGTCATACACTCTTCATGAGGGATAGTGTGCTCTGAAGTAGTATGATTTTTATACGCAGACCAAGAATCAAGCAAAAACAAGTTATTTTGACCAGATATTGGGCAAAAGCAGCTGTATTTGTCTTAAGGCCATTTTTCCACTCTTACGTGCTGTGATGTAATTATTCGCTACTGCCCTCGCAAGATCACGCACACGATACAAAATCATAGGCGGCTGAGCACCCCCAACTTCTCACAGCATAATAAATAACTTCCCAGCCAGTTATCCATTCAGGTTAACAGTTGTCATAATTGTATGCGAACGTGATAAGGCATTGATGTTAGTTGATCTCGATACAACTTTCTTCGTACCTTTAATTTCCAAGGTTCCTTTCATCTGCATTTCCTCTTCAAATCCTGATTGGTCGGAGTTAAAAACAAATTCCTTACCGAACGATTGGATAAGTTCATCTTGTCCACAAATTTTCTGGCCAATTCTTCAGTTTGCTGTGCATGATCATGTTGAGACTTCATTTTAAATTTCGTTATCTTACATCTTCCAATTCTGTAGCACTGTTTGTAGTTATGCAACCATCCACTGCTTCCCTTAAAATCACTGAAACCTATGTCGTGCGCAATTTGGTGTTCATAGCATAGAGCGTTAGTGTCATGCACATCTTGGTAAACTGTATCGAGCATCCGTGTAACGTGCAGACACTAGTTTCTGAAACACTTGCATTATGTCGTCCCTTGAATATCGGTAAATATTCTTTTGCGCTAATGAGCATACTGCTGCTGACTTTTCTGAAATCTGTTCATAACTGTATTTTTACAATGATGCAGATGATTTTCCATGTACGTAGTTCTGTTTACTACACGTTCCGTGGACAACGTTTGTGTCTTACTATTTTAGAATGAAGAGATTGGTGGCTCCCTGTCCGACAAAACTGATGAACTCCATGGCTCGACATCTGTTTCAGTTCAGTATCACGTTCACTTGTTCAGCACATAGCGTCATCATTGTCCTCCTCATGTCCATTTTCCGCACAGTCTAGCATATACAACACTCCACATTCCACTGACATCTTACAGAAACGCTGGTATTTCGTCTGCCACTTCTTTCTCATATTACGAAATTCCTTGGGCTCGTTTCTCAGGATGTATCAATTTAGGCCACTGTTGTGGACATAATGCAATGTCTGCTTTGTTTATCGTTGCCATTGCTGTGCTTTGTGTCAACACCATTAGCGCAGTAGCACTGTTGTGAGTAACTCGTTGACTAAGCGGTTCAGCTACGTTATGTAGCCTCATGCTATGCTCGCATTGGATACTTCCAGTCCCATCTCCTGTTGCCATTAGCAGCCAATATTGTGGTTGCGCGGTAGGCAACTAGTGGGGCATCAAATGCTGTAAATGTCACTGGCTTTTGTGAACTCGCCCTCAATACGTTCCTAAGTAGTGTAGTTCAGTTTATGTGGTGCGAGAAAGCAGTTATGTAAACTTAATAGTGTTTCATGGAGTGATTTTGTAGGCCCACGGCTATATTTGTCTTGCATACAGTTGCCTTGATGACTCTTTTCTGCTAGGACGTTTGATATGGCATTTGTTGTTGAGAAACCTGAAGTAATTTATTATGAACTTATTTTTAAAAAGTGACATTGAACTATGGTTATTATGAGTTTAGGTGCAAAGGAAGAGAATGCCAATTCATTGTAAATTTTGCATTTAAAAAAAGACAATTTTATTTTAATCTCGATTTATAATGTTGCGTAAACTGTCTTCAAAATAAGTTTAGTGGGATTGGAGGGAAGACATTATTGCTGTGTGGCACATGTATTGAGATTTATCAGGTACTGGACACCGCTGTATGTCTACTTATCTGTGAAAACATTTCACTTGCTGACTCGAAACTTCGGTGCAAGTGATTAGTGTATTCTGGTGTCAGTACAACACGTTGTGTGTTTTCAAAATGGTGCAAATGGCTCTAAGCACTATGGGACAGAAGTCATCAGCCCCCTAGACTTAGAACTACACTACTGGCCATTAAAATTGCTACACCAAGAAGAAATGCAGATGATAAATGGGTATTCATTGGACAAATATATTATACTAGAACTGACATGTGATTACATTTTCGCGCAATTTGGGTGCATAGATTCTGAGAAATCGGTACCCAGAGCAACCACCTCTGGCCGTAAGAAAGGCCTTGATACGCCTTGGCATTAAGTCAAATAGAGCTTGGATGGCGTGTACAGGTACAGCTGCCCATGCAGCTTCAACACGATACCACTTCATCAAGAGTAGTGACTGGCGTATTGTGACGAGCCAGTTGCTCGGCCACCATTGACCAGACGTTTTCAGTTGATGAGAGATCTGGAGAATGTGCTGGTCAGGGCAGCAGTCGAACTTTTTCTGTATCCAGAAAGGCCCGTACAGGACCTGCAACATGCGGTCGTGCATTACTCTGCCGAAATGTAGCGTTTCGCAGGGATCGAATGAAAAGTAGACCCACAGGTCTTAACATATCTGAAATGTAACGTCCACTGTTCAAAGTGCCGTCAATGCGAACAAGAGGTGACCGAGACGTGTAACCAATGGCACCCCATACCATCACGCCGGGTGATAACGCCAGTATGGCGATGACGAATACACGCTTCCAATGTGCGTTCACCGCGATGTCGCCAAACACGGATGCAACCATCATGATGCTGTAAACAGAACCTGGATTCATACGAAAAAGTGGCGTTTTACCATAGTGCACTCAGGTTCGTCGTTGAGTACACAGTCGCAGGTGCTACTGTCTGTGATGCAGCGTCAAGGTAACCGCAACCATGGTCTCCGAGCTGATAGTCCATGCTGCTGCAAACCTCGTAGAACTGTTCGTACAGAAGGTTGTTGTCTTGCAAACGTCCCCATCTGTTGACTCAGGGATCGAGACGTTGTTGCACGTTCCGTTACAGCCATGCGGATAAGAAGACTGTCATCTCGACTGATAGTGATACGATGCCGTTGGGATCCAGCACGGTGTTCCGTATTGCCCTCCTGAACCCACCGATTCCATATTCTGCTAACAGTCATTGGATCTCGAACAACGCGAGCAGCATTGTCGCGATACGATAAACCGCAATCGTGATAGGCTACAATTCGACCTAAATCTTATGGTACCTAATTGCTAAGGTCATCAGTCCCTAAGCTTACACACTACTTAAACTAACTTATCCTTAGGACAAACACACACACCCATGCCCGAGGGAGGCCAACCTTGTGTGAATGCTCTGAGAAGCTAATCACTTGCATATCACAACATCTTCTTCCTGTAGGTCAAATTTCGCGTCTGTAGCACCGTCATCTTCGTGGTGTAGCAATTTTAATGGCCAATAGTGTACTTAAACATAACTAACCTAAGGGTATCACAAACATCCATGCTCGAGGCAGGATTCGAACCTGTGACCGTAGCAGCAGCGTGGTTTCAGACTGAATCGCGTAGAACCGCTCGGCCACAATGGCCGGCTGTTCTGTGTTTTAATTGTGTGGTGTTTTATTTGCGACATACTGGTGTTCCCTGCACCGTTTGTTATAGTTTGACGCAACGACACTCTGTGACTCTTAGTGTTGTAAAAAGCATGCACATCGACTAATGTTGCAAGGTAGGTTTTAACGTTGCAGTAGTGTACGCAGTGAATATGTGAAATCGTACATGTTTGAGCCACCTTGACTTGGAGTGTTAAATTTTCAGGTCCGATATGACATCATAGATCTGTCTGAACCGGTGACAGTAATAAAAAGAATTGGTACAGCTAAGTTACGTCGAGGAGAAGAAGGTCGCTGGATCGGAAGCTATTGTAATTAAAGAAATTTCTTCAAGAACAAGCTTAATTTATGAAGACACGAAAACAATTTTCAGCTACTTCGGTACTTTTTGTTATGAAACTTGTACTCTTAATAAACCTGTTTGAACCGAGCGAGGTGGCGCAGTGGTTAGCACACTGGACTCGCATTCGGGAGGACGACGGTTCAATCCCGCGTTCGCCCACCCTGATTTAGGTTTTCCGTGATTTCGGTAAATCTCTCTAGGCGAATGCCGGGATGGTTCCGTTGAAAGGGCACGGCCGGCTCCCTTCCCTAATCCGATAAGACACCGATGACCTCGCTATTTGGTCTCTTCCCCGAAACAACCCAACATCCCCCTCCCACCCCCACAAACATTTTGAAAAGTCAAAATTGTCAAGCATGAATTAAAAATTATGAGCTTTAAGGGCGTATAACAAATATTTCGTTTCTTAACAGAAGCGTCGTATTCTTTTTCACCACACCTGTCTGCCACTCTGTTTTCTCCCGGCCGTCGAATCACGGTTGCTTCTAACTATATACGTGGGAAATGCTGCACAATGTGGTCGATCACACAATGAAATCGTCAGGGGGAAGATGCCAGGCCGTCACCCGTATAGTGCTTCCATCGACTGAAAATGTCAGGACAGCTTTCTTTGGGCCGATTCGGACTTCGTGGGCGACGATGACGTGGACTGTGCTGGGAGACGCGCGCACTCACGGAGCGGCCGCCTCTGTGAGGAATTATGCATAAGTCGCCGCTGTGCGTGGCCGGCCAGAGCGTGGGCGGGTGCTGGGGTGGTGGGAAGGGGAAGATGGATGGACGGATGGACGGAACGAAGGCTAGCGAAGGGAAGGGAAGGCGAGCGGAGCGCGCGACATCGATTGACGGCCCACCCACGACAATAGCCTCAGCCCCGTCCCGCCGTGCCGCTGCCCTCCAGTGGGCATTCCGTATCGGATATCTTTTCATGGAATGCCGATTTTTCTTTTCACTTAGTTTTCAGAGAAGCAGCACCATATTGACTAACGACCACATGCATTCTGTGAGAAACTATTGAGGAAATGTCGCTCTTCAATAGTTCTCACGTCAGACGCCTGGAATTAAATATTGCCGCCTGGAGAACGATTGAAATTGATTGTACAGCGATTTCAGTGTGGGTAACTGAGATATATTACCTAATGCATCTCATCTCGAAATACAATAAGGTGACAAAAGTCGTGGAACAGAGATATGCACGTATACAGATGGAGGTATTATCGCCTACACAATGTATAATAGGACAGTGAATTGGCGAAGCTGTCATTTGTACTCACAAGGGAACATCCCCATCGCACCCCCCTTAGATTTAGTTATAAGTTGGCACAATGGATAGGCCTTGAAAAACTGAACACAGATCAATCGAGAAAATAGGAAGAAGTTGTGTGGAACTATGAAAAAATAAGCAAAATATACAAACTGGGTCGTCCATGTCTAAGATAGGCAATATTAAGAGCAATGTGAGGTGAGGAGCGCCGTGGTCCCGTAGTTAGTGTGAACAGCTGCGGAACGAAAGGTCCTTGGTTCAAATCTGCCCTCCACTGAAAATTTTGCTTTCTTTATTTTCGCAAAGTTATGATCTGTCCGTTCGTTCATTGACGTCTCTGTTCACTGTAATAAGTTTAGTGTCTGTGTTTTGCGACCGCACCGCAAAACCGTGTGATTAGTTGACGAAAGGACGTGCCTCTCCAATGGGAACCGAAAACATTTGATCGCAAGGCCATAGGTCAACCGATTCCTCCACAGGAAAACACGTCTGATATTTTGTATACGACACTGGTGACAGCATGTGCGTCACATGACAGGAATATGTTGTCGACCCACCTAACTAGTACACTTGGCGAATGGGTGAAAAGTTTCTTCTACCTTGCCCGATTTAGGTTTTCTTGTGGATGTAATAATCACTCCAAAAAAAGTGATGAAAACATAAGAGTTTTTCCCATAAACTGAAAATAAAAAGTTAAAATTTTCGGTTGAGGGCAGATTTGAACCAAGGACCTCTCGTTCTGCATCTGTTCACGTTAACCACGGGACCACGAAGCTCCTCACCCCACATTGCCCTTGATATTGCCTATCTTACGCATGGACGACCCAGTTTGTATATTTTGCTTATTTTTTCATAGTTCCACACAACTTCTTCCTGTTTTCTCGATCGATCTGTGTTCAGTTTTTCAAGGCCTATCCACTGTGCCAACTTATAACTAAATCTGAGGGGGGTGCGATGGGGATGTTCCCTTGTCAGGTGATTAAACGGAAAGGTTTGCGACGTGGTTATGGCACGACGGGAACTGATAGACTTTGACCGAAGAAACGTGGTTGGTGCTAGAGGCATGGGACATTCCATTTTGGAAAGCCATTAAGGAATTCAATATTCCGAGATCCACAGTCTCAAGAGAGTGCTCAGAATACCAAATTTCAAGGATGCCTCCCACCACGGACAATGCAGTGGCCGGCGACCTTCACTTAGCGACCGAGAGCAGAGACGTTTGCATGGAGTTGTCAGCGCTAACAGACAAGCAGCACTGCGTGCAATAACTGCAGAAATAAAATGGGTCGTAGGGTGACCGTGTGGCGAATTTTGGCGTTAATGGATAACGACAGCAGACGACCGACGCGAGTGCCTTTGCTAACACACGACATCGCCGGCAGCGCAACTCCTGGGCTCGTGACCGCATCAATTGGACCCTTGACGACTGGAAAACCATTGCCGGGTTAGACGAGTCCCGATTTAGTTGGTAAGAGCTGATGGTAGGGCTCGAGTGTAGGGCAGGTGTGTGGTAAAGGCCCCACGAAGCCATGGACCCAAGTTGCCGGCAACGCACATTGAAAGTTGGTGATGGCTCTGTAATGTTATTAGCTGTGTTTACATGGAACGGACTGGATTCTCTGGTCGAACTGAACTTAACATCCATTGGAAATGGGTATGATCGGCTACATGGAGACCGTCTGCAGCCATTCACGGGCTTCACGTTCCTAAACAATGATGGGATTTTAGAGGATAACGATGCGCAATTTTACCTCGCCACGGTTGTTCGTGATTGGTTTGAAGAATAAGAAATTTCTAGCGAGTGATTTGGCCACCTAGATCATCCGTCACGGATCCTATCGAACTTTTTTGGGACATAAAATACTGCATCCGCAGCACTTTCGCAATTAACGACGGTTATAGAGGCACACTTAAAGTAGTAAAGGAGTTTTGCTATTTGGGGAGCAAAATAACTGATGATGGTCGAAGTAGAGAGGATATTAAATGCAGACTGGCAATGGCAAGGAAAGCGTTTCTGAAGAAGAGAAATTTGTTAACATCGAGTATAGATTTAAGTGTCAGGAAGTCATTTCTAAAAGTATTTGTATGGAGTGTAGCCATGTATGGAAGTGAAACATGGACGGTAAATAGTTTGGACAAGAAGAGAATAGAAGCTTTTGAAATGTGGTGCTACAGAAGAATGCTGAAGATTAGATGGGTAGATTACGTAACTAATGAGGAAGTATTGAATAGGATTGGGGAGAAGAGAAGTTTGTGGAACAACTTGACCAGAAGAAGGGATCGGTTGGTAGGACATGTTCTGAGGCATCAAGGGATCACCAATTTAGTATTGGAGGGCAGCGTGGAGGGTAAAAATCGTATGGGGAGACCAAGAGATGAATACACTAAGCAGATTCAGAAGGATGTAGGTTGCAGTAGGTACTGGGAGATGAAGAAGCTTGCACAGGATAGAGTAGCATGGAGAGCTGCATCAAACCAGTCTCAGGACTGAAGACCACAACAACAACAACATAGAGCCACCATGGCTCAGTATTTCTACAGGGACTTCCAGCAACTTGTTGAGTCCATACCACGTGGAGCAGCTGCACTACAACGGCCAAAGCAGATCCGAGGGACAGGTAGAAGGTATTCCAAGACTTTTATCTCCTCAGTGTGTGGCAGGGCATCGTGCTTCACAATGCTAGTAATAATCTCGTGTGGCTCAACTGCTTGATCTAAGCAAATCACTAGGGTGCCACTTTGATGTCTTGCATGTTCATGATCTACCCCAGTAGCACGTTCGAGCAAAGGGGACGTACAGCTTAATGTGGCTTGTGAAACCAATATAGACCTCGGCAAATTTTTGCATCAGTTATAGGCTAAGTCTACGTTACGGATTGACTAATTCTGTGATTAGACCGCGATTCGTCAACGGTGGTGTCAAGGTGGATACACCGTTTCTCGTCAGATCATCGAAGTCCAGCGTCATCTGGCGTGGTTGGCTTTGGATTAGTGAGCATCCGGGCTGCTATGTGCTCTTGACCTAACGGTCTGCACACTGCATCGTGAAGCAAATTCTGGAGCTACCTTGACCGAGTATTCGCAGACTACGAATACTGACAACGGACGGGAGAGCGGTGTGCTGACGCCATCATCCTCCGCACCAGCATCCGAGGATACAAGTCGGATGAGGATGACACGGCGGTCGGTCCGTACCGTTGGGCCCTTCGAGACCTCTTCAACCGAGTCCGACTTTACAATACTGCACCCCCACAATGCTGTTACCACATTATACACATGGTCGCTGATTTTCAAAGACTCGAAAAAACATAAAATTACTAGCGGAGAAACCTTCCCCGGACTACGCAGCTTCTGGCCCCTTGCTTAATGTTTATGAGGTCTCACTAAATTCCGAAATCCAATCTTCGCCGAGGATGTAGCGCATATACACTCCTGGAAATGGAAAAAAGAACACATTGACACCGGTGTGTCAGACCCATCATACTTGCTCCGGACACTGCGAGAGGGCTGTACAAGCAATGATCACAAGCACGGCACAGCGGACACACCAGGAACCGCGGTGTTGGCCGTCGAATGGCGCTAGCTGCGCAGCATTTGTGCACCGCCGCCGTCAGTGTCAGCCAGTTTGCCGTGGCATACGGAGCTCCATCGCAGTCTTTAACACTGGTAGCATGCCGCGACAGCGTGGACGTGAACCGTATGTGCAGTTGACGGACTTTGAGCGAGGGCGTATAGTGGGCATGCGGGAGGCCGGGTGGACGTACCGCCGAATTGCTCAACACGTGGGGCGTGAGGTCTCCACAGTACATCGATGTTGTCGCCAGTGGTCGGCGGAAGGTGCACGTGCCCGTCGACCTGGGACCGGACCGCAGCGACGCACGGATGCACGCCAAGACCGTAGGATTCTACGCAGTGCCGTAGGGGACCGCACCGCCACTTCCCAGCAAATTAGGGACACTGTTGCTCCTGGGGTATCGGCGAGGACCATTCGCAACCGTCTCCAGGAAGCTGGGCTACGGTCCCGCACACCGTTAGGCCGTCTTCCGCTCACGCCCCAACATCGAGCAGCCCGCCTCCAGTGGTGTCGCGACAGGCGTGAATGGAGGGACGAATGGAGACGTGTCGTCTTCAGCGATGAGAGTCGCTTCTGCCTTGGTGCCAATGATGGTCGTATGCGTGTTTGGCGCCGTGCAGGTGAGCGCCACAATCAGGACTGCATACGACCGAGGCACACAGGGCCAACACCCGGCATCATGGTGTGGGGAGCGATCTCCTACACTCGCCGTACACCACTGGTGATCGTCGAGGGGACACTGAATAGTGCACGGTACATCCATACCGTCATCGAACCCATCGTTCTACCATTCCTAGACCGGCAAGGGAACTTGCTGTTCCAACAGGACAATGCACGTCCGCATGTATCCCGTGCCACCCAACGTGCTCTAGAAGGTGTAAGTCAACTACCCTGGCCAGCAAGATCTCCGGATCTGTCCCCCATTGAGCATGTTTGGGACTGGATGAAGCGTCGTCTCACGCGGTCTGCACGTCCAGCACGAACGCTGGTCCAACTGAGGCGCCAGGTGGAAATGGCATGGCAAGCCGTTCCACAGGACTACATCCAGCATCTCTACGATCGTCTCCATGGGAGAATAGCAGCCTGCATTGCTGCGAAAGGTGGATATACACTGTACTAGTGCCGACATTGTGCATGCTCTGTTGCCTGTGTCTATGTGCCTGTGGTTCTGTCAGTGTGATCATGTGATGTATCTGACCCCAGGAATGTGTCAATAAAGTTTCCGCTTCCTGGGACAATGAATTGACGGTGTTCGTATTTCAATTTCCAGGAGTGTATTATTACCACCAACTTTCAAATCGCGTAATGATCATCATTCAAAGATAACGGAAATAAGAGCTCGTACTGAGGCGTTCAGATAGTCGTTTTCCCCTCGCGCGGTCTGCTAGTGGAACAGAAGTGGGGAAATATGACTTAGGCGCAAATTGTGCCCTCCACCACACACCGCTTGGTGGCTAGCGGAGTATATATGTAGATGTAGGTGTAGATATCTCCTGAACTATGAGTCGTATTACAATATAAATTTGCATGTACAGTCTACTATTGGATAACGTGTACAACATATGTTTCGAATGGGGTTAATACAAATTAAGTAATAAATTTAAACGTCATGCTCGATGAGGCAGTTTCTCACGCATCTCATTGTTTAAGACGTCCTGAAGTATGTGTCGTACAATGATACAATATTCTAGGTACAGTAAACGGCATATGTGAATACTGTTTGTGAAATTCTTTATCAATGCAGTTCAGTAGCAAAGAAGTGATAAATTTAAACGTCATGCATGATGCGACAGTTTTTTATGCATCTGTTTATGACGTCACATCACCTGAACTGTGTGTCATTCAATGATGCAATTTCGCACTTATCATTCGGTGGTATATGTGCACACTGTCTGCAAAATGTGTCACGATCACAGTTAATAGTGAGGAAGTAATAAGTTATAACGTTACGCCTCATGTGGTACTTTTACTGCATGTACAGTGGAAAAGTAGTGAGCAATAAAGAGTTTTCCTTACATCATTTTGTAGGTTTGTCAGCGAGAAAAAAAATTGAGAAAGGTTTGATATTACATGCAAGGTTTGTTTGAAAGTCGTAAAGTGCTCTCATTCTCAAATACTGGGTTAATAAAATCTGGGAATTAACTTATCGTGGGCGACGCATCTGTTTCACCAATTTGATAGGTATGTGGTTCTTATCCCCACAGCGATTTTTGCCTGGCAGTAAGGGAATTGGTTTATGGTTTAGGAGGAGATGTGGAGGACACACACACAATATATATACATACATATATATATTAGGAAACATAGTTGTCTGAACAAGTCGGTAGATAATCTTAGGTGGGTTCTGCATACTTTCAAAAAATAGTATCTAGGGAAGAAAAGCCTTCATTTCCTTACTGATTCTTATTTTAATTTTTACTCACAAAATAATACGAAATACTATAGATAGGCACGATTGTGATCAAACATCAATGGAGGAAATTACATTTGCGGTCTTGAGCCAGCTTTTTAAGGTTACGTTCATGCGAGGAGACGCTGTTGTGAAGAGAGTCTTTTAACGTGAGCGTCCATTAATCTTGAATGATAGTGATTCTTAGAAAGATTCATTTCTGAAAATTATGCGTGGAGTCAGACGCGTTACACAGGTAATTGGCTACCTTTTTTTGGCACTTTCACTCCGAAGCTCTTTGACGGATGCAGTTTTATACGTTTGCAAGAAAATTTCTTCCTCCAAGTGTTTTTGAAAGACGTTGTTTGAGGCGGAAAGACCGTTTTTCTATCAGATCAGATATTAATTGCCCACTTCCTTCGGTATTGAGCGCATTTAGTTGTTTCAGAACGTCTTTCCCGAAAGCCACATCTACCATACTGCTTTCGTTTTGCTAGGAACTCCAGATGCTTTCCTGTTTCTTGTGTATCGAAGTTGTCTAAGAAGAAAGTTACTTCCTTTATTCGCCAGAAACGTTGGATCACTTAACCTTTACTCAGCCAGCGAACATTGCTGTGCTGCACTAAGTCTGAATGCGCCACAGCACGCTCCGATATAAGGTCATCGAACTGTCTCTGCTGAAGAGCAGGACGAGAACTCATAAAATTAATCAACTTGATCAAGCTGTCCATTACTTCTTTTATAGTGCCAATACGCTTTCCACAAACGGCTGCCTGATGAATTATGTACTGATGTGACAGTAGCCCAGAATTCTTATCCTTGATTCTTTTTACTAGTCACTTTTCTTTGCCTACAGTCGCCGATGGGCCTGCAGTTGAAAGAGAAATCACTTTATCATAACTAATGTCTGATTTAGTTATGAAGGCATCAAATGTCTAGAAGAAACACTGTCTGCCACTCTCCCCCCCTAAACGAGGGCTTGAAATTCTTTCTTGAATGCTTTAATTTCAGTATTCAAAAATCGCACTAATGTTGACAACTGTTCTCCATCGACAATGTCACATGATTCATCAAGTGCTATACCGTAGGAATGCCTCTAATGCAGAAATTCGAGCGATCGACGTTTATTATCAGCAGCCAAAATATCGGTTCTTCTCGCATTGCTTCTTGCCGACGGTGGATTACCTCGAATTGCGGCAACAGCAATCTGTTTCTCTTCAAAATCTGTAGCGGTCACTTCCAAAGAAACATTTTTTTTTTTACTATTTCGTAGCCTGAAAATGTCTTCTGCTGTTTACTAAGTGTCGAACACACATGGCACGCGACGCTGCTTCGGCAGATTTTTCTTGCCCGCTTATACAGTGTTTCACAAGATTTTTTTTATTTTTATTTTTATTTTTTTGTAAGAACCTAGCTATGCCTGTAGTTTTCTATGATGAACATCGCTACCCAGAGAAATATTTTTATGTCTGGTGAGTTGTTTCATAGCCTCGCTTTAAACTAGTAATGTTAACAAGAGCGACAGTTTTGTGACATGTGAAGTAAACTGGAACTGCTCCAGGCCTCGCAGCCCGACACAAAGCGCTTGCCGACGCACCGCAAAAGAGTCATGTTCGTGTGAAAGCGTATATTGGTGCACCGAAAAGGAGCCGCTTTCATGTCACAGATTGCCACCTTCGTGAACGCCCGCTCTGAAGGTAAAATTGTCGTTTTACATCAAAATTTCATAAAGTGGTATTAAGCTTTCGTTCCAGTTATGAGCACAAAAATGGCTTTTAAATAAATTTGCTTGCTCTGATTAAAAGAGGCTTCCTAGGTTGCCAGAGTCAGAGACAGATTTCTAAAATTTCCTATTTTATGAAATAATATTCTTGTGTAGCCTTTGGGTTTACAGAGCTTTTATGTATATCAACATGACATGCTGTGCCAACCGGCTATCGCACTCCCTTCCGCCCCTGGTATCCATCGCATATTCATGCTCTGCACAGCAAAGAAACTATGTATTAAATCTATGCATTGGTGATGGCCGAAGTACAGAGGATATAAAATGTAGACTGGCAAAGGCAAGAAAAGCGTTTCTGAAGAAGAGAAATTTGTTAATATCAAGCATAGATTTAAGTGTAAGGAAGTCCTTTCTGAAAGTATTTGTATGGAGTATAGCCATGTATGCAAGTGAAACATGGACAAAAAAACTGTTTAGAGAACAGAAGCTTTCGAAATGTGTTGCTACAGAAGAACGCTGAAGGTTAGATGGGTAAATGACGGAACTAAAGAGAAGGTACTGAATAGAATTGGGCAGACAAGAAATTTGTGGCACCGCTTGGCCGAAGGGAGCGACCGGTTGATGGGTCACGTTCTGAGACATTAAGGGGTCACCAATTCACCAATTTAGTATTGCACGGATGTGTTGGGTGAAAAATTCATAATAGACCAATGATGAATACAATAAGTAGATTCAAAAAGAAGTAGGTCGCAGTAGTTATTCGGAGATGAAGATCGCTCTGGATAGAGTAGCATGGAGAGCTGCAGCATTAAACCGTCTTCATACTGAAGACTACAACAACAACAATATATGCTTTGAAAACGTTTTTGGCGGCCTAGCTTAAGACTTTCCGCGGCCGATATCTGGACTGCGGTCCGCCATTTACCGACCGTAGACTATCGAAATAGTCTGACACATGTTAAATCGACTATAAACACTAGAAGCTGAGATACATAAATAAGTAAACGATTGGTATGCATGGATGCTTCACCTAATTGTTTTCCTGTCACCTTCTACACTGGCGTGAAAAAGATAAGCACGTTAGATGAGTAAACATAATTGCTAGTAAAAAAGTTCGGTGTCCTTAGTAGTCAGTTGGTAAACCACTAATATTTGCGAAACTCAAAGAAGTTGGTTATTCTACTGCTGCTGTCATTGATCTTGCTCCTGGTATTTGTTGTTGCAAGAATTGTAAGGTACGTTGCTGTACGTTCGTGGAGCATATGCTGCTGTTGATAACACAGTCCCAAGTATTGTAGACACTGTATTTCCTGTTTATCTTGTGACTACCGTTGCTTCTATATTTCCATCTTCCGTTGCACAACTTCAGAAACTAACCGGCCGGTGTGGCCGAGAGGTTCTAGGCTCTTCAGTCTGGAATAGCGCGACCGCTACGGTCGCAGGTTCGAATCTTGCCTAGGGCATGAATGTGTGTGATGTCCTTAGGTTAGTTAGGTTTCAGTAGTTCTAAGTTCCAGGGGAATAATGACCTCCGATGTTAAGTCCCATAGTGCTCAGAGCCATTTGAACCATTTTTGAACTTCAGAAACTCGAGATCCGTGCGGAAAGCTATGGAGTTGCATTTCAATTCTACTTGGGAGAAGGTAGAAATAAATTCCATGATCATCGGCACATACTGTGACTTGGAGGTAACGAGGGAGTTCACGTAGTAATACCTGATCTGAAGCGAGTTCCAGAATAAGGTAAATGTTGTCCAGAGTGTAAACCAAATCGAGGAATGAAAACACACAAGATCGAACTTAAAATATCATACAGTACAATAGAGTCTTCGTAGAATGCATGACAATGGCTGGGCTGCATTTTTCTGTTTATTTTATTCCAGTCTACCCAAAAAGAGTGAGCAGTCAGCGGATAAAATTCTTTTGAATTTTAAAATATAAAACAGCTAGAAGAAAACGATATGTTTTCGTAAAAATTACTTTGGTGGAGACTTTTTATGATTTTCATGCTTTTATACTTTAGATATTTTTATATTAGACTTGAAATACAGTTATGTCTATAATGGTGATGCTGGCCGTGAAATCCTGAACTACCTCCTGCCAAGGCACCTCTTAGTAATATCATGCCAACAGCAAAGGACACCACACATGTCCGATGGCCCTCCATGGTGCTATGGCACAAATTGATAACTGTATGGCCACTGCACCTCTCCCGTAGAAGTTTCGAATCCTCCCTCGGGCATGGGTATGTGTGTAGTCCTTAGGGTAAGTTACTTTAAGTTCGATTAAATTGTGTGTAAGCTTAGGGACCGATGGCTTCTGCAGTTTGGTCCCGTAATACCTTATCACAAATTTCCAAAACTTTCCCTGAGATCTACGCACGGCTTTGGTGAGGAACTGAAAACTATCACATACCAAACCTTAATTGATTGCAAGTGCCATACTTTGTGTCTCAGTTATAATAAATAATAGTTGTCAATATAAATTAGCTTCACGAAGTTGACTCGAGAAATGTCAGTTTTATTACTAGCTTCCAAATTTTGAGTCTTAACAGTAATAGCATTGGAGGGCATAACTTCTTCCCTTATTTATCAACAGAATTTTGTGTTTATCCATCTAAAAATCCCTTGCTGGGTAAACTTGAGAGAAACGTCTTTACAGGTTCAGAACTTTGGAAATGTCCAGAATTCGCCCATAAAGCTGAAATCTAAAGCCTTGAAATGAGTTGTAAGTGAGGTAGCGAATAGTTACGACAGTCGTTATTGAAACAGACATTCCAATACATGCCTCATGGTAGATGAGCTTTGTTCGCTTCACATTGAATTATAAATTTCTAGACAAACGAGCTTCGTGCAATGGATTCACTGGAGAAGACAATCAAGTGACCAGCTCTCTGAGTGGCTTTCGATCTATACAGCAATACAACCAGCAGACAAACAAGATGATAACATGCGGACATATCCCTTCACCCAGCAAAGCTGAGAACGAAGTGATATTCTGCTAGGTACCGGAATACACAGAGATTCAGGAAGCGAGTTAGCTGAAGTGTAAACCATGCACACAGGAAACTCTTGTCGCTCAATGCTCCGCCCTCCCTGTTAAGGTGCCACCTCACTCTTCACGTCAGCAGGAGGAAAACTTGTTCCTGCTAAAGCCAACTGCTCAGCCGTGGAGCCCGTAGTGGCGACAAAGAGCTGTCGCTTGTTAACTCAGTTGTAGAAAGGATGTGGCGGTAACAACGCATGAATTCTGTGAAAAAGATCATCAAAGGACCAGGAAAACGGACAAAGTGGCCGCTGCATTCAAAACTAACAACAGAAAAATTCTGAGTGACAAGAAAAAAAGTCTTGAATTTAATATCTACTATCCCGCTGAACTGAAGCTACAGGACACCTCTGTGTTGCACTTAAGCACTCCGTATCCCGTTACACTTCTAATAATGGAATGATAAACTACTAGACCACTAGACCAAGAATTATTTCAGACACAAAACAGTGTGAAACACAAAAAAGTATCAATCGTTGTGTAAAACTTAGTTCTCTAAACTAAATTGAGCAAACCTATGCAGTATTTGTCTCCAGTTAATCCTCATAAGGTTCAAATGGCTCTGAGCACTATGGGACTTAACATCTGTGGTCATCAGTCCCCTAGAACTTGGAACTACTTAAGCCTAACTAACCTAAGGACATCACACACATCCATGCCCGAGGCAGGATTCGAGCCTGCGACCGTAGCGGTCAAGCGGTTCCAGACTGAAGCGCCTAGAACCGCACAGCCACACCGGCCGGCAATCCTCATAAGGAAGTTGGTTTTATAAAAAGGTGGCAGTGTCGTCTCTTGACGAGCTCACAAAATATATTTTATACCAGCGTTTCGGGTACCGGCACCTAACTGTGTGTCATTTGTAATTTTAATACATGTTTAAGGGGAGTCGGATTATTCTATCTCGGCCATGTTAAATTATATTACTTTAGAAACATTTTTCTCCCTAACCAGTTGACATATTACCATGATTATTTTTGTTGTGTTCCTTATATCTTTATCTTCATTTTACACTGATGTCTTAAAAATAATAAAAACTTATATTTAAAACAATATTTTTTAAAGTAGCCATAAAACTGTAATTTTTTAACTTTAATTAAATTTATACCATAGTTTTTTAGAAGATGTTCATATTTCCTCAGTTTAAATCAACAACTAACAAATAAGGAACAATTAAAAAATCATGTTGATAACATTAATAGTAGCCAAGAAAAATGTTCCTAACCATTGAAAAACACAGTTGTCAGGGAAACGCAAATAAGGATAAGACTATTAAACAATGATTTTATTCTTAATTGAGTCCATTCCAGCTTCATATGAAGGTCTATCTGGATCTTGTAGGTCTTCAAAGTGGTCCTCAATCTCTTCCCGCTTGCTGTGTGGCCTGCTGACACTTTTTCTCAATTTCTGTGACAGCTTTGTCCGCTTTTGTAATCCGAAGTTCGTCGTCCTTTTCCAAAACTTTGACACAGTTCTTGCCTGGAGGTGTGCCTAGAAGACTCAAAATTTTACACTTTGCTAAATTTTCTTCGCTGGAACATGTAATAGCTTCGTACACTCCCAAATGAAATGTAATCATCAAAATAAAAGTGGCTTTTGTTAGCCCTGACCATACAACATTGTTGACCGACTCTGACGGATTTTGCGTTCCACTATGTACGCACCTATGCAAGAGGTCAGGATGAGCTAAGTCTCTTAATATGAGTTTTATTTGTTCCATGAAAGCGAAAGGAAGTTGAGTGTGGTCATTTTGGTCATAAGGCACATTTTTCTCTTGGGCTTTTCGTAACTTGCACCAGCTTGTCTCACCTTTTGGGCATTGTCCGTGTCCAGATGTGTCTTTGTTGATAAGCATCAAAAGAAAAAAAAACCGCCCAGACGTCTGCCTTCATGTCGTTTAGAGTTTTTGTAGCATTGCTTTTTATAGCTAGGCCATAATATAGTTGTATTTGATTTATAGCCTCACCAGTAATGCGGCCACGGCCCCGGTGGTTTTCTGTCGAAAAGTTTTATTTTCCCAAGTTTTGAAAGGTAGCTACACTGAACCACAGCGCCAGAAATCGCGCCAGAGAGTATTGTTCCGCCGCCTCCACTGGCAGTGATTATTGAGACGTAGCGGCAAGCAGTTCTTGCCGAGAAGTTGTGGTGGACACTGCTTGTAGCTGAAGTTGGAATGAGATGGGGTAGTAGTGAGTGTTTGTTCCATGTTTTATGCAGCTATGTGATGGGAGAGATAGCAGATGTTATTCTAATGGAGACATTGTAATGATCAGAGTGCATTTCGTCAATATAAATTAAGGTAACAAACTACTTTTATTCTTCTCTCTCATTATTTCAGTGACCTGAATAATGTGTCATTACAGGTTCAGTCAACAAAGCATCTGGCGTGTGTTCTTGTATTAGAGTGTAATTCTGATTTTCTTGCGCAATTATAGTATTTCTAATTTTCTCTTATCACGTCAGTATAATTGGTATTTAAAAATTTCTTGTCTTGTTGAAGAAGAACCGTGCCAGATGTGCGTTGAGTCATACTACCACATACAGAACAGCTACACTTGTGTTTGTTGTTTCGTAGGTTTTATAGTTGCTGGGGACTTAATTAAATAACTGTGTTAACGAAAATTTTCTTACATTCTTTGTTGTCATTCTAAGCAGTCAGATTGCGTAATAATACTAGTCAGGGCCAGCCGTTTACGAGACTTGCGTAATCGGACTTACAGATACAGCTAAAAAATGTTTGCATAATAGTTATTTAAATTAAGCCCCCATGCACGTGGCGACCGCTGCTTCGGATCGTCCCTTGGAATTCTTCTGATTGTAAAAATAGTAGACAGTAGTATTGTTGCAGTAATTTGTAGTTTAGTAATTGTAGTTATATTGCATGTGTAGATTTGGTAATTGTCATTCTTCTTATGGTATTTCATAATTTAATTTTGTTGTCTTGTATACGCGTTTGACGATTTAGTGCAGTTATTTCAATTGTTCGATTAATCGTGTTTGACGGAAACTTTTCATGTAAATGGTATTGTTGGAGATAAGGAGGCATTGTGTGTAATTTTCGTACAGTGACGAGTTTTGTATGTTTTGTAAATGATTACGCGATCGATGAAGAAGGCAAAAATGATGAATAGTGAGAATAACGAAATTGTTGACATGGCGAATTCGCCAACAGAGGAAAACAGTATCGTGAATAATGAAGTGGAAAACAATTTAATAAGTCGGGAAAATAGTCCGGAAACAGTTCAAAATTTTTCACAATCGAAAAATTCTCAGATTGCGTGGTTAACGACAGAAGAAATAGAGCAGTTAATTAGTGCAATATTAAATTTGGGAGCACGAATGGAAACACAGTTTAGATCTGAATTTAAAAAAATGGGATCTGAATTAAGAGCAGTGATAAGAGGATTTGGCTCACAAATAGGAAGAAGTAAAACCGAGATGGAAACAATGGAAACACAGTTAGGCTCACGAACAGGGACATGTTTTAAAAACATGAAAGATGAATCAAAGAAAGAAATTAGAGAAGAAGTACAACCGATTTTGAATGCTCACAATAATAGCTTAATTTCAACAGAAATCAGGCAGGAGGAACAGGGCAGAGAACAGGAAGAAAAAGATCGCGTGATAGTACAGAAATTTTCAGACTTAAGTTTACAACGTGCACACATTAAGGAAGAAATAATTGAAGGAATCGAGGAATCCGTACCAATTGACAGAATAAATAACTTAACGCAACAGTGTGAACAGTTAACTACTAAATGTGACAATACCGAAACCCGAGTCGCGACACTTACGGAAAACGTAAATAAACAGAAAGAAAAAAATAGGTGACTCATCGGAAAGAGTTGAGGAGATATCAGATAAACTGACAAGTCTTAGTTTACATGGGGACAGAGATTCGGATGATACAGCACCATTGCCATTTGCAGAAACCGAAGAGTATCAGAACATAAATAAACATGTTGAAAATCAGGGAAAATTTATTGAACGCGTTAAAAGGGAAGTTGAGGCATTACGAAAGCAAGTCAAACAAATTGAAGGCGAAATCGTAGGAAAAGACGGCAAAAGAAATTTAGAATCACAGATAGCAGAAGGGTTTGAAGAAAGTAATTTGTTTCATTTACGGGATGCAACAGGAGAGCGCCAGGTGCGCGAACTTGACAATAATCGACATTCGTACTGGGACAGACGCGGTAGGTCTTTGTCGCCACGAGGCGAAAACTTTGACTATAAATACTTTTTGACTGTTCGGAAATTTAAGATCTTCCGCAATTCTAAGAATGACATACATCCATGTTCATGGTTAGATCAATTTATGTACGCACTTCCACCAAATTGGCCACTAAGTCACAAACTGAAATTTATGTGCAGCTATTAAAGTCCTCAGGGGATTCACTACTCTAAGCGAATATGTGCCGTAGCGAGCATAGGGCCCCGAGCTGTAGTGGTGCTATTTCTCTTTTAGTTTTCTGTACCGCTGCCAACTCTTTTACTATTCTTTGCATCTGTCAAAAACAACTCTTCTACTATCAATCTATCTAGAGAGTAGATAAACAATAACCGGATATGACTATTTTACCCAAAAACAACTTCGGAAATTACCGTTTGGACTTACTGTATCTTCAGCAGCATTCATTCGTAGCTTAAATGAAATTTTACCTGTTTATCTTCGTGACAACATTACTTCATAGGTTGACGATATTCTTATTGCTAAACATTCTTGGAGTGAACACAACAAAATTTTGTATTCATTATTACGTATTTTTGCACGAGTTGGCATTACGGTGAACTTAAAAAAATCTGAATTTGGTCGTTCTCAGGTGAAATTTCTCGGTCACATTATTTCTACAGAAGGTATTCTTCCTGATCCAGAAAAATTGGACGCTATTCGTAATTATGCTGTTCCTACCACAAAACGTGATGTTCGTAGTTTCCTTGGTGTCTGTAATTTTCTTAGACGCTTTGTTAAATTGGACAATTTGGTCACACCTCGTTTTTGCGATCTATCTGGAAAGTTCTTTTTAAACGAAAATCGGTCGACAACTCTGTTTGGTTAGTTTGTATTCCTGATGAGTGGGTTAATAAGCTGATATGGTATACGCATTTCAGTTATGCACACTTTGGTCCCAGAAAATGCTTTCATAAATTGCGAGAAAATTGTTACTTCAGTAATATGGAAAAACGTATTCGATCTGTTCTTGCCAAATGCAAATTATGTCAAAAGGCTAAGCCGCCAACAGTATCTCACAGAGCACCGTTGTTTCCTATCATTCCAGCGAAATTAAAGGACATGGCTGCAGTTGATTTGTTCAGTCCGGTGGTTCGTTCTACTAATGGTTTTGCGTACATTTTCGTAGCAGTGGAGTTGACATCAAAATATGTGTGTTTTACACCTTTACGCAAAGCAACAGCTCGTTCAGTATCTAACGCTTTCATCAAACATTTTCTTAAAGAAGTGGGTCATGTTGATAAGGTTATATCAGATAATGGATCACAGTTTCGTTCTAAAATTTGGCTTCGTACTCTACGGCGTCGTAAAATTAAACCAATCTTCATTTCACTTTTTCACCCTCAATCTAACGCTTCAGAGAGATGGATGAAGGAAATCAATAAATTATGTCGTCTTTATTGTCATCAGAATCACAGAACGTGGGATCAGTATCTTCATATTTTTCAAAACATTCTGAATGAACTCCCTAATGATTCAACTTCTTTACCGCCTATACTGATATTAAAAAATAAAGCACCGACAAATCGCATTTCTGAAATCGTCCCTTTTCCGCCTTCACGGAAACTGCGGCATTCTGAAGTTGTGAATCTGGCTCTACAAAATATTGCATCGGCGGCTGCTAGAAGAGAGAAATCAGCTAAGCGTCCTGTTCGTTTAAAAATCTTGTCAGTTGGTCAAAAAGTGTTAATTAAGTCTCATCGTTTGTCTCACAAAGGAAAAGGCTTGTGTCGCAAATTTTTTCTCCTTTATAATGGCCCATATAGAATTCGCAAAATTATTCATGATAACACTGTAGAAGTAGAAACTCTTAAATCACGACGCTCTAAGGGAATACATCATATATCAAACGTTAAAATTTTTGTGGAATAACATACTTGTGAGAAACTAACAGCTAGATGTAAACATGCGGAGAGTACAAGGATACCGCGCTGTGTTTAGGCGGCAGCATATACTCAAAGCAACAGTCAAGTCTGCGCGCCGCACAAGGCAGTCGTTGACCGCAAACAATCACTGCCTACGTCATGCGCCTACAGCTGATCGAGCGCTCAGTGCGAATGCACTGACAGCCGTAAATAAATACACAGTCTAATTTCTCCGACTAAATTCAGTATAAAGCTATAGTGACTTGATGAATTCTGTTATTAACATTCAGTATTTTTCAGGATACGGTTCTATAAAATATTTAAGAACTTCAGGTAAATTCTGTGCGTGTCCGACGTTAAGACGACTTGCTATCGAGAAAATTTCAGGAAAAATGTCATTTCGAAGAAGAAAGTAATAAACTAAAAAGGTAATTATTAATTGAGTTTATTTTTCAGGTAACATATTTCCACTTAGGTACGTACTTTAGACGTAATTTGCTGCTCGCGATTAAGTGATTCATACTTTGTGCTAATTACATGTTCAATGAAATTACTTGTGATGCGACGTGCTTGCGTACGTTAACTGATTTTGACAATGATTATTAATGAACTGGATTGTTACTTGTGTATATTATGCATCGCTTGGCTGCACTGCTTTTTCACTGATGTCATATTTTTAATTATGTGCCTGCTGTGCCTATTTATTTAAATTATAATTGTCCATTATAATTATCCGGGCTGTTATGCCGTGGTCGGTTGATGAATTCTATGGTGATTCCCAACGTTTCGTCTCCGACTGCGGGAGACATCTTCAAGGGGGTCCGTAGCTTGATGGAAGGTCCAACACACACACTGGCTCGCTACTGAGTGCCGCTAAATTCCGTGTCCGCGCGCCCCCGCGCCGCGGCGTGACGTCACGTGTTTTGAAAACGTCAGTGCAATTGGCCGCTGTCCGTCGCCGTCGATCGCCGTTACCATCACCCAGTAGAGGACGAGTGGTACACATCTTCTTTAACACCGGCATCCATATACCGTTTAATTTGACGCCCTCCTCCTTTCGGTTGAAATTATTTGGGTGTTTAGCGATTTCGATTGCCTCCCTGTAGAGCCTTTCGTAGTATCCGCTCGTGGCCGCTAGTACTTGCGTCTCCTCGAAACGAATATTGTGGTTCCCTGGCTGGAAAGCATGCTCCGCAACAGCTGATCGTTCCGTTTCTCCTCTTCTACAATTTCCCTTGTGCTCTTCCAAACGTGTAGAAACAGTTCTTTTGGTGGTACCGACATAAACATCACCACAGCTGCATGGGATCCTATACACTCCAGATTTTTCCAATGGTTTGCGAGCGTCCTTGGCAGGCCTAAGGTATTCCTGTATCTTCCTGGTGGGCTTGTAAATTACGGTAATATTCCGCTTCGTCAAGATCCTCCCTATTCTTTCCGTTACATTTTTAACAAACGGCAGGAAAACCTTAGATTTTGCAGTAGCCTGTACGTCAGTATGATTTCTGCGTGGCTGCCTCAACGCACGTTTTATTTCGGCGGACGAATATCCGTTCTTCGTTAGTGCATTGTGGAGATGTTCCATCTCAGCGTCGAGCAAGTCAGGTTCACAAATATTTCTAGCTCTGTCCGCTAACGTCTTGATAACACCCCGCTTCTGTTGTGGGTGGTGGTTCGAATCCCGGTGCAAATAACGGTCCGTGTGCGTGGGTTTGCGGTACACTGAGTGGCCCAAACTACCATTTTCGTTTCTAAACACAAGCACATCGAGGAAATGTAGTTTGCCGTCTACCTCCTCCTCCATTGTAAACTGAATTCTTGAGTTTATAGTGTTCAGATGTTCGTGGAACCGGCTTAGTTCCTCCCTACCATGTCTCCACAACACAAACGTGTCATCCACGTATCGGAACCATACATTTGGTTTCTTGCTGGCAGTACCTAAGGCCTGTTCTTCGAATTTCTCCATAAAGAAGTTTGCAATTACGGGACTTAGGGGGCTTCCCATAGCCACGCCATCCGTTTGCTCATAAAACTGTTCATTCCACTTGAAGTATGTGGTCGTCAAACAACACTTAAATAGCTCTAAAATATCGGCAGGAATATTACCGTAATTTACAAGCCCACCAGGAAGATACAGGAATACCTTAGGCCTGCCAAGGACGCTCGCAAACCATTGGAAAAATCTGGAGTGTATAGGATCCCATGCAGCTGTGGTGATGTTTATGTCGGTACCACCAAAAGAACTGTTTCTACACGTTTGGAAGAGCACAAGGGAAATTGTAGAAGAGGAGAAACGGAACGATCAGCTGTTGCGGAGCATGCTTTCCAGCCAGGGAACCACAATATTCGTTTCGAGGAGACGCAAGTACTAGCGGCCACGAGCGGATACTACGAAAGGCTCTACAGGGAGGCAATCGAAATCGCTAAACACCCAAATAATTTCAACCGAAAGGAGGAGGGCGTCAAATTAAACGGTATATGGATGCCGGTGTTAAAGAAGATGTGTACCACTCGTCCTCTACTGGGTGATGGTAACGGCGATCGACGGCGACGGACAGCGGCCAATTGCACTGACATTTTCAAAACACGTGACGTCACGCCGCGGCGCGGGGGCGCGCGGACATGGAATTTAGCGGCAGTCAGTAGCGAGCCAGTGTGTGTGTTGGACCTTCCATCAAGCTACGGACCCCCTTGAAGATGTCTCCCGCAGTCGGAGACGAAACGTTGGGAATCACCATAGAATTCATCCACCGACCACGGCATAACAGCCCGGATAATTATAATGGACATGATATTTCCGGCCGTGAAAGTTTACATTTTAGTATAAATTATAATTGTCACCTGATTAATTGTGCTGATGTGGTTAGGTATGTAAGTTATACTTTGTGATTTATCTGCTTGCGCCTTCATGTTTACTTATTAAGATATGATGGTAATGACCTGTTTAGTACGTAAGATATATGTTTACTGCTATGCGTATGGATTGCACATTTACACATTTCTGCTTGTTGTCATAACTATACTTTAATTTGGTATATAGCAATGCTGATGTACAGTGTACGGACATGGAGTGTGGGTTACGATGTGGTATGGGTTACGGATTGTTCGCTTGGCGAAGCCTCGTTATAGAAATTGTGCTGCATCCACTTGTTGACATTCTGTTCACTACTGGTATATTTACTCGCTGTTGCTTGTTTTGCTTACGCTCAGTGCTTTATATTTTAACATAAGAAAATGAACTGCAGTAATTCGACGAGCGACTTTAGTACAAGAAACATCATAGAAGTCACATGAGCTGGAGGTTTTATGAAAGCTGTATAAATGTATGCCAATAGGAAGGAAGCTAACGACATGACATACCAACACAGTTATTACACTGCATTTTTCGTGAGCAATTGAAATAGGAAGTGACACTTGACACAAGAAATACTCCACATTTTTGCTTCTGTTTGCCATAATTCTTGAAGTGGTGTACACAGTGTGAAATATTAGGATCATTCATACTCCGTAATCGTACTTAATTACTGAGAGTTATTCGAACTAAGTCTGTTAGAGGTCATGTATGCATTCTTTGTTTATAATTCATAATGAGTAGAAGATTTTGGTCAGATGGATCACACAGAGGTTGTGTGTTGACAGTGTGTCTTCGGATTGTATGGGATGAGGAGGTTTGCATTAGGATTTTATCTGTACTCGATCGAGGAGACTGACTAGAGGAAAGAGTTGTTATGGAAGTGAAATGATACTGGCAATAAGGTTTATATGTATCGACGTATTGAAGAGGTATTATGGAGGTATTGAGATTATATGAAGTTGATTGGAGTTATGGTGTATAAGAGGTAAAATAAGTGAGGTGCATATTTTTTTTTTTTTTGTTGTTGGTCTATATGGAACAAGGAGGATGAAGATAGCAGACTAGAACACTAAAGTGGAAGGAAGATTGTCTACACACACTTTGTTAAATCACTAAGCAGTATGTACTTTTTTTTTGGAGAGAGGAAGTTGCATATCTTGGCACACTGACAGTTGTTCAGCAACCGTACATTTTGATCTGGCTTGGCAAACATTGGTCTTGACATGATGACTATGACGTTGACTTAACTATTATTGACTGTTATACATTGCTGTCACTACTACTTGATACACATGATGAACATGAAATTTTGACAGAAGTGGATTCACACAGTTAACACTATTCAATTACACAGTAGTACTTAATGTGGATGAAAGATGAGTGTGTTTTGTGTGTTTTCCTTTCCTAATCCTACCCACCTATCTCCTAAATATTATTATATTTGTTTGTAGTGGGTTGCACTGACACCCATAAATATTATAGGTTTACTGATGTTTGTGTATTTGTAATAGTAATATGACAATTATCTGATATCATTTGTGTGTTTGTTATGATTTGTATGTTTAGTGTAAGAGCATTGTAAAAGCATTTGTATGTGCATTCAAACTATTGTTCATGCTTGAACTGTCTGATTAGTGATAGTAAATATTATGGACTGTTACTTGTACTTTTTCTACATGATTGGTGCCACTAGGACATGTTTAATTTCTGCTAATGAACTGTGTGATCAGTGATAGTGAATATTATGGACTGCTGTCTGAACCTACTCCACATTGCTGGGTGCCACTGATGGACTGCTTCTACTGAAATGATGTGACCTGTTGGAGTCTGCACCTATTCAACATTGCTGGGTGCCACTGATGGACTGCTTCTACTGAAATGATGTCACCTGTTGGAGTCTGAACCTACTCCACATTGCTGGGTGCCACTGATGGACTGCTTCTACTGAAATGATGTGACCTGTTGGAGTCGGCACCTACTCAACATTGCTGGGTGCCACTGATGGACTGCTTCTACTGAAATGATGTCACTTGATGGTGTCTGCACCTACTCGACATTGCTGGGTGCCACTGATGGACTGCTTCTACTGAAATGATGTCACCTGATGGTGTCTGCACCTACTCGACATTGATGGGTGCCACTGATGGACTGCTTCTACTGAAATGATGTCACCTGTTGGAGTCTGCACCTGTTCCACAATGCTGGGTGCCACTGATGGACTGCTTCTACTGAAATGATGTCACCTGTTGGAGTCTGCACCTGTTCCACAATGCTGGTTGCCACTGATGGACTGCTTCTACTGAAATGATGTCACCTGTTGGAGTCTGCACCTACTCGACATTGCTGGGTGCCACTGATGAACTGCTTCTACTGAGATGATGTCACTTGTTGCTGCAGCACCTATTCAACAGTGCTGGGTGCTACTGCTGGAACTGTCAACTACTTGTTGTGAATATTTGTATAAACTGATTTTTTGTGTATTACTGTTTGTGAAAAGTTATGAGACTCTTACCTGTACATATTCGTCATTGCTGACGCTATTGATTGAACTGTTTAACCACATGATATTTGTGTAAACTATTATGTAAAGTCACATGTATGAAAGAATTTGTATTCCTTACTGTATTTTATATATTAGGCTATTGAAAGGTCAGTGCAAAGCCAAAATTTTATCTAGTTATATGATATTTACGTATTAATATTACCTTTTATTTTTGTCTGTATTTTTTTTTTTGACGAATTTGGTGGTATTTTCACCACCAATGCTGGCGAAAATACCATCAAATTCTAGCCCGTGGAGGAGGGGCATATGAACGGTGGCTACACTGAGCCACAGCGCCAGAAATCGCGCCAGAGAGTATTGTTCCGCCGCCTCCACTGGCAGTGATTATTGAGACGTAGCGGCAAGCAGTTCTTGCCGAGAAGTTGTGGTGGACACTGCTTGTAGCTGAAGTTGGAATGAGATGGGGTAGTAGTGAGCGTTTGTTCCATGTTTTATGCAGCTATGTGATGGGAGAGATAGCAGATGTTATTCTAATGGAGACATTGTAATGATCAGAGTGCATTTCGTCAATATAAATTAAGGTAACAAACTACTTTTATTCTTCTCTCTCATTATTTCAGTGACCTGAATAATGTGTCATTACAGGTTCAGTCAACAAAGCATCTGGCGTGTGTTCTTGTATTAGAGTGTAATTCTGATTTTCTTGCGCAATTATAGTATTTCTAATTTTCTCTTATCACGTCAGTGTAATTGGTATTTAAAAATTTCTTGTCTTGTTGAAGAAGAACCGTGCCAGATGTGCGTTGAGTCATACTACCACATACAGAACAGCTACACTTGTGTTTGTTGTTTCGTAGGTTTTATAGTTGCTGGGGACTTAATTAAATAACTGTGTTAACGAAAATTTTCTTACATTCTTTGTTGTCATTCTAAGCAGTCAGATTGCGTAATAATACTAGTCAGGGCCAGCCGTTTACGAGACTTGCGTAATCGGACTTACAGCTACTAAAAAATATTTGCATTTTTTTTATTTAAATTAAGCCCCCATGCAGTTTCTGTTTCAATTTCCTGAAGTGACTACCCATCCGCTTGTGGACGTCATCGTAACATTCCAATTTCTCCATTGAGAAGTCGGGACCATATGGTTTTGCCTCACAAACCTTAGGGTAGGAAGCACTGTGCCCGTCTCCTAAATAATACTTGTACCGCACTCCGTATTTCGGCAGCGATTCTTGGAACATTTCCACAACTCCTTTTACCTCCATTCCTCCACTTACTCCATAGTAGTTGGCTAGGCAATCAGGAGCATGATAGTTGGTCATTCTATATTAGTATCTGCAATGCTTGGATAAAATTTTAACATCAATTACCTTGCATGTGTTTTCTGCTATTGCAAAATAGTTCAAATGGCTCTGAGCACTATGGGACTTAACTGCTGTTGTCATCAGTCCCCTAGAACTTAGAACTACTTAAACCTAACTAACCTAAGGACATCACACACATCCATGCCCGAGGCAGGATTCGAACCTGCGACCGTAGCTGTCGCGCGGTTCCGGACTGTAGCGCCTAGAACCGCTTGGCCCCTCCCGCCGTCTCTGCTATTGCAGTGTGGCCCCTACGTTGCCACGATCCGTGAAATTTTGCTGTCAAGTCTCTCTTACCATCATTTTCACCGACACTTTCTTCAACAGCAGCTTTCATACTCTCTTCACAGACCTCTTTTGCAGCATCTCGAAGCATCTTATTATAATATTTGAAAGCTGGGGGAGTCAGCAAGTTCATTACACCTCAGGAAGTTTTCGCCTCATCTTCACCTTTTCCAATACATCGGAATGCGTAGGCTAATCGAACATTCACTTCTGATTGTTTAGAGTCTGGTAAGCATGGAGAATTAGTAGTGGACACTTCAAAAGAACAGTCACAGAACTTTATTCCTAACTGTACTTGAAAACCTAGCCTGGTTCCAGTAGAGACGGTAAGGGATCCTTTACATTTTACGCACACCGCAATTTGGCTAACTAGGCTACCTAAACTGTTGATATTAACAATATCATAGCAACCTTCTTCTTTTCCATAAATCTCATATTTAGCCAAGTTACGGGTAAGCTTCTAAGGAGAAGAGCTTGTTTTAGAAACACAAGCAGCTTCAGTACTAGTACTAGGCCTAGGCTTACCTTCACAATGAACTTCCACTTCAGATTCAGCACGATGCAAAAACTGTTTTTGGTTACATCTCCCACCACTGAACTCACGTTTTCTTTTCTTGTTTCGTATTCGAGGCATTTTCACATAATATTAACTTATTTGCTTACATCTAAACACTGAAATACGAATATCGTAAACAAACTTCATTATCAATCACCACAAACAAAGAACTGATTACAACAAAGTAAACTGGCAGCTGTTTTCATCATTGCTGCTAATAGTTTTTCATCAGTGTTACCAACTAAGCTTTCAAACAGCTGTACTGTAAAAAGAAGTTCAAATGGTTCAAATGGCTCTAAGCACTATGGGACTTAAGATCTGAGGTCATCAGTCCCCTAGACTTAGAACTACTTAAACCCAACTAACCTAAGGAACCTGTGACCGTAGCAGCGGTGTGCGTCCAGACTGAAGCGCCTAGAACCGCTCGACCAAACCTGAAGTCACCAGCGAGTAAAAAGAAGGTTGATTTCATAAAAAGTGTACGTTGCAGGGTTTTACTAAAACGCTTGTAAAACGGTAACTATTCAACATAAATTAATGGTTCCTGTCGGTGCCAGACTACTTACGATCGTCCACTGTGCTCCTGTCAGCCGAATGCGGCTGCTACAGTGCCTGAGTACAAAATACATTGTTTCACGAAAAAGTAAAGCACCCATAAGGTGAGAAGGGAATGAAATGAAACTTTAGAGGTTGAGATGGTATGTGATGTTATTTCAGTATCGCAAAATCAATCGAAATATATCACTTATCGGTATTTCGTCGCACACCCTCTGGCGTGGTTGGAATGGGTGTCATAAAGCCGTTGTATCCTCTCCTTAGGTGACTGGTCCACAACTATGGTAAATGGTCCTTGATATCCTCATGACGCCGGATGCAATACCGCAGAGCCTTCCTAGACCATAGAATGGGAACGCTTCCTAGGTCACCACCAAACTACTGACGATAGTCGTCCAGGATTGTACAGAATCACGATTCTTCACTGCTCACAATGCGATGTCACTCATCAACAGTCAGCATTTGCCAGTCACCACTCCAAACACAGCCGTTTGTGTTGTGGTGTCATCGGCAGCCTATGCTTGGGACGATAAATCCATATTGTGGCTCCTGCTATTCTGTGACGAGTGGACCCAAATGATACACAATGCAGCAAGGAGTGCTTAACATACTGGGTTCGAAATCGTGATCTAGTGATTAGCGTCGTAGCCCCTACATTGCAGGGCCCTAAGCTCCAAAGCAGACCAATATCGGTCCATTGTCACATATGAATTCCACGATTCAACCAGTCAAACAAATGGAGAGCCCCAATGAGGCTAATTTCTAACTTTGTCTGGTGCTGAAACGTTATTTCCCACGGATACAAAGGATGTTCGTTACCTCCACAGTGGTCACTCAATATCTGAAACTGTTCACGACCCTGATATATCTACCAGCCTGGTAACAACACTAATGCAATCTGATGCCCATTCTGTCGCAGAGAACTGCACCTCTAATAATTTACTTCCCCGCAGAAGGTGCGTACATGTACAAAGTTAAATTGACATTTAACATTGTCTTCTGGTTACTTCACTTTTTGTCGCAGGAAACTTGAAGGAAACAGTCAATTATAAACTAGTACAACTTACACCATTACGAAATCAATTACAGCAACCGATATTAATGCTTGCTTTTACCCTTACATGTAATAATCATTTTTTGCACCCAGACCAAATGAAGCCGTGCTCACTACTACAAGTACGACCTGGTTAATCAGCAAATTGTGTCGTGGTCTGGCAAATGGAATTACCAGTGTGAAGTGCTTCATATCGCCCACTTCCTGTCTTGATCCAGGTGTTTCTTGATTTCAGAAATCGCTTAAGGCGAATATAAGGTTTGTTCTCCTGACAGAGAATTTGTGCTATCCTTTCCCATTCATCCTCAATCCGAGCTTGTGATCTGTCTTTTATAACCTTGTCAACAATACTACGATAAATTGTAATTCTTCTTCTTTTCTTCATTTTAATATACAAGGAAACAATTGCTAAATATTGTGCTAGATGTAATCAGTTTCCTGCACCATTTCCGAGCTAACAAATCACAGTCTAGCTAAACGTTAATTGCGAAATACATATTTATCGTAATTCCAGAAAGTTTTTCCTATTTGGCAACACTTTATGGTCGAAATCGTTGAAGTTATGTTTTAAAAATTGATCTCAACGGAGACAACTGAAGACAATACTTTATCTTAGAACCAGTTGTAACTTGACTTGCACACCTCACTACAAACCTCCAGCCATTACTGTCCAGTCGCTGTGACGTTTGGGCCACAGAAGACGGTCAGATTTATGTCGTTGTGATCAAGGGCCTGCTGCAAATATCAACAGCGGTTCCCTTCGCATTATTCGCACGGAGCCTGGTTGAGATGGACCTACATTCAGTGACAGGTTCAATACATATATGGTTTGATACGAATTGTCATTCACTTCGTCTGAGATCACTATGGGGTGGTATATTTTTACGGCCGCCGTTCTGACCCCGTATTACATGTTTATATCTCGTACAACACTCATTGTAGACACAATGGATGGTTCGCGATGATAATTAAGAAATCAGGCAACTTCATCCACGTTGTCGTCAGGGGCAGCATTAAATACGATAGATCCTTCCTGCAAAAATGTCACGTCAGCACCGAGATCAAGCTTACTGCGCTGATTTTATTCAGTCGAGTGGCAAACACTACCCTCTTGAATGCCATGATCTATGTTAGCGGTGGAGGGCTACACGACCGCCTGGTGCACAATCCTACACCTCCCATAGCGTTAAGTGACCAGTCTCCTGCTGTACGTACATGGCTAATATTTTGTCTGATGTGGTTATTCTCCTGCTTATGCCATACAGGAATTTGTTTTGAGAGTCATAATTATTTTTCGATGTAGTCAGTAAGTATTACGCATTACGTGTCTCAAGAAAAGAATGACGTTTGGGAAAAGATTGCTAAACCTCTAAAGAGGGCTTTGGAAATATTGTTTAACAAAACCTGGGTGGGCCAACGTTTGCTGTAGAGAATGTGACTGAACGACCCTTCTATACATAGTATCCTGAGATGGAAAGGGTAGAACGTATTGCACTATGATTGTGTTCACCTTTTTTGTTCCAGTCGTTTCCGTAAATATTGGTTACACTACAAAAAATTCTATCGTCTTTTCAGTTCACACTAATCTGTATTTCAACAGGTATCTTTTTCTTCTTACCTTCTGCCATGACCTCCATGTTGGCATACGTGCTGCATCAGTGTTCTGTACAATGCACACAAAGTTTTAAAATGTTTATTTTACCCTGAAAATATTTCCGTTTGATAATTCGATCATCTCTTTGCCTAATCATGCAGCTTAGGTCGGCACTTTCTCTAGTGATGCTTCTAGTATTCCTTTTGGGGAGCGCTGGAGAGCTGAATTACGTGAATGGCATTTTCATTCCGTGGAGGCGAACTACGGTTGTACTGTATACATATGACTGTAGTATATTGTATTGCATTGTATGGTGGTAAAGCATGGACTGTGGGAACAGCAGAACAAAAGAAAACCGAAGACTTTGTGATGTGGTGCTATAGAAGGATGTAGAAAATTGGGTGGCCCGTTAAAGTAAGGGACAAGGAAGTGCTGCGCAGAGTTGGTGAAGGAAGGCAAATATGAGGACAAAAAGACGGAACAGGTTGACAAGATATGTATACTAGAGGGAGCTGTAGATGATAGTAACTGCGGGAGGAGGCAGATATTGGAATACATTGAACAAATAGATTAGGAGGTTGGCACAAGCGAGGAATTTGTGGCAGATCGTTAAACTAGTCAGACGCCACAGTACTCAAACAAATAAAAAAATCACATCATGTGGCTCACCCTTAATTGGGGTAATTCAGTTCAATGATGCGTCAACAGACACATCTATGTTGAGCACTTCACGTACGCTATAATTTGGAAAAGAAATTGTTCGTCTCGAACAATGTTTCCTTTGTCTTCATTTACTGTTGGACGTGCTTGACACTGTTAAGAGGCTCTGTCACATTACTGCATTATTATTTCAGGTTTCGTTGTTTTATTTAATGTTTTCGTCAGGTGAGCATCAGTAGCTGTTAAGTACTCTAGAAAATGTGTTTTAACCATCAGCTGTTTTATTTAACCCGTATGTTTTCTACCATATTTGGTCATAGAGCATCATCACTGGATGTAAGGAAAACAGATCAGTTAAATACACGTTCCGTTTTCGTTTTAAGCTGATATAACGTTAAGGTAGTTACAGTGAAATCACCCAAATAAGTATCGCAACAGTCCTTGGAATATTTGTTTATTGGTTAGCATTCTAAGGACAGGTTACGATAGTTGATAGGGTCGTTTCACTGTAACAACGTTGACTTTCCATCATCTGATACGGAAAATGGGATATGTTTTCAACTGATCTGTTTTACCTTATATCCAGTCATGATGGTGTGTGACCGAAATCATTGGTTGATATATAGGTTAAATAAAAAAGCTGAAGGTTAAGAAGCATTTTCTAAGGTTCATTACTTTAGAATATTTTATGATTTATACAGTGATGTCGTGGGTATCTCTCATTTATGGAAGCACACAGGATACTCAAATCAATAACTATTCTGGAAACGACAAGCAGCGAAGAACCTCACTTGTCTGATCGTTCAAAGTGCACGAAACATACGACTTCCGTCGCCATGCAACTTTTGTTTGCACGCGGTGAAATATTAGACTGTCACCACAAGAGGCGAGGTGACGCAGAATATCAGATGTTCACTCCCTTTATCCGACCGGGTGATGAGAGCTTAGCAGGACTCCATCATTAATCTAGCAGAGCAGCACAATGGCGGACAGCGTGTGAAGCCCTGCGACTGGATGACGTGGTAAGGGGGGGGGGGTTGGGAGGGGGTGTGGCGTGGGGATGCCTCTCGTGACTGTCCCCGCGAACGGACACGAAGGATCGCAGGCTGGTGTAGACCACACTCGTTATATATCAGTTCTAAACGAATAAACCAGCGCCTAATCCCCATTTCACATTCAGTTTACCAGCTTAATTCGTAGTTATGAACATATATGCAATAATTCTTTGTTGATTATCATGGAAATCAAAATCATTTTGTAGCCAACTTATTTCTGTTTTTTTCTAACGTACTTTAGGATACTTGATACCATTCTTCGTAGTCACAACAAATTCAAACTTCATTAGCCGCCGAAAGTATTACAATACTAGTGGTTAACTGCAGAAGCGTTCCGAGCAAAGTGCCAGAGTTTGAACTGCTCCTAAAAAGCAGAGAAGCTCACTTAGTACCAGGTCAAAACCTGAAATAGTCAGCAGTGAGATGTCTGGGGAAAACATGAGCGTGTATTGAAAGGACATGCTAATGAAAAATGGAGGTTGTACCTGTCGCAGTAGACAAGAAACTGAAATATATCGAGATTGAAATTGAAGCTATAAGGCTCAGTAACAGTGGTGGACGTAAAATTATAATTGGATCTTTCTATCGAACAGTATATTTACCTCAATTCACTATTACGTATGGTCCTCAATCACACTGTGATCATCGAAGGAGAAGTTAATCATCCCACAATGAAGTGGGATAATAACAGTGTTTTTAGCAATGCGAATGACAAGACAGTTTGTGAAACGTTACCAAATGCCTTCTCTGAAACGTACCTAGAACATTTGGTTGAGAACCCAATTCATAATAGAAATATTAGAGCCGGCCGGTTTGGCCGAGCGGTTCTGGGCGCTACAGTCTGGAACCACGTGACCGCTACGGTCGCAGGTTCGAATTCTGCTTCGGGCATGGATGTGTGGGATGTCCTTACGTTAGGTAGGTTTAAGTTCTAGGGGACTGATGACCTCAGATATTAAGTCTCTTAGTGCTCAGAGCCATTTCAACCAAATATTAGATCTATCTGCGAAAAAGAGGCCTCACATCTTTGAGGATGTCCACACCGAACCTGGCATCAGTGACCATGAGGCAGTTTTAGCAACAATTATTACCAAAGTACAAGTGACAACTAAAACTTGTAGAAAGATTTATGTTTTCGGTAAACTAGCTAAAGAAGTAGTGGCGTCATACTTCAGTTAGGAACTTGAAACTTCTAGCATGTAGGGGAATTGTGGGTCACCTGTAGAAGAATAAGTTATCACTTACAGGATAGATAGGTACCTGGTAGAACAGTTCGTGATGGGGAGGACCACGCATTGTAAACAGTGATTACAAAGAAACCCTTAAAGGAAATGGGACTACTGCATCAAAGCTCTCAAGAAAGCAGAGGCATATAGAGAAATGTTGGATGAAAGCGTTTTGCTGCAATCGAGTAATGCGTAAATTTATCACCGACTATCGTAGTGCAGTAGTGTCTAAATATGTTTTACAAAACCAAAACAAATTATGGTAGTACTTAAAGGCTGTTTGTGGCATCAAAATTGGTGTCCAGTCGCCGATGGATAAGACGGAACCGAAATAGACTTTAGCAAAGCAAATGCTCCTTTACGAAGAAATACCAAAGCGTATTGCTCTAGCTGAAAATATGAGTGAAATACACTCCTGCTAATAAATTAAGGATAATTTCAGAACATGGTGCCACACGACGTGGCACTACAATAAACTGGCGCTAACAGCATAGGCACATAGGGAATATACACGACACAGATCTGTAAGTCACGGTATTCGTGATAAGTTGAGAAAACCTTCCCGAAACATATGTGGTACAAAACGCCACTGTTTCCTGCGCATGTACCCCGACATCAATATGGGATATGATCACAATGTACACATACACAGGCCGCACGACGGGTTGGCATACTCAGGTGACCATGCAGCTGTCGGGGTATAGCCTCCCATTCTTGCACCAGTGCCTGTCGGAGCTGCTGATGTGTCCTAGGGGTTTGAAGACTATCAGCGAAACGTCGACTGAGAGCATCCCAGATGTGCTCGATGGAGTTTAGATCTGAAGAACAGGCAAGCCACTCCATTTGCCTGATATCCTCTGTTTCAAGGTACTCCTCCACGATGGCAGCTCGATGGGGCCGTGTGTTATTATCCATCAGGAGGAAGGTGTTACCCACTGCACACCTGAAAATGCGGACATGCTGATGCAAAATGGCGTCTCGATACACCTGTTACAGTACCTCTATCAAAGACATGGAGGGGTGTACGTGCACCAATCATAATCCCACACCACACTATCAAACCACGACCTCCATACAAGTCCCTTTCAAGGACATTAAGGTGTTGGTATCAGGTTCCTGGTTCACGCCAGATGAAAACCCAGCGAGAATCACTGTTTAGACTATACATGGACTCGTCCGTGAACACAATCTGGGACCTCTGTTCCAATGACCATGTACTGTGATCTTGATACCAGGCTTTACGGGCTCTCCTGTGGCCAGGGGTCAGTGGAATGCATCTTGCAGGTCTTCGGGTGAATAAACCATGTCTGTTCAGTCGTCTGCAGACTGTGTGTCTGGAGACAACTGTTCCAGTGGCTGCGGTAAGTTTCTGCGCAAGGACATGTTTCCTGTCTGCTGCAGTCGTTACCATAATCCTGAGATCACACTTTGTGGCACACGGTGGGCCCATGCTACGACCTGCTGTGTTTGACCAGCCTCCAGTCCCCTTGTATTCTAGCGCTCATAACATCAATATGTATTCTCTGAGCCGTTTTCAACACAGTCACCATTAACACGTCTGAAAACATCTCAACACTTACTCGCTGCACCGTACTCTGACAAACCACTGCGTATGTGGAATGTTGCCAGCGCCACCGTGCGACCACCGCAGGTCAAATGCACCGCATGATCATACCCTGAGGTGATTTAAACCCGCAAACCACCCATCAGAGCGTTGTTTCACCATGTTTAAGCACTATCCTTAATTTATGAGCATGAGTGTAGATATCAGCGGAAAAACGCTTTTAACGGAGAATAAAAAAGGGGAATATTCTCCACTTTAATGAAGATTTTAACTGAAAATTAGGGTATCAGCTGCCTCATACTGCATTCCGCACCACCTTTAAAAATTTTCGCAAAACTATTGGCATGCCAACATATTTGCGCTCTATTTAAAATGTAGATCACCTTTCACTCCCACAAGCTGCCCTAACTATCTCGCTCATACCCACTAGTCCATCGCTGTAGGTCTCTCATGCCCTTCCACTCCCAACTGCCCATTCTTTCTCACTCATTCATCATCTTTCTCACTCTTCATCATTATCTCTTTGTCGCTCTCCAACTGTCACTGTTTCCTGTCTCAGAGCCAAAGTTACCTTCGTTCCGTCTTACTACTACTGTCTCCTCTCTCTGTCACTGTCTTACTCATGTTCTCTCTTATTGCTACTATCTCATTCATTTCCTCCCACTGTTGCAGTTTCTTCTCACTATGTCTCTCTCTGCCTCGCTGTCGTTGCCATAGACTCTGCCTCCCATCATCACTGGCTCTCAACCACTTCCTCTTTCTCCTTCTCTTTATTCTTCTCCATCTGGCATCCTTTTCCTAGAACTGTCCTCCCACTGTGTACTATCTTCTACTGCCATGTACCCCTCTCTTCCTCTCACACTGCCATTCTCTCCTTCGCTCTACATATACCACAGCCACTGTCTACTATTTTCTGGTATTTATTACTTCCCCGTCTCTTTCCCACTGCCATTGTCCCCTTACCTCTCAGCATGAAAACGCGCGAATGTGTTCGCATACCGATATTTTTGCGAACATTTTGAAAAGATGCTGAGTAAGGTAGATTGTGGCAGCTGGTACGCTAATTTTGTGTAACATTATTTCAATAAAGAGGAGCATATTTACCTTTTTGAGCTGACATGAGGATTTTTTCGTTGGTTCCCTTCTTTTCCTTGCCACAGTAAGTAGGGCGTGGAACTCACATGAAAAGAGCTTGATGGGTCAGTAAAATTTTAATAATTTACGTATGTAGAATTTAACTAAGGCAGAACTAGTTTTACATCTCACACCAGATTTTATGTCCACAACAATTTTACTTGTGCTTCAGTACTACAACGTGGAGTTCCCAGAACCATTATGATGTTACCGAAGACACTTTAGATCAGATTTCTACGTGCTGCATCATTTTACAAACTACATTCTCGCCTCAAGCCGCATTTTAGGTGCACTAGTGGGACAAATCTCAACCTCTGTCTTTCGGAAGCAGATAAAGATACCTAGAAAATTTTCAAGGTTGGAGGCTAAGGAATGTATCATAAAAATTTCGGCCATTTGTTGTGCACAGCCTTTTTGGAATCCGCTTCGGGGGTTTGGTCTGCTGGTAACGGCGGAAATATAGTAAAAATGGGTGTTTACTGAGGAACTGTCTATTAGTCCCTTCAAGCCCACCGAACATCACATCAAATGCAAAGACAACCAACCGAATTGCTTCATTTGCCTAAATAAGAGGACGAATGTAACATTCATATTTTGACCATGTGCTGTAGGATAGTGACACTAAGACGGTCCTTCCGTTGGGGGTACAAATGGTTCCTAGCCCAAAGGTTATCCAAAACACTTGACCAAACCTTTTTATCACCAACTGAACCCTCGTATGAAAACCAGAAAACCCCTTTTTATGGTCGGCGTGTTGTAACATATTGATACTGGCTAGCATGCTGTCGCATGCATACCGATTAGTGTCAGCAGTTGAAAAACACCTGAAATATCTGAAATTGAACTAAGTTCCAAGGCCCAATGTAGTGTCCGTCAGAGCCTACACAGAATTCGAGGTTGAGTTAGCCCCTCTATAAATCTACAGTGGATCCCTCAAACAAAAAAAAGCACGTCCAGAAGTTGGAAGAAAATGTACGTCATACCCGTCTACAAGAAGGGTAACCGATGTAATCCAGAACACTACTGTTCAATATTTTTGAAATCCATTTGCTATAGAATCTTGTAAAAAATGCTGAGTTCAAATGCATTGAGGTATGTTGTATCAAGCGAAATGTTTGACTGGACGAGAAGTTTTTGATAGGAAGGCCACTGTGGATGGAGAGTCGTCGACAGTTGTAGATGTAATTTCGGGTTTGCTCCATAAAAGTAATAGTAACTGAAGACTTTTCGCAGGCCATGCAGTTATCTGTAATGACCTACTGTCTGAAAGAATCTGTGCAAATATGCAGTCAGATCTTGATGAGATTTCAAAGTGGTGCAAAGATTTCCACTTGCGTTAAACGTTAAGAAATGTAAAATTGTGCAATTCACAAAAGAAACGAAGTTTCCTATGACTGGCAGTTGGAGTACGCCAGCTCGTACCAATAGTTGGATGTCACAGTTTCTAAGGATATGAAATGAAACGATCACATAGTCTCAGTTGTAGATAAAGCAGGTGACAAACTGCAGTTAACTGGTACAATACTAGGGTAATGCAATTGTTCTACAAAGGATACTCGTGTTCAAGTGTATGGAACCCTACCTATATTGATATTTTGGGGTATTGAGCGGATACAAAGAAGAGCAGCACGAATGGTTACAGGTTTGTTGGAACCAGAGGAAAGTGTTGCCGAAAGTCTGGAAAAGAACTTAACTGGCACACGATTGAAGACAGATGCTAACTATCCCACGAAAACCTACTTAGAAAGTTTGTAGAACCAACTTTCAGTGTATGTTACACATCCAATAGGGATGGCGAAGACTAGATGAGACTAATTATAGCACGCTCAGAAACATGTAAGCAACCATTCTCCCCGCAATCTATAGGTGAATGCAACGGGAGAAAGCTCTTTTAATTGGTACAGTGGGACTTAGCATCGTCCATGCATTTCGCAGTTATTTGCAAGTATAAATGTGGATTCAGACGAGTCTGTCGCAACCGTAAAGGCCTTAATGTAGGGCAGATCAAGGACATGATCTCCTGAAGTGTATTTGAATGAACATTAAGTTAGATTATGCGTTTTTCACACTTTCGGATTGCCTATGCTATTTGTTTGAAGTCACACTATACGTTTATCTGCAAATAACAGGTCAGAAACAGGAAACGACAGAATAATTTACGTAATTGCTCATCAGTCGGTATGAACAAGGCTTTATGGTCTTTGGAGTGACACGGTTCTTCTATTTGTAAGGCCCACTTACTTTTCTCTTGGGGTAGATCACAACAGCAACCCAGGCTCTTCATTAAGGAAAAAATAACTGCTTGATAGTTTCCTATTCCGATAGTTTAACTATTATGTACAATTTTATTCAGCTGCTTCTCGAATCCTTTACTGATATTTTATATCAATACCTCTTCTGAATTATGCTATTGTGTGTTGTCCCATGTTCAGTCAAGAAGAAGCAGTGTGTTTTTAGAGCAAAATAGCTCGTTTCATGTGATGGAATAGGTAGTACTGAGGCAGTACCAGGAATATCACCAATGGCAACAACTGTTGTTTTCTTCAGAAATGAAAGTTTTGTCCCAAGTCTTCTAGTATGCCCATAAAATCTCAAAAATCACCTCTTTAAAATGTTCTGGGCCTTGAATATATATTTCGTAACAACTTTATACAATAAATATTTCTAGTTAAAACGAGAGTTTTATTATAAAATATGGTCTAGCTACAATCGGTTATTTGACCGTTTCCTGTTAAACTACGGATATGGTTAATTATGTCATTTTGAGCACATAACATGCCTTTTTCCCTCACAAATATCAGTACTTTTTAGAAAAAAACGGAAATGAAATTCATATAATTTGAAAGCCTGCTGAAACGCTCCACATGAGTCATGCGATGCCCGTAACGTCATTAGCTAACTCGCTGCTCATGCTGAAGATATCTTGTTGTGGAATTCACGTATCGGAAAAATGGATAACAAATGGTGTGTAGTGCCACAGTGTAAATAACCACTTCTATAAAGAAACCTGAAAAATTGTTTTTGCGTGTTCCGAAGAACGAGAAGATTCGTAAAAAGTGATTGCAACTCTCTCGTAGGTATCCGAATGAGACAGTGGTAACTACGTGTGTTTATGTCTGTGAGGATCATTTTGATGTAAGTAAATACTTCTTATGAAACTTAATAGTATTAAATATGATCTGCAACTGCAGAAGTATAATGTATGACTACCTACAAGTTGGTGTACTTATGTTTACATTTGCGAAGTAGCACTTTACGGTATGTCACGTGAAATATTTGTATTTAATTGTTTTCGAGTGAACTTGATGAAAGTACAAAATTCCACAATGTTGTAGTTCACTATAAGCTATTACGCAGCACTTACAGTTGTGAGTTTTAATGTTTACATTTGTACTGCAGTCTTTTCCTATATGATACCCCAACGATTTATGTACTTAGGCAAAATGCACCGTATTTCGGTCAGTCCGATTTCCAGAAGTATCGTACTTCATTTTTCCGTTCTCAGTAGATGATATTAATACCACGGTCTCAAAAATACGTTTTGTGAAGCAAACATCGCTGTATCGTCTTGTTGAGAAGTACTTTTTCGCTAAAGTAAGTAAATATCGTAATTAGAAAACAAGAGAAGTTTGTCAGTAAATAAACTTATGAATTCGAGTTAATGTTAACATCAGTAAAAAAAGTTTGCCCCGAGAGTAAATAACAAATTCATTGGTCTAGTGTCATTTGTAACTGAAACTACATACTGCAGGTAGCGGGGGATATTGAAAACTGGAACCAGTACAGACTGGGTTTCAGTAAGGAATTACTCTTGGTAAAAGAAATTTTCCCATCGAGGTTCCATTGTCAAGAAGATAGCAGAACAAGACTCAATGAGTCTGCTGCTATTTTTACTACTCTAACAGTATCTGAAGTAAGCGATCTCTCGATACGAAAATTAGTTTACATTGCTTATTTTCATTCGCTTATACCGTATGGTATTGTATACAGGGGTAACTCTTCTCATTCTAAAAGGATATTTTTGGCTCAGAAACGGGCGGGTCTGGCAAAAAGTGGTGTAAGTTCGCGAACCTGTTCACTTAAACAAGCAGCTTTCACTCAGTTAATACTCGGCAGAAATCAAACCTGCATTTCCTTAACTCTTATGCAGAAAGGTCTGTAGTATACTGCTGCAGCAATTTTCAGTAGGCTACCAGAAGTATTAAAAAATCTTAGCAGTAATCCAGTTTCCTCATGGGTCACTCTTTCCATTCTGTCGAGGAGTCCGTTGAAAAATTAAGCTGATTCTTGTTGTATTGTTGATTGCGTTCACTTAAACTTACAGTTTCACTTTTTTCGGGTTCATAAACATTTTATTTTTATCTGTTATTACTTTTACTTTTTAATTTTATGTACTGACACGTTCCATGGCCTTGGAGATTTGCTCAATTTGGTCCTACGGAACTTGACGTGTAAATAAAAATAAAATAAATGAGTGTATTACTTCTAGAGCAGTTTATACCAAAAGGCACAAAATTAGCCTAATTCAGGAATTTGAAGAAGCAGCTCAGTCATGCTCATAAAATGTGACTGCTACCAGTAACCTTAGTGCTCACAGTGAGATGCAGAATGCTAATGAATTGGAGTCCATAGGTAAATTCTGAGTTGTTAATATGGTAGTTGCCAAACTGATAAAAAGTGTGAGTCCTACCTGTATCAGTCCTTATGATTTTTACCGCTCTGTATTGTATTTCAAGTTATATCTAGAAAGAAAATTTTTATATTTGCAGAATCCTCTAAGTGAGTAAAATCAGAACATTGTGCAGCAGCTAGTAAAAGTGTAGGACTGCAGGTAGATTTTCAACTTTACAGAAGCAAGTCAGTGCAGCCAAGGTCTCCTTGTTTAGTGCCAACTACATCTACTTGCACCTTACCAATCAAGAAAACTCAAAATGATGTAAATTTACCTAGGAATAAGGAAGAAAGGTAGCTTGATATTTTACATCCTGTTAAACCTACGAGTGGCTTTAGTGCTATAAATAAAACAGCAGGTTTACTGGAAGAAGAAAATTGTGAAAGTGGCGTGCCTTCTTTTGGGCCTCAGTCACCGGATTAGTCTGATCCTGATTCTACTGCCAATGAAACAAGTGTAGTGACTGAAGTATTCTCAGTCTACAAAAACTATGCGCCCTTCCCTCAAGCAATCCATGATATATGTTGGGATTTCAAAAGAGTGCTATTTCATAGTTCAGTTAATTCAAAAACATTTCTTCTTACCTGAAAAAATTGTTATGTTTTACAAAAAAGACTAGATAGCACATTTTCTAAACTGGGGGACGGCTTTGGCATTTCTATTTCATCACAGTAAATTATTTGTGAAATGAAATGAAATGATCGTATGGCATTTATTTGTCAGGATATGCCCTTAGGGGTTCGGCCACCGTATTGCAAGTCTTTTTAATTGACGCCACTTCGACGACTTTCGTGTAATTGATGATGAAAATTAAGATATGATGGAGACACGACACCCGGTTCCCTGCCGGGAATAGAAACCCGGCCCCTTACGTTGTAGGCGGTAACACTTACCCTGCGCTACGGAGGCCGACATTTGTGAAATGTGCATCTTCAATTGCTAGTATGTTACATCCCTTCATTGCGAACTTAGATAAAAATTCAAATAAAAAAAATCTCCCTACTTCCTTTAGGCACAAATATGACAATGTAAGTTCGTAATATAGTGCTTAGAAATAGATATTCAAAAGTCATCCAAGGCCCTTCACCAAGCTTAAACTTTCTCAGACTATACGAGTAGGAAAGGTAACCCTGTAAAATTTTTAATACTTTTAATCAAAATGGTCTAATTAGCTACACCAACATATTACATAAGTTAGAACCAGGTGCATTCGTTCTAGCCGACAGGGTTTCAAACATGTTAAGAAATCATTACTTGAGAAGGGAATAAAATTACCAAGGCAACCCAGTGTAGCAGCTATCTGTTAAATGAGTAAGGCAGAAGCTAGTCAGGTAGAATTCATTACAAGTTTAGGAATAAATGTGGACGGAGTGTTCGATGTGTAAGAGAATGTTGAAGCAGCACTTAGTTGTTAATAGTAATATAATTCACATTCTTGATTATTCCTTAATATCTTGTATTCTAGTTAACTTTCAAGACTGTCGGATAAAATAAATATTTATGATAGAGGGTGGAACCTTAAATCTGATTGCATAGCAGTGTGTGTGTATGTGTGTGTGTGTGTGTGTGTGTGTGTGTGTGTGTGTGTGTGATGTGTGTGTGTTTATTCAGCTTTTTGGCCAGTAGTGGATCTTTTTTTAAATTTCTGCTCTGATTCCCACGTTTATCGAGTATTTGAGCATAATGAAATGAAAGAAAAACTAGTGAGAAAACAGTATTTATTTAAAATCTCATCCATCAGTTCAGCAACTGTATTCATTATTTACTGCAAATACATCAATAGCCAGCTGTAATTCCTGTTTAGTCTTTATTACCTGGATTTGAGGCTGTTATGAGTCCCTCTCCAGATAATCTTCCATCATCACACTTCCCTAAACTTTCGCGCGACACACATATACTGTGATTACGGTAGATTACCAGAAGGTCTCCCTCTAGCCTGAAACCTGCATAATTAATCCCAAACGCGTATTGCAACTGGTTGTTGATTTATTTTCAATAAAGAAAAATGGCTCTGAGGACTATGGGACTCAACTGCTGCGGTCATAAGTCCCCTAGAACTTAGAACTACTTAAACCTAACTAACCTAAGGACATCACACACATCCATGCCCGAGGCAGGATTCGAACCTGCGACCGTAGCGGTCGTGCGATTCCAGACTGTAGCGCCTTTAACCGCTCGGCCACTCCGGCCGGCTTCAATAAAGAAGTTCGTTCATTTAATAGTGGACAAACGCTTAGAGACAATGAAGAAAAAATAATGGTTTTCCAAAAGGAAGCTAAACTGTTGAGTAAATCATTAACATATTCGTTATCACAATCTACTACAACAAATCAACGTCATCTATCTTTTCAATATCTGGGCTACTTACACAAAAATAGCACTTCTTTCTACTTGATGTGTACATGTGTAACTGCATTTGAGTAAAGTGTTCTTTAGTTAACTCACTGTTTTAATATAGTTTATTTTCCTTTTATCATTTGTTGAACACCTCATTTCAAGAAGAGTGTACTGGAAGAAAGACCCTTGGTCGCACAAGTCTTGTTTCAAACTGTTTCCAACATCGGGCTAAGTTTACGTGATGAACTGTGTGACCATTCACACAGCTCCCATCGTCTAGGAGTAGTTTAGTGAGCACCAGGATGAACTGACGCATTTTCCCTGGCTACTATAGTCCCCACATCTCAATATTATTGGGCCTTTGTGGTCTTTTTTGGATAGAAGGGTGCGTCATCTCTAATCACCTCCATCCTGCGACACTTAGAAGCCAACCTGAATGACAACGGGTTTCTTACACCATATAAGGGATGATAATGTGTTTTTGGTGTTTCCCTATTTTTTTTGTCGATCTCCTGTGTTCTTGTTACAAGATGTAAGGTGTCAGGCAAATCCAACACCTTCCATGAAAACCCTGACATGATAAGCAAATCCGGTAGTATGTCACATAGCTCCGAATAAATCGTGACATTAAATTAACCAAAGTAATACGAGTAACGAGTGAGCAAATGGAATACCACAGACTAACACAAGAATGCATAAATGCAAGTCATCCCTTCCCACCGTGAGACAGACGCAGTTCCGAGGGGAGAAACGAGAACAGAAGCCGAGAGCAGAACCGTGTTAACCTAGAAGGCCCTACAATAAGGGACGGACACCCACATCGCCAGCTAACCACCACGACCACCCCCCCCCCCCATGTTAAAAGCTATAGCGCTTCCGAAGAACAGTATGGATCTTACGATAAATCTAAAAGGGCCACACCAGCCGCAAGTATTTAGCGTGAGACTTTTTCGCGTCTCTGTTACGTTGTAAACCTAAAAAACATTGCCCCACCACGAAACGTAACCGCTACGACCACCCCCCAACACATGTTAAAAGCTAGAGCCATCCAGAAGAACAGTATAGATCTTACGATAACACAAAAAGGGCCACACCAGCCGCAAGTTTTAGCGTGAGACTTTTTCGCGTCTCTGTTACGTTGCAAACTTTAAAAACATTGCCCCACCACGAAAAGTATAACGTTTCTCATTGGATAGACAGAATTTTTGTAGGTGGAGCTTAAGGTTAACATTGAGACCCTAATTGGTCAGATGAAAACACAGCCAGATAGTTTTTTTTTAACCAACTTCGGTAAATTGTAGTCAGGACAAGTTAGAAAAGAGTTGCTTCCGAGACAGCGAGATGCATGGAGCTGCGCCGGCCGCAGCCCTCCTGACGAACACAGACAAGGTAATGAACGCACGCGATGCCGCAATTTTGAGCGCATAAAGCTTCACTCAGAACTGCAGAAGTCTCATCTGTTACATCCGCTATTTACGTAATACTAGCGTCGATCGCCAATTGAGGCTCATGGTATTCACATTTGCTACGTAAGTTAAAATCTGAAACGCGATGATTTTTCTTTTATATAATTATTGAGAAGCCACATCAGCCACTGTAATTTACGACAAGTTAGATAAGTAATTAAAGATAATTGAGGGTCACTGTAGACCATTTTGATAGTTTTCTCTTTTGTGAAATTTAATTTAAACCTAGATTATAGATGTGATATGGCATAGGTCATCCTTCGATCCATTTTAGAACTTGGAGACCCACTCAGGGAATATTCGTTCAAATTTTTGTTGAACACAGTTGGTTTTTATCATCCTGTATTAAAATATTTCCTTTTATCAACAGTGCAACTTATGAACAATGCATTGTGAGTAGAATAAAATTGCCAATGGTAAACTTAACTGCTTTTGCGACGTTATTTTACCAGCTAACTAAAAATGGGAAAGCCATGAACCCCTTCCACTAAATTTAGTTAGTATTAAGATTCTTTAACAGGGAGTGCAGTGGAGCTGACGCTGAAATCATTAAGTATTTGGTTATATCATCGCTAGTCTCACTGAACTCTTCTGAACTCTACGTGTCATGTGTGGTCAGGGGTCTCCTTACCAGCAACAGGTCCCAGGTTCAAACTAGTCAATTCCCTAAAAAACACGCTCAGAGCGTCGTTGCGCGAAAGTGGTAGGGAGACACGACATAGAACAACAGACACCACGCAGAATGTTAGAGAATGGCGACCCTGCCAGAATGGTAAAATACCATGATTGAAGGTCGATCACATGCCCAACTAGGTTAGAAAAATATCTTGTTAAATATTTTTGTAAAAAAAATTTTTTTCCTAAAGTTATACATAGTCGAAAACAGTAGCTGGTGGGATAGATATTAAAAGTATTCAATAGAATGTGAGACATTCTGGCAGAGACAATAGCATAATTAAGTTATGAATTTTAATATTGTTAGAATTAAGTTTTCTCTCCAATGCAAGCGCACAGGTGGCGGATACATCGTTGACAAGTTGGTTCTGTCCCAACAAGTGAGTGAATGGATTGTCACCTCGTGCGTGCAAAAAGTTTATGAAACGCGTGAGATCGTATGAGCGCATGTTGACGCGAAGTAGGGCGCGTGAATTGCTTTTAAAACAGAAAATAAGGGATTCGGAGAGATTAGCAATGGCAGATCGAGACCTTGACCGAATTGAGGTAGAGACCCAACATGAAGATGGACAGAGAATAGAGGACAGTACAACAGACGATGCATTATCGCATGAAATAGTACAGATAACACACCATAACGAGGATAATTTACGTCAAGGCACAGTAAACCTAGGTCAGCATACGACAGAGGAACAGGAAAGTAGACAGACAGCCGATGAGGATTCTAACTTGCGTCTTGAATACGTAGAACCCATAGGACAAGTAATCATAGCTCCCTCTCCCCAGAGTACAAGGAATTCGAGCAGAAACGTGTCACCGCACAGTTCAATGCAATCGGTTGCAAACCAACACTTGGGCGAAAACACAGAGCGTAGGACGTTGGAACAAAACGCAATAGGACCCACCAATCTGGCAGAATTATTACAATTAATGGCGGAAACTACGACAAGACAAAATAAAGAAATTGCGAACCAAGTTAAAATTCAGAATGCAGAAACGACGAAACAAATTGCAGAAATCACGAGACAAATGCGTGAGATTAAAGAACGAAACAAAAAAATTCAGTTACACCTAAGTCATATTGAAGACGAGGCAAAAGAATGTCGAGAAGTGATAGGAAACTTAGTAACAGGTCACAATCAATTGAGAACAGACATTGACAAGGTACAAGCGGACGTACTAACATTTCGAAATGACACTCAGGACGAGATCAAAACATTACGTAACAACACCCAGGGAGAAGTCAAGAAACTAAAGAAACAGATAGACGTAATTACTAGACAAGCAGCAGGTACAGCGCGTGAAATAGTTGAAAACAGTGTGTTACACGAACGTATCACAAAAGCAGCGCTGAAAAGATATGATAGCCGCATAGTCAAAATAGAACCGCAAACGGAGCGACAATTTCAGAAACTGCGAACAGAGTTGTTGCAAACCATTGAAGAGCGTACTTAACAGGATCGAACAAGCACTGAGTCTGCAACCACATCCGTATCTGTAACAGCACCGGAAAAACAAGCAATTAAGGAAGATATTACGCATTTGCGTTTCCAATCACAGGCGGAAAGTAACGTACGTGAAATCAGACAGCCTGCGCCGCAACAAACACGTTTCGATATCCTTGATGAACAAACGGCATCGCAAACACATGCTGAACCACAAATGTATGTTTCAAGACAGTTTGGATCGTGCAATGAAGCAGTAAGGTTAGCCAGGCAAGATACCGAACCAATACCTGACAATGGAAAGCCAGGTCGCGAAGAGTACAGTGCAATGCATTCAGCTACACGTTCACAACCGATGGAAGAAAATTATTGGGTACCACTCCAACCATACTACGCAAGGGTAGGCGAAAGTTACAGTGGACAATATCCAATGGATCTACCACAACCAGAAAGGACGAGGGGAGAAATGATCAGAATCAAAAGAGGCGAAGAATCGCGAAAATCATATGGAACTATGACGAAGTACGACAACGATCATTTCCTCACAGTCAGAAAATTTCAACACTTTCGAGAAGGAAACTCATTACATCCATGAACTTTTATTGATCAATTCTGAGTAGGATTACCAGAACACTGGACGCTAGCACACAAATTAGACTTTATATGTGCACACATTTCAGGAACAATCGCAGAAACCATGCAGAGTGTTGCAGTGACTTGCCGATCGTACGAAGATTTCAGAGAGAAGTTTCTCTCACGATATTGGTCCAGCGAAGCTCAGACCAGAGTGAAGTACGAATTATTACAGAACCCATATTTTGAAAATTCAGGAGAGAAGAGTCTCGTGAAATTTTTCGAATTAATTGCAAAGAAAAATCAATGCTTAGATGAACCATGCAGTGACGGAGAGTTGATTAAAGTATGCGCGATGAAGTTACCATTGAAATACCAGCAATCATTAGTCGGTCGCGAAGGCAATGACGTCGAAGCATTTAAAGGTATTCTAAGGGAACTAGAGTTCTTATTTTCGGAAGATGATGCAAGAAAAAGACGAAGCGCACGTGAAAACGAAAGCAAAAAGCAGTGGAATCCACAAGACACAGTATGAAGAAACAGTAATTACGAACCACGTGATAACTTCGCACCAAGAAACGACAATAGATTTCAACAACGAATCGGTTATGGATTTAGAGGAGAATATGGCAGTAACTATAAATCACCCAGGAACGGCAACAACTGTTACAGAGGGAATAATGACAACCAGAACGGGTATTGGAGCGCCAATAGACCGACAAATTATCAACAAAGAAACCAATATCAACAAGCGGAGCAAGAAAAGAGAATTCAGATAGAAGAGGTGGAGGTAAGACCACCAAACCCCGAAAAACCTTCGAATTGGCAGCTAAGCGCCCAAGCCAAAGGGAATGACGCACCGACCCAGGACAATTGCAGCACCTTGAGCAGAGAAGTAAATACTTTATCACGAGAAGAGAAGAAGGAAGAAACAAATCCGCAGGGACCAGATGAAAACGAAGACAGGAAAACAACAATATCGTGTTGGGACGAAATTAATTGGGAGAATACTGACGAGGAAGATGAATTACCAGAGGCATGCACAACGAATGCAGGAGGAAAGGACGAAGTAATGAGTATTGCAGAGCTATTTGAGATGGAAACCAGGGAAAGCGAATTCAATGTGGATAATGGGCAGTCGGCAGAAGTTGAAAATAAGTTACTAGTGGGCACACAACCCAACGTATATAATGAAGGAAGTTATGAAGCGATAATTAGAGCATTTAGATGCGATTATGTGGAAGTACCGACGAAGAAGGAGAAGATAGACGAGGATGAGGAAGAAGTAGAGAATGTTGCAGAAAGCGTAAAAGAAGGAAGAAATAGAGAAGAGGAAATAAAAAGAGAGAAGTAGCAGTCGAAGCTTATCCTACAGAAAGTTCGAATTCAAAAGGGAAATTCCTGAAAAGACTCATGTATGATTCAGTGGAGAATTCGTTGATGCAAGAAGAAGAAGAACAGAACCAACCCTTTCAAATTCAACCAATTGTAAAAGCCATATTGACGCATATCACAGTCAATATTGTAATTGCTAGCGGAAGTGAACTGAGCACGATCTCAGAAAATTTATTCATGTAGTGTAATGCCAATGAGGAATTGCCAGTTCTGAAAACACATAAGATTAAAGTAAGAGGTCCTATTAGAAACAATGCTGCGGAAGTTACAAGACAAACAAGGTTAACTCTTTCATATCAAGGTCAAAAGATCGAAGCCAAATTATTGATTATACCTAAACTAACTGTAGATTTGATTATAGGTGCAGTTTTTTTAAATGAGAGACGAGTGATAAAAAATATGGGGAAAGGTAAAGTAACATTCGGGAATGTCACACTTCTCTTTGAGCAAAAGCTACAATTAGAAGAAATACCAGTTATAAACAAACAATTAAGAATGACGCAAGATAAAAAGGATGAAAAATTAGAATGGTATGCACGAAAGGGGGAATCGCCTCAACTCATGTTAGAAGTCCAAAAAGAAATCGACAAAAAATTGCAAGAACTTCAAGGTATTTTGGAACACAGTAAAAGAGAATTAGAGGGTATTTAACGAGATAAAGCAGAGGTATTTTTACCTAAGACTGGCAGTATTAAACACTTTCAGTACAAGTCTGCAGTAAAACAGGCAAAATCTTAGGACTTCACCATGTGAGCCATATCAAAAAGTTTGAAGATTAATTTTATTACTGGTAAATAATCAGCACAATATTTCAATGTTATGTTGCAGATAAGATCTTCGGGAGAAAGAAGAATGAAGAGAGAGGAAGGTGGGAAAAAGAAAGTAGTTTCAATAAAAACAAAAACAAAAATAACACCAATAGTACCATAGATTAAGGTGAAGGCATAAAACGTAGATAGTCTAACAACATGAAATACTAAAATGCTATACACCACAACACTACACAAAAATAAAAAACGAATTTGAGGATTCTTGTAGAAGTTAAGACTCAAAATATCTTAGAATTGTAACATGGAAAGTGCGCCGAAATTTGTAAAGCTTTTTAAGAAGGCGTAAAACAATGTAGGTACTAGACATATGTTAGATGATTATAAGTAAAACTTTTTGTAAGAACCATTGTAAAAACTCCAGCAAAGACCAGATGCAATGACCCACAAGTTGCAATGCGAGAAGTGTCAAGAAAGAAAAGGACATAATTAGCAAGACACGATTCCTACAAGACAGAAGTGTCGAGAGAAGGGAAAGGACAGCGAGACCAACAGAGGGTAGCAAATCTGCTGAACCACAGGGTGGCGGAACCCTGCTGGGACAGAACACGGAACCACAGAGTGGCGGAACACGGAAGGACAGGAGAGTCTTGGAATGCCCCCACTCAGCGGAGTGAGCAAAAAACGGCCCGACGAGAGGGCCACTTGAGCAAGCTACCACTGGCAAAAAAATATGTGTAAAAGTCACACTACTGGTATTAAACAGCACGCTGATGCATGAAACTGAAGAAAACTAATACAAAGTAAAAATGACACACCCAAACAATTTATCAAACTGTTACTAAGAGGAGAACTTCAAAGTGACTAGTTATCAATAAATATTTCCATATCCTGCCCAGAGAAGAACCAAGAAGCAAGTAAGAAGCAGAGAAAAATCACGAAGAAGTTGATGATTCGGAAGATTGAGATCAAGAAAGAAGATTGGTGAAGAATAGACGACATACATTCCCAAATCCCTATCCTATTGTAAACTAGTCATCTGCCAACTATTACAACGAAAAACGACCGCTTTCTGCGCACATAACGATGACTTTCACGCATACAAAGCCAGTAAACCACGATATTCTGCACTCACAGCTCCATTCCATCATGGGGCCTCCACAACAGCAACACACACTTGCAAAGCCAACAAGGAACGACGAACGAAGCTGTACATCAGATACTTGCCCACATCCATCTCGCTCAAGTCCACCACCTTTGTGCAAAAACATTCGCCAACCTCATGCTTAAACATTCATAGGATTGCATGAATGTGTGAAATCAAATTATGCGATGTAGGAATTGTCCAAATGCACCGTGTGAAAAACTAAATAAGTTAAGCATACCAGACAGCTAATAAACTACAAAATAACAGTCATTGACTGTGGACGTAAGTAAAAAATAGACTATCGATAAAAATAAGTCATTACTTCTGAAATGGACAGTATATAAAGAACAAAAGTAAGGCATAATGAACACTAAAACTATATGTCACTTATTTTCTTCTCATAAAAATAAAACAATAACTATATTTTACTTATTTTCTCCTTATAAAAACAAAGAATAAAAAATTATCTTGCTGGATGTTTTCCATTTTTTTAAACATTTGTACCATTTGTTCGGATAATATCTCAATACTTGTGTATGTATATTTCTTTGTCAAAGCAATTCTTGGAAATAATTCTTATTTGTTATTGTGACAATGTTGAAATGAGTGTCTAGAAACATAAACATTTTTACTTGTACATGATATTTAGAAAATGTTTTAGGAATGGATTTTACTTAATTACTACATTTATAAAAAAAAGATATTTCTAAGAAAATCGATGTGAAAAATACAAAATAACTTAGAACCAGAATAAAGTGGCTGAACAGTAGGCAACAACATTTAGATAGAGGAATAATTTTTGACTGGCTTAGACAACGGTTCAAACATTACCTAACTTTAGTGCAAAAATTAAGTTCGAAGGGTGATGATGTGTAAGGTGTCAGGCAAATCCAACACCTTCCATGAAAACCCTGACATGATAAGCAAATCCGGCAGTATGTCACATAGCTCCGAATAAATCGTGACATTAAATTAACCAAAGTAATACGAGTAACGAGTGAGCAAATCGAATACCACAGACTAACACAAGAATACATAAATGCATGTCATACCTTCCCACCGTCAGACAGACGCAGTTCCGAGGGGAGAAACGAGAACAGAAGCCGAGAGCAGAACCATGTTAAGCTAGAAGACCCTACAATAAGGGACGGACACCCACGTCGTAAGCTAACCACCAGGACCCACCCCCAGCCCATGTTAAAAGCTAGAGCCCTCCAGAAGAACAGTATAGATCTTACGATAACACAAAAAGGGCCACACCAGCCGCAAGTTTTAGCGTGAGACTTTTTCGCGTCTCTGTTACGTTGCAAACGTTAAAAACATTGCCCCACCACGAAACGTAACCGCCAGGACTACCCCCCCCCCAGCCCATGTTAAAAGCTAGAGCCCTCCAGAAGAACAGTATAGATCTTACGATAACACAAAAAGGGCAACACCAGCTGCAAGTTTCAACGTGAGACTTTTTCGCGTCTCTGTTACGTTGCAAACTTTAAAAACATTGCTCCACCACGAAAAGGATAACGTTTCTCATTGGATAGACAGAATTTTTGTAGGTGGAGCTTAAGGTTAACATTGAGACCCTAATTGGTCAGATGAAAACACAGCCAGATAGTTTTATTTTTTAAAAACCAACTTCGGTAAATTGTAGTAAGGAGAAGTTAGAAAAGAGTTGCTTCCGAGACGGCGAGATGCATGGAGCTGCGCCGGCCGCCGCCCCCCTGACGAACACCGACAAGGTAATGAACGCACGCGATGCCGCAATTTTGAGCGCATAAAGCTTCACTCAGAACGGCAGAGGTCTCATCTGTTACACCCCCGTTTTGTGTAATACTAGCGTCGATCGTCATTTGAAGCTCATGGTATTCACATTTGCTACGTAAGTTAAAATCTGAAACGCGATGATTTTTCTTTTATATAATTATTGAGAAGCCACATCAGCCACTGTAATTACGACAAGTTAGATAAGTAATTAAAGATAATTGAGGATCACTGTAGACCATTTTGATAGTTTTCTCTTTTGTGAAATTTAATTTAAACCTAGATTATAGATGTGATATGGCATAGGTCATCCTTCGATCCATTGTAGAACTTGGAAACTCACTCAGGGAATATTCGTTCACATTTTTGTTGAACACAGTTGGTTTTTATCATCCTGTATTAAAATATTTCCATTTATCAATAGTGCAATTTATAAACAATGTTTTGTGAGTAGAATAAAATTTCCAATGGTAAACTTAACTGCTTTTTCGACGTTACTTTACCAGTTAACCGAAAATAGGAAAGCCATGAACCCCTTCCACTAAATTTAGTTAGTATTAAAATACTTTTACAGGGAGTGCAGCGGAGCTGACGCTGAAATCATTAAGTATTTGGTTATATCATCGCTAGCCTCACTGAACTCTTCTGAACTCTATATGTCATGTGTGGTCTGGCGTCTCCTTATCAGCTACAGGTCCCAGGTTCAAACTAGTCAATTCCCTAAAAAACACGCTCAGAGCGTCGTTGCGCGAAAGTGGTAGGGAGACACGACGTTGAATAACAGACACCACGCAGAATATTAGAAAGAGAACCTGCTTTCGACTATTAATGCTGGACAATCACGTTGTAAGATCGATGACGAGAACAGCGGATTGTTATCGTGACGGTATGGTTGGCTGGTTGACTTTAGTATTCGAGGACACAGATAAAACATTTAAATTATCATGTGCATTTATCGATGTCCGCTGCAGATTACAGTTATTACTCTTAATTAAACCGAGTATCGTGCTTTTACTCCTTGCTGCACTGCCATATGTCTCGTGTATGTATGGACCAAATCGGTGGATCAACAGAGCATCTATGCGTGTATACGATATCAGATTTGAACATTACGAGAGCTATATTTGTATGTGAATAAGTCTTCACTTGTGTCATGTTTTTCAGTGAACTGAAACTGTTTCATTGTTACGACGGAGCAGAACGCTGTGTAGACAAGAATACTCCGTAAATTCTCTTATGAAACTATATTCTCATCTCAGGCTCCCGGCAGTACGGTTGACGTATGATTTACCTGAAAGAGATACATGAGCTCTCTGTTTTCTACGCAGAATCAACAAACACTAGCATTGCTCGTGATCGTCGCCACGCTATCTCGGAACGCTCCCACGGCGTGAGGTGCAGTTGCAGCGGAGGTTTTTGAAACAGACTGGTAAATAGGATCAGGATGCCAATTGCAAACCTTGTGTATCGTTTTCGCTTTTAAATAAAACGTTGTTCCAATGGTAAAAATGTCTTAGATCGACAGCACTATCGCGATTTGCTGCAAAAGTACAGACATGTAAATGTTGTGTTTGCTCCACATCTCTCCATATAATTTTCCTGTTAACAGTGGTAGTCACACAATTTCCCATTTATTCAGTGGATTTGCCATATTCCCCAGATTCTGATTTTTCACGTCAGAAATAATTTGTCAGTAACATAGTGGATTTACATCTGCCATTATATGCCATGCGCCGGAACCGCCATAAATGTGCTTTTACTGTGATTAGCCGAGACTAGTTTCTTTACAGTTTCCGGGAGTTTCATGGGATGGTTGCGTCACTGCGTTTCCGGTGACAGTGTAATTCTCGGACCTTGCTTAATTATTATGCAATACTGGTGCTGTGTACGCGTAGGCACTGTGTTTAATGTCAGAGAATGATACTTATTTAATTGCATCGATACTACTTTATGCTTGAGCAAAGGTGCTGGAGGAATAGATGAGTAATCTTTACGATTTTGAGTGGGACAGTAAATTCAATTTAATTTCACTGTTTTTCAGCTCAGAATCGCGCACGTGAAATTAACCACTCTTGATTAACACATTTTAGTTGATTCGGTGTAACGAGATTGGACGCCACTTGATAGCACTATTTACATTTCGTCAACCATCCCTCTATGTGATACACGTCACATTTTAATGATTCGATTTAAAAATGGGGATACAATTCACGAGATAAGAAGCCCTTTGTCATCTACAGCGAAGTGTTACTGTCAATTGAATGGCAGACTTCCCTCTATTTCACTTTTCAGAACGTCATACCCTCCAAAGAAACCGTTTTTAAATCATCCACTGATGCTTGGTGAATAGTCTACTATTGTTTTCCCCCTAATGTGTACTGCGTATGTCTACCCCCTTGGGTTAGTGGTTAACGCGTTTGATTACCAGGCAACGGCCCCTGGTTCGATTTCCAGCCGGGTGGCAGATTTTCTCCGCTCTGGGACTGAGCACGTCGCTAAATGTGCCGTCAATTGACAAGACTTGCAGCTGGACAGCCTAACTTCCCCAGGGGAGGACTTCCCGAAATCAATAACATAGGAACCTTTCATTTCTTTTATTGTCCAGCCTTTATAGATTTCGATGCCATGGTGCATTTTCCGAGCCTTTAAAGTAAAAAAATCGTTTTTCACAGTAGCTTGAATCAATAGGTGTCTCAATAATTTGCACTCGTAGTCGACCGAACAAGTTGCCTGCACCGTTTGCATGGGATATCTTTACATGCCACTGTTCCACGTGCCTCCTGCGTGAGCTACATGTTTTTATTGCCACAGTAGTGGAAGTCCATAATGATTTTGCTCACCAGTGAATATGGTGTCTCATTTGAACTTCACAAATAAAAGCTTTCTAACACCTTTTAAGGTGTCTATATTTTGCAGTAACTTCCATTCCTCAAAGTATGAACTGTTTTTTATTTAACTGAAATCAAATTACTGAGCATCTATAACAAGGAAAGTCTGTGATGATGAGATCTGATGAAATCTCAGACTGCTCTGTAGTACACAGCATCAAAGCTACGTTTATCTGTTATCCGTCTTCTTCGGACCATAATCCACCGACAAGAATATTGTTGAGGCATGTATACAGCTCCCTTCTGAAAGTAATATTTCCAATGCATAGACTAGGTACAGCGAAGTGTTACCTAAATATATTAGTAACTAAAATTAAATTTTATGCAAGAGGTGTTCGAAAATTCTTAAATATTTCAAGAAATTCATATTTATTAACCTTTATTCACTATCAGTTTAAATCATGCGATCATTACGAGGTACCACGAAATTATTTACATCATTCTGTACGCTATTTTGCCTACTCTGGCTTCAATCAAATAAGTCATCCTGCGCCTCGCACTTGTGATTCGCAAATATGATTTTCATTGAAAAAAGGAAAATAAAAGAAGAAACAAAACCACTCTTTTACTCGAATGAACTGCATCGTCGTCGTGATGACTGATGGCGGTAATGACGCGTAGAGTTCATTTATTGGAAATGAGCGCCTTCCAGATATTCTGAACTATTTCTGATATCAGTTTCTCAAAGCGATTTACTAATATTACATATTCGGAAACATCCTTTGGAGCACACGGTATGATGACTTTTGATACAGCTTTACACTTGAGGAATATTTACGCTAGGGTAGCGTTATACTATTGTGGGACAGAGCAGTAGCTGTAAGAAACGAGATATTTTCGGGCCGTTAAACCCTAACAAAGTGAAAAAAAAATAACAGCCCCTTTAGAACGTCGGGACTTCACGAACACTTTCCTCTGGGAGTCCGACAAGGCACACGCAGCAGGGCAGCGACGCACGCAAAGATGAAATGTTTATCCGGGAAGCTCGTATCGCATTCACTGGGGACCAGAGTTGCATATACTGCACCACCATAAAAAGACTGCACTACGCTGAGGAAGTTTGACCTTGTCCTAACATCATTTTCTTGTCTTTACCATGAAATTAAAATGGAAGGACTAATCTTAGGTTAAATAAGAAGAACCTACACGCTTTATGTACCCAACGAAAATGTGATACCGAGCGAGAACATCTACATCTATTTACATAGCCCGCAAACCAGTGCAAACTGTTTGGTGGAGGGTACCTCGCATCAATATCACCGATTTTCTGTCTCATTCAGTTTGCGTATGGATTGAGCTAAAGTTGGTTGCCGTAAACGTCTATATGCGCCACAACCTCTCTCGTCTTATTATATCACCCTCTAAACGAAGAGTACGATGGTGTCACCATAGTGCCCGTAACGGTCTTCTGCAGAGGCGGCTCACTAGACTCGCAATCAGAATGAATGTTTCAAATGTCAGTATGGTCACCCACGACTAGGTTTTTCCCATTTCGATTAAGGTGTATGCCGGAAGAGCTCGTACGAAATTAATACAGTTGAAAACCTTCCCCATATGTCTCCCATCCATAATAGCATAGTGTAAATTACTTTGTCGCCAACGGTAAACCCTATTCCTCCAGCAAGTCAAGTATTTAGAATCTGGAAGTAGTGTGCCACATGGGGTTCCCTTTTTCTCTCATCCTCACAAACAATACAAACAAGGCATTAAAACATTAGATGCATAAAATAGAAGTGCCTACGACACAATTACCAACGTTTGGGAACGAAAGCTAGCATTTGGCCCAAAGAAATTAAACCACACTGGTTAGGTGGCTGAATTTGTCGCTATAGAAGTTCAGTCAGCCATGGCATACAATTTTACTTCGCTTTTACCACAGTTTTCTCATTGGTGAAGAGCTCCGTCAATCCATAATCTTACTTTTCGATCGTTTTTCTGGCGTCAATTTGAAATATATGACTTGGAAGTCGATTTCCACGGTCAGAAACGGCACACCTAGTTGGTGTACCACTCAGACAACAGCAAGCGGTTGAAAGACATCCTTTTCTCTTGCTGCGTCGGACCTGTCAATTCACAAAACTGATAGCTCTAAACGCCTGTTACGCCAACTACCCATTACTCGAAACCTTTGCAGTGGTCCTTTTCCTGATAGTGTGAGAATTAGTAAAATATTATGATTTGGCTCAGCTACATAAAATTCGTGACACCTCACGACTCACATGAAGCGTTTCGAGAGTAGACTCTACGTAAAACGTGCAAGAGTCTTGTAAATAATGTTAATACATAAACTATGTCAGAATTTATGAAACGGTCGGTCTAATCAGTATGTCTCTTGATAGCACGCATTTGTTTCCTTCTCACAACTCGCCCTCTTTCATCTCTTTACACAATCGTCTCGTGCAACTTAACAGCAAGACTGAAATCAACAGCGGTGGATGTATTATAGTGCTTACGCAGCACCATCGGTGTATTACACTTCAGACAGAAATTTACGTACACAAAAATTTTGTATGTGCTTCAGTACTACAACATGGAGTTCCCAGATCCCTACTGGTGATAACGTGCGCACGTAAATTTCTGTCTGTAGATTATAATTAGGCTCGTTTCATTTCAGTTTCTTGTAAGTAAACTGATAATGACAGACAGATAATGACAACGAGGAAGAAAGAGATAGTGATAGTGAGAAGAGACAGCAGTAGTAGGAAGGAATGAAATAAGATAGTAGCAGTGATAGAGAGCAAGAGGGATACTGTGACAGTGACAAAAGACTGTGGTAACAGGACAATGAGTTGGGCTGAATGAGTGAGCGAGACTGGGCATGTGGGAAATTACCGGTATGAGCGACGTGAATGACGGGAACTTGTGAGAGTGAGAGGTGAGTTGCATGTTAGAAATATCGTGAATTTGTTCACATCCAAAAAATGTTGTGGAAATTATGAAAAGTGCTGAGGAATGTATGTGGAGGCATCTGGTACCCTAGTTTTCAGCTAGACTCGTAAACAGGAACATATACGCCTTTCTTGTGCTCTGAGAGGAGCATTTCTACGCTGGCGTTAATTACTCCGTTTCTAAATGAAGTGATACATCTGTTATAACGTGTTTATGCTATGTGTGACTTGTCAGTACATTTTGATACTTACTTGGATTACATTTAAATAATTATTATTTTATGTCTTGTGAAACTGTAATTATGATAAAGCCAATTAATGGGGAGAATGGGGGCCAGACATGTTGTTTCTGCACTCTTATGGTAAAATTTGAAATTATTACCAGAAATCTAAGCGATCAGGGTATTTTAATCAACGGGGAGACGTGCTAATTTACTGACTTACTTTCTCTCTATTTGAAATATAATTATTTCGAGTTTGATGATAAAATTTATCTACAAAAAAACTGCTCAAATACGGGGAATGTTATCTCTGTGTTTTTCGCTGACTCCATGATTAATTATCTGGGTAATACTATTTTCCTTGAAAAGCTTTATCTAGCACTTAAGATTGTCTATTACTGCAGATATTTTGATGACACGACGCTTTTACTAAAAAAAGGAAGCAATGATAACATAGCTAAAGAAACTGATTCTACAATTTACTGTGGGGATTATTTTACACTTGGGATTTGTAAATTATTTTATGTGCGCCACAGACAAGAGTGTAAACGAAGTGTTTAAAATTCTGGACGTTACGCTCAAAGAGAGCGATAAGCTAACTTAAAAGAGCATAAGATGAATGTTAAGGAATGTGTTATGACGGGATGGAACTAAATTTGTCGGGACATAATTCCGACGAAAGATTTGGAAAGTAGAAGGGAAAGTTTACTCTGTAAAATATATTTTCAACAGGTTTTCGAAGAGTTTGAAGGTTCATAGAAGGACAGGCTAGATGAGCAAGGTCATTCAATAAGTCTTGAAGAAAAGTTCGTAAGTTTAGTCTTGATTAAGTTTAAATAAGTCCAGAAATAAGAAAGGAATTTTTTCTCTGAAGGCTCTTAAAGCTTACTAAATAAAACAAACGTTACTAACATTCTACATCTTTATTGTTCCGGTCTACATATCTACGGTGCAGAGTGAAAATTTGCTATGGAAGCAGATACTATTACGGCCGAATTCAAAGGAGTAAAAACTAGCAACAATCCATTAGAACTCAACAGGACACAGTACAGCAGTAATGAATGGCAAAATATCGATGTTGGTTGGTTAAACATCGATATTTCAGTGTTTATACTGGTCCTCGAAACATCATAACATCTATGTTAACGACAACACATCGTTTCATTTTATCAATAATTGATATGCGTTCGTGGTTGTAAAAGTAAAAGTTAAAAATTCGGCTCAACTAGGTATTTAGAGTGTAGAAAACACAGGAGTATTTCCTACCTCAAGGCTCCATCATAAGAAATACTGTACAAGAAGCTGTAAAATGGGCCAAGGAAAGTTAACAAATCAGTCAAGAAGGATAGGAGAGTGTTTTTGTAAGACAGACTGGAAAACAGTTATTAGCATCTCACTTAGACAGTGACTCATCGCCACTTAGTTCCAGTGTGGTAGAGGCGGAGTAATTATGGGCAAAATCCATGCGGACAGTAAATTGTGGTCTGTAGAGTTATGTGCTTAAAATATGGACAAAGAGTTAAGAAGACCCACCATGGTTAATAATGAAATTCGTAGGATGCTGAGGAAGCAGAGGAAGTTGCACTCTCGGTTCAGGCGTGAACGCACAAATGACGACAAGCGAAGGTTAGCAGTGATTTACGCGTCTGTGAAAAGGCCTACGCGTGAACTACCATCGTCGCACCTCAGCAATAGATCTGACAGAGAGCCCGAGAAAATTCTGATCTTATGTAAAATTACTAAGCGGGTCCCAGGTTCCATTTAGAACGTTGTTGACCAGTCTGATGTGGTAGCTGAAGATAAAAGCCGAAGTTTTAATTTCACTTTCAAGAAATCGTTCACACAGTAAAATCGCACAGACATGCCGTCATTTGACCATCGGACAGACTCCCATATGGAAGATATAGTAATAAGCATACCTGGCGTAGAGTAACAACTGGTAGATTTGAAAGCAAATAATTCACCAGATCCGGATGGAATCACAGTTCGATTTCACGAAGAGTACTCAACGACATTGGGCTCTTACCTTGCTTCCATTTATTGTGGATCTCTCACTCAGCACAAAGTCACAAGCCATTGGAAAAAAGCACAGGTGACTCCAGTATACTGGTGTCGCTTTATCTTGACCACAATAAATAACTGTTTGTCCAGATGAAAAATACAAAATGTATCAAGCAAATGTTCTTTAGTTGTCAGGGAGACATCAATCAGCATGATTACCTTCGTTGTAGCTTTGTTTTTTACAAAGATATGAACATTGGTATGACTTTTTAAATGACACCCTATATTTTTTATTCGGTAATTCATGTCCTCTCTTAAAGACCTATTCAAAAATGTACCACAGTGTACCATTCACTGAAACACAAAGTTATTAATTACATAACACAAAACTGACGTTGACGCTCCCAGTGCTTAGTGCAGGTACTCGGGGCAATGGAAAACATCCACGTGCTCACGTTGACAGAGGACAAATGTAAAAATAAGTAGAATGCACACCCGTCAACCATCGTCAGTTGAAGAGTTGTGCGAGTAGAATGTACACTAACGAAGAGAAGGTATAAATGCTACTCATATATAGGGAATGTAAGTTAGCAGAACAGTAATTGCAATACTGTTTTCTTATCTACGGGTATATTTAGTACAGTTGTTTAGTCTTTCTAAATACTGTTGTGTACAGTAGGTATTCAGAAAGCATTCTTACAACTGCATCGATATAACGTTTCTTTTACGCTACTGGCTATTAAAATTGCTACACCACGAAGATGACGTGATACAGACGTGAAATTTAACTGACAGGAAGAAGATGCTGTGATATGCAAATGATTAGCTTTTCAGAGCATCACACAAGGTTGGCGCCGGTGGCGACACGTACAACGTGCTGACATGAAGAAAGTTTCCAACCGATTTCTCATACACAAACAGCAGTTGACTGGCGCTGCCTGATGAAACGTTGTTGTGATCCTCATGTAAGGAAGAGAAATGCGTACCATCACGTTTCCAACTTTGATAAAGGTCGGATTGTAGCCTATCGCGATTGCGGTTTATCGTATCGCGACATTGCTGTTCGCGTTGGTCGAGATCCAATGACCGTTAGCAGAATAAGGAACCGGTGGGTTCAAGAGGGTAATACGGAACGTCGTGCTGGATCCCAACGGCCTCGTATCACCAGCAGTCGAGATGACAGCCATCTTATCCGCATGGCTGTAACGGATCGTGCAGCTACGTCTGTATCCCTGAGTCAACAGATGGGGACGTTTGCAAGACAACAACCATCTGCACCAACATTTCGACGACGTTTGCAGCAGCATGGACTATCAGCTTGGAGACCATGGCTGCGGTTACTCTTGACGCTGCCTCACAGACAGGAGTGCCTGCTATGGTGTACTCAACGACGAACCTGGGTGCACGAATGGCAAAACATCATTCTCTCCGATGACTCCAGGTTCTGTTTACAGCATCATGATGGTCGATTCCGTGTTTGGCGACATCGCGGTGAACGCTCATTGGAAGCGTGTATTCGTCATCGTCATACTGGCGTACTACCCGGCGTGATGGTATGGGGTGTCATTGGTTACACGTCTCGGTCACCTGTTGTTCGCATTTATGGCACATTGAACAGTGGACGTTAAATTTTACATGTGTTACGACCTGTGGCTCTACACTACATTCGATCCCTCCGATCGCTACATTTCAGCAGGACAAAGCACGGCCGCATGTTGCAGGTCCTGTACGGGCCCTTCTGGATACAGAAAATGTTCGACTGCCGCCCTGGCCAGCACATTCTCCAGATCTCTCAGCAATTGAAAACGTCTGGTCAATGGTGGCCGAGCATCTGGCTCGTCACAATACGGCAGCCACTACTCTTGACGCACTGTGGTATCGTGTTGAAGCTGCACGGGTACCTGTACACGCCGTCCAAGTTCTTTTTGACTCAATGACCGAGCGTATCAAGGCCGTTATTACGGCCAGAGGTGGTTGTTCTGGGTACTGATTTCTCAGGATCTATGCACCTAAATTGTGTGAAAATGTGATCAAATGTCGGTTCTAGTATTATATATTTGTCCAATAAATACCCATTTGTCATCTGCATATCTTCTCGGTGTAGCAATTTTAATGGCCAGTAGTGTAATTAGGTTGTTGTTGAAGGTATGCGAAATGCTACGCAGGCAGCGGAATTGTACAGAGAGCGATATCCTGACAAGAATCCACCTTCCCGATGGATGTTTTCTCGTATTGTTGCGACGCTTCAGGAAACAAGAATTTTCAACCCACAACAACGTAATCATCGTAGCACTCGCACAGACGAAGCTGTCGAAGTTACTGTTCTCGCTTCCATTGCTATGAATCCATATGTAAGTACACGACAGCTTGAATGCGAGATTGGCTGTCCTAAAACCTGTGTACATCGTATTCTTACACGTCACCTGTTCCATCCTTACCATGTACACCTACATCAAAAATTGCGTGGGAATGACTTCCAGGATCGTGTACAGTTCTGTCAGTGGGCACAGCAGCAAATCCTCGCCAACCCGAATTTCTTCTGTGATGTTCCATTTAACGATGATTGTTCCTTCTCAAACAAAGGACAGGTAAATGTAAGGAACAAACATTATTGGTCCAACGACAACCCACGCTGGCTTAGACAGGAGGAACATCAGCGTCAATGTAGAGTTAACGTCTGGTGTGGGATGCTTGGTACTACAATTATTGGCACTTATTTCATCAATGGTAGTCTAAACGGCACAGTGTATGTTAACTTCCTCAGACGAAATCTTCCTCCTCTTCTGGATGAAGTGCCGCTAAGAACCAGAATGCTTATGTGGTATCAACACGCGGATGTTCAGCACACAATGCCTTGCGTGCACTTCGTGTTCTGAGCTGATGGTATCCTGCCAGATGGACTAGTCGAGGGATTTAAATCCTCTGGACTTTATTCTTTGGGGATGCATTAATGACGTTGTCTATCGCGATATTCCAACAAATGCAGAGGACATTCAGGAACGTATCGTGCTTGCTTGTTATTCTCTTCAGCGGGCAACAGTGGAAACAGTAAATAATTCTTTCATTCAACGAGTGCACAAGAGTATTGGTGTTCAGGGTCACCACTTTGAACGCCTTTGAATGATACACCTCTGGGCAATGGTACAGGAGAGTCAAAGTCAATTTTGTGTTATGTTTTTACCTGGTTTTCATTTGTTTTCTGACAACTACAGCAAGTTGACGGTTTTGTGATCCCCGGCTCAAAGTCGATGTTGTGTTATGTAATTAATAACGTTGTTTACAGTGAATGGTACACTGTGATACATTTTTGAATAGGTCTTTAGGAGAAAAAATGAATTACCGAACAAAAAATACAGGGTGCTATTTAAAAAAGTCATACCACTGTTAATATCTTTGTAAAAAACAAATCTACAATGACGGCAATCATGCTGATTGATATCCCCCTGACGGCTTAAGAACATTTGCTTGAAACAAGTTGTAATCTGCATGTGGAGAAACAGTTATTTAGGTTGGTCAAGATAAATGGAACATCCTGTATAAGAAGGGTAAAGGAAAGGTCCATCAGAATTGCAGACAAATATGCCTAACATCTGTTTGCTGCGTAATCTTTGAATATATTCTCATTCTGAATATAATAAACTTTCTTGAGACTGAGAAGCTTACGTCCACGAATCAGCATGGTTTGAGAAAGTTTCGCTCTTGTGATACTCAGCTTGCCCTTTCCACACATGATATCTCCGAACATTAGATGAAGGGCAACAGGCAGATTCCGTATTTCTAGATTTCTGGAAAGTATTTGTCAGGGTGTTCCACTGCAGATTGTTAACGAAGGTACGAGCATATGGAATATGTTTAGAGATATGAGAGTGGCTCGAAGACTTCTTAAGGAATAGAACCCAATATGTTTTCCTAAATGGCTAGGGTTCATCAGAGACAAGGGTATCGTCACCCAGGGAAGTGTGATAGGACCGCTGTGGTTTTCAGTATACATAAATGATTTGGCGCACAGGATGGGCAGCAATCTGCGGTTGTTTGCTGATGATGTCGTGATTCAAGGTAATGTGTCGAAGCTGAGTGAGTGTAGAAGGATACACGATGAGTTAGACAAAATCTGTATTTGGTACGATGAACGGCAGATAACCGTAAATGTGAAAAAATGTAAGTTAATGAGGATGAGTAGGAAGATCAAATATGTAATGTTCGGATACAGTATTATCAGTGTTCTGCTTGACGCAGTTAAGTAGTTTAAATTTCTGGGCGTAACATTGCAAAGCGATATGAAACGGAACGAGCATGTGGGAACTGTGATAGAGATGGCGTATGGTCGACGTCAGTTTGTTGGGACAATTTTAGTGAAGAGTGGTTTAGCTGGAAAGGAGACCGCATACAGTAATCTGGTGCGATCTATTCTTGAGCACTTGGGACCCATACCAGGTCGGATTGAAGGAAGAGCAATTCAGAGGCGGGCTCCTATTTTTGTTACTGGTAGGTTCGAACAGAATGTGTTACGGAGATGCTTCGGAAACTCAAATGGGAATGCCTGGAAGGAAGGCGACGTTCCTTTCGAGAAACATTACTAAGAAAATTTAGAGAACCAGAATTTGAAGCTGACTGCCGAACGAGAAAACGGAATGACAATTAGTGGTGCAAGGCAACCTCCACCATGCACCGTACGGTGGCTTGCGAAGTTTCTATGTAGATTAGAGATACATACAGATGTAGAACATAAAGAAGAAACAGAAATAGTAAAAAATGAAATAATGTGACTACTTCTCTTGTAGCTGTGTTTTCTTAAGATATACATCCACGTGACAGTCAGCTGACATAACAGACTTCAATCTAATAGAACCTTTGTCCACAGGTATTGGCAGAGTCAGCATACAGGCCATATGCGTGCACTCTCCTTGTGGCTTCCTGTAACATCCATCGCGCACACAAATACAGAACTGACCTGAGTGAGCTTTGTAAAGTGGCTAAACAATTAAAGGTACTTAAAAAGATCTACAACGTTTCTGAAAAAAGAAATTTATTTGTGCGCCTGAAAGCTGCTCATTTAATATATTACGATATCCCAAGCTATGTGTAGTAATCTCCGATTGTTCTAGTAGACCCAGTTTCGTATTTTTATGTTGTATATGCAAAATTGCGATATCATCAATTCCTAAAATGAGGTGGCCAGTTTCACGAAAATGCATCGTTACTGGCGACTTTTAGAAGTTGTTGAACCGAAGAGCTTCCCTGTATTCTTTGTACCTTGACTAGTAAGATCTGCCTGTTTGGCCTATATACGTAGCTAGAAAAATCCGGCCCGAATGACTGTAAAATATTTTCATTCAAACTCACAACTGGTTTTCCGTCGACAGCAGACGCATCCTCAGCTGATCTGCATGAACGTTATAAAGACAAATTTGTGCAAAGAATTCTTAACAACGAACAGAAGAATAAGAGGTTTCTGAAAAATAGTAGGGTAAGGTCAGGTAAGAGTACTCATCTGATAAAGAGTTCGCCGTGGCATTTTCTCTAAATTGGCAAAGCTCACCGATAAAGAAAAACTACATTCAGATGTTCGCTCTATTGTAGAGGATCGAATAATTAGAGCGATTAAGGTAGTAAAAGATAGGAGTTTTACATCAATGAAATTAGTTAAATTGTGAATGAATATTGGGGGCCGTTACCATGGCGTAACTGGGACGGCGGAGCGCCGGGTTCAGCAACACAAAGGAGAGCGCTGAGTCACCGGCCAGCTCGCTGCATGCCAGGGTGTCGACATTGAGGGCGGTAATCGGGTTAGTTACGCCAGCCGATCAACAACAGAATATTCCACCGACCTACTAGGGAAGAAGAACCGCAGATATCAGCGACAGAAAGCTTTATTTAAGGACCGGCAGCCAGCTCGTCAACATCGTCCATCGATGCCGCTAGTTCGGAGTCGTAACTATCATCGCAGTCATAGTAATAGTCACCGTCTTCATCTTCATCTTCATCTACATCCATATTCCGCAAGCCACCTGACAGTGTGTGGCGGAGGGTACCTTGAGTACCTCTATCGGTTATCTCTTCTATTCCCGTCTCGTATTGTTCGTGGAAAGAAAGATTGTCGGTATACTTCTGTGTGGGCTCTAATCTCTCTGATTTTATCCTCATGGTCTCTTCGCGAATTATACGTGGGAGAGGGCCATATACTGCTCGATTCCGCGGTGAAAGGATGTTCTCGAAACTTCAACAAAAGCACGTACTGAACTACTGAGCGTCTCTCTTGTAGAATCTTCCACTGGAATTTATCTGTCATCTCCATAACGCTTTCCCGATTACTAAATGATCCTGCAACGAGGCGCGCTGGATCTTCTCTATCTCTTCTATCACTGCTGAGCAGTATTCAAGCAGTGGGCGAACAAGCTTACTGTAACCTACTTTCTTTGTTTTCGGATTGCATTTACTTAGGATTCTTCCAATGAATCTCAGTCTGGCATCTGCTTTACCGACGATTGATTTTATATGGTCATTCCATTATAAATCTCTCCTAATGCCTACTCCCAGAAAATTTATGAAATTAACTGCCTCTAGTTGCTGACCTGTTATATTGTAGCTAAATGATAAAGGATCTTTCTTTCTTAGTAATAGCGGCACATTACACTTGTGTACATTAAGATTCAATTGCCATTCCCCTCCATGCGTCAATTCGTTGCAGATCATCCTGCATTTTAGTACAATTTTCCAATGTTACAACCTCTCGTTATACTACAGCATCATCTGCAAAGAGCCTCAGTGAACTTCTAATGTTATCCACAAGGTCATTTATATTATGAATACCAACGGTCCTACGACACTCCCCTGAGGCACACCTGAAATCATTCTTACATCGGAAGACATCTCTCTCCATTGAGAATGACATGCTGCGCGCTGTTATGTAGGAACCCTTCAATCCAATCACAAAATTGGTCTGATAGTCCAAATGCTCTTACTTTGTTCATTAAACGACAGTGGGGAACTGCATCAAACGCCTTGCGGAAGTCAAGAAACGTGCCATCAACCTGGGAACCCGCGTCCATGGCCCTCTGAGTCTTAATGCAGGTCGTCGCCTAGGAGGCGCCAGTGGTACACTGCCGCCGTAACTATTGTCGGACGCCGTGATCGGGCAGCCGCCTGTCACGGGAGTCATTGCTTATGGTGCGTTGTGGTAATGCACTGCAGCCATCGTCCTGGGACGCTGCTTTTACAACAGCCGTGATCGGGGTCGGAGCCGGGGACCCTGACCGCCCGATGCCAGACAGCCGTCAGTTGGGAAGGTTGCTGAAATGGGGCGTTGGCGGGTCCCACTGCCGCCCCCCCCCCCCCACCCGCCCCCACCTCCACCACACCCAGCAGCGATTAAAAACAAGAAGTCCGTGCCACATGGTTCCAACCGCCGCAGTACGAGCTGGCAAGGCCGTAGCTTGGTCCCCGGGCAGCAGACTCTAGTTACGACGGCACAGCTTAAAACCCGGCAGCGGACGCCCGGTAAGCGTCCACCGGCCACCTCCGTCGTCGCTGAGAACATTACGAGCGAAAGCAAACTTCACCCAGAGGGCCCACAACAAACTCAAACTTCTCCTTTGAATGTAAAGAATGACAGTGCTGGCCGGCCGCTGTGGGCGAGCGGTCCTAGACGCTTCAGTCCGGAAACACGCGGCTGCTACGTTCGCAGGTTCGAATCCTGCCTCGGGCATGGATGTGTGTGATGTCCTTAGGTTAGTTAGTTTTAAGTAGTTCTAATTTTAGGGGACTGATGACCTCAGATGTTAAGTCCCATAGTGCTCAGAGCCATGTGAACCAATGACAGTGCTGGAAATACTCTTACGTTATTTAATTTTCAAAAAGCTGAGCAAAACTCAACTTACTCAGACAGTTTTCTCATTACTTATTCTGATCATCACTAAACTGACACACAATATTTTAGCGCAACGTAGTCTTTCAAGAATCCCTATAAAAGAATAGCCCTGACTAACAATAACTTATTCCTTTCATGAATCACTTACCTCACAAAAATCTTCATGACTCGAACTACTGCAATACAGCTAGCGCCAATACTGCCTGCTAAATAGAAGTTTGTAACTACTGAAGCACTAACTACTGAAAGGCATAGTTAGCAAATGATAGATTTTGAGGGAGAACAAACAATGTATTTACCTTAATAGTGTTCAAAAGTCAATATATATATATATATATATATATATATATATATATATATATATCAGTTCATGACATCCAGTCTTACAAATTTCCTTTTTCTGGCCGACACACGTCCGCTCATAGTAACATCTCAAAACTCTGGCATCTCTCTCTCCACATCCACCACTGCTGGCGGCTCACCTCCAACCGTCCAACGCTACACGCTGTTCACATCCAGCTGCCCAACGCTACACTAGCGAATATTCCAACAATGAGTCCCACTAGCCACAGACAGCACACAGCGCAGTCAGCGATTTTCGTACAGAGCACTACGTGGCGTTACCAGCATAAAAACCTAAAAAGCCTACTTACAAAATGTATTGCAGCTGATCAATAAATGTGGTTATCCTGTCCTCAGAAGCCATTCCTGGACACACCCCCAGCATCCTCTTCCTCACACCTTGCAGAGAACCCATGTTCGAATCCAGCGATGGACAGAGGAGTCCCGTGCCCGTTAACATGGTCCGCTAACACCAGCATCATTCGTGTGTGTTTACATTATAATGAATCCATCACATGTAATCTTGAAGAGCTAGATTTACTGGTAAATATAAGTTTTTGTTTCACGTTACGTAATCTTTGACTTGAATTTCGTAAGCAGTAAGCAGTATCTAGGTTTTCACTAAAAAATAAAATTATTTGCCAAAAGAATCACTGTTCTGTGAGGAACAAACCACGACTGACAAACAGCGGAACCCAACAGAAACCGCCATTTATCATAGTTTTTTGAAATGTGAGGCGCAACGGTTAAGGGCACGCTTTAAGATAGCGGGAAAGACTACGTGGTACCCTTAACCCCATCACTCCCTCTTCGTTTCTGACGGTTGCTAATCCGGGAAGAGCCGGAAGGAAGATGGATGTGTGTGCTTTCTTTCGAACTTCATGTTCTACAGTAGCCGCAATCAAAATATCTGAGAAATCCTTCGAGTGACTCGGAATATTTACAGCAGAAGACTTTGCCTCATCAGAAATCTCTGAGGAGCCCACGGAAAAATGCTGCTCCTCAGTGACAGATGATTTGTCTGCGGAGTCAAGGGGGGAAAAACCAAGAAAGTAACACAAATGAAGTTCAGAGAGACGATCTACAAACAGGTGTAGGCCTGTTCAGTCTGTATCCACTGCCAAAATATCATCGACACACAACAAAGAAGAAAATGTCAAAAAATCTGAGAAAAACGCATTCTTAGACAAACGAGCTAAACCAGACGAAACAGAGAAGAGACAGAGAACCAGTACCAACAACACATACTCTCTTGGGATTATCTGGACTTAAGCGCACCATCATATTCATGAACAACCAGGTCCAAATCCACGGAGGGATCTCATGTTTTGAATTGCCCAGGGTGTGGTGAAGTTTATGTTAGTGCGTTACGAACGAGCAGTATCTTATATATGTTGGCATTTAAGGTTTATGTTGATAATTAGACAGCTGTAACTGAAGTATATTATTCCCAAATACACCAGCAATAATTTGCTTCAAGAAAAGTTTGTTCTAAATGCGTACTCTTTTCCTACTTTGCTCTATCATATATCTATACTTGAAGTACACTCACAGAGTTTCTGTTCATTTACGCCTGCTCTTAGAAACAAGCGCGCTAAAAGCAGTAGTTCCTAGTTAAAAGGAAGGGGAGCACATAGAACATTTATAAATAAAACCCACATCCAAACCGTGTGGAGCAAACAAAGCCTTAGACCAGTAACCCACCTAGACAGTTTCAGTACATGAACCCGTTAAACGAGCAGAGGCCTATCGTACCACGAGCAGGATGGTGGAACGGTGGCGGGCAAGGCAGTACTACCGTGCTATGCAATGCGGAAGATGTTTACACAGCATGTATACACCCTTTGACCATCGGGAAATCCTGGCAAAATTAGCGAATTTTCTCATCTTGGAGCCGGGAATTTTGAGGATTCCGGGAATTTTTCATTTTTTAGTTTTCAGCTACATTTCTGTAAAAGAATTTGAACTTATCCCGCTACCGCAGAATAATATTACTGCAACAGAATATAAATGAGAGAATACCAAAAGATAAAACTTTAGTTTCGAAGAAACTGCTGTATTTACAACAACAAAACACAGTGCACATACAAACGTCCGCCAACAGAAAATGTGTCAAAGACCTTAAGACGAAGACAATGCGATATTTCGTAACAGCAAAGTGCTTTCGATAAGCGTGACATCACAACTATTGACGTTTCTAACAGGCCACGGGAAAATATTGCGAATGGTGGTTTGAGAAGAGTTACTTAGTAATTTCCCTTTTACGGAAGAAGAATTTCGTTGCGTGTGAAAATGTGCGATGAATTTCTTGAATCGTTTGACAAGTTCAAAACTTAACACATTGAGGACCAGGTACTTAGAAAAATTTCAGGCCTCGGAGGCCAACCATTTATTCCACCCTTTAAAAACTTACAAGCACATTCGTGTTCAATATCTCTTACAGGATAACTCACGCTAAAAAAGACTAATCTTGAAGGTTACTTTTACATATTTAGTTTAGTTCTTTCATAGATTATAAATTATGGCAAAAAGTATAATTATTCTTCAAAAAAAGTGAAAGGTGACTTCTTGAGCAGTTTCACTTGTAATAGTTTTTCTATGGAAAAGTCGAGGTATTGTATTGTATTATGTTGTATGGAACTGTGGACCCAGAAACGACGGAGAGGCTTCGTCCCCGCCGTAGCCCTCAGTGGTACACAATCCCACATCAGGCTACAGCAGTCCACTCACCCCACCGCCGCCCCACACCGAACCCAGGCTTATTGCGCGGATTCGGCCCCCAGTGGACTCGCCCGGGAAGGTCTCACACCAGATGAGTGTAACCCCAATGTTTCCGTGGTAGAGTAATTGTAGTATACGCGTACGTGGAGAAAGTGTTTGCGCAGCAATCGCCGACGTAGTGTAACCGAGGCGGAATAAGGGGAACCAGCCCGCATTTGCCGAGGCAGATGGAAAACCACTTTAGAAACCATCCACAGACTGGCCGGCACACTGGACCTCGACACCAATCCGCCGGGCGTATTCGTGCCGGGAACCGGCACGCCTTTCCGTCCAGAAAGCAGCGCGTTAGACCGGGCAGGCAAAAGTCGGAAGTGCTCGACGGATCATGCGGATCATGCAGATAGTCAGGTGCCCTATGAAAGGCTCGGTGCACAGCAGTGCAATTTACTGTTGTGCTTGTCAGGAATATTTACCTGCTGCTATTTAAGATGTACTCTTAAGATCCTGCCTAATCACACTGTCTGAAAAAAAAGCAACAACAAAATTTTGACGACCATTATTATATGTCAATGTTTAGCCTTTCTTGACGATAAATATTATCTAGTAGTTATATTTCGCAAAGGAAAAATACATATTATAGCACCATATTATCCCGAATTTGAAGTTACTGCCAGATCACTTGGAGGGCTATTACGGTCTCTGCTCCCACATCGCAGCGGGGCATCGCACTTCTTATGTTTTGGTGTCCTGTGTTTCGAAAGTACCGTGCTGTATTTCATACATTCGCATTTATATTTTCGTAATACCAGAATATTCAGTGTGCACGTTGCGTCACATTTAAGCATCTTCAAGAAATGTGTTGTTTTTGGTAGGAATGAGGGAAAGTTCTATGCCGGTTTATAAAACCTTTACGATTCACAGGACTGATACGTTTTACAGCTCCGAGGAAAGGATATTGTCATTTAAAACAGAAAAAACGTACTCTCACCTGGGGTATAGTGTATTTACACTCAGGAGAAAGTGCCTTTTCACCCAGAAAAAAGTGTACTTTTTAACCCGGAAGTCCGAGAAAAATCCTGAAATACGTAACAAATGGCGCCAGGGGGGGGGGGGGGGGATGGGGGGACATATCTGTCTCTGTAGAAAGCTTGAGGACAGGGAATGGAGGGAGGAGTGGCTGAATATATGTTGAACTATATAAGTAACATTATAAAACAGATAGAGACTCATTTATAAAACCAAAAGTGGACAGTTAAGACGTAAAATATAAGTATTATTAAAGTGTGATAATACAATTCCGTCTTTCACAAACATAATACTATATTTGTGGGAAAACGCAACTTGCTTGTCTGGGAAGCTGAAGACCCGTGATGATAAAATATTGGCTACAGGAGTAACGACTGCCGTCAGCTTAAACAGTAAAAATTTACAATAAGATACTTGTGTAGCTGATCTGTGCGCGTATTCAGGGGAAGGCGAAGTCAGAAAATCTTTTTGGAACACGACAAACCACCACCTCCTCTAAAACATCGAGGGTGTTGCCTTTGCTTTAGAAATGTAATACCGGCAAATTCCTACCGATATCGGTGATCAGGTGGTCGGTTTCGTGCAGATCTTTGTGCCGTCTTTGAGCAGAAATATTTGATGTGCTCTCTAAAGTGGGTCACTGGAGGTGGAAATGAGCGTTTGGCGTCATTGGCCGGGAGGCCCCAAACGGGTCAGATCCGGCCGCCTTGGTGGAGGTCTTATTACATTCGACACCACATTGGGCGACCTGCGAACCGGATGGGGATGAAATGCTGATGAAGACGACACAACACCAAGTCTTTGAACGGAGAAAATCCCTAACTCAGCTGAGAATCGAACCCGGGCCCCTTAGGACGGCAGTCCGTCACGCTGGCCACTCAGCTATCAGGGTGAAAAACTGGAGGTGAATAATGAGTGTCTCTAAGGGAGTTACCGTCCCGATATCAGTTGTCAAACAGAATCTCAGTAAGTACACTTCAGGTGTTGCTATATGATACTAGTTTTTGTCACCCTTTGTTCTTCAGATCATTTTTACGAATTCTCGGTAATTTTTGTACCGACCACCTGACGATGCGACCTCAGTTGACGCAGAACTGGTCGTAACTTTCAATTAAAGTTTATTCAGTGCGGATTATTTCTTTAAAAATGTGGAAATTTGGTCGCGGTTGACCGCAATTTAAAATGTAATGATTGACTTACGTAGTTCGCATTGCAGCCTTTCTTAGAATTTTATCAAGGTGAACAAACCTTACCAACTGAAAAACCATTGTGAACTGGAGTTAATGATTTACAATTTAATCATGCAGCTCACGTTGAAGAACAGCACAACTCCTGCAGATTTAGTTCACTTTAACTGTGTCAGCTTTACGATCCGAAGTAAAGTAAACAGTGTTGCGCTACTTCTTTAATGACCTGTTCATTTCATGAATTAACACAGCATTTGTGAACATCAACATGGAATTCTACAAAGCAAAGAGTTCTCTGGCACCAGCTACATATTATAAACCATGTACTTCGGCACAATGAGCAAAGCACTATCACTTCTTGGTTCACATTATGAACACCAAACTCTTACTCACTCCACTGTGGAGTACTTCGAGCTCGGGCATTAGGCGGCCGCCCTGGAGCGGAGCGAGCGACAGACAACGGAGTGCTTGAATCTTTAAAAGCTGTACATTCAGAAGGTCACAGCTGCGTATCATCAGAATTACCCTCCTAAATTTTCTCGCCGGACATTTTATGCTCAAAGTCTGAGATGGAGCTGGTGATGCTTCCTTGTTAGTATAATATTTGGCTCGAGAAATTTCGGTTCACCACTTTTTCTCCTGCTGTAAAAAAAAATGGTTTAATTGTCTCTGAGCACTATGGGACTTAATATCTGAGGTCATCAGTCCCCTAGAACTTAGAACTACTTAAACCTAACTAACCTAAGGACATCCCACACATCCATACCCCAGGCATGATTCGAACCTGCGACCGTAGCGGTCGCACGGTTCCAGACTGAAGCACCAAGAACCGCTCAGCCACACCGGCCGGCTTTCTCCTGTTGTAGAGTGAACTAAATTTTTCCACATAAGTCATTACATTTGCTTACAATTTTGGCAACTTATTTTCCCAAATATCAACAAGAAGCAGCGTAACGTCTCCACAGCGTTTTTAGTATAACATTTGCGCGATGAGGTGTTGTGTCACTAGTGAATGAGGATTCTCTTTTCAGGATGATTAATGGAAATGTATCTTTAGGCATTAGAAACCTGCATTTTGAGGGTGACACTGAGGTCATGAAAGCAAATTTTCTAAATTAGAAGAGACTATTTCAGCAAGAAAACGTCGAATTTGATGAACTAACAGAATTATTCTCAAATAGGTAATATTTCTTTTAAAAATAATTTGATTTGCAAGACCATCAACTGGCTACGGGCTCCAGTATAACGGGAAACATATCAGACATATTTATTAATTGTGTTGCAGTTATCTACAGTGAAGCTACTTAAATATTCTGTCAGATCGTGATAAGATTTCGATATGGTGTAGAGATGGGCAACTTGCTCTAAATGTTCAAAAATTTAAAATTGTTCACTTCACAATACGAGGAAACATAGTATCCTATGACTATAATGTCAGTGAGTCACTATTGGTATCGGCCAGCTCACAAATACCTGGCTGTAGCACTTTCTAGGGATATGAAATGGAATGATCCCATAGCTTCAGTTGTCGGTAATGCTGGTGGCAGACTTCGGTTTATTGGGGAAGTGCCATCAGTCTTCTAAAGAGATTGCTTACAAATCACTCGTGCGACCCATCCTAGAATATTGCTCAAGTGTGTGGGACCCGTACGAGATAGGACTGACAGGGGATATTGAACGTATGGAGATACGTGCAGCAAGAATTGTCACAGGTTTGTTTAATCCCTGGGAGAGTCTCGCAAAGATACTGAAGGAATTGAAATGACAGACTCTTGAAGGCAGTGATAAACTATGCTGAGAATGTTTATTAATAAATTTTGAAGAACTGGCTTTAAACGATTTAGAATAACTACTGCACTCACAGAGGCATTCAAGCAATCATTCTTGTTGTGCACCATATGTGAATGCAACAGGAAGAGACCCTAATAAGTGGTACAATGGGACGTACACTCGGCCATGCAACTCACGGTGGTTCTTAGAGTAATAGATGTGTATGTACATTTTGAGAACAGGCTACATATTACCACTACCAATATCATTTTCATCATGAAATTAGCCTTTCTCTGACCGTGTCTCATGACGTCGTCAGTACAGCAGGTGGACATAGTTGTTGGTGGAGAGGGGGGAGGATAAAATTTATATAACAAGGAACAAGGCAAGCTAACTACTTTCTCACGGCGATTCCGTAGAGGAGGTGCACAAGTGTACGGTTATCCTCTGTAACACTGTAATTAAGACGCAAGTTACTCGTAGGTGGTGTAACGAGCAGAACGAATATCCCATAACGAGCCACTGGGGGCCGTGGATTCCTAACACCAAAATATTCGGCATACGACCTTGTGTAACCTATGTTTGTCTGTATAATTAAGACTCACACCGCAGTTTTTCTCTATATAGTTCGTGCGTTAAGTGTTAGCCGAGTCATTTTCAGAAGCGCACATCACCAATTAAGTAAAGAACCGAATTATTACTAAATATTATTCTTGTACTTTGCACTCATACTATCTACTCAATGAGCCAACAAATCAACCCTGTCAAAGGAACTCGGTCCTAGACTCAACAACACACACTTTCAACATGATTTAGCATGTTAGCACGCAATGGAAATCATTTACGATTTGCATGGCGGTGTTGAAATGACTGTCATCGAGGATGGCAACACGTTTATGTACAGATTTACAGGGAAACAGGTGCGCAAAATTTGGCCTACAGAGTGAACATTGTAAAATAACACAAGATACGAATATGGAAAAGAAGTGTACTTGTCAAGACAGTTCTGTTACTATCTAAAAGATCGCCTTCAAGATCTTAAACGAAATCCATCATCGATACTACTACAAAACTGTACTTAAATATTTCAGCTGTGTAGACACATGGTGAGTTTCTGAGAGACTGTTGTCAAAAGAAGGATGTTGTCTCTTTCAGTAGAGTGGAGGGGTAACTTCTCTTAAAAATTTTATCCATTCTAAACAAAACGTTTTGGGATATTTAATATCAATTATTGCTGTATTTATTGATTAATAATTACGCAGTAAGATGTACTCGTTTGTTACTCTTTACGCTATTCTATAAATTCGTCTTTTAACATCGATGTTTTGATGTCAGTTATTGTCTGTCTTCGATGGTTAGTCGTCGATGATGAAAAAGAAACGAGCAAATTAGAGATCACAATGGTGGATTAACTGAAACCACTGGATGGATGGAAAGGTGCGCTACAAGTCCGGTTTCTTACAAATGCTTAGGTCCTAACATTTCAGCTAATGGGTTGTTTGAAAATGAGTAACAAGAGTGTGAGAATAGCAGTAGAGAAAAGGTACAGATATTAAGAGATGATGTGAAACTCACGAGAGCCAAACTGGAGAGAGAAATGGGTTGACCCAGAATGGAAAATTAAATGGGAAAGAACTTGGTTTTCGGGTTTAAGAATGGAACCACGAATACTTATTCTGTTTTCAGTCCACAAGGAAATGCGCACCCAGCCATCTTTCTTAAATCATTCCAGAGAGTCTCATTTGAAATCTGGGATAGCACAAAACGAAGTAGATTGATTAGTTGTCTATAGGAATCTGATAATGCCCATGTGAGTGTGTAGAACTTATGTCATTTCAGATTTGGAGAATATTTTGTCAGAGAATTTAATAAGAAGTATGGATCTATGACTATATATATAAAATTAAGGTAACAGATATTAAACCCAAATGCCAGAAATGATAAATGGGGAAGTTAACAGTAACTCCGTATAGTTGTTTGCTAGAAGTGACAAGGTTTCTTGCGATGGATTAATGACAAGGTTTCTTGCGATGAATTAAGCCGTTGATATTGAGATTTTTGATTGATGGGTGGGGAAATTTTTATCATTGTTTGGTTCCTGTTACATGTTTAATTTAGTTTCATTCATTCTGTGTAGTATAAAGTGGTTCAAAACTTTTGGGATTTTGAGATAATAGCAGGGAAATGGCAAAATGCAGTTTATTCTGAGGGAGACAGAAGTATCAGAAGGGTTTATTGCACTGATACCAATATAGGTATTAGGAATAATACAATCACCTATGGTTAGTAATACAAACACCTATAACAGAAAGAGCAAGGGAAGGATCGTTATTCACTAAGTATGAGTGGTAGTGAATTTGCTCTTAAGCAAAGGGGAACGAAGCAGAGTGAGTCTGAAGATGAATGAGCACAACGCAAAAATATCGTATATCGGTTATGAGGGAGGCGAATTTAAGCAGTATTGTGTTTTCCAGAAGGGCGAAAGAACTAGTTAAAACGAGCTCACGACGGTGTAGACTACATGCCATGAATTATTGCAGCAGGATAAACTAACTGTGGTAAGGCCCACGAAGGGTCCTGTTTCGTTTTAGAGAGTTTCTACGGAGGCGTATTAGCTCCACGATGCCTAGCAGGACTGCATGCGTAATGTAACGGAGCCCGTGGATGGGCGTGTGTAGATAAGATTGCCTTTAGGGGGGCGTGGAGAGCGTGTGATGCCCGTGGGATGGGCAGCGTGTTACTGTCAGCAATGGACCCGAATTGTCACTTGTGAGTGTGTCCTACTGATGGAAATATGGTTGTACGGAACGATAATGGTGCAGAGTTGTAGCCCCTCCTTATGAGACAAAGTTGAAATTAAGTGACAAATGTGCAAAACAAGCACTGGGTAGCAGTTGGGAATTATTAGCGCAATTATTTTCTCATTTCCATAGACAAGCATGAAACACAGAACGACTGGAAAAGGACAGTACTGTTGGTGGTTCACTGGACCTATTGATCGATCCCTAGCAACTAGTGGTAGTGTTAACGAAGCGTAGGTTGAATAAATCGGATATTTCCTATTGGGTGCTAATGTATGTGTTGAGACTTTTTCCCTTATAATTATGTGAGAACGAGTGACAAAGATTTTATACGATGAAAGATTTAAGAAATTTATTTGTGTGTTGCATCTTATGTAAAGTTATTGCATAAGATATTTTTGCATTGTTTAATAACTCACTTTTATGACACTGCATGAAGAGGAAGGCTGTGTGAAAGTACAGTATAAATCTCTCTTCGAGAGCGGGTGTTTTAGCTCAACAGCCTAATGCGTTGATTCATTAATGATTAATGAATCTAGCTCTCTTGTCGGTCGCAGCGCCAGTCACGACCGGTTGCTATACCAGCAAGTGCACAGGCGGCATCTTTCTCCCAGAGAAGAAAAACTCAGGACACCCGCGCTGGGTTCCGGCCAGAATTGGTCGTCACACATGGATTCTTGTTGATATCGTCGTCATGGTCCGAACACCGCTATTAGACTGTCTCAGTTCCCGCTTAGGCTTACTCGAAGCAGGCTTTTATGTTCTGAATGTATTATTTTTATCGTGTTTCTTTAATTCTAGTCTGGCTGAAATGAAAGCGCTTTTCGTAGGCCAAGAGAATGGCTTATGTTTGCTGAGGATGAAAGTGTTGTATAACAGCCACAGTCGATGGCAGAAGTGGGACATTTAGTGGTTCCCGATAATATTTTAATTTTGTTTTCAATTTCGATGGAGCTAGTCCTTCAGGCGTGGTATTTAGAATGCATTTTAAATTAACAGAAATTTTCAATAAAACGTCTGGACTTTTGTACTGTTGATTACACTAACAGAAAAAGAAGTTGTTATTTCCTACAAAAGAGATGCGGCTTCCTTTACTGAATGAAGCTTTTACTAAAGTCGTTGTTATCTGGAGTTTACAACAAAAACTGCTGATTTCTCGTAATTCATTCTCGCAGGTGGTAACGAAAATGCCTATGAATTTGAAGTCACTTCTTGTAAAACCGTCGAAAGATAAGATTTTGATGGCTATATTGCGTAACATCCACCAATAGTTACGCTGTTTCTGATAGAGCTATCCTGACTGAAATAGTAAAACAAAGCCATATACCAATTTTCACAGTCCTACGATTTGCTAGAGAAAGAAAATTTCCAGTCGATTTGTTGTCCATGATGACTTACATTAAGCCAGTAGACAGTGGTTAACAGCAGTGCTGCAATAACAACTGAAAAACATTTCACAAGATATAGCGAAATTTATATGTTGAATAACGTATTTCATTGCAAGTATTGAGTTCAAGTCACATAACTTAGTTTTTACTATTTTTGTTAATTTGTTAAACGTATTGTTTCGCGACATGGCACAATACCAACTTTCTTTTTATCTTTTTGATAATATTTCCCCTCCCCCCCCTCCCCCCACGAATCAGGACAGATAGCAATAGGTGCAGCTATAACGGGTATCAGTGGAGAGGCCAGACAAACGTGTGGTTCCTGAAGAGGGGCAGCAGCCTTTTCTGTAGCTGCAGGGGAAACAGTCTAAATAAATGACTGATCTGGTCTCTTAACATCAACCAAAACCGCCTTGCTGTGGTGATTTTGCGAACGGCTGAAAGCAAGCGGAAACTACAGCCGTAATTTTTCCTGAGGACACGCAGCTCTACTGTATGGTTAAATGGTGATGGAGTCCTCTTGGATAAAATATTTCGGAGGTAAAATAATCCCCTATTCGGATCTCTGGGCGACGACTATTCAGGATGATGTCACCAGGAGAAAGAAAACTAGGTTTTCCTGCGGATAGGAGAGTGAAATGTTAGATCCCTTAATGTGGCAGAATATTTAAAAAGAGAAATGCATAGGTTGAAACAAGATATATTGGTGGTTAGTAAAGTTCGGTTGAAGGTTGAACAGGAGTTCTGGACAGGTGAATACAGCATTATAAATACGAAGTCAAACAGGGGTAATGGAGGACTCGGTTTCATAACGAATACGAAAACAAGAATGCGGATAAGCTATGAGCAGCATACTCAACGCTGTATCGTAGCCGGGATAGACATGAACCACACGCCTCCCACAGCAGTACAAGATTACGTGTCAACTAGCTACGCAGATGATGAAGAGATTGAATAAATGTATGATGAGGTAAATGAAATAATTCAGATAGTTAAAGGAGATGAAAATTTAATTGTGACGAGGGCCTGAAATTCAGTAGCAAGAAAAGGAAGAGAAGGAATAATAGTAGATGAATATGGACTGGGGGAAACTTTGAGGTTTGCCGATGGAATTGTGTTTCTGTCAGGGACGACCAAGGACGTGGAAAAGCACCTGAAGGGAATTGACAGTGTTTTGAAACGAGGATATAAGATGAACACCAACAAAAGTAAATCAAGGATTGTTGTTGTGGTCTTCAGTCCTGAGACTGGTTTGATGCAGCTCTCCATGCTACTCTATCCTGTGCAAGCTTCTTCATTTCCCAGTGCGTACCGCAACCTACATCCTTCTGAATCTGCTTAGCGAATTCATCTCTGGTCTCCCTCTACGACTTTTACCCCCCACACTGCCCTCCAATGCTAAATTTGTGATCCCCTGATGCCTCAGAACATGCCCTACCAACCGATCCCTTCTTCTAGTCAAGTTGTGCCACAAACTCCTCCCCAATTCTATTCAATACCTCCTCATTAGTTATGTGATCTACCCATCTAATCTTCAGCATTCTTCTGTAGCACCACATTTATAAAGCTTCTATTCTCTTCTTGTCCAAACTGTTTATCGTTCATGTTTCACTTCCATACAAATACTTTCAGAAATGACTTCCTGACACTTAAATCTATACTCGATGTTAACAAATTTCTCTTCTTAAGAAACGCTTTCCCTGCCATTGCCAGTCTACATATTATATCCTCTCTACTTCGACCATCATCAGTTATTTTGCTCCCCAAATAGCAAAACTCATTTACTACTTTAACGGTCTCATTTCCTAATCTAATTCCCTCAGCATCACCCGACTTCATTCGACTACATTCCATTATCCTCGTTTTGCTTTTGTTGATGTACATCTTATATCCTCCTTTCAAGACACTGTCCATTCCATTCAACTGCTCTTCCAAGTCCCTTGCTGTCTCTGATAGAACTACAATGTCATCAGCGAACGTCAGTTTTTATTACTTCTCCATTAATTTTAATGCCTACTTCGAACTTTTCTTTATTTCCTTTACTGCTTGCTCAATATACAGATTGAATAACATCGGGGACAGGCTACAACCCTGTCTCACTCCCTTCCCAACCACTGCTTGCCTTTCGAACCCCTTGACTCTTATAACTGCCATCTGGTTTCTGTACAAATTGTAAATAGCCTTTCGCTCCTTGTATTTTACCGCTGCCACCTTTAGAATTTGAAAGAGTATTCCAGTCAACATTGTCAAAAGCTTTCTCTAAGTCTCCAAATGCTAGAAACGTTGGTTTGCCTTTCCTTAATCTTTCTTCTAAGATGAGTCGTAAGGTCAGTATTGCCTCACGTGTTCCAACATTTCTACGGAATCCAAACTGATCTTCGCCGAGATCGGCTTCTACCAGTTTTTCCATTCGTCTGTAAAGAATTCGCGTTAGTATTTTACAGCTGTGACTTATTAAACTGATAGTTCGGTAATTTTCGAATCTGTCAACACCTGCTTTCTTTGGTATTGGAATTATTATATTCTTCTTGAAGTTTGAGGATATTTCGCCTGTCTCATACATCTTGCTCACCAGATGGTAGAGTTTTGTCAGGACTGGCTCTCCCAAGGCCGTCAGTAGTTCTTATGGATTGTTGTCTACCCCTGGGGCCTTGTTTCGACTCTTGTGCTCTGTCAAACTCTTCACGCAGTATCGTATCTCCCATTTCATCTTCATCTACATCCTCTTCCATTTGTATAATATTGTCCTCAAGTACATCACCCTTGTATAGACCCTCTATATACTCCCTCCACCTTTCTGCTTTCCCTTCTTTGCTTAAAACTGGGTTTCCATCTGAGCTCTTGATATTCATACAAGTGGCTCCCTTTTCTCCAAAGGTCTCTTTAATTTTCCTGTAGGCAGTATCTATCTTGCCCCTAGTGAGATAAGCCTCTACATCCTTACATTTGTCCTCTAGCCATCCCTGTTTAGCCATTTTGCACTTCCTGTCGATCTCATTTTGGAGATGTTTGTATTCATTTTTGCCTGTTTCATTTACTGCATTTTTATGTTTTCTTCTTTCATCAATTAAATTCAATATATCTTCTGTTACCCAAGGATTTCTACTAGCCCTCGTCTTTTTACCTACTTGATCCTCTGATGCCTTCATTACTTCATCCCTCAGAGCTACCCATTCTTCTTGTACTGTATTTCTTTTCCCCATTCCTGTCAATTGTTCCCTTATGCTCTCCCTGAAACTCTGTACAGCCTCTGGTTTAGTCAGTTTATCCAGGTCCCATCTCCATAAATTCCCACCATCTACATCTACATCTACATCTAAATCCATACTCCGCAAGCCACCTGACAGTGTATGGCGGAGGGTACCCTGAGTACCTCTGTCGGTTCTCCCTTCTATTCCAGTCTCATTCGTGGAAAGAAGGATTGTCGGTATGCTTCTGTGTGGACTGTAATCTCTCTGATTTTGTCCTCATGGTCTCTTCGCGAGATATACGTAGGAGGGAGCAATATACTGCTTGACTCTTCGGTGAAGGTATGTTCTCGATACTTTAACAAAAGCCCGTACCGAGCTACTGAGCGTCTCACCTGCAGAGTCTACCACTGGAGTTTATCTATCATCTCGGTAACGCTTTCGCGATTACTAAATGATCCTGTAACGAAGCGCGCTGCTCTCCGTTGGATCTTCTCTATCTCTTCTATCAGCCCTATCTGGTACGGATCCCACACTGCTGAGCAGTATTCAAGCAGTGGGCGAACAAGCGTACTGTAACCTACTTTCTTTGTTTCGGATTGCATTTAATTAGGATTCTTCCAATGAATCTCAGTATGGCATCTGCTTTACCCACGATCAACTTTATATGATCATTCCATTTTAAATCACTCCTAATGCGTACTCCCAGATAATTTATGGAATTAACTGCTTCCAGTTGCTGATCTGCTATTTTGTAGCTAAATGATAAGGGATCTGTCTTTCTATGTATTCGCAGCACATTACACTTGACTACATTGAGATTCAATTGCCATTCCCTGCACCGTGTGTCAATTCGCTGCATATCCTCCTGCATTTCAGTACAATTTTCCATTGTTACAACCTCTCAATATACCACAGCATCATCTGCAAAAAGCCTCAGTGAACTTCCGATGTCATCCACAAGGTCATTTATGTATATAGTGAATAGCAACGGTCCTATTACACTCCCCTGCGGCACACCTGAAATCACTCTTACTTCGGAAGACTTCTCTCCATCGAGAATAACATGCTGCATTCTGTTATCTAGGAACTCTTCAATCCAATCACACAATTGGTCTGATAGACCACATGCTCTCACTTTGTTCATTAAACGACTGTGGGGAACTGTATCGAACGCCTTGCGGAAATCAAGAAACACGGCATCTACCTGTGAACCCGTGTAAATGGCCCTCTGAGTCTCGTGGACGAATAGCGCGAGCTGGGTATCACACGACCGTCTTTTTCGAAACCCATGCTGATTCCTACAGAGTAGATTCCTAGTCTCCAGAAAAGTCATTGTACTCGAACATAATACGTGTTCCAAAATTCTACAACTGATCGACGTTAGAGATATAGGTCTATAGTTCTGCACATCTGTTCGACGTCGCTTCTTGAAAACAAGGATGACCTGTGCCCTTCTCCAATCCTTTGGAACGCAAAGCTCTTCTAGAGATCTACGGTACACCGCTGCAAGAAGGGGGGCAAGTTCCTTGGCGTACTCTGTGTAAAATCGAACTGGTATACCATCAGGTCCAGCGTCCTTTCCTCTTTTGAGCGATTTTAATTGTTTCTCTATCCCTCTGTCGTCTATTTCGATATCTACCATTTTGTCATCTGTACGACAATCTAGAGAAGGAACTACAGTGCAGTCTTCCTCTGTGAAACAGCTTTGGAAAAAGACATTTAGTATTTCGGCCTTTAGTCTGTCATCCTCTCAGTACCATTTTGGTCACAGAGTGTCTGGACATTTTGCTTTGATCCACCTACAGCTTTGACATAAGACCAACATTTCTTAGGATTTTCTGCCATGTCAGTACATAGAACTTTACTTTCGAATTCATTGAACGCCTCTCGCATAGCCCTCCTCACACTACATTTCGCTTCGCGCAATTTTTGTTTGTCTGCAAGGCTTTGACTATTTTTATGTTTGCTGTGAAGTTCCCTTTGCTTCCGCAGCAGTTTTCTAAATTGGATGTTGTACCACGGTGGCTCTTTTCTATCTCTTACGATCTTGCTTGGCAATTACTCATCTAACGCATATTGTACGATGGTTTTGAACTTTGTCCACTGATCCTCAACACTATCTGTACTTGAGACAAAACTTTTGTGTTGAGCCGTCAGGTACTCTGTAATCTGCTTTTTGTCACTTTTGCTAAGCAGAAAAATCATCCTACCTTTTTTAATATTTCTATTTATGGCTGAAATCATCGATGCCGTAACCGCTTTATGATCGCTGATTCCCTGTTCTACGTTAACTATTCCAAATAGTTCGGGTCTGTTTGTCACCAGAAGGTCTAATATGTTATTGCCACGAGTCGGTTCTCTGTTTAACTGCTCAAGGTAGTTTTCAGCTAAAGCACTTAAAAAAAAATTCACTGGATTTTTTGTCCTTGCCACCCGGTATGAACGTTTGAGTCTCCCAGTCTATATCCGGCAAATTAAAATACCCGCCCAGATCTATAACATGGTGGGGAAATCTACTCGAAATATTTTCCAAATTATCCTTCAGGTGCTCAGCCACAACAGCTACTGAGCCGGGGGGCCTATAGAGACATCCAATTACCATGTCTGAGCCTGCTTCAACCGTGACCTTCACCCAAATCATTTCACATTTCGGATCTCCGTCAATTTCCTTCGATACTATTGCACTTCTTATCGCTCTAAACACGCCTCCCTCTTCACTGTTCAGCCTGTCTCTGCTGTATACATTCCAGTCTGAGTTTAGGATTTAATTACTGTTTACTTCTGGTTTCAGCCAACTTTCTCTCCCTAGTACTATACGGGCGTTGTGACCGTTTACTAATGAGAGCAGTTATGGGACTTTTCTATAGACGCTCCTGCAGTTTACTATTAGCAAATTAATATTGTTATTCCCTGTTGCATTTTGCCTACTCCTACCTTGCCGCGTCTCATGAGGCGTCTTGTCGGGCCTAGGAACGGAATTCTCTAACCTAAAAGATCCCCATGTGCCCTCCACACGTACTCCGCTACCCTTGTAGCCGCTTCCGGCGTGTAGTGCGCGCCTGACCTATTCAGGGGACCCTACATTTCTCCACCCGATAGCGGAGGTCGAGAAATTTGCACCCCAGATCTCCGCAGAATCGTCTCAGCGTCTGGTTTAAGCCTTCCACTCGGCTCCAAGCCAGTGGACTGCGATCGGTTTTGGGAACGATACTACAAATAGTTAGCTCTGATTCCACCCCGCGAGCGAGGCTTTCCGCCTTCACCAATTCCGCCAACCGCCTGTACGAACTGAGGATGACCTCTGAACCCAGACGGTAGGAGTCTTTAGTGCCGACATGAGCAACAATTTGCAGTCGGGTACACCCAGTGCTCTCTATCGCCGCCGGCAGGGCCTCCTCCACATCTCGGGTGAGACACCCCAGCAAGCAGACAGAGTGAACACTGGCCTTCTTCCCCGACCTTTCCGCTATTTTCCTAAGGGGCTCCATCACCCGTGTAACGTTGGAGCTCCCAATAACTAATAAACCCCTCCCCCCGTGTGCTGCTCGGACCTTTCTGAAGGAGCAGCCACGTGTCCACTCACAGGCATAGTGGGCGATGCCACACAGCCAGCCTCCACATTTACCCTCCGCCTCCTGCGCCGCGAACGCCACTGAACCCGCCACTCCCCTTGGGGAGAGGGTGGCCCAACCGCGCCCGGTACCCGCGACGATGTCTCGACAGCAGGGACAGTGGGTGAAGCATGTAACACCTGGGGTGTACCTTGCGACGCACCAGACTCCCCACTGCCGCTACACTCCGAGGCAGCAGCCTGAAGACGGCTGACCGTGGCCATCTACACGCTCAGCTGTTCGCGAACAGTGGCCAGCTCCTCGTGCATCCGTACACAGCAGTCACACATCCTATCCATCCTAAGGAATAAATTTTCTGTAGAGATTTAATCAACTTTAAACTAGACTGCTATTTCACTAAAGGCAGCTGATTGTTGACTAAATTGTGATTGCTAGCCACTTCTTGGAGAAAACAATGAAAATAGCACTACCTGTCACTGGACTGTATTAAAAACAAACACTAGCACTACTGGCACTATGGTTGACTAAAGGGACTCTCTCTGACTGTATTCAAAATAAACACGAAATCGATGGAACACTATTACTAGCACTCGACAATTAAAGCTTCCTAAAAGCAAAAACACACGGAAGAAGAAGTGACAAGTAAGAAAAATACAGTTAATAGCTAAATTAAGGTAGCTCGCTGCACAGCAGACGTGAAGCATACGGCAGTTACGACAACACTGACCCTACTGGCACTACGGCTGGCTAAAGGGACTCTCTCTGACTGTATTCAAAACAAACACGAAATCTATGGAACACTATTACTAGCACTCGACAATTAAAGCTTCCATAAGCAAAAACACACGGAAGAAGAAGTGACAAGTAAGAAAAATAGAGTTAATACTTTAATTAAGGTAGCTCGCTCCACAACAGTCGTCAGGCAGACGGTAGTTACGACGACACTGGATATTTTGCAGTTTCTTCAGTTTTATTCAACAGTTCATAAACAATAGATTGTGGTCAGAGGTCACAACTGCCCGTGGAACAATTTAAAACCTGGTTCCTTAATCTCTGTCTTACCATTATATAATCTGTCTGATACCTACTAGTATCTCCAGGATTATTCCATGTATACAATCTTCTTTTATGGTTCTTGAACCAAGTGGTAGCTATGATTAAGTTATGCTCTGTGTACAATTCTACCAGACGGCTTCCTCTTTCATTTCTTAACCCCAATCCATATTCGCCTACTACGTTTCCTTTTCTCCCTTTTCCTACTCTCGAATTCCAGTCACCCATGACTATTTAATTTTCGTCTCCCTTCACTACCTGAATAATTTCTTTTACCTCATCATACATTTCATCAATTTCTTCATCCTCTGCAGAGCTAGTTGGCATATAAACTTGTGCTGCTCTAGCAGGCGTGGGCTTCGTGTCTATCGTAGCCACAATAATGCGTTCACTATGCTGTTTGCAGTAGCTTACCCGCACTCTTATTTCTTTATTCATTATTAAACCTACTCCAACGGTAATTGAGCATAATTGAATTAAAGCAGGAGACGCTATAAGATACAGGTTTTGAAACGAGACACTTAAAGTAGTAGATGAGATTTGTTATTTGGGCAGCAAAATAACTCATGGTGGCCCGGCAGTGTTATTTGTTCCTTGACAGAGACTTGCTGCAGTATGAATAGATTTACTGATAAAGGCCGATACGTGCATCATGTGTGGGTTCGCTGCACACAGTGTGAGAGTCGTACAACGACGCTTCGCTGCTCTGTTCCCATAGTGGCAGCAGTCATACCTCATTACTTTTGCATCTTACGGTTTGAATTACTCTGTGTTTAGCGTTGCACGAATCGGTGGATGCATATTACGGAGTTTTCACGTTGTGGAGGTATTTTCAAAGAATTAAATGTAATGGGTGTAAAAAACAGAATTAAACATAGTTATATTATTGTCCTTTAGTGAGCCACCAAAGACCATGTTCCCTCAAACCGACATAGAAAACATCCCTAAAGAATCTCTGACATTTTGGCGGCATATTTCGGATTCACCGTGTAAAATGTTAGGGGTGTGTCCATAGGTTACCGTACCTGTGACTGGCTACGGGACGTTCCATTAGTTAACGCAGCAGTCGTCGGTAGTGTAGTGCCACGGCAACACAGAAGGCCGTCTTGGCGGTGACAATGACAAGCGACATGCGTGCAGGCCATAGCGATGACGCACTGACGCACTATGATACAGCAGACAGTGTAAATCAAGCATGGCCAAACAGCGCTCCGTGGGCGCGAGCGCTCTCCGGCCAGGCTGCTGATTAGTGCTCCGAGCTCAGTGTTGAAGGGGGCTGACAGTGAGGAATGAGGAGGGGCAGGAAGGCTGCAGCTAGAGCGAAACGATCACCTTGATGCGCAGAAAGCACTTTACTAGCAATAATACGTGTGAAGAAATATGTTTAAGTGCAGTAGCCGCACTATGACTCCTACTAAGTTGTGAAGAATGAAATAAAAACACTGAAGAAATCATATTAATCAAATTTTCCTAGAGCTGAAGGCAATACAAAGTTCTTAATATGCCTTCGCACTATTGTAAGATGGTAAGACACTTACTGGAATCTCATTAGAACTCAGTTCAAAGGGCTCTGAGCACTATGGGACTTAACATGTCAGGTCATCAGTACCCTAGAACTTAGAACTACTTAAACCTAACTAACCTAAAGACATCACACAACACCCATGCCGGAGGCAGGATTCGAACCTGCGACCGTAGCGGGCGCGCGGTTCCAGACTGAAGCGCCTAGAACCGCTCGGCCACCAACGGCCGGCTCATTACAACTCAGTCACAAAGACAGTATCATACAGTTGTCTTCTGAGGAACGAGAAGGAGTGGTGGCTGAACCGAAGGCGGCCATTAGGAGGACACATGCAAACATATCTGAAGAACATTGCATAGTACACTGTAAAACACAGACAATGGAAAATAGTATTACATGCCTAGAAAGGCCGCAACACTAACAGTTACGGCTCTCCCTTTGTGGGAATCACAGCAACTGTGCGGGTGCATGCCGTGGATACACCTTGGCGTGTGGAGGGATGGGTCAGTACTGGAGGCGTGCTCTGCTAGCTGAAGTGGTTCAGGTTACCGCTCTCGTGAAGCGGGAATTCCGAATTCGAGTTCCAGTGCGGTACAAATTTTCATAGACATGAAAATTGACAGGTGAAGTGTAATCGTACTCACAGTTGCATATACACTTCTTGCATTTGGGGAACGTTTTGGGTGAAGGTTACATAGAGTGGTGACATAATTTTTATGGTAGACTACACCAAAGTTATGAATTCATTAGATCTCTTAATTGAAGGGGAATTCATTTGGTAACAGATATGGCGGTTAAGATTGCTGCTGTCAAGCAAAAATTAATCCTGTGGAAAGATCAGCTTCACGTTCATGACACTAAACATTTTCTGGAACGCCAGACCGTCATTTGTGAACCAGACATGACTACGTTTCAATAAATGAAATATTTAATGACACTTTTGCAAGAGATTGAACTGTTGAAAAAGAAGATCTATTCCATTGGGACCATCAGAGCTAACCGGGTACAAAAGTGCCCACCGAAATCCGAGTCTGAACTGAAGAACGAAGTATCTGTCGATGTTTGAGTGACCACAGAAGATCTCTGTGTCGCTCGCTGGCTCGATAATAGTGCTGTCATTCTCACTTCCTCATACGTGTGTGCAAACATTATCGATAAAGTGATGGAGTGCAGCAGAGAAGCAACGTCTGGAGGTCACAAGACCAGCGATCGCAAAGGGATTACTGTGCATTTATGGGCGGCGTTGCCAAAACTGATTTTTTGACCTCTCTGTACAGAATACGCATGAAAACTAAGAAGTGGCCTGTAAAAGCAATTTTCACATGGTCGATCTCTCCAGATGCAACTCATGGCTACAATAGCTGTGGGATTTGGGTACCAAACGAAAAAGACATAAAGAGAAAATGTATCTGCTGAAGTTCAGAAACCAGGTAGCTGGAGCTTTAATTCTAATGGAGGAATGAAACAGTTTCACATCGAGGAAAATAGGACGTCCGCGGTCGACTGAGGATGAGTTTGAAGCTAATGAACCTACACCGGATGCGGTAAAAACATAGCAGAGAGAGGTGAGACTAGTTTCAGATACCAAATATGACGGGTTTTCTCATTGGCCACATAACACTGCAGGGAGGGAGCAAAGATGCAAGTTAGAAAAATGCACTGGCAGAAGCCGAGTTCAGTGTTCCAAATACCATGTGATACTTTGAACAAAAATAACAATTGTTTGCTAAATTTCATATTAAATAATTTGTTGTTATAAATTTTGTGATTTGAATGGTGTGCTTATTATTTTTGTACCAAGATGCTGTTGACCACATTCTTTAGTTATATGTACCCATAGCGATACATTGGTGTCAAATGACAACATTACATTTTTCAAAAACCAATTTCAAAATTTCATTTTTATGAGAAAACATGTTGAGGTAAATCATTTTATCAAGAAATCCGCAAAAATAAATTCTTTCATTGGCGAAGAAAAAATAGGTGATAACACAGCAGAAGTACACCTTTCATGAATTTGCCTTCACTTGGATGTTTCTCTAAGGCAGCATATTATTCTTTTCTTGTACTGGACGTTTAACCACCAATAGAAATCGCCGTTATTTTGCAGTGTCAAACATTGTTTAGTTTTCCCTAATGTAAATTAATTTTCAGTTGCAAGGTTACACCAAATTCGTGGCACGCCGCAGCAAAGCAATGACCCTACATTCCTGCTGACCAGCGACTGCCTACTACAGCGTGCTAACTTCTACAATTAGTTCACTGACAAGCTTCGGCCGCTCCAGGCCGTTACAGCGGAAAACGTTATTATTAAAAATAGTTGAAAATTTCATTAAAAGTTTGAAATTACAGGCAGAGCATTCAGAGACTATATACGAATTCACGCTTTGCTTAACAGGAAAATGTTTCTATGAATTAAATTAACCGTGGTGTGCAGCGTATCGCGCGTCACATGAAGCAGCAGCGGAATAGGGAGTTTCATGTGTCGCCTGTGGAGCCATGTTACTCTGTTCAGTTTCCTGTTCCCTTGCAATTAGGGTGCAGTTTAAAGATTAAACTGCATCCGATTTGCAGGCAAACAGGAAAATGTAGAGAGTAACATGACGACACATGAAACTTCATCATGGCACGATTCTACTGCAACTTGACTCAACCTATAAGTGAAAGTGGATGGGACTGGGGGGGGGGGGGGGGGTGTTAATCAGGGCCACAAAGTATAAGAGAGCATATGCTTTTACTTCCTCAGTCTGATTATTTTGACAAAACAAATATATACACCTCACACCATCCTGTTGCACACTATGACACCTCTTTCTTTTCTCTGTGACTAGTCGCTTCTTGAGGTCGATGACACATATGGCCCGAACTCCAAATCTTCCAGCTAGGTTTACACCAGCAGCTGTTGTGAAACATTTGAAACACATGCTACATTTTCCGTAACACTATACCACAGCTGTTTACAATATGCAGTTTCTTCTCACATTTGCCACTGACACTACGTAGCCACGTAGTCGCTATATCCTTTTGTAAGACAATATAATAACTAACAGGTAGATGTCACTGCTTTTACTAAACGATTTGCCTCTTGTGTCATCCGACTTTCCGTTATATGTATATTACCTCCTCAATCAACTTTTCGCGTTGTTGTTGTGGTCTTCAGTTCAGAGACTGGTCTGAATCAGGTCTACATACTGTTCTATCCTGTGCAAGCTTCTTCATCTACGAGTACCTACTGCAACATACATCCTTCTAAATCTGCTTAGTGTATTCGTCTCTTGGTCTCCCTCTACAATTTTTACCCTTCACGCTGCCTTTCAATACTAAGTTGGTGATCCATTGATGCCTCAAAACACGTCCTACAAAGCGATCCCTTCTTCTAGTCAAGTTGTGCCACAAATTCCTCTGCTCCCCAATTCTATTCAATACCTCCTCATCAGATACGTGATCTACCCACCTAATCTTCAGTATTCTTCTGTAGCACCACATTTCGAAAGCTTCTATTCTCTTCTTCTCTAAACTAGTTATCGTCCATGTTTCACTTCCATACAACGCTAGATCAGAGAAAACTTAATGACACTTAAATCTATACTCGATGTTAACAAACTTCAGTTTATATCCTCTCTACTTCCATCATCATCAGCTATTTTGCTCCCCAAATAGCAGAACTCATCTACTACTTGAAGTGTCTCGTTTCATAATCTAATTCGCACAGCATCAGCTGACTACATCCTATTATACTCGTTTTGCTGTTGTTGATATTCATCTTATATCCTCCATTTCGTTCAGCGGCTCTTCCAGGTCCTTTGTTGTCTCTGACAGATTTTCTTCTTCATATATTTTAATTCCTACTCCAAATTTTTCGTTTGTTTCCTTTACTGCTAGCTCAATATATAGATTGAATAACGTCGGGGATATGCTACGACCCTGTTTCACTCCCTTCCCAACCACTGCTTCCCTTTCATGCCGCTCGACTCTTATAACTGCCATCTGGTTTCTGTACAAATTGTAAATAGCCTTTCGCTCCCTGTATTTGACCCCTGCCACCTTCAGATTTTGAAAGAGAGTATTCCATTCAAAAGTTTCAAAGGTTTCTCTAAGTCTACAGGTGCTAGAAACTTAGGTTTGCCTTTCTCTAATCTGTCTTCTAAGATAAGTCTTAAGGTCAGTATTGTTTCACGTGTTCCAACACTTCAATGGGATCCGAACTAACCTTCCACGAGGTCGGCTACTACTAGTTTTTCCATTCGTCTGTAAAGAATTCGTTTTAGTATTTTGCAGCCGTGACTTTTTAAACTGATAATTCGGCAATCTTCACGCCTGTCAACACCTGCTTTCTTTGGGATTGGAATTATTATACTCTTCTTGAAGTCTGTCTCATACATCTTGCTCACCGGATGGTAGAGTTTCGTCAAGGCTGGCTCTACCAAGGATATCAGTAGTTATAATGGAATGTTGTCTACTCCCAGGGCCTTGTTTCAAATTAGGTCTTTCAGTGCTCTGTCAAATTCTTCACACGGTACAGTATCTTCCACCCTATCTTCATCTACGTCTTCTTCCATTTCAGTAATATTGCCCTTAAGTACATTGCCCTTGTACAGACCCTCTGTATACTCCTTCCACCTTTCTGCCTTACTTCTTTGCTTAGAACTTAGCATCCTCAACCAGATCCTCTTCATCGGTGAGTATTAAGCGACATAAGTGCATCATCTGGGCTGATGGACTGCCCGTGAAGCTCCTGGAATTCACGCGAGTCTACCCGAAAGTCAGTGTATGGATGGGAATATCCTCACAAAATCTACTGAGCGTTCTCCTTAGGCGAATACTCCATCAATAGGCAATGTACCTGGATGCGCTATAACAGTTTCTTTTATCACTGCTTGGAATCTATGTTTACTTCCAACAGGATACGCACCATACCATTACTTGACAGATATGAATAAGTTTTTGAATGATGTGTTTCCGGGTGGATGGGTTTGGTGCACAGGACCCATGATCTGGATGGTGCGTTCTCCCTACCTCACACGCGTGGTCTTCTTTGTCTGGGGATTTATCAAGGGAGTGTGTTTTGCCGACACCGTGATAGTTCCTTGGCGGAGCTCCAAGACGGAATTAGATAAACTGCTGCAGCTATAACATCATTAATTGTCAGGAAAAAGCCGGGAGACGGGAATTGTGGCGAGATATGACGAGATCAGATTGGTGCTCCTGTTGAATGTAACATGTGAAAAACATGTTCAACTACAAATAATAATAATTCAGTACTTATTTCAATAAAATAGATGCTGAATTTCTGGGTACCTTGTGTAACGATAACTGCAAAAACTACTCTTCCCTTTATTCAAAACTGATTTTAGTTAGCAAAGACTTGTACGCAGCAGAATAAATTGGTCTTTTAAAGTACTGGAAGTGACAACTAGCACAGCTGTTGCGCTTTGCCAGATAGTATCAGCGCCACAGCTGTCGGTTAGCGCGGCAGCGGTCACATTACAAGAGAACCAGTGGTATCATTGATAATGTTTTTATCTGCAAACTCGATGCGCAGGACTCTCCGCGAAGCCTCTGCCCTCATTCGCTCGCAGCTTAGAGAGTTACAGTGACTAACAAGCAGGAGGCTTGGAGGATTCGGCACGTGAATACATCCCGTGTCGACATCGTCTGGAGAGCTGCACACTTGCACTGTTGGCCGCCATAGCTAGCGTGTTTTCTCCGCTTCGCATCTTTATTCTGAAGATCGAAAACTGCAAAAATGTCATCGGGGCTGCCAGAGGAGAACCCCATCTACGGACCGTTCTTTGGTGTCATAGGGGCATCGTCTGCTATGATATTTTCCGGTGAGTCTCTTGTTTGTCTCAGCTAAATAACAGTTGGTGGCCGTATGCGTAGGCATCGTAGTTAGTGTTTTCTATGAAATACAAGAGATAGTCGTGTAAAACGCAAGCTGCCGTTTTGCCATGTGAAACAATGAACAGCTGGTGACTGCGCAATGAAGTGCTGTTACCTCTTGTGCTACTAATTGCTAATACTGGATAACGAGAGCATCTGTACATGTTCGTGCGACAAGTAGTAAAATATGTATATAATAACACGTAATTGATACCTTCTGGAATAAATTGCCTTGGAAGTCATACCACTTATTACGGGGCACATACAACAAGCTGACATCAGTGAACTGTAAAACTGTGTAACATACATTATGCTCGCAAGTGATGATTGTTTCGGGGACACAAAAGTCCTCTTAGGAATGAATAGGAATTTGACTAATACCTATCGTGTGAAACTCAACTTGCCGCCTTCGTTTACGGGAGTATGAAAGCTGTAGTTGGCAGAGCTCAGGTTGACGTTTTGCTCAGCTTTCTAAAACCAATTTGCAAAAAGTGATTCCATTACGGCCACTGAAACTGCGTTACTCACACATCCACTTCTTGCCACCAATGAGCCGGCCGCTGTGGCCGAGCGGTTCTGGGCGCTTTAGTCCGGAACCGCACGTCTGCCATGGTCGCAGGTTCGAATCCTGCCTCGGGTATGGATGTATGTGATGTCCTTAGGTTAGTTGGGTTTAAGTAGTTCTAACTTCTAGGGGACTGATGACCTCAGATGTCAATTCCCATGTGCTCAGAGTCATCTGAACCATTTCTTGCCACCAATGACGATTAATTGATTAGCAAGAGTATTAAAAAATATGTTCTCTCGATCCCTGCAAATGTATCGGTGCAATTGAATAAAGCACCGTTCACTCAGATAGTTGCTGTTATAAACTTAGTGGCTAATGTTGCACGTCCGAAAGATAAAAGATCTTTACTATTAGAAATTTGGGCAGAAATAAGTCACGAAATTGTAGCGGAAACACGATATTTGAGAAATGTATTCGGGTGATATTCTAAAGATGTAACGCAAACAAGAAGCGAATGTAGCCTAAATAAAAATCGTACAATCTTTGAAAACTACGAATTGCACACAGTGATGTTTGGAGACGTATGTTTATCTGCGTGTTTCTGGAACTGAAGTGTTAGGATTTTCGTAAATAATGGAGAAAATAAATCACGTTGTTTTAAAATGTTCAGAAGTAACTAATACGCAAGATGAATTAAATTCGGTTTCACAGGACGTTTGGTCTTCGCGTGCAACGGTTAGGAGATAAATTTCAGAATTTAAGGATGGTTGTTAATTATTAAAGACCATGAGCTCTCATGATGTTAAAACAATATCCATGGATGTAACTCCGATTTTCTACATACATCTATCTCGAAAAATCGGGATAAAGTAATAACAACCGTTTCGTATTAAGGTGTCATTCAATTTTGGATCTCTTTAACAGAGAAGATAACGTATTGAAGGACATAAATCATCGATGCCGGATTGTAGTTGCTCTTGGACAGCTCAGTCGTTACACCACGTGCCCGGAGAAGGGAATGGTCCCAAGTCGAGTCCCGGATCAGGACAGAATTTTAATGAGCCAGGAAGTTTCTTACAGACTAGTATAGTAGTTGCAGAATGGATAATAAAATATTTACAGCATACAGCGAAGGTTTGTAGTAGCTTCATCTGCATCAACATACATATTCTTCAAGCCTACGTACGGAACGTGGGGGAGGGTACTCTGTCCCCCTTCCTGATCCACTCGCAAACAGAGCGAGAGAAAAACGACCGTCTACACTTCTCCGTATGAACCTTAACTTCTCGTATCCTATCGCCGTGGTCCTTATGTTGGCGGCAGTCAGCTTCAAATGCCGTTCTCTAATTTCTCTTAATTGTGTTAGTCGAGAAGATCATCGCCTTCCCTGCGAAGATTGCAAATTGAGTTCTCGAAGCATCTATGTGCCACTTGTGTGTTATTCAAATTAACCGGTAACAAATTTAGCAGTCCGCCTTTGAACTGCTTCGATGTCTTCCTATAATCTCACCTGGTACGGATACCAAACACTTGAGCAGTACTCAAGGATAGGTCGCAATAAAGTCCTCCTCTTCATAGATGAACCACGCTTTTCCAAAAAATTCCCCCAATGAAGTCGATAATTCGCCTTCCACACCACAATCGCCGCGCGGAGTGGCCGCGCGGCTGGAGGTTCTTTGTCCTGGTTTGCGTTGCCCCTTCCCCCCGAGATTCGCGTCCTCCTCGGACATGGGTGTGTGTTGATGGGTGTGTGTGTTGTTCTTAGCATAAGTTAGTTCAAGTAGTGTGCATGTCTAAGGAACAATGACCTCACCAGTTTGGTCCCTTTGGAATTCACAAACACAACCTACCACAATCCTCACATGATCATTCTTTCGATATTGCTTTGTGGCATTACGTCCACATATTTAAAAGATGTGACTGTATCTAGCAGGATTTTACTAATGCTGTATAGGAACATTACCGATCAGTATTTTCCTAGTCAGCCTCACTTAACTCATGTTTTCATACATTTAGAGCTAGCTGTCATTCTTTACACCAACTAGACATTTCGTCTAACAACTGAAACGTCCCCTTAGAAAAATTATGAATTCCTGTGCTGGTAAGCCCCTTACGTTACTTATTTTTCAAAACTGAAAGTACTCAGACGTTTTCTCTCTTTACTTATTCTGATCAACACTAAACTGACACACAATATTTTTAGCGCAAAGCAATCTGACTTTCAATAATCCCTGCAAAAGAATGGCCCTGACTAACCATAACCTATACCTTTCGTGAATAACTTACCTCAAAAAAATCTTCGTTCCTCGAACTACTCCAATACAGCGAGCGCCAATACTGCCAGCTGAAAAAAAAGATTCTAACTACGGAAGGCATTAACTACTGATAGGCATAGTTAGCAAACGAAAGAATGCATTTACCTTAATACCGTTCAGAAGTCGTAATATATATGTCAGTACATGACATTCAGTCTTACAAATTTCTTTTTTCTGATGGGCACACGTCCAGATCGTCCCGCTCTCAAAACTCTGGCACATCTCTCTCCATATCTACCACTGCTGGAGGTTCACCTCCAACCGCGCAACGCTGCTTGCTGTTCACAGCCAACAGCCCAACAGTACACAAGCGAATATTCCAACAAAGAGTCCAACCAGCCACAGACTGCACACAGCACAGTCAGTGATTTTCATACAGAGCGCTACGTGGCGTTACCAACATAAAAACCTAAACAGCCTACTTACACAAGTAGTAGTACCCGAGTGCCTCACGCCGATTCCGATACATTTCTATGTCAAAAATATGAGAGATGTATTTTTATACGTGTCCATACGGGCCGCTGAAGAGGTGAAAACTCTCCCAAAAAATATGCAGTTGTTTTCTTTCTGGGGCACATGTTGTCGAAACAGTAGGAAATATAACAAAAATGTTGGAACATAATTTTCAAGGTTGCTACTGCACTTCACGACCCTAAATATTTTTATATATTTCGAAATCCTCCCTCTCACCTCACAATTTTTGAAAACGGTAAAAAGTTTATGTTTAGTAAATCATTTAACAAAACATTCAACCATATGTCATAAAGCTACATCTCGAAGTCGCTGTAGTCAGATATAAGTTGAAAGTATCCCTAATACCGCTGTATGTGTACTCTGTCCGCCGTACGACGCTTGTCATACATGGCGATAATGTTGTTTGCAATTTCACAGTGCAACTATGAAAGATAGGCTTCTGACGGATTTAACTGAAAAAAATAAAGTCTCGCTATCTGACGAGTCCGGGAATGGCCACCATGGAGTGGCGAGAGGCGATTCCCATTTTGTTATTTCGTGGTCTTTGTTTCATTGGTTTTTGTTTCGCTTCGTTTCTTTAGTTGTTTGGTTTTGGATATTAAGTTCGACATCTACTTCGTTACCTTACAGTATTTAGGTTGTGTTGTAGTATCTTTGACAGTCAGGGGAAGTAGTATTATCCATTGCAAAGAAGTGCATACACATACATATTGTGCACCACGCACATCTGATTATTGCAATATTAATGCACTATTTGCAGCACGTATCACAACTTTTAAAGCAATAATTAACAGGAGGATCACATCTATTAGGTTTTTTCTCAGATGTATCCGCTCTTGTACCACTCATACCTAAACGCGTTCACAGATCGAGGGAATGTAAACTGATTATGAAACAGGATCGAATTTTCAGGACATAATTCGTCAGGTGCCGTATAGTAGTATTACGTCAAAGAACTATTTCAGAAAATTGCTCCACTGTCTGTCTGTGTAAACATCAAGTGGCTGGATTATGCCGGTTGATCTAGCAAGAGTCATCATACACTGTACGTGCTTGTTTCCTTATTCCACGTATTTGCGATAGATTGCCAGAATAGGGTATTACGGGAAAGACCAATCTACACAGTAAATTATTTGAAAGTTTGCGATAACTATGAGCGTGTAGGAGGCATTAATATGGAATTATCTTGACCACATGTATATGGCGACCTATTACCAGACGGTATACACAGGTGGGGAAAGGGGGGGGGGGGGGTAAAGGAGAGAGCGGCGAGGAGAGCGCGACGCTCTCTATGCGGGCCGCTCTCTATCTACACAATACCTCCGCACACTCACGCATGGGCCGCCTCGTGTTTACACCAATACACGTAATGTGGTAGGGAGGGTATGGACACCGAATCGCTCGGTGGGAACACGATGATGAGGTAAGTACTGGACCGCCGGACAGTAGGACAGAGATGTATTAATGTATGCATGCACTTCAACTGCGTGCGTACATTTGCACGTACTTTCATTCGGAAATCACCGTTCCCATAAACAGGCGGCCGGAATTTGCAGACGGAACGTCGGATGAAATCGAATAGTATGCACAGAGTGTAACACATTGATTGTATACACACTTATTTCAAATATAGTACCTATTATGCGAAAACTTCCATCATCCGCATTACGCTATCGAATCTACCATTACCGACAAAGTAACATCGTTCTCATTACATTTAGCGAATCTGATTAAGGAGTCCATCAACACCGACTTATTTGTACACAGTTATAGTGCTTTGACCTACGATGACGAAAGTGTATTTCCTGAGGCTGTCGCAGTTGATGAGGTGTTTGAAGAGGATTATGAGGATATTGTGGAAGGACAGTAAGAAGAGTAAAATTGCAGTAGATTTGGAATATAAAAAAGGTAGTTATGTTTTTCGCGTGGAAACAAGGAGAATAAGAGTTTTAAAAACACTCCAACATAATTTCAGAAAGGTTAAGGATACAAAATAACTATAAAGATGGAAAACACAAGTCACTGAAGGTGGGGACACAGAGCGACAAATTATTACAGAGTTCCAGTTATGTACTGGGAAATTCCAGAAGGCATGCAATAAATCACTACCTATTCATGGCTTGGACCTGAAACGATGGGCTTTCATGATGACAGATGAAGACAGATTGTCGTGCTATATGTTATCGACGACTACGAAACTGATTCATCATTTTAAAGTGAGGCATAGAATTATTTCCAAAAAATATTAATAACTTTGTTGCTCAGAAACAATTAACCAATACAGAACACCTAAATCTAATCTAATCTAATGCACTTGTGGCAAACGTAATATCAAATATTGCATTATTTAGGACAGGACAATATTTATAATTCGGAACAACCTTATTTAATTTGGAGACACATGCAGGTCATGCCCTATCCTTTAAAAGAACACTAAAAGTTGAATGTCTCGCTCAATCGTTAAATTCGTTTAACCCATAGCCACACCATACAGCCAGTCCTATTTGGTGTCTTATCATCCTCTTTGCTCATAGTCCGGCAGGAAACACGTGGTCAGTTTGGACCCATTGTTCAACGAACTATATATAAAGCCGATAATATTGTTACATTTGCTTCACCATCTGGTAAATTATCATCATATATCTCTATTAAATGAATTGCAGATGTTTACTTATCTACTATGGGAGAACGATCTGTTCTGTGTTTGGATTCCTGGACAGGACAAACAGACAAGAGGTTTGACAACATAGACAAAGGTAATAAGGACGTAAAAAATTATGACGATACCTGCTAGATCGACCTGCATAATCCATCCAATTGCTGTTTACCACATTCAGACCGAGGAAGAATTTTCTAAAACAATTCTCTGATGTAATCCTACTAAACGGCTATGATGTAAAATTTGCACCTGAGGAATAATATCCCGAAAATTCATTCCTGATTCATAATCAGTTTTCATCCCCTCGACTTGTGGACACGTTTAGGAACGCGTGGTTCAAGGGCGGTTGCTTCACAGAAGAACCTGATAAATGTGAACCTCCTGTTCGTTATTGCTTTAAAAATAGTGATAGAAGCTGTAAATTGTTCAATAAAATTGCAATAATCAAATGGGACGTAGAGCACAATGTACACGTGTATGAAGCACTTCTTTGCAATGGGTACTACAACGTCCCGTCCCCCCCAGTACTGTATAGAGTATCAGGGATAATACAACACAACATAAATACTGTAAAATAAGAAAGTAGATGTCAAAAGTAATACTCAAAACCAAACAATTAAAGAAAGGACAAAAAACAAACAAGTAAAACAAACCACGAAAAAACAAAAAGGAATTAGCCTCAAGCCATCTCCATGTTCGTTATTTCCGGACTCCACAGAGAGGGAGACCTTATTGCTTCAGTTAAATCCTTCAGGTGCCGAAATTGCAATTAACGCTATCACCATGTAAGACAAGCGTCATACGGAGGAAAGAGCGTATATAGGGGCAATTCCCACTTATATCTGACTACTACCACTTCGGGATGTAATTTTATCATATATGGTTGAATTATTTGTTAAATTTACTATTAAATTTGCTATACATAAACTTTTTACCGTTTCATAAATTGTGAGGTGTATGGAGGATTTTGAAATACATCAAAATGTTTAAATATGTGCCTGCACAGTTATAAAGTGGAGCAGCAACCATGGAAATTATGTTTAAACATTTTTCTTGTATCTTCTACTCTTTTCACGATAAGTGCTCGGAAAAATAACAACGGCGTTTTCTTCGGCGGATGGGGGGAGGGGGGTTGTTCAACACATAAACGGCCTTAGGGGCACGTATAAAAAAGACGTGTCTGATATTTTGACCTAGACTACAACATACTCGAAATTTATCGGAATCGGCGAGTGGAACTTGGGTAGTGTGCGTTGTAAGTCATTTTGTATCGTCCAATAGCCGCTGAACTTCACCGCCTTACCCCACATCACAGCATCACCAGCAAACAATTGCAGATTGCATCTCACCGTGTCCGCCAGATAATTTATGTGTATCGAAAATAATAACGGTCTTATCACACTCCCTGGGGAACTCCTAACGATACCCTTGGCTCTGATGAACACTCGCCGTCGAGAACAACATACTGTGGTCTTTTACTCAAGAAGTCCTCGAGCCACTGTCATATCTGGTAACCTATTCGAAACGCTCACGGATCACCGGGTTTCGGGTTCGATTCCCGGGGACTTGGTGTTCGTGATGTCCTCATCATTTCATCATTATAGTCATTATTCCAGACAGTGACTCGATTGGATTCTATAAAAAATGGACTGTCTAACAACTGAGACTTTGTACGGGCGATGATTACAGCGCAATTGAGTGCCCCACAAACCAGACATCATCATACGCTCATATCTTTGTTAAAAATGATATGTTCATTTCACACTGCTTCGAATTGAAGTGCCCAGTGAAAATTATGTCTTTGCTGGTGTTTGGAATCTTTCAGCTTCATACCGAAAGGCGGAAGTATGAAGTCATTCAACAGTTTTTTTCTGTCTGAAGCCTATGAAGATGAGGGCACAAGCATCCAGCCGTCCAGTGTCGATATGAATTTACGAATAGTCTGCGAGTATTCAACCAGTGACGAGAGGGCCGGCATCTCCGTACCTTGTATTCGCGTGCTGGCGTGACCATAGATCGATGCAAGGAGGAATTTTAGTTTTCTGCCCAAGTTCACGCTGAGCATACAGATATCGCCGACATTCAGTCGACGATCGGTCAAACGTCCCGTGCAAGTGCTGACCTGTCACACCCACGCAATAGTTGACCGTCGGTCACAGGGGCGATATTTCTGCAAAGGGTGATAAAAAAGTGTCGAATATTTGGGAGGTGGCAGACCCACCAAAACAAGGACTAAGAACTCGATTAACCATAGCTTTTAAATGAATACCTCAAGAACTATGAAACTTGTTCATTTTAGATACTGTGAAATACATCTCCCCACTTGTAACCTCTTTGCTTTCAGTATTTCGGGAGGGCATACGTTGGATCAAAACAAGATAAATGTGTCCTCAAAACGTGGGCTCTAAAATGCATACCTTAAGAGCTATGATCAGTTCTTCAACAGAACAGATGTGTTTCTGAATAGCGAACATGAACAAGTGCTCATAGATCAGGACTTTATTTTTTCTGAAAATATTAGACATTTTCTTAACACACTGTAGATAACAATGTCGCCAACAGTTAGTTTGTGGCGAACGAGCTGAGTGATCGTTGTGATGTCAACAAACAGAAATTGGAAGCGTAAAATACACAGCTTGAAAATGGCAGGGTGTGCTCCTTCCGAAATTTTGGTACTGTCGACAACATCACCCGGCTGAATTCCCGTAAGTTATTCGAACACCACGTGTTATTCTGACAGCACGTTTGAGAGGAATGTAGGGAGAAATGTAGGCTTTCTTTCTTAAAGGTGAGTTCCTCAGAATATCATTTCGTATGACAGTACTGAACGGAAATATGCAAAATATGTCAACTTACTGATTCGTCTGTCCCCAAGGCTCGCAATGATTCTAAGAGTAAATGTGACTGAATTAAGTGGTTTTAGCAGCTTCGAAAGTGTTTTTTGCAGTTTAAATTCTCTTCAGTAGGGACACTTAGGTATTTTGAACTTTCCTCCATATTTATTATTTCCCCAGAATGTGTTACACTTTTCATTGGTGTAGTACCGCTAGGAGAGGAGAACTAATATGTTGTGTCTTTTACAAAATTGGGGGTGATAATATACGCAGATAACCAGCCAATGATACTTCTAAGAATAATGTTTACTATTTCTTCCGTTTCTGTGTGTATCTTTGGATTGATTAAAATACTTGTGTAGTCTGCAAAAAGGACTAATTCTGATTGTTATATATTAGACGGAACATTGTTTATTTATATGAGGAACAGTAGTGGAACTAATACTGAACCATTGGGAACACCATACGTGATTTCTTGCTAGTGAGAATTAAGTTCCCGGACTATACTGGTTAAATTATTAAGTACGGCAGTCTGCATACTTTTCGTCAGATATGACATTATCCATAGGTTGGCTGTACCATCAATCCCATAAAACTTCAATATATCTAGGAAAATGCTGCAATTCACAGACTCAAATGTCTTAGACAGATCGCAGAAAATACCGAGTGGCGCTATTCAGTGCTTGTAAAATTTGGTGAGTGAACACGTAAACGTCATTCTCAGTAGAGCAACCCTCCTGAAACCAAACTGTGATTTGTTAGTGGATACTAATTTTCTCAAAAATTTTCGCAAATTATGTCAGTCGTGAAACGGGTCAGTAGTTGTTGAGATTCTGCGTTAAGGTCTCCGAGATCGCGAGACTGAATGGCGCAGAGTTTGGTCCGTAACTACATCTGTCGAAAGCGCGACTAAACACTGGCAGATGCGAGCGGCCACTCTCCTCACAAACCGAGTTTCGTATCTCTGAAGATATGGCTGGCAGACGGTGTTGACCAAATCGAATATTCAAAGTGGTCAGAAATTTCTGAAACGCTTATAGTGATGTTTCAGGGCAGATTGTACTGAGACACAAATGTTAAGAGAAAAATTCGGTACATTGTGCCGTTTCAGAATTATTTAGCACTAAAGTTAGCCAATCAGGTCGTTTAGCGCTCGGGTTCGAAAACCCTGCGAGGTGAGGTGTTGCCAAATGTATAATCCACGTTGCAAGCGTATTACAGCCTATTCAACGTCGGACGGCATGGTCTGGTGGTAGAGAGCTCGACGTCGGAAACGCAGGATAATGCAGATCGCCAATTATTGAAAAAATGTAAATTAGTTACATACAATGGCGTGCAAACACTTTATTCAACATTTAAACGTCACTAATGACATTTGGATTTCGGCTGACATGTTCGATATGCCTGCCATCATTGGCGATGATGTGGCGCAGACGAATAGTGAAATTCTGCGTAACCCGCTGCAAGGTGTCGGAACTGGAGGTTATTACTGTACACCTTGTCTTTAATATGGCTACACAAAAAGGAGTCGTACATGTTCAGATGGGAGGAATATTGCGACCAACCGAGGCCCATTCCAGTGGCCTCTGGGTACCCCAGCGCCAGAATACGGTCCCAAAGGGATCCTCCTGCTTCGACGGGGTCGAGCTCTGTATTGCATGAACCACATCTTGTAGAAATCAGGGTCACTTTGGATAATGGGGATGAACTCATCTTCCAAAACCTTAACGTAACGTTCGGTAGTCACCGTGCCGTCAAGGAATCTCAAAAAATGTTCAGAATGTTCAAATGTGTATGAAATCTTATGGGACTTAACTGCTAAGGTCATCAGTCCCTAAGCTTACATACTACTTAACCTAAATTATCCTAAGGACCAACACACACACCCATGCCCGAGGGAGAACTCGAACCTCCGCCGGGATCAGCCGCACAATCCATGACTGCAACGCCCAAGACCGATCGGCTAATCCCGCGCGGCAAGGAATCTCACACCGATTATTCCTTGACAGGACATTGCCCACCAAACAGTCACCCGTTGAGGGTGAAGAGACTTATCGCTCGCGATATGCGGGTTCTCAGACCTCCAAATGCGCCAATTTTGCTTATTGACGAACCCATCCCAATTAAAGTGAGCTTAGTCGCTAACCCAAACCAAGCATGCTTGCGCATACTAATTCCCATCATGCCCCACGGCCAACCGCGCAGTTTGAACATCCCAATGCAAACTGTTCTGAAGTTATGACGATTTTAGTTCATATAGTTCAATAACTCTCACCCTGCCGTTTTATGTTGATTTAATCAAATGCGAGGAAAATATCTGTATTTTTTGTTGTCTTAACGTTTATGTATGAAATTCATATATGCAATGGAACTGTGGAACTTTTGTTCACGTAAAACCCACTGGCACTGGCCACAAGTGAGCACATTTATTCCAACAACTACAGTATCCGTAACGTTCAATAACTGCTTGTGATTCCACCCGACGAAGGTCTAACAATGTGTACCTGTTAGGACGTAGTTATAGAAAGACAATAAACCTCATACATAGCCAATAGCCATACGTGTAACAAATACAAGGAAAATAATGATGTTTTGTCAGGTCGTTAATGTAACAACATAATTTTCAGGAGGGAAACGTAAAACTAAACGTTCACAGTAGCTGCTCTACATGTCCTCCTTCAGCCTGTCTGCACGTATCGCTACGGTGCGTCATGGAGTCCGTAAGATTTCCCGATACCAAAGGTTTTCCTGATTTCATCAAAGCCTGCAAGTGTCCCCGAAAGAAGGTCTTCGATTATGACTACCGGTTGGTATAGACGAGTGTTTTTCATATTCCCCCACAGATAAAAATCTGACGCTGTCAGATTTGGGTCGCCGGAGTGGCCGAGCGGTTCTAGGCGCTACAGTCTGGAACCGCGCGACCGCTACGGTCGCAGGTTCGAATCCTGCCTCGGGCATGGATGTGTGTCATGCCCTTAGGTTAGTTAGGTTTAAGTAGTTCTAAGTTCTAGGGGACTGATGACCTCAGAAGTTAAGTCCCATAGTGCTCAGAGCCATTTGAACCATTTTTGTCAGATTAGGCCAACGATGTGGCCAGGGAAATGGACTACTTCGGCCGATCCACCTCTGTGGATACAGCGCCTCTACATGCTCACGTACCGCAGCAGCAAAGTGCGGCGGTGCGCTGTGGTGTGGGAACCACATTCCCTAACGGACCGCCGGAGGAAGAACGTTTCGATAGAATGCTAAATTCGTCTGTCCATTTAAATGGGGCGGAAATAAAATGACACACAACGAACAGTCGCCTACGATTCTTGCCCAAATGTTTAAGCTAAACCTTTGCCGATACAGTTAAACATAAGTACCACGCAGATTTGCGTCCATCCAAATGTGGACGTTTCGGGAGTTGAATCCTCCTTCTCTGGAGAAGCATGCCTTGTCTGTCCACAAACCAACCTTTCGGAATGACGATATTCGTTACATTGATTTAAGTACCACACGTTGTATTGGTAATGTGACCGATAGTCCTCATCCACCACATCGTGCACTTTCTGTAGATGGTAAAGAATAGGTGTTCGCAATGTAGTACATGCATTATACAGCGTATGAAACTTCTAGCGCCAAACAAACTTATACATTTTACCGTGTGTACTTCGCAGACATACTTTGAGAACTTCGGGATAACTTGACGTATCCTCAAGACACTACCAATGACCCTTGATCTGATATTTCGTGTTGCAGGGAGCGTGTCGAGAACGTTTTATTGTAATTGAACTTTGCAACGCAGCGTTCTCGACCAGCGTCGATATTGGTTGCAGCAAAACTTTCGGTCCCCCTTAACCCTCTATCAGCCGCTACAAACGTATCTGTACACGGAACAACGCATTTGGGAAATCTTGGATTGTAAACGCTGCGAGCTTCTAGTCCATTTTGACTCGCAGTGCCGTATGCTAAATACGTATCGGCATATTCCTCGAAGGAGTGCCAATGATGCACCTAGTACCACTACGTGTGTGTCAAGCCTACCTCACTGATGATGAAACTACCCTTGTTCGATTTCGTAGTCGGGTGCACAGTTATACATCGATGCGATTTTGAAGGCTAAATGGACAGTGACACCACCGATGTTCGCAGCTTCCTTCTCAGTGCTGGCACTAACCACCTACTCGTTGCACATGCTCTTATGATGTTGAGTGAAGATGTTGTACGTCTCTATGGGCAAGAGTAGCGCATACGTCTTCCGAACGCGAGTGGGGACAGTGAAGATAATCTATAGCTGTAGCCTATCGTGGGTTACGTGAATCATATACTGTGTATGACTGCAAGCAACAACTCGGGCGGTGCACCGTTCGTAGTTCGCATGCATTTCCAGTGTTCCTACTTGCTGAATACTCTCGTCATGTAGCGTCTCCAGTACGTCGATATAACTGATGTTGTCATTGACTTCCATCAGTTGAAGCAAGTCATATCGTTCTTCCACTGGCAGTTCTGTGTCTTCAGTTTTGGATGTTCATATATCCATCAACTCATTCATTGAAACTTATTGACAAATTAAAACTACGTGTCGGACTGAAACTTGAACTCGGGACCTTTGCCTTTCGCCTGCAAGTTCTATTAAACTAGCCAAGCACGACTCACGACCCGTCTCACAGACCCATCTCGCAGCTTTAGTTCCGTCAGTACCTCGTCAACCAGGAAGTTCCATACCAATACCAACGCACACTTCGTTGTAGGGTGAATATCTTATTCTGGAAACTCATTCGTTAGTATCTCGTTGTCACTGTCTGTCTGGTTTTCTCAACGCTTCTCCATGATTTCCTTCTCGCATTGGTTATAGGACTCCAGGTAATGACCAAGCTCCAGCACATCAACAAACTCCATTCAGAACGGCAGATGCAGCGTTACTACTTCACGATTATAACTGCCCTTGTCGTCTAAATTGTAGAAATGGCTGTGCACGACTCGTGACTGACAAGGGAATCATCAGACCTGTTAAACGCGGATTTTGATGAGTCTCAGCTACGTTTTACAAGCGTCTGTCCAGAGTGCCTAGCTAGCGGCTTTCCATGCGACGGCCCCTAGTTTACGAGAAAATCGATTTTTAAATTTTTTGGGTACCTTCTATAATCGTAATGTTTGTCATGTTTCGACTGAATCAGAGTAGTGCAGTGTCTAAGGTTCCCGGCTACCACACTGGCGGTATCGCATCGAATTTTGCTTTTGAATTTTTTCCCAATTTTGACATGTAGAATATAGTTAAATATTATACCGAAGAACCAAAGAAACTGGTACACCTGTTTAATATCGAATAGGGCCCCCGCGAGGCAGCAGAAGAGCCTCAACACGACGTGGCATTGACTCGACTAATGTCTGAAGTAGTGGTGGAGGGAACTGACACCATGAATCCTGCAGGGCTGTCCACAAACCCGTAAATGTACAACGGGTTGAGGCTCTCTTATTAGTAGCACATTGCAAGGCATCACAGATATGCTGAATAATGTTCATTTCTGGAGATTCTGCTGGCCAGCGGAAGTGTTTAAACAGACAAAATGTTTCTGGAGCCACTGTGTTGCAATTCTGAACCTTTTAGGTGTCGCATTGTTCTGCTGGAATTGTGCAAGTCCTTCGGGATGCACAATGAACATGAATCGATGCAGATGATCAGACAGGATGCTTACGTACCTGTCAGCTGTCGGAGAAGTATCTAAATGTATCATTGTACCCATATCACTCCAAATGCACACGCCCCATATCAATTCTAGAGCCTCCGCCATCTTGGACAGTCCTCTGCTGACATGAAGGATGCATGGATTCATGAGGTTGTCTCCATAGCCGCACACGTCCATCCCCTCGATACAATCTGAAACTTGACTCGTCCAACCAGGTGACGTGTTTTCAGTCATCAACAGTCCAATGTCGATGTTGATGGCCCAGGCGAGACTTAAAGCGTTGTGTCGTGCAGTCACCAATGGTACACGAAAGCCCATATCGATGATGTTTCGTTGACTGCCTCTCACGCTGACACTTGTCGGTGGCCCTGCACTGAAATCTGCAGCAATTTACGAAAAGGTTGCCTTCTGACACCCTGAACGATTCTCCTCAGTCGTCGTTGGTGCCAATCTCGCAGGATCTTTTTCCGGCTGCAGCGATATCACATATTTGATGTTTCACGGGATTCGTGATATTCACGGCACACTCGTGAAATGGTCGTACGCCAAAATCCCCCACTTCATCGTTACCTCGGAGGTAGTGTGTCCCATCGCTCGTGTGCCAACGATAACACCACATTCAAACTCACATATATCTTGATAACCTACCGCTGTAGCAGCAGTAAAGGATCTAACAACTGTGCCAGTTACTTGTTCTTTTAGCAGGCGTTGGCGACCGTAACGCCTTACTCTGCCTGTTTACATATCTCTGTATTTTAATACGCATGCCTCTTCGAGTTTCTTTGGCTCTTCAGTGTGTATGTCATTCAAAATTATTCAGAAACATTTAGTTTCGCAATAGTAATTTCATTAATAAATCATCAAAGCAGTAAATTTTCATCATATGTTTAATCCGTTCGTTACGGGATAGACAGCAGAATCGTCTTACTCGCTGTCACTTGCTGTGCTGCAACAGAATTCCGGTGGTATTTGTTTTAGGAGCAACCGAAACTAAAATTCATGTAGCACCACCCACATTTAATCAAGACTGCTGCCTTGGATGCATACTGCCGGCGTGGGTGGCCGAGCGGTTCTAGGCGCTACAGTCTGGAACAGCGCGACCGCTACGGTCGCAGGTTCGAATCCTGCCTCTGGCATGGATTTGTGTCACGTCCTTAGGTTAGTTAGGTTGAAGTAGTTCTAAGTTCTAGGCGACTGATGACCTCAGCAGTTAAGTCCCATAGTGCTCAGAGCCATTTGAACCATATTGGATGCATACTGAATTTTTGGAAGCTTTCAGAAAACACAGTTCTTATATATTCAAAGAGATTGTTGTTTCTTCGATCGACTGAGAAGCGAACCATGCGTACTTGATCATTAATGTGAAACCACGTGTCCTAAATTGATGAACATTTAAAGAATATTTTGTTACAGAACCTTCTGTCGAAGCGGTTTTTACGTAAGTCTTCAGCTTTTTGAGATTTTTCGTCAAAATTTTAACCTATTTCTATAAAAGTAAGCATCAGAGTAGTGTCAGATCCCTACCGTCAGCGTGGTAGCCGTGAAACTTGGCCATTGGGCTACGCTCCCTTGATCGAAACGGGACTAAGTTACAGGCACAGGAAACACGCGTAGCATTTCAACATTGATTTTCTAGGACACTAGGGACAGTCGCATGAAAAACCGCTAGTCAGATACTCAGAAGAGGGTCCTCTATATCATACGCAAGATTTATCAAAATACGTTATAAACAGGCACGGTGGTACCCTTGTGAGGTGTTGTATGTGTTTAGTAGTTGTGTCGGTAAACTCCGCCTCCAATGCTTTCTCACTTTTAAAATCAGCCGTAGCATCATCACCATCGTCTTCCTTCGTTCAACCTTCTCTTCTTGTAAAGACAAACGTGTAGCGTGACTGAGCGCTGATCGTGAGTTCTATTCATTATCTCGCGTCTCAGAAACGTTTACTCAGCGCTAGGACAGCTTCAGCTATTCAGTCTCAGGGCACCAACGTCATTTTTATATCTGTTATATTTCTATTACGTGAAACTGACGATACAGAGCGCTGAAACTTGTTGCCGTAGGTAATGACACCTTGCAGAACGGTAGCTAAGTAAAGGCCATGTATCTTTGGCGTTACATGGGTTCTATACGCAGATAAAAGTCACCAGTTCCGAGTTCGTTTGCTAGAGCTTTAGCAAGTGACGACCAACATCAGCGGTGCTTAGAATTAGCTAGGGGGAGCTAATTGTAGAAGTATTCGTGAAACAGTTATCCTAGCGCATGGCTTGTTTGATGCCGTACAAATGGCGTTGCAAGCAGTCATAATAAAGGAAGCAGACTCTGCTGTAGGTGGGCACTTGTGTACAGTTCTGTTGTGTTTATTTAGCACGGCCACTCCCTAGCAGAGTCATTCTGTTAAATATGTAGTATAGTGGTTGCTCTGATTACATCACACATACGCCTTTTTTGCACTGAATAATAGTAATCGCTATGAAAAGTATATGTTATGTGTAAATTTAAAATCACCTCAAACATAAAAATGCTGTGAACTTGCAGTCTTGGGCAAAATAACGACAACAAAGCTGGAATTTAGATTTTAAAAACAGCTTATGTGGGTTCGCTTTTTATATACAAAAAATGAAATATAGATGGATCTCAGAATCATTGGCCGTCAGTCGGCTGTGCGTGGTGCATGGAGTCTTGCCGTTTCTCTGATGCGGCACTCTGGTTCTATGAGGCATTTGAATTAACTATAGATAAACAAGAGTGGCAGAAACATGTACAGTGCGAGCACTTTACCGTGGCCGTCGGCCAAGGGGTGAAGAGTGGTGCGGGTAATGAAGCCTCGCCTCCTTCTCGGATAGCTGGCAGTCTACAACTATTTTTTGTGCTTTAGCAGAAGCAAAACTGGTTCATTCGTATCGTCGCTTCTCTATAGCCCTGTGAGATTCACTTTCAAGTCTCATGATGCATCATTTAAAATTAAGAAAAGAATACAATTAGCAGTGCATAAACCAAAGTAAGTACTGGTACACAGAGCGTCTGGCAACGGCTACCACATAATAACTTGCTTAGGTTGGCAAGGTTGTAAAGAAGATAGTTCAACCCTGATCTCTAGCGGTATCTTACGCAACCACAGGTCAAAACACGACCGAACTGAAACTGCCGCGTTGAGATGTGTGCCTAAGACCACAGTGACTATATTTAGGTGTCCAACAACCATTCGTCTTTCTGTTGCAGCGTTGGGGGCAGCCTATGGCACCGCCAAGTCGGGCACGGGCATAGCTTCAATGGCAGTGATGCGACCCGAACTGATCATGAAATCCATCATCCCCGTCGTCATGGCGGGTATCATCGCCATCTACGGGCTAGTCATAGCCATCCTGATCGCCGGACAGATCAAAGGGCCCAAAGAATACTCTCTCTACATGTAAGTCACAAAGATGCCAAATGGCGATACATTACATGGATTTGTACTTATTGTCCAGCAGTTACAACTGAAAATGGAGTGTTCAAAGAAGGTACTTTTTTTCAGAAGAAGGTGAAGTTGAGCTCATCTCGCTTGAGGGTAAAGGTGTCAGAAAATTCCAGAGTTGACGCCACACATGCTTCCATCTGTCTCTACCTTTCTGTCTCTGTCTTTAATTTTTTTTACAATCGTATTGACCAACTGGGATCACGTTAACAACTTCAGTTTCTCTTCTTCCTTTGTTGTTGTTTGCTATTATTCCAGTATTCCCTCATTTTCTCCCCATGAAGTCTCTTCCTTTCTTCTGTTCATGTTGTTCCCGATTTTTTATTTCTTCTGCTTTGAAAGCCTTCCAAATTTAGTATTTTGTTTTTAAAACGGTTTCTTTCTGCTATTTCTGATTCTTTGATGTTGTTTCTTTCAATATCTTTTCTAACTTCTGTAATCCATGCTATTGTCGATTTCTTCTTCCAGAAATATAGGAGTACTAGTTTTGTTAGTCTATTTCCATCCATTCGGTAGAGATGTCCAAAAAAGGTTAATCTTCGTTTGGCCATTACTTCAGATATTTTCTCTATATTTTTGTAGATCTCCTCATTACTTCTTATTTTCCAACCATTTGCAGTATTCACTGCACCCAGTATTTTTCTAATAATCCTTCTTTCCAACACCTCTAGTTTGTCCATCTTATAGCTCATCGTTAGGCATTCAGATCCATATAAACATTCTGGTCGTACCACTGTGGTGTAGTGTTTTAGTTTTGTTTTTCTAGGTATACATTTCTTGTTGTAAATATTTTTGGTCAAACCATATGCTCTTTCCATTTTGCTAATTCTTACATCTATTGCAGATTTTTCTAGTCCAATCTGTTGTATAGTTTCTCCAACATATTTAAATTTATTTACTCACTCTATTTTACCTATTTGTGTTTCTATATATTTTGGTGCATTCTTTATATTTGTCATGAATTTTGTTTTTTTAGCTGAAATTTTGAGACAAGTTCTGTTTGCTAATTTTTCCAGAATGTTTATTTGAGTAACTGCTTCTGTCAGTTTTTCTGAAAATATTGCGAAATCATCCGCAAAAGCCAAGCAGTTTACCTTAATTCCATCTGTTTTCCTTCCCAGAGCTACTGGATCAATTTTGTGATTTTTTAGCTCCGAATTCCAGATCCTTACAATTTTTTCTAGAACACAGTTAAACAGTAAAGGTGATAAACCGTCACCTTGTCTAACACCAGTTTTTATTTCAAAAGGCTGAGATACTTCTCCCTTAAATTTGACTTTAGATACTGTGCCTGTTAGTGTTTCAGTAATTACGTTTGCTAGTTTTGATTTAACACCAAATTCTCTAATGACCTTATTATTGTTTCTCTGTCTATACAGTCAAATGCTTTCTTGAAATCTATAAATGACACTAGTATTGGTTTGCTGGTTAACATTCTATGGCGAATTATTGACTTTAAGTTAAAAATTTGCTCTGCATAGGATCTATCTTTAATTATTATATTAATAAATATTATATGTATTACTATATATTTCGCTCTCTCTCTCTCTCTCTCTCTCTCTCTCTCTCTCTCTCTCTTTCTCTCTCTCTCTCTGTGTTTGTGTGTGTGTGGGGGGGGGGGGGGGAGGGGAGGCGAGGGGTGTTTGTGTGGATGGGTGGGAGCGTCTGTGTGTGTGTGGGTGTCAGCTCGAGCCGTTCCACGTGACGCATACTCTAGCGGTGTAGAGGCGGTAATCCTTTGAATGGAGCTGCTGTACGTGCCATGGTCTGGTTCGAATCGCTGACTGATGGACCCGGATGGTGGTGGGTGTTGCAGGGGCTTCAAGCACATGGGCGCCGGCCTCACAGTGGGCTTCAGCGGGCTGGCCGCTGGCTTCACCGTGGGCATCGTGGGCGACGCGGGCGTGCGTGGCACAGCGCAGCAGCCGCGTCTCTTCATCGGCATGGTGCTCATCCTCATCTTCGCCGAGGTGCTGGGCCTCTACGGGCTAATCGTCGCCATCTTCATGTACGCCAGCTAGCGCACCCACCATGGCAGCCGCTCGCCCTGTCGACTGAGCAAGAAGTCCTCACAGGGCCTGTTCCCCTTTCCAGATGATAGGTAAAGGCCTCGCGGCCTCTTTTGTTGCTCTCTAGAACTGCAGTTCAGTAAAACACAGGACACCCAGGAAAAGGCTAGGATATGTGTGTCAGAAGTTTTGCCTCCACTGAAAAACAGGAAGAAGAGAGTTATCAGGACTGGATACAAGAGAAGGAATACGCCGATTCTGCATCTCGTGAATATCATTGGCAAAGGAGGGGAACCTTCTCAGCACATCACAGTTTTCAAGTTCTTTCTTTGTTTGTCTTCCTTGTAATCCAACATGAGGAGGTTCCAAGCTTGAAAAAGAAGCAGGCTGAGCACGTGTATGGAAATAATGTAAGATTTTGTTGTTTGTCTATAAACTATCCAACTACTTAAAAATGAAATCATAAACCCTGAATGTTCATACATGAACTGCTGTATAACATTCACAGTTTATGCTTTCGTGTGTCACAAACGGGAAAGAATACTCACCTACGACGATGAGAAATATTGTAAACGGTGCTTTTAATACCCATAACTTTTGAATAAAAGTAATAAAATTTAATTTTTTGCTCCTTTCTTTCTTTCTTTGACAAAAACCCAATATCCTTATAAACTGATGGTTTCTAAATGAACAACTATACACGAATTAATACAGCAGAACATGTATTTTGTGTTCCACATGTCTCAAAAGACGCTACAGTAAAATATCATACACTATTGAGCAAAAATAAAAACTGTTGGAAAAATCATCAGACGTCTTCAACATATTTACAACCACAATTCAACTACAGACTCTTTCCTGCACAATGTTACATCTCAAGCATCCTCCACATAAATTTCCTCAAGATGAACAGTCTATGGGGATCGTATTTATGGGGATTTCTGAACGCTTAAGTGCAGCCCATTATATGGCTTCATACTTAGCAAATCGGACTATTCAAGATTAAAAATGGAAATGTTACTGATTATAGCGCCGTTGGCGATACGTCGGAGGTAAGGGGGAGTTGGGAGTGAAAGCAGAAATTTGGTGACTGTATGTTTTTAGTGGACCGTTTAGGTGCCTATGTTGTGAGAACGTCTCGTGTGTGGCCCAGTGGAAGACGTATCGGGAACCATTGTGTTGAATGCCAAGTGCAAGCCAGGGGGACTGTAATAAAAATCCCGCATATTTCCATAACATAACATCGTAAGTCTGAAAACAGGACAGCACGTGGCGCCGTGGGAAAGAAGATTATTTAAATACACGCCATGTAGCTATATTTTCGGTGAGAAAATCTATAATATTTGTAATCTAACTGCCATGACCTATAACATAGCCAGTTGTAGCAAATATGACACAATGACATGCAAGTTATTACCTAACCAACCATAGCTAAGATACCCACTGATGACTGATATTTTCCTGCAATAGACTGCAAGGCAGCACACAAAAGCATCTAGAATTACCTAATTATATATTTTGAATTTACACTATCCACTGTTGACTGAACCCAGTCGTATGATAAGTTGATACTAAGACTGCCCTTACCTCAGGCTGGAATTAAGTGAACACGACTCATTTTGAGGCCTCTAGCCTCATCCTCAAATGTACCTGATACATATACATCAAACTGATATGCTACCAGACACTCAGTTGGTCACTTCATGAGTGATGCTCTGGTCCCTGGTTACTACAGAACAATTGACTACACCAAGACATGGTCCAAAGATAAACACACTTCACATCAGTTTTATGTACATGTGCCAGGTACATCTCAACAAAGGCTAGAAGCCTTGAACTCGATCGTGTAAAACGAAAAAAAAATTGAAAATCAGTTGACTGTTGTCATTCTTAGTCTCTGTACACATCTAGTGATTATTGATCCATTTAATTTGATCACCCTAAAAGCAGAGTTCTACTGCTGATTTTCGTAAGTGGTAACAGATCGTGATGATGTCTGTAGAGTGACCCGTTACATCCACTACTGAAAAATCGTGGAACACATAAAAACTAATAAAAAACATTTTAAATTATTTTGTTCCTGGGAAACAGCGATCTAAAAGTACAATAAAAGTTTTTAATAAAACAGTGTTTATCGTTTCCATGTAGATGGCCGCTGCTTGCCACTTTCTTCAGCCGTCACTGCGGAGTTTCATTTGTCTGTTAATGAACGTACCACAATCGAAACCGGTCATCTGATTTATAAATTTTAAGTCCTTATATGCGATCCTAGATGTTTTATTAAAAACTTTTTATAAGAAACCTTTTTTCTTGAATAAAACATCTGCATCTGCATCTGCATCATTCGACATTCTGACACTGAGCCGTTTTCAAAGGATCTGAGTGGAACAGATGTTGCTTACAGTAAGAAACATTGAGGAAGGCATTTGCAATACCATGAAACAGAAACGACCGCAGCTGAACCTACACCGTGTAAAGGCCTATAGATATAAATTGTCGCCTCAAATTTCATTAAGCATAAATGCAAATTGTCCTACCTATGGACACGAAACTATAAGGAAAATAGCTCCGCTAGATGGCGTTAACGTAGTTCGTCCCTGACCGACGCGATGACCATGTTTCTCGCTGTGGATGGGTTGCCTCGCCGGCTGTGTGCAGGCAGGCGCTCGCCCTGCGCAGTGGCAGACAGAAGGACCCACCCATAAACTTTACAACTCCAGCATCCAGGCGGTGGCCGTAGCGGCTGTTAAGCTGTTCCCAGGCTAAATTATAGTTTTATGCCGCGGAAATTGCGAGCGGCCTGCACATTTTATTTCGCAGCTCTAATGTACTGCATAAGTATTGCCGCCGCGCCCTTGGGAGTCTCCCAGAGAAGGGCTCTCCTTGTTCATTTATCTGCGACAGGAGGACCACAACTGAGATATTTATTACCTCTTTCGCGCATACGCTTTCACCGGAAAAATGCTACTGCATTCCTTGGATACTTGTTCTAGATCAGTCTACCGTAAAGGCAACATATTCCAAGGAGTGAGGGTGATGTTGCATATGGACGAATCGCAAACTATTCGTCCTAAAGCCACTCAGCAGTTTCACTACTGCTGGTTAATGACGAGAAAATGAACTGACTGTTACTCACGAAGGACAACTGAGTGTCGCGACCCTACGGGTATGTGCGTATTGGATTAAAGAGAAAGCGGCTTACAAGGATGTCGAAAGGGCATGTGAGTCATATGTGAAACATACAACAAAGTAAACTAAATCAGTAAAATGATGTGAAGAAGACCATCTTGCATAAAATATGTTATTAATAATGCAACGTCTGACGTGAACTCAGTGCTGCGAGTATCACCTCATCTATGAAAGGAATGGAAATGACGTTTGAAATGTTGTATGTGAGTTCACAACTAACGTGGGTAGAATACTGCGGATCATTTATACCAGAAGCCTAGCGCCAATGTCGGTGTGACCAAAATTCATCTTCGTTCACACTCTCAATATGATTCAATCAATGTTGTTTCAATCGGGTGGTGGTTCGACAGCCTATCTAACTATAAGGCATATTGTTTCAAAATCTAAAACGTTCACACCAGTAGGAAAATACGGTGTACAACTATCGGTGGAAAACAATGGTTCAAATGGTTCTGAGCAGTATGGGATTTAACATCTGAGGTCATCAGTCCCCTGGAATTAGAATTACTTAAACCTAACTAATCTAAGGACGTCACACACATCCATGCCCGAGGCAAGATTCGAACCTGTGACTGTAGCAGCATCGCGTTTCCCGAATGAAGCGGCTAGAACCGCTCGGCCATAACGGCCGGCACTATCGGTGAAGTTTTGGGCTAGTAAAATAAGCTCTTTAGTTTTTGTATTACGAGAATAAAACATATATAATTAGTTTTCTCTCCCGTCAAAGCTAATTAAACACAAGATACGGATCTACAAGAGAAACACGGTGTTTAAGGTCTGTCATTCCCTTTGAGAGATATTCAGATATGAATCGGTCAAACAGTTGAAAGACAAATCATTTCAAGTACTTTAAAATCATGGCTGAACTGACAGCATTATCCGCTTAAGACAAAGAAATGGTTACGCTAGCGTCATTTTATTTGTGGGAAACTATCAATTTTCATATTTAATGGGGGCGCAATGATGTACATTTACGAATTGTAAATGGAACCTCAAGATAAGGGCTTTCATTCTGCAAAGTTGCGTACATACTAGACGGACCAATTTGGTTTTCAGTTTATACCTCTGATCCTTACCTCTTTTATCCCAGTAAGCACAGCAGCTGAATGTGATCCTTGTGTATAGGCCAACTTCTAGGACAAGCTACACTATTTTAGAGCTGAACTGCTACGAAAAGTAAAATCGTGCAGCAAGCTAATGTATAATAAGAGTGTATGACATGAATATACGTTAGTTCCTTTTTCCGTCCCAAGGACAACACATGTTCGTTACACAGTAGCCGATGAGGCCATAATCCCGGTTATTTATTTATTCCAGCTTTCTGTTAGGCGGAACAACTCAAAAACGCTGACTGAAAAAAGTGGGACAAATTCGTACGTGACTTTTTTCTTGTGTCATCAGTCGTCTGATTGGTTTGATGCAGCCCGCCATGAATTCCTCTCCTGTCTCAAACTTTTCATCTCAGAGTATCAATTGCAACGTACGACCAATTGAAGGGCTCGGAGAGATATAGTCATAAGCCACAATTCATGTTGCGGCATTCTTAACAATGTCTTCTTCACAATGTGTTGAAAAAGTTTCATGTTACTGCAACAGTTGGCAGGCTATGACGGAGTGCAGTTCTATGCTGTGCCAGCTGGTGGTAGTTTCAGAAGATACATAGTCACAAGCCACGGCAAAATGGCAGGTGGGTCAGGAACGTCTGAAGCGTCTTTGGGTCTTCAACGCAAATATGACACAGTGAAGAGCTTTACCCTTTGGATCCCGACAGTGATGAATCTTGGCATCCATCGACCAGCAGTTCCAGCTCAGATGATGTTTCGGTAAGTATATAAAACGGTTTATTTCTGGTGATTAATTTCCTGTGGCTTGTGACTTTGTTTCTCTCGACATTGCCAACGCATTTGACACCCATCCTGTGTGCCAATGATGAAACTTGATGGGCACATTTATATTACTGCTTAATGGTGCAATAATGTAGTTTCAAAGGCAAAAGATGTGTAAAAAATATTTTCTCATTAATGTGATTTTAGGGAAATTTCATGTTTTGTGTGGCTTATGGCAATATCTCACACAGATTCTTAGACTATTTTGCTCTTCATATTATAGCTTGAAATAAGTAGAATAAATGAAGAATCCTCCTAAAAACTGAAGTCTTCACGGAAAAGAAAGCGAAATATTGATCAGTGGAAGAAAAATACTGCTGACCAGCATTTCGTCGACGTTTTGCTTTTTAAGTCTTTAAAAACCCACAAGACTGTTCAGGCTGCTACTATAGGAAGTCCTTAATGCCCAGAATACTTACCTGATGAGCTGTATGAAAATGGAACTGAATAAGCGGAGGTTTGTTCACTATTTAAATACAAATCGTTAAATATTTTGTATATTTATTTAATTTTGTTATATTTGTCATAATTTCTTTCTACGCTATCCAAAAAATACCTCCAAGAAAATATCATCCAGGGATGTTACATTTTCTTATAATGTGAGGGTATGCGGAATAGAAGTCATGATCTGCAAGGAAGCTTTCCTAAGGGTTCATCGCTCACAGATACATGCACGAAGAGTGAGGAATTTGCAACATCAAATGAAGCAGGGATTTGCAGTGCCAAAAGAAGATGGAAGAGGTTTGTATGTTACTCTGTGCTATAAGTTAGGGATGTACTCAAACTGAGTACTATACAAATATTTCTATTAGGAAGAGGATATAAGCTCATCTTTCTTTTCGTTCAGGAAGACATGAAAACTACCCACATAAATTTCAAGACTAAGCTGTACAAAATGTTAGAGAATTTCTCAACGTCATACCGAAATATAACAGTCATTACAGTAGGCAACAGAACCCCAATAAAGTGTATTTGAATTGTCATCCCACAATTGCTTCTTTATTTCAAGATAAATAGTCAGAATACTGCAAGGGAAAGCAGGTTCCTGCAGTATCTGAAAGTAAATCCAGAGAAATTTTCGTATCTGAATTTAACATAGGCTTCAAAGTAACAGAACGTGACATCTGTTCAAAATGCGATGGATTTGTAATTGCAATAAATAACCCAGAATTATGTGCAGAAGAAGTCACAGAAAAGAAACAACAATATGACTGCATCTCAAAAAGGCTGACAGAGGACAAAAAATGGTTGTGTCTATAACTGCTCTGGCGAAAGAAAATTCGAAAGAGCATCATGTGATAGCAATTGACATGCAGCAAAATTTCCCGACACCTAAACTAACAGTTGGTCTAGCATTTTACAAGAGGAAAATATGGACATACAGCTATGGTATCCACGACTGTGGATCAAATAAGGGTTATATGTTTCTGTGGGGCGAGAAAGATGGAGGACGGGGTTCAGATGATGTTGGGAGCTGCTTGGAGATATATAATCCTCAGACAAAACATCTCCACATAATCGTAGACAACTGCAAGGGTCAGGAAAGAATTGGACTATTATTGATTTGGAAAGGTCCCTTGTTGCTACCAAAAGATTTGATTCTGTCCAGCATTACTTCCCTGTGGTAGGTCACACCATGCTACCTCGCGATCGCGATTTTGGTCGCATTGAACGGTATGCAAGAAACAGACGTCCAATAGTGTACACTCCAGATTAATGGGCAGAAGTAATAAAATCTGCGAGTCCAAACCATTTCGTTGTAACTAAAATGGAAAGAGACGACTTCAGAAGTTTGGAAAGCCTGAAGACATTGATCTCAAAACGTACAGAATCCACGTCTGGAGATCCCCACCATTTTAGTGAAGCTACTCAATTTATATTTGAGTCTGGAGATCCCTTCAAGCTAAGTGTAAAGCACTCTTATTCAGACATAGGAGCTTTCATGTCAGTGGATATTCATGTCAAAAAGAAAGGAGGCTAGTTGAACCAAATCCATATCAGCTGCCAATAAAATACAGAAAGCCACTACCAATTAACCAGAAAAGAATTGATGATGTACTGTCTCTTATGCCATACTAACTGCAGCAAATCAAGATTTCTTTCGGTCATCTACTGGAAATAGCGTGCACAATGAAGAGGTAGAGGAACTTCCTTAATGTAACTATATCAATGAAAAAGTAATTTATACATCTCAGATACCTGATATGTATATATTAATGTGTAAAAATTATATACTCTGCTTGTTGTGTAAGAGTGGTTAAAATAAATTCTTAAAAATTCATACTTTATGTTTTAAACAATTTTTTGGGAGATATAGTCATATCTTAATTAGAAACATTCTAAAATTAATATTTTATAGCATGCAGAGAGCTGACTATTGAACAACATGCTTCGCAAGTATTAAGCAAGTGTTTGCAGTAGAAATAAGGTTTTTATTTTGTATTAAACATTTTCAGCCCTCCGTGGAACTTTAAACTCGCTGTATCTCAAAACTAGTTCGATGTGGCTTATGACTATATCCCTCCGACCCCTTCAATTATTTGATGGATGTATAGCAGTCTCTGTCTTCTTCTATAGTTTTCAACCTCTACAAGCCGCTGTGTTACCACGAAAGTTATTCAGTGAATCTTAAAAGATACCCTATCATCTTATTACTTCTACATGTCAGTGTTCCGTATATTGCATTCCTTTCCAATTCTGCAGAGAATCACCTCATTCCTTACCTTATCAGTCCACCTAATTTTCAACATTCTTCTGTAGCTCAGCATCTTAATCCTTCGTTCTCGTCAGTTCCGGTATTTCTATGGTCCATGGTTGACTACCATACAAAGCTCTGTTCCGAACGTACATTCTCAGCAATTTCTTCATCAAATTATGGCCTATAGTTCACATAGAATTCTCTTCGCGAGGAATGTCCCTTGCTCTGCCCACTATGTGTTATTTTGCTTCCTACATAACAGATTTCCTTAACTTGTACTACTTCGTGATCCCTAATTGTAATATCAAGTTCCTCACTATTTTCACATTTCTGCCACTTCTCGTTAGTTTCGTCTCTTTGATTTAGTTTCAGTCCATACTCTGTACTTATTAGAATGCACATTCCATTCCTCACATCCTGTAATACACTCCTGGAAATGGAAAAAAGAACACATTGACACCGGTGTGTCAGACCCACCATACTTGCTCCGGACACTGCGAGAGGGCTGTACAAGCAATGATCACACGCACGGCACAGCGGACACACCAGGAACCGCGGTGTTGGCCGTCGAATGGCGCTAGCTGCGCAGCATTTGTGCACCGCCGCCGTCAGTGTCAGCCAGTTTGCCGTGGCATACGGAGCTCCATCGCAGTCTTTAACACTGGTAGCATACCGCGACAGCGTGGACGTGAACCGTATGTGCAGTTGACGGACTTTGGGCGAGGGCGTATAGTGGGCATGCGGGAGGCCGGGTGGACGTACCGCCGAATTGCTCAACACGTGGGGCGTGAGGTCTCCACAGTACATCGATGTTGTCGCCAGTGGTCGGCGGAAGGTGCACGTGCCCGTCGACCTGGGACCGGACCGCAGCGACGCACCGATGCACGCCAAGACCGTAGGATCCTACGCAGTGCCGTAGGGGACCGCACCGCCGCTTCCCAGCAAATTAGGGACACTGTTGCTCCTGGGGTATCGGCGAGGACCATTCGCAACCGTCTCCATGAAGCTGGGCTACGGTCCCGCACACCGTTAGGCCGTCTTCCCCTCACGCCCCAACATCGTGCAGCCCGCCTCCAGTGGTGTCGCGACAGGCGTGAATGGAGGGACGAATGGAGACGTGTCGTCTTCAGCGATGAGAGTCGCTTCTGCCTTGGTGCCAATGATGGTCGTATGCGTGTTTGGCGCCGTGCAGGTGAGCGCCACAGTCAGGACTGCATACGACCGAGGCACACAGGGCCAACACCCGGCATCATGATGTGGGGAGCGATCTCCTACACTGGCCGTACACCACTGGTGATCGTCGAGGGGACACTGAATAGTGCACGGTACATCCAAACCGTCATCGAACCCATCGTTCTACCATTCCTAGACCGGCAAGGTAACTTGCTGTTCCAACAGGACAATGCACGTCCGCATGTATCCCGTGCCACCCAACGTGCTCTAGAAGGTGTAAGTCAACTACCCTGGTCAGCAAGATCTCCGGATCTGTCCCCCATTGAGCATGTTTGGGATTGGATGAAGCGTCGTCTCACGCGGTCTGCACGTCCAGCACGAACGCTGGTCCAACTGAGGCGCCAGGTGGAAATGGCATGGCAAGCCGTTCCACAGGACTACAGCCAGCATCTCTATGATCGTCTCCATGGGAGAATAGCAGCCTGCATTGCTGCGAAAGGTGGATATACACTGTACTAGTGCCGACATTGTGCATGCTCTGTTGCCTGTGTCTATGTGCCTGTGGTTCTGTCAGTGTGATCATGTGATGTATCTGACCCCAGGAATGTGTCAATAAAGTTTCCCCTTCCTGGGACAATGAATTCACGGTGTTCTTATTTCTATTTCCAGGAGTGTAGTTATCACTTTCGCCGAGGATGCAAATGTTATCAGCGAATCTTATCACTGAGATCCTTTCTTTCTGAATTTTAACCTCACTTTTGAACCTTTCTCTTTTTTCCAGAACTGCTTCTTCGATGTGTAGATTGAACAACAAAGACGAAATATTTCATCCCTGTCGTACACCCTTTTTAATGCGAGCACTTGTTTCTCCCTCTTTGTTCTTGTACGTACTGTATATTACCCGTATTTATCCATAACTTACCTCCATTTTTCTTAGAATGTAGAACTTCCCGCACTATTTGACATTGTCGACTGCCGTTTCCAGTTTGACAAGTCCTGTGAAGGTATCTTGATTGTTTTTCAGACTTGCTTCCATTATCAACCGCAAAGTCAGAACCGCTTCCCTGGTGCCTTTACCTTTTCTAAAGGCAAAATTACTGTCATCTAACAGATCCTCAGTTTTCTCTTCCTTTCTTCTGTATATTACTCTAGTCAGATATATGAGTTGTTAAGCTGATTCTGCGTTAAATCTCACACTTTTGGGCTCTTGCTATCTTCGGGTTTTCGTGGATGATGTTTTTGTGAATGTCTGATGGTATGTCGCCAGTCTTATAAACTCGTGAATTGTTGATTTGTTATGATTTCCCCCAATAATTTTAGAAATTCCGATTGAATATTATATACTTCTTCTGCCTTATATGATCTTAAGTTGCCGAAACTGTTTTAAGTTCTGTTTCTAACAATATAACCACAATCCCTTCCCTGTCAACACCTGTTCCGTCACCTATCACGTCATCAGACAAGTGATACCGCTCATAGATGCCTTCAGTGTACTCTTTCCACCGATCCGATATTTCCTCTGCATTTGACAATGGATGTCCTGTTGACTCGTCACGCTTAAGGGATAGAAAACATGAAGTATAACCTATATTCCAGTAGAGACTGAACAGCACTGCTACATGGCGGTAACAGTGAGCGCGGGCCTGGTTGGTGCTGCCACTGTTGGAGTACTGGTTATATTCTTAGCCTTTTACTGCCCCTGTTAATACGTATCGGGACAACAAATATCGCGCTAGACTAATTTTGGACTGCTCTATCGCGTGGTCAAACAAAATTACGCTTTAAAAATAATTTTGTTCTTAACGGGAAACAAACCTACGGTTTTCATGTGCTGTGGGCGTCGCATGAAGGCCCGATGAGCAGCATTAGTTTGGGATGACTCCAGCTACACACTGCGAAAACTAAACTACACGTACCTGCTGGAACACCGGAGAAAGTGCACCTGTCGATTTGCAGGAGAGGCACCCTATACGGACGGCGCTCTCTACTACTTCTGAATAACTGAATGTTTGCAGTCAATCCTCCTTTTACATAATGTGGTTTCAGTACTCTGTGGTTCTGTCAAGTTTGACGAAATGTCTTTTCCGTGTCTGTATTGTCTTCTATTTTTCCATTCCATGGAGGAAGATCATGCTCGGAACATAAATTGAGAGTGTTTTTATTTTCATTTTTACAATATCAGATATTCAGCGGACCATGTACCTAAAGCCTCAAGTTCTAAATATGGATGACTGTTGGACTGAATGGTGGGGAAATTATGAACACTTGCAGCGGGTGAACTCAAGTGGATATCCTTGGTTTAGCTTCGTAGCAGAAGCCTGGGAACAGCGGTTAAGTTCAACGTACAAAGCTGGCGTGAGGTGACTCTCAGGTGTCGGTCTTTTGTAACGGATGCCCCTGCGATTGGGTCTCTTAGAAGCAAAGGAAAATTTTGAGAACGGGTAAGCATGCATCGTCTCTCCTGCCTTCTGACTGGTGGAGGTGCCTGGAGCCACTAAAGAATTCGTCTTGCTGATTCGTCAGTGCGCCTCCTCCAAGTTTTTTAGCCTCTGAGATCGGAGGCGAGGCAGATTAGTTGTGGGGAGAAGTCACTGGATCTTGGGAGAGTCGAGTCGCGGATGTCTCTGTACCAAGGGCGCCCATAACTATAGGCAAGGAGGGTGGGGGCACCCCCCCCCCCCCACTCTAGCTCTCAGAAAAAGAAAGAAGTATAATGTATTCAGCTGTTTTTGTCATAAGAAAATGGTTTAAAACTCATTATTACAAAGGTTTTTAACATGATTATGTGTGAAAATACACACATCAAAAAAAGTTTGGCATCACCCCAGTTCCCAGAACTCCTGAAGACAGACGTTGTCTGTGGGTATTGTATTACAGACACAATCCCTTTAACCGTTCGGTGTTGTCACTAAAACCGCCCAAAGATGTAAACAACCATGCATGGGAAGCGCCTATTGTACGGAGGCGGTCCGACAGCCGATCAGTTCCCGTCATTTCCCCAGGAAGGAGTCTCCTGTTGTCTGTAGTTCAACCATACCTAGACGGTCAGTACAGCGATTCGATAGCGTCCGCATTGTTACTTTGTGCCAGGAAGGGCTTTCAACAAGGGGTGTTCAGGCGCCTGAAGTGAAGCAAAGCGATGTTGTTCGGACTTGGAGGAGATAAGAGAGACAGGAACAGTCGATGAAATGCCTCTCTCAGGCCGCTCAAGGGCTGCTACTGCAGTGTATGACCGCTGCCTACGGATTATGGCTCGGAGGAACCCTCACAGCAACGCCACCAGATTGAATAATGCTTTTCGTGCAGCCACAGGACGTCGTGTAATGACTCAAACTGTGCGCAGTAGGCTGCATGATACGCATCTTCACTCCCGACGTCCATGGCGAGGTCCATCTTTGGAATGACGACACCTTGCAGCGCGGTACAGATGGGCTCAACAACATGCCCAGGATTGGCATCAGGTTTTCTTCACCGACTAGTGTCGCATATGCCTTCAACCAGACAATCGTCCGAGGTGTGTCTGGAGAAAACCCGGTCAGGCTGAACGCCTTAGACACACTGTCCAGCGAGTGCAGCAAGATGGAAGTTCCCTGCTGTTTAGGGGTGGCATTACGTCGGACCGACGTACGCCGCTTGTGGCCATGGAAGGCGCCGTAATGGCTGTACGATACGTGAATGCCATCCTCCGACCTATAGTGCAACCATATCGGTAGCATATTGGCGAGGCATTCGTTTTCATTGGCGACAATGCGCGCCCCCATCGTGCACATCTTGTGAATGACTTCCTTCAGGACAACGACTTCGCTCGACTAGAGTTGTCAGCATGATCTCCAGACATGAACCCTATTTCACATGCCTGGGATAGACTGAATAGGGCTGTTTATAGACGACGTGAACCACCAACCACTCTGAGGGATCCACGCCGAATCGCCGTTGAGGAGTGGAACAATCCGTACCAACAGTGCATTGATGAACTTGTGGATAGTATGCCACGATGAATACATGCATGCATCAATGCAAGAGGACGTGCTGCTGTGTATTAGAGGTACCGGTGTGTACAGCAATCTGGAACACTACCTCTGAAGGTCTCGCTGTATGGTGGTACAACATACAATGTGTGATTTTCATGAGCAGTAAAAAGGGCGGATATGACGTTTATGTCATCTCTATTCCAATTTCCTGTACAGGTTACGGGAACTCTCGGAACCGAGGCGAGGCAAAACATTTATTGATGTGTGTATTTTATGGTTACTTATAAGTTGCCTTATAAGTTGTCTTCAAAAATATTAAAAATTCACCTTGCCCCCAGGTCTAGCACCCTCCTCCCCTGCTTAAAACTATTGTATGGATTCTGTTGCTCTATTCTGCTAAGTATGATGTGTTGCTTCCGTGCGGTTTTAAGAGTTGATTAGGGATGGCATTTAGTTCAGAGTTTTGGAGTAGCGAACTTTGTATAATCTTAAAGTCATTTGTCACAAGCACCGAGGAGTTTTTGCAAGTTATAAATTTGCTAACAATAAGCTAAATTCAGATGGGCAGAGCTTGCTCTTTACCCAGTCACAATTCAGTTCCTGCATCGTGAGTCTGATCAGGTTTCGTGTTTTCCTAGCGATGGGACGCATAAGCCAGTTCAGAGGACTCAGCGTTGGCGATAAAGTGGTGAAGATTGTCTTCAGTAATTCTGTGAATGTATGAGACTTCCCTCGCTGAGTAATTACAATTTATGTCGCTTGCTCTTACGGAATCATGGTGTTAGGATTTTATACGTCTTTCATGTATAAGGCTCTTGAGGAGGACTCACCAGACTGTAAAGATCCTCTCAGTTTCAATTTAGTTGGTCAAACTTTGCCCAATGTGCATACCTGCATGCCGTCTTTTTTCCTGTGATCACTGACCTCGTGCAACCTGTAAGAGAGCATTACTGAGAAGCATTTAGTGAAATCCAATTGAATTGTGAGAACTGTATGAAAGAGCTTATATTGTTATGGCTTAATGAAGCACAGTTTAACTTGGAGTATTTGTGCTCATTTATCAGACATTAATTTTAGTTTCTCGTTTCTCACTCTTTACGTTTATGATTGTGCCTTTCGTTGCACATCGTGATTTGTGGGCAGCAGAAGCATTTTATGAACCGTGATAAGATACCGTCTTGCATTACAGACCACAAGGACGGTAAATTTAATTTGATTTTTGACATCCTCATCGTTATCTTAATAGTAACAACTTGCAGAACAGACGAGCATTCCGTGTGCACAGATAGACCAATGAATTTCATTAACATCACAATTCATGTCAATTGTAAGGCACACTTATTGTCAGAGTGTTGTTTGTGAAAATAATATACTATTTAAAGGCACATTTGCATGTATTGCTTTTCTTAGCATAAAACGTAATTGTAAGCAGCACAAAAAGAAGTAATTTAAGCCATAAATATAGTCCACGGCTTTACAAAAAATGTCTGCAGCCCCTGGAAACATATGAAGATTTTATATAGTCACCTGATTAGATTAAGAGGCACGTATTGTTTTGTAGGTCTTGTCCAGATCGGACGTATGTGGCACACCACCATTAATACTACAATATTTCATTATTATATTCGCGAGTTGCAACCAAACGGCACTCGTAATCACATAATGTAATTGTAGGTATAATTGCGTTTTTATTCAAGAATATATTGTAATTACTAACCAATGTATGTTTCATTTTCTTTTCTCTGTGATTTCTCTAAAATCGTACTTCGTTATCAAACAGCACCCGAAGACAACGGTGGATTGAACTGTGTCTTTAGTCATTTTAAGATTGTTGGGTGACTTGCCATGGAAAAAGTTTCTGTACTTTTAAGTAAAAAGTCGTCCAGCTCGATCCACAAATGTCTTTGGGTGCTGTTTGATAACGAAGTACGATTTTAGAGAAATCACAGAGAGAAGAAACACGGTTAAGAATACATGAAAGGACCTTTAACGAAAATAATGTCATATTCAAGCGCCGAGAGTTTGTATATTTTTTTTTAAAATTCATTACTATAATTCATTGTATGGTCTCGATCCAGTTATGAATGAGTCAAGAAAAATTAATTACATTGGCGAATTCGTGTCTGAGCCCATTATTATATGTACTATATTTTTTGTCTTACTTTTGTTACATATTTATTGCAAATGACATACGGGATACGAGACCGGAATACACTGAAGTACGACTAATTACTGGAATGTATGTCGACACCTGAAATTACGCAGCAATCGCGGATACAAGGTAAGGCACCGCATATTTACATCAGCAATCTTGCCCAAGCGCTTTGCACTATCGTAGATTGCTTGGTAGATCCATCACCATTTTCCTTTTCCGTAGCAGAGATTTTAAGCTACATCACGGTTTCCAAAATTATTTTCATGATTCATACAGTGCAACAATAGAGTTTTATCAGTTCACAATATGACCGACTTCATTTCTGTGCGACGTATTATGGCGAGCAGCCATTAGTATTCCACCAACTACTTTCGACAATTGTCGCACAGCGAGATTAGTTTTTACATTTATTCTGATTACACATACGAGTTTACATTTTTATTGTGTCATATATCACGTGTGGCATGGCACTGACAAGAAAACCATGAGCGAAGATGGAGAACCAGAGACTACAAACACAAACGCAATCAGACTCTGACATGACATTAAATAATGAAAGTGACGTTACGGTTGACTCGAATACTAATGAGGAACATATTATTGACTATTCTGGTTTTGTAAATTTAGAAAATAGACCGTCTACCAGTAATATGCCTAAATCTAGTTCCGAACCCGTTTTGGTGACTGACGTCATGTATACCGATGTGGCGGGGGCGGAACAGTTGCGCATCACTAGTATTGCCAGGATGTTCGATGCTATAATGAAATAAATGACACAACATAACCAGAACATTGACGCCACATTGGAAACAGCTCATGACGAGATGAAAACACGACATCATGAAATTAAATCAGATTTGGCAGCACTTAAATCTTTAACTGCTCGTCAAACGACTCTTCGTGTAACCGTGTTGAGGAGATAAACAAGAGACTGACTGGACAAGTGTCCGACCTCAACGTGAAATTATCAGAGCTTTCTTGACAACAAGAAAACACAAATATTCACGTGACAGATATCCATGAACAAGTAAACAATCTCAGTAAAACATGCGAGTCTGTAGTTACTCAGATTAAATCTTACCCGGCAGTGCATGATGATAAAAAAACGCGTATTGCCGATGTCGAAGACAAGGTTGACACAATTGACAAACATTTTCCTGATAAAGTAAGACTACACACTGACAACCATTTTTCATGCATCAGTAGAGAATTTCACAGTTGGAGACAGAAAAAAGACAAATATTTTGAGGAGTGCTTACAAGAAAAATTGCCTGCTGTTGTCCACGACACTGTCGCTGAACTTACAATTAACAACAAACATGTAATCAGTCAAGCAGCACAATCTGCAGCAGCAAAATCGAAACAGTTTGACAATTACGTACAACGGGTGTGCAATGACGGTAATAGTAATCAAAACACACGGTTCGACAATTAATACAAGTACAGTTATGACGCATAGACACCGCACACAACGTATTCAACAACAACAGTACGCACCTCGACATGTCACACTGCATTGCAGTCGTGATAATTATCAACAACATTTTCCTTGCCATTGGCCCATTGAACCTCACAGTAATCATTCTGAAAATAAACATTACTATAATGTCAAGGATGAGGAGAGACTCATAAAACACAGACAATTTTAGCCATTTGTACTTGTAAAAAGAACCGTTCATCATGTCATATTTCCTAAAGCCTTCAGAAATGCATTTCCTCGTACGTGGAGTGACCGTAAGAGGATATCTTATGTTGTCGGTTATATCCAAGGCGGCGCAGCTGTATGGACGTATAATGAAGCCGACAGATGCGTCACGCACGAACAATTTGAGAGAGCCTTTATATCTAAATTTTGGTCACAATATGCACAGAAACGACTTAGTAGGCAGATTGTGGATCTTGAACCATTCAGTCCTAAGCATGGCAATTTGCGCCCATGCTTTGAGAAATATTAAATATGGGAAAGTTCCTTGACGAGCCGGTTACAACGAGCGACATCCTTCGCGCATTGAAGGCAAGACTGCCGTTTAATATCAAAGAAAAACTTCTGCACATCGCAGACAACGACGCAGAGTATTTTCCCACAGTGCTCGATTCTGTTGATATGCTTTCGAGGACCAGCGTTCACATGGCAAAACACTTTCTACAATATTTACACTTGCGCCATGCAAAATACGCAGGGTAGCCAACCCAATTGAGGCTCGCTGGCTGCTGGCTGCCGTCGAGAAGCAAGCCAACAGAATCAACCACTTCACATGGCAATTGTGTTTACACAACAGAAACTACATGCTCAACACAGCACAAACAGCAATTACAACAGTTCTTATTCTACAGGCGGTAATCAAGTAAGAGACAGCGCAACAGCAGCAACAACAACAACAACAACAACGACAACCACAACGCTAATAATAACTATCAGAATGGTAACAAAACTTTTAAGGGAAACAAAAATAATTGTCAGTTCTCACCAAACCAGCAACAGAGCTAGAGTAACAACAACTTCGCTGCCCAGTGTCGAAAGACTGCGACACCACCGCAGCAAAAGAATAATATGGGCCAGTGGCATTGCAGAACTGGAATGCATCTACAAACCCGCAGGTGAGTGAAAACATGAAAACGCAACGACCGTCACATTTCGGAGACTGGAATGAACAATACCCAAATGCTAATGTTATCGAAGTAACTAGTGATAACTAGTGATACTCCACCTCCATCTGTGCCTGCACCCACTACAAATGTGACGACTTCAAACTGAAAACAGTCACTACTTTGGCCCAGGTTGTGACTGTGGAAGATCTGGGATGGGGAGGGGTCGGAGGGGCGACTTCAGTTTAAATTTATTAGTTTACACACTCACTTTGCAACGGCACAATGGTCATGTACCTGTATACAGCAAACATTATTATTCAGAAGGTATAGTCACGACGAAAACTTGTCTGAGGAACTGTTAGAAGAGAACACACAATGTCGTTCATCATCCAAAGAAATTGTTTTGGTGTCAACTACTGGAGTTGTGGGTGGTATTCCCACTACTATTATTCTGAACACAGCAAAAGCTGTTAGTGTCTTGTCCTATGATTTTTACAAGAAAATGTGTGAGTTTACACCCATACCAGAGTATCCTGTCCAGAACTGTAAAATTTTAATTGCCGAAGGCAGCAGGTCTTCTAGGGTCAAGAAACAGGTATTTCTGACAATCAAGGTAGGTAATGGAATCGTACAATGGCAATTCCTCGTCTTCCAAAACCTGGTCACTAAGGCGTCTTAGGTTTAGATACATCGGACGAGTGGAGAGCACTATTGACTTCTCCCAATGTAAATGTATACTTAGAGGTAAAGGCAATGAAATTTCAATTGACCTGGATACCAGGACTCTGAAGCACGATAAATATTGTACAGGGTACAAGATTCAATTAATACAGGACAGTGATGATGTTAACACACAGGCACACGCACCTGATTCCGAGGTTGTTGACGTGAAAACTTTAATTAGTAATAAGTTACCAGAAACCACAGCTGACACTCATGATGATCGTAATGAACTTTATGATGTTCTGTCCAAGTACATACAAGTATTTAGCAAACGATCAGGTGTGATCAACACGTATGTGTCTAATATGGAAGTTAAGCCTCACCAGATTTTCTTCCAAAAAGCCTGTAATGTGCCTCTATCCCAGCGACCTGCTTTGTGGTGCGAGCTGAAACAAATGTTAGAGTGGAAAATTATCGAACTTTCCACGTCACTTTACTGCAGCCCTATACTTGTTGTATAGAAACCCAACGGGAACATCAGAGCAGTTTTGGATTCTCGTGCAATTAATGAGATTATTTTACCTGTTTGCACAAAACCTGAGAATTTATAGGAGCAACTCCAGAAATTTTCACATACTAAGTATTTTTCTACGATAGATATGATAAATTCGTTCTCGTAAGTCCTAATTACGCCATATTCTAGAAAGTATACTGCATTTATATTGGGGAGGGGGGGGGGGCGCACCTATCACTTTTTTACCCTCCCCTTCGGCCTGAACGTCAGTGCACGCATATTTATCACCACATTCGATACCGTACTTGGAGATGAAATGGCTGAATCAGTTACTCACTAAATTGATGACCTGCTCATAGCTAGTGAGACTTGAACACATAGATACTTTGCAAAAGAGTCTACTTAAATTCGCACATGCTGGAGTGACAGCTAATCTCAAAAAGTCGATATTTGCTTGCAGTGAAATTAAGAATCTTCGGACATACTATCAATGCTCAAGGTGTACGACCTGAACCAAGCAAATTAGATGCAATCGGGAATTTTCCTAGTCCACGGTCTAGAAAGCAATTGAAATCATTCCTTGGACTTTGTTCTTTCTTTCGACGACTTTTACCACACCGACTTTTAAACAGCAAACATGTGTGGAACCAACTCCAAAATAATCAGATATGGATATGGTCTCACCAGTGTCAGATATACTTTGATGGTATTAAGCATGCTTTGGTTAACGAAAAAAATTTGGATCATCCCGGTTTTAACTTAGATTTTTGCATGACATGTGATGCCTCATTCTATGGCTTATGCTGTTGTTTGTTTCAATTGGTGAAGAATGGAGAACAAGAACATGTGAAAATTATTAGTTTTACAAACCTCACACTTAGCGAATGGGAACGCACATACTCTACCACAGAACTTGAAACACTGTCTATAACGTGGGCCTTTAAGAAATTCAATTATTATTTGTAAGGTAAGCAAGCTAAAATTTATACTGACCACCAAGCTCTCAATTTTCTGTTAACTTGTCAGCTGGTACATCCCAGATTATCACGCTGGGCTTTATCTTTGCAAAACTATTCCTTTGAAATTTTGAAATTGTATATATTAAGGGTAAAGACAATATCATTGGTGACGCTTTGTCTCGTCTACCTCAAGGCTTGAATGAGTGTAGCTCTGCGTCGAGAATGTGAATGATTACCAATACTTCTCATGCAGGATAAGCTATATCACCAGTGTTATATCGACTTATGAAGAAATACGTCAACGTTGCAGAAATCTGATCGTCACTGGAATAAGGTAAGAGTTTTACTCACAAATTAACCTGACCATCCTCTGTCCAACAGATATTTGCTACATAATGATGTGTTATTTTATTGCTGTCGTCCTGAAGCCACTACTTGGTGTTTTTGTATTCGTAAGGATTCTGAACGCATCCTAATTAGGTACACTCATTTTGTTTGGGGTCGTTATGGTACCGTGAAGTGCCTAGCAAAGCTTAGTATCCATTGTTACTTTAGCAATATGAGACTTAAGATCCACAGTATATATCTAAACCGCTGAACTTGTTGTACCACTACAGGCCCGTTCCGGACACCGTCTCAACGATCCTTACGGCGTACTCAATGAATGCAACAAAAAGATTGCACGATCTTACCACCTAACTTTACTGATATTTACGCCCGTCAAGAGCGTGAATAGAGCACTTATTTGGCGGAGCGGACACAAGAAAGGATCATGATAATACGTGGGAACTGAACCTATACTTTCGTAAAATAGTTCTCTGAACTCTGATTATTTAACAGCGCACGACTCACCGCCTTGTTAATATAGGATTGCGAGAGGCGAATTTAGAAGTTGTCAAAATTGATATCTACGTGGATCGTTCATACTAAAAAAAACGTAAACATTAGCTCAGGGATTGTATTTCGTGTTATCACATTAAAGTATTGCTGCAGGATATCTTTACTGTAGTGAAATTTAATTAAAAGAAACCTTGTAATGAAAGAAAGTATTTCCCTTTTTTAAACGTAATAATCGTCGTCTTGCCGGGAAGCAGCCAGTATCTGAACTTAACTGAATGTTCTTAGTTTTTACCTTAATACCACATAAATTAATATATTGACTTTCTTTTCCTTAATAATTATGGTGCGAGTCTTCCAAAGCGTCTGTTGATGCCGGAACGCAATGAACTTATAATCAAATTACTCCTACTCAGGACGTCTGCCAAGAATGGTCAATTGTTGAGCCGTTCTTGTTCATTATCCAGCGTGCTGAAAACCTTACCAATAACATTCTTACTTCAGCATGAAGGTCACTAGGCATATGAAAGAATAAATGCACGATCAGCATAAGTTATCATATAATTATTTTTAAAATTACAACTTACAATGCGAAATGGCCGCATTAGAGTCCGTTAGCTTCGAGACTAGAACAGAGAGTGAGTAATAACGCTGGTCATTTTTAGTTCCTTTCGCCAGCGAGTAAAAGAACAATTAATTACCACAAAGATCATTTACAGTTATCTTGTAGAGTCTATTTTTACCATTATTATTTCATTTCATTATAAATTACCGTTATCACCGCTAACTGTACCCGCATTTTCCGGGTTTTCTGCCATTTTCATTTTACTTTATTTTGTGTCTGACTTGTCGTAGCATGATTTGGTATTTTGTGTTGTGTATCAGTACAAGGGACTCCTGTTACGAATGGGCCAAAAACACTTGTGGTTTGTGAACAGTCATACCACCTTTCTAATAACACGTTTTACTTCTCACACGTATTTTTTTAGATAAAGGTCATTTTCCATCTCTTTTGTTTTTTACACACATGCGTATATATACAGTGTATATCACTTTACATCGTCGATAATTTACATTCATTTTTTTACAAAGAACCTTTTCCCTTTTTACGAGGTTTCATCTGTTTTGACTACGGGCATTGCTCTAACTTTCGCCCTTACAGAACGCGACGGGTGAGAACTGAACAATCCCGGTGAACAATAACTTTACTCCCCTATTTAGCTTACGGGCGACGGGGAAAAACCGGTTTAAAAAGAACCGCCCGGAGTCTTTAAACTGTTTACACTCCCGTTATTATCAAGTACTGGTTGCGAATGACGTTATTGTTTGATTAAATTGATCTGTAGACAAAAGAAACAGTTACAAGTTACATATCTGATTCATTTTGTCGGTCATACAACATGAAAATATGCAATTTATGGTTAATTTTACGAAGTTCGTTCACTTTTCTAGTGCATCAACATTCAATGTACGTCCACTTTATATAGATAACATTGTGTTTAGGAGATAGATACAACATCAAAAACCTTCTCATTCATGTCTCTCGCAGTCAATATTGCAGACTACATCTATAATTTGGAGTTACAGTATAGCCGATGCTGTCTTTTATTTGAAGTGTGATCATTGCGACCCTCATCTATTGGGACAAGTTTGCCAGGTACTTAATAACACCACTCGACACGACCTCAATTTGACAACACCGGCCAATATAGTCCGTGCTGTGGATTACCTTACCACCAAAATACAGAAAGCAGTGAAACTCTCCACCTCCACTGCACCTCGAAATTTAACACCCCTGGACGACTTGCCCCCTCTGTTACGAGAGCTGAAGGTGCAAAAGAACCGCTACCGTCGGAGGTGGAAGCAGTTTCGTGACCCTCAGGACAAACGCCAAATGAGACGCCTCCAACGCGAATCCAGCCACCGGCTCGTCGAATGGAGGTCTGAACAGTGGGAGGACAGGATGTCCACTCTCCTACTCCACCAAATATCTGACTGGGCTGTCATTCGCACCCTGCGTCGTTCTAAGCCAGCGACTGCCCATCCTATTCGCACAGCAGCGGGCTTGTGGGAACGCTGGCAGATGCGTTCGAGGCCCAAAACCGCCCTCTGGTCCAGGACCTTTCTCCGAACGAACTACAGGAAGAACATGAAGTACTGACAGCTGTTGCTGCTTCCCGCAACCGCCCACCCCAGTCTGCTCCCCTTCTTAAGTCCATGGCAGAAATTCAGCGCATCCTTCGACGGAAACGTGGCCGGTCAGCCCCTGGATTAGACGGAATTTTAAATGAACATCTTTGCCACCTTCCCCGCACACCACTCATCTTGTTCACCAAGATTTTAAACTGTTGTCTCACATATGGCCTTTTGCCCCCTCAGTGGAAACAAGCCAAGCTAATTGCGATCCCCAAGACGTTCAAGGACCCTACAGTCCCCACCAACAACAGGCCCATCAGCCTCCTAAACACTATGGCGAAGGTCCTTGAATCTGTGATCCTTCACCGACTCTCCCAATCTCTTGCAGCAGACGGGACGATCCGTCCTGAATAGTTTGGATTCACTTCGCACCTCTCTGCTGAACTTTAGGTCCTACGGATCACTGAACACATCAGCAAAGGCTTCAACACTGCCAAGTCGACAGCTGCCGTTTTTCTGGACTTGCAAAACGCCTACGACAAAATCTGGCAAGACAACCTCGTACACAAGATGCTGACACAGACCCCTATACCGGATATTTATGTCAAGATCGTTGATGACTTCCTCCGTGGCAGGACTTTCCTAGTGGCTCAACGGGGAATGCGTTCGGGCATTCGCCAATTGTCGGCAGGCACTCCGCAAGGATCGGTACTATCTCCCATCCTTTTTAATATCTATGTCAATGATATGCCGGTCATCTCCGAGTGCCACCTTGCACAATACGCTGCGACACAGCACTATACACCACTGGCCGCATTACTGACGCCGTCGTCGCCCGCCTCCAGCGACAGGTGGACGCCACTATCACCTGGTGCCGGACAAACAAAATAGCTCTCAATGCCGCCAAAACTACGGCAGTTTACTTCACGAAACGGCGCCCAGTCCTCCGCCGCAATATCTCGATTGCAGGTGTGCAGATGCCTTGGTCCCCGACAACCACCTATCTCGGGGTCCAGATGGACCACAAGTTTCTCTTCCACTGTAATGCGGAGTATGTCACCAACAAGGGGCAAAAGCTTACCAGGGCTTTGTACCCGCTCTTTCGCAGTAGGGAACTTAACCTGCATACCAAGCTCCGCATTTACCGAACAGTTATCCTGCCTGCCCTCACGTATGGATCTGCTACATGGGCCACGATTAGTGTCACCAGGATGCGGACATTGCAGCGCCTACAGAGTAAGGTGCTCAAGTGGAGCCTGCACGCCCCGCCACTCATGAGAATAGTCACTCTCCACGAGGAAGCGGATATCGTCCCCCTAAAGACGACCATACGCAACAACGCGCGGCGGCACTATGAGAAAGTGGATGCCTTGCGGGACACTGTCCATGGGTTACGCCACGTTGGGACCACACTTCCACGCCGCTGGCATCGACATCCGGTTCCCCTAACCATCCTAGAGGAATCGGATTCCGACCATGGCTAACGATAGGTCTGGCACGCCCACCACGGACGCATCCTTTGGCGGGTCTAGCGCCCATTCTACGTCCAATACTTTTCAACCATACCTGCCAACGTTAGGCTAAATTTTTCTGCCTGACTCATGTAGTACTGTCACCGTCAGAGGGTGGTACGGGACTACAAGTCCCACCGCCACACCTCCAAAGTGAATTGCAGTGACGCAGTCACTGCGCTGTGGATAAATTTACTGCCTCACCAACACAGTTAGACCGCAATAGACCGGCGATGCTGTATTGTAACATATCACATTAAAAAGTAAAAAAAAAAAAGATAGGTCGGGCACGCCCACCGCGGACGCATCCCTTGCTGGGAGCCCACATTCCACGCCCAATACCCTCCAACCATACTCGCCCACGTTAGGCTAAACCCCTCTGCCTGACTGACGCAGCACCGTCACCGTCAGAGGGTGGCATGGCCACCGGCACACCTCCAAAGAAAGTGAATTGCAGTGACGCAGTCACTGCCCTGTGGATGAATTTACTGCCTCACCAACACAGTTAAACCGGTGATGCTGTATTGTAATATATCACAAAAAAAATGCTCTCAACGGTTGACTTTGTTCGTCGATGCTGCTGGAATGCTGGCCAAAGGACCTGGAACTCGCCTCCCGTCGCTGGTCGTTGAACTCTGTACAGCTGCGCATCGTTGTCGCAGGAGCGGGTCCCGCCCACCACGCGCTGGTCAGCTGTTGGACGGCAGGCCAGCTTCGTCATCGCGCATCCCCGAAGCAAGCTTGAAATAAGTCCACCGCGGATTAGCTTTCCTTTCTCAAAGTTATATGCACATATTAGCTGAAGAGATGTTTTGATTAATTCACAATCACTCTTTAACCACACGTGTCACTATCTTGTTGTTTTTGTATGTGCTTTGTTTTGAATGTCACTAGTCTAGCACTTTACAACATTTAGGATTAGGCTTCTACTAACTCACTAGTTAACAGAATACACAGCTCATAGCTTGTCAACACCTCCCGTCACACGTGCACTGCATTTGCACTTCCTAGAGCGTTCATACAGTCGTCGTGTCCCGTTAGGATTTTCTGTTGTATGTTAGTCCACCTGTCACTTCAAGCGTTCACATGTTCCGTGCTTTCAGTTACTCACTGCCCGGATTCCGCAGTTTGAAAGTGCACCTAACACTTTAACGCATATGATATTTCAAAAGTTTTGTGCAAACCATGTAACTATTTTTGTACGTGAAACTTCACATTAATACTTAAACATTTCCACACGCTACGGAAATCGGCAACAAATTCACATAGTCCAGAATGAAATTCTCACTATGCAACGGAGTGTGTGCTGTTATGAAACTTTTCATGCAGATTAAAACTGTGTACCGGACCGAGACTCGAATCAGGGACCTTTGCCTTTCGCGGGAAAGTGTTCTATCAACTGAGCTACCCAAGCATGTCTCACGCCCCGTCAGATTTACTTCCGCCAGTACCTCGTCTCCTACTTTCGAAACTTCACAGAAGCTGTTCCGCGAACCTTTTCAGAAGTACCACTCCTGGAAAAAAAGGATATTGCGGGGACATGGCTTAGCCACAGCCTAGGTGATGTTTCGAGAATGAGTCTCAGGCCAGCACACAGTTTTAATCTGCCAGGAAAGTTTCATAACAGCCCACACTCCGCTGCAGAGTGAAAATTTCATTCTTCAAACATCCCCTGGGCTGTGGCTACGCCATGTCCCCGCAGTATCCTTTCTTCCAGGAGTGCTACCTCGCAAGGTTCGCAGAAGAGCATCTGTGTAGTTTGGAAAGTAGGAGACGAGGTCCTAGCGGAAGTAAAGCTCTGAGAACGGGAGTGAGTCGTGCTTGGGTAGCTCAGTTGGTAGATCACTTGCCCGTTAAAGGCAAAGGTCCCGAGTTCGAGTCTCGGTCCAGCACACAGTTTTAATCTGCCAGGATAGTTTCAGTTTCCATACTATTTACAGATCACACTCTTTTCGTGGTATCACTGTTGTTCCTTGCTGTGGTTGCGGACACTGCTTTTCCCACCTACACAGTTCGTGGATTTGTCTTTAGTTTGTTGAAATATTTTGACCTTTTACTGTCGCTGCTTCAGCGTCCAGATTGTTCGACACTTAAAATGCACTTTTCGCAGACAGTTTGTACATTGACTGTGTGAAGAGTCCACTATAAGCACTTTCACTTTTACATTATGTAGCACATATTGTACATATTTTACAATAAATGTCTTTTTATTTCGGTAGGATTCATGAAGCCAGTGACCCCTCATGCAGAAAGTTCAACTGATTGGTCATCTAGAGTATTAAAAAATGGTTCGAATGGCTCTGAGCACTATGGGACTCAACATCTTAGGTCATAAGTCCCCTAGAACTTAGAACTACTTAAACCTAACTAACCTAAGGACATCACACACACCCATGCCCGAGGCAGGATTCGAACCTGCGACCGTAGCAGTCCCGCGGTTCCGGACTGCAGCGCCAGAACCGCTAGACCACCGCGGCCGGCTAGAGTATTCAGTTCAGTATATTTCACCATCATAGTTGCTCTCAACACTTATTAATTCTCTAGTGTTTGCTTTCTGATAACAGGATCCGAGCACATTACTCCCAAGTATCTAACGTGTGAAGGATTTACACGTTCCACCGTGACAGAAGTTAAATTTCAATACTTATGTTTAACCATTCTGTCATTATGGTTATTCTAAAATTCTTTTGTATTAATCTATGATTTACAGGCGCTCATTAGTCATCTAGGCACCATGTAACAGCCTACACTTTGTTACTCACATTTTGATTTTATGAAATTTACACTAAGTTAGTGCACAGTCCTCATCAGTAATTCACTTTTTGTTGCTGTTCTTCACATGGTTTCTCATGTATTCATGCAGACACCCTGATTTCAAACACAGACACATAAATGTACATAAATACATAAACATTTTGACACATATTTACCATACACACACAAGAAAAATACAAGGATGAACCTAAAATTAATGAAATAACCGTACACTGACTACTGTAACTACTCGTGGTCTTCATTACAGGTCGAGTTGTTACAGAGATAATTGTTGTGTTGGCAGAAGAGCCAACACCGTGTTACGATTGGAGGCCGAAATGCACGCGTTTTAGCAGACGCAGGCTGGCGTGATGGGGGAAGAACTATACTGACGTGAGGTCTGGAACATGTCAAGGAATGAGAATTCAGAAAGCGGACGTAATTAGTTTGATACTTAACTTTAATCCATTAATGATGAACGTCGCTCTTGACGGTACATGTTTCACAATATTGTCTGTTCAGAATTCATTCTGATTACTGAATATGGCGCCTTGTTAGGTCGTAGCAAATGACGTAGCTGAACTATCGTCTCTGCAAATGAGAGCGTATGTAGGCAGTGAACCATCGGCTGTACAACTGGGGCGAGTGCTAGGGAGTCTCTCTAGACTAGACCTGCCGTGTGCCGGCGCTCGGTCTGCAATCACTGATAGCGGCGCCACGCGTATCCTACGTATACTAACAGACCGCGGCCGATTTAAAGGCTACCACCTAGCAAGTGTGATGTCTGGCGGTGACACGACAATAATGATTTTGTTACTGTCTCGGGCATCCAGCACTGACCGCGTACTTCCATCTGCTCTCGTGACTGCGAGCAGAGGGCTGTTATATGGCGACAATGAATGTTCTATTATTTATCATTTAAACATTTGTTGAATCTCTTTAGCTACCGCTTGCTTTTTAGCTAATGGCACGGAATACGTGGCGCGGCAAAATGTAACATGCGGTTTAATTTGCATGTCATAAGTGTATCCACTTATTATGCCAGGTTTCTCGGAGAATACCTGACTATACTTGTTTAGTAGGTGAGTCAGTATATTATTTTGGTTACGGTCGAGGTAACTCGATTTCGGCACCTTTACTTCAATACCTTGTCTTGCTCCTTTGGTTTCAGACTCAGTATCATGCACTATCTTACTGTAAGTTCCTCTGTAGGAGTTATTTTCTATATGCAGAACCTTTTGGTCAGATACATCCATCTGAACCTGCCTACAGTAATTGTTATATGTGGCAGTAGTCTTTATCAGTGCTAGTTCAATAACCTTATTGTGGTTTTTCAAGGTGCATGACGCACGAGAGAGGTCGATCTTAGAGTTCCTCTCACGCAACGAATCCAACCTCAGGATACAGAAATGCTGCTAATTTCCTAAAGACCAAGAGTGAGCATTTCATCGATTCTTATTCTATGTCTAGGACGGCCTGTACCTGATTTTTAATGGTCTGCACCCGGTCACGTATGGCCCCAACAGTTTTACAGATTTGCAGTGGTAAAATTGGCAGTCTCTTAACCTGGTCTACGCATTTATAAATTCATAATCCATAACTGAAACATTTGCTCCTGTATCAATAATGACAGTTACTGGTACTCCGTTTATCTGAGCCTTAAAAGCAGATTGTATTAACTCAACCTTTTATAGCCGTGCCTGTCGTCTGCGAACCTTGCAGAACTAGCACTCTCCCATTGTAAGTATAGTGAAGTAAGTTTTACGACTGGTTGACCTTGCACTACACCCCAGAAATTATTTTCCTAACTGGTGGTAAATGTAATTCGCTATGAACTTTTGGTAACCTGGAAACAATTTTTCAGAAGTCTACTGTACTGATGCCATTTTTGAGATATTTGAAACTAGTTGTATGGAGCTAACAATCCTCTGCTATTCACTACTGGTAATACATAGATATGAGTTGTAAATTCCAGCTGAATATGTGTATTGTGAGAAACTGGACACAGTGTCAAGAATGTTAAAAAAATACTGAGACTAAATGGTAAGATATGATGTGCCTGTGATATAGCTGTATGTATGTATGTGATAAATAGGATGTGGATTTATGCTATAACGTACTTACGCCTGGCAGTAATGAAGGAATATGTATTGGATTATGATGTGTATTAGAATGAAGAGATGTTTATAAGAATAAACATTTCAGAAAGCCAATGAGGAGTAGAAGATGATGTTATTTTGCTACTGATGGTATGTGAATGTTTTTATGGATTATTAATTCAGGTAGCCAATGAGATGTAAAGAAAGTTTTTGTCTCATTAATGATGCTGTATATGGTTTAATACTAACTTAACAGGTATGCCGTATAGAAGTGGAAACAACAACCAAAATATATTTAACATGGACTTCTTTTGTTCGGAACTGTGCTCTGTACGTATGCCTTTACGAGGAATTCATTCAACAAGTAACAGAGCATGAGGCGAATTACAGCCTTCCTATGGACGCTGCTGAAGAAATAAGAGGGGAAAATTGTCTGGTTCTTCTGAAAGCTCCTCCCCAACGCAGTAATATAACCGCTGAAGAAAGGGCTGCACTACGGAACCATCGAGAAGATCCGCAAATTGTGGTGCTGAAAGCTGATAAAGGTAGATCTATCGTTTTGTTACCTCGTGCGTTGCATATGGGGAAGATGTATAGTCTACTTAGTGGTACTATGTATAAGACTTATCAAGACCCAACAGCATGTGTGCAACGGAAGACGTGTGCACTTCTGAACTATTCCTCGTTAGCTCCACAGACCATCAAACTGTTAGGACCACATGGCAGCGTACCACCGAGACTGTATGGTCATCCTAAAGTATATAAAGAAGGTCTGCCTTCACGGCCTATAGTGAGTAATATTGATGCACCCACATATGATTTAGCCAAACAACTAGCTTCTTTTCTGAGACCATTTGTTGGCAAATGTTCACATCATATTTGGAACACCGCTGATTTTATCAACAGACTAGGGGTTCTCCACTCAAGTAGATCGGATCTTCTAGTGAGTTTTGATGTAGTTTTCCTTTTCACAAAAGTACGTCTTGTGGGTTCCTTGACGCTAATTGGTCAACAGTTTGAATCGGATATCACTGCTTTGTTTCTACATGCTCTTTCCTCAACTTATTTTATATTTAACAGGAATATTTTTAACAGTCTGACGGTGTCGCCATGGGCAGCCCTCTGTCTCCTCTGGTGGCTAACCTTTTTATGGAGGATTTTGAGGAGAGAGCAATTGAATCATTGGTTTGTAAACCAACTGTTTTTTGGAGATACGTCGATGATACTTTCACAGTGTGGCGCCACGGAGAAGAAAAGTTAATGGAGTTTTTTCATCATCTTAACTCTATCCATGAGAATATTCGATTTACTATGGAACTGGAGAAAGATTGTTGCCTTCCATTCCTGGATGTTTTGGTTAAATGCAAGAGTGACGGCTCGGTGGGACATTCTGTTCATGGTAAGCCCACTCACACTGATTTGCACTTGCTTTCTTCAAGTTGCCATCACCCATCCCAAAACTTGAGTGTACTTAAAACCCTTGTGCATAGGGCATATACGGTGTCGGATGCAGAGCATTTGCCCAAGGAAATCGCACATTTAAGGACGGTGTTCGGAGACAATGGACACTCGACCAGCCAGATTAACAGGTCCTTCTCAATTAGTGCCAGGAACCGGGAAGTGGATAAAGTGGAGAACGCCCTAGCCAAGTCCCTAGAATTTCTTCACTTCGTTGGAAGTATCTCCTTCAAAATAGCGAGGATTCTTTATCATTGTCACGTGAAAGTGGTTTTTCGTCCACCTTCTAAGATATCGGATTTGCTGGGATCGGTGAAGGATGATTTGTTACTGCGGAAGGCGGGTACTTACAAAATACAGTGTCGATGTCGTATGGCCTGTATAGGACAGACAACGCGTACAGTGGAAGAGCGTTGTACGGAACATCAACGTTGCACTCGCCTACTGCAACCCAGTAAGTCTGCAGTAGCGGAACATTGTATTTCCAACGGACATTCAATGCAGTACGGCCAAACTTTGATTTTGGCTACTGTAACAACTACTACGGCTTCTGACATCAAATGTAACAGTTGTGGTTACTAAATGTGACACTTCTGTCACTCAATGTAACTGGGTTTTCTCTTTTGATGCTGTCAATTGTCAGGATGAGCATTCTCAAGCATTCTGTCAGGGTGAAAATATTAAATAAATAAACTTTTCTCTCTTACAAAATGTGGGCAGGGTGGGTTCTTCCTTGGCTCGGGTATGAGGTCGAATGAAACATCATTTTTACATAAAATAACTTTTATTGAAAGTTTCGTACAACTGTTATCTTACTGGACGTTCTGGTTCGGAGAGCGGCAGCCGTGTCGTTTGCGTAGCCTTCTGCTGCGGCAGCGGCGGCGGCGGCGGCGGCGGCGTCTGATTACGCGTAGCGGTGTGTATCTCGTGTCGCCGTCTCGCCCAGCTGACCGGAGACGCGCAGCGCGAGGTGGCCTGTTTAATTATTGCGAGCGACGTCGTGCATCTGGTGGTGATACCTTGAATGTGGCGTCCCAGTGTTTCTCTTCTCTAAGCGGCCGCGTGTGTTGTGCGTCGTCCAGCAGAGCGGCGCGGCGGGGGAAGGCCAGTGTCCCGGACTCGAACCACGGACTCCCGCTTGCCAGTCTTCGGCTGTCAGGTCTTTATCCCAGCTCACAGGTGACTGCTGAAGTGAGGCCGTCTCCTTCCCGTCCTCACGAGTCACCCGGGTATGTAAAATCAGACTTCAAAATACCTTTTAACTTCTTCTTCTGGTACTGAGGCTGCTGCTTGCTATTCTATTACAGCGGCGGACTCGGTGCGTCTGTGCATGATGTAGTCTCTTCTTGCCTGACGATCTTCAGCACCGAAACTAACTTAAAACAACTGCTACGCTTCTTCTTCGTCTTCTTCGTCGCTCGTCTCCGTCTTCGTCTCCGTCTTCGCCTTCGTCTTCCTCTCGTCTTCATCTACATCTTCATCTACATCTCTCGGGCCCACTGCGTCTCGCGTATTTATTCACTTCAGTTTACTGGAGGTGAACGACTTCACGGCCATTGCCTCTTCTGTCACGTTGAAAAGATTCTCGAAGATTCTTCTTAACGTCGGTCATTGGCTCTTGGAATGTAGGCGAGGGCCTTTGCTCACATACGACAACTGAGAAACACGTGAGCCGGTCATTGCCTCTTCTGTCACGTTGAAAAGCTTCTCGAAGAATCTTCTTAACGTCGGTCATTGGCTCTTGGGATGTAGGTGAGGGCCTTTGCTCACATGCGGCAACTGAGAAACACGTGAGCCGGTCGGGCGATGCCCTGACGGCTGAATCGACAGCGCCCGCTTATGTGGAACTTGCTGACTTCACGGTCATTGTCTCTCTGTTCTGCTGTTTTGCCCGCTGAATGCCAGTATGTAACTCTCCAAACTAAACCAAGTTTTCCATTTATATTCTAATTTCTAGTTCACTTTGATTTCACTAATTTATTTACTTAAGTACCACTCAACATTCCTCCACCCTTCGGAGAAATTCGCCCTCGAATTTACCACTCAACATTCCTCCACTCTTCACACGGAAAAAACACAAGCACTGAAAACTCTCGACTTACACATGCATCACATTAAGTATGTTGAAAATACTGTATCACTTTATAAAAGCCCTGTGCGCTCATGAATCACATAGTTTACACATAAATGGTTATAATAAGAGTAACAAATCTTGATGAGAATGAATAAACAAAAAATAGATTTTTCACTTAGAAAATTACATAGCAACAGCTGTTTAATCTACGCTATACTAATGCAAGAATATCTATTCTACAGTATTGTTTATTTTAACAAGAGACTGTTTAATGAAGAATGAAGTACTATAAACAAAATTAATACACTAATGCTCAAAAGTAACTACTGAAGTACACCGGTTAAGAGTGTGGTATCCAGTTAACAGGGATTTGATGAAGTGGTATATTGTTATTTGGCTTATTTTTTCGTCTTAAATAAAAGAAAACTGTACAAAGCAGAAACACCAACACAAAGGTTCCAGATATACCCGTTCCTAGCATTATAATTTTAGTTTTGTGTTCACCTTTTAATTTTAAGACATGTTGCATCATAACATTGGCATCAATTTTGTCTTGCTGTGAGTTTATGAACGTATCTAATGGCTTCAGAAGGGAACTGTCAAGGGAGTCATTGAGGTAGGATAGGTTTTGTGTAGGAAATGCTTTGCATGGCGTTTTCTGAAAAAAGCAAACAACACGGTTATGGGCCTACCAACCTAGTAAAAACAAAAATAAAGAAAAGAAGAAATACATTGTTAACTACAAGATCTACCTGTTCAACTTTTTTTTTCTTAAAAAAAATAAACCATTATCATTTATTAATTATTTACATATGTGTACTATCCACAGTCTACTGAGATTCCACTAGGATATTCGCACTCTTGGTCGCAGATTGTACTCGTATGGTGCCATGTCTGTATGTTGTGCTGGCGTGGCCACTCTTTTTCCTTTTCGGGTACTTCCTCCACCCTTCGGAAGAGCAGACACTATTGTTGAAGGAATTACATCTGGAGCGCCCTTAAAAGGTTTTAAACGACTTACATGCACAACAGTAGTTCGGGTGGGCAGTTGCAATTTAACGTTGACTGGTGACGTGATCTCAATAATTTGATAAGGACCTCTGTAGTTTGTTACAAATTTCTTCGTTTTTCCTTTAGCTATGTAAGGAGTTGAAAGCATAACCCACTGACCGAATTTGTAATTTGGATATTTAGCTTGGGTATTACCTAATCTTTCCTGTCGTTCCAAAGCCTTTGTATTAGATTTTTGAACCTTTTTCCATACATCCTTCATCATTCGACTGAAATCTCTTACTGTTTCTCCGACTTTTCCGTTTTTCTGCCTGATTACATCAAAAGGGGACGGCATTTTTCTCCCATAGACCACTTCATAAGGTGACATGCCAGTTGCGTCATGCGTTTTGGCGTTGTATACCGACACGATTATTGGTAAATACGTATCCCAATTAGAATGTTGTTCGTTAATATAATAACTAAGCATCTTGCCAATTGTCCGATGAACTCTTTCTGTGCGTCCGTTGCACTGAGGGTGTAACGGAGTTGTGCGTAATTTGCGTATTTTTAGTAAGTGGCAGAGCTGTTTCATTAGTTCAGACATAAAATTAGATCCCTGATCTGTGATAATAGCTTCAGGTACGCCAAATTTAAGTATCCAGTTGTTAACTAAAGCTTGGGCAACTGTATTTGCTTGCTGATCTGGGAGACTCACCATAGCTAGATAGCGTGAAAAGTGATCTATAATTGTAAGAACATACTTATTACCAGCAGGTGTTTTATGAAATGGCCCGTAGAGATCCACTCCGCAGATTTGAAATGGACATGAAGCCTCGGGGAGCCTCTGTAAGGGTATTTTTGAACGAGAAAGTTCAGCTCGTTGTGCGCACGCAATGCAATTACGAACGTACTGCGCAACATCCTGCTTTCTGGTTTGCCACCAAAATCGCTCTGCTACACGTCTTTCGGTTGTCCGTTGTCCACCGTGTCCTGCAAGGATATGATCGTGGGCCTCTGCCATTATTTCTTGTCTAAGGTGTTGGGGAACAACAATTCGCGGTCCAAGTTTTGTTTTACGGCATAATACACCATCTTCAAAGCAAAATTGTTTTTGAGATGCATATTTTTTGCATTCTGTATCCTCATTTTGTGCCTTTCTCCAGTCCTCAGTATCTCGGCCTGTTGCTTCCAAAAGTGCTATTTTCCGACTTAGACAATCTGCATTCGTGTGTTTTTTGCCTGGTTTATGGATAACTTCGAAATCCATTTCGGAAAGACATAGGGCCCAACGCGTGAGACGACTAGATGGATCCTTTAACCCAAGCAACCATTTTAAAGCTGCGTGGTCTGTAATGACCTTGAATTTCCTACCATACAAGTAGCATTTAAAGTATTTGATACCATAAATAACACTTAACAATTCGTTCTCTGTTGTGGAATAATTTCTTTCTGCTGTTGTTAGTTGTCTCGAAGCGTAGGCTATGGGGTGTTCCGCGCCACTAATATTCTGACTCAAAACAACTCCTACTGAATGACCACTTGCGTCACAGGATAAAATAAATTCTTTATTATAATCTGGGTAGGCTAATACTGGACTGTGTGTTAACTTATCTTTAAGGGTTTGAAATGCTGATTCACAATCTTCAGACCAATGAAATTTTGCACCCTTTTTCAATAATTGGGTTAAGGGTCGGGCAATTTCAGCAAAATTTTGAACATATTTTCGGTAATACGATGCGAGACCAATGAAACTTTGTACTTCCTTAACGCGTTGTGGTGTTGGGAAGTCCTTAACTGCCGAAATTAATCGAGGATCTGTTCTAATTCCTTTTTCACTAATGACATGCCCTAGGTATGTAACCTCTGTCAATGCAAAACTACATTTTTCCATATTTAATGTTAATTTAGCTTTTCTAAGTCTCTGAAAAACATTACGCAGACGCACAGCATGTTCATTAATGTCTTTGGAGAATACAATAATATCGTCTAGATATACACAACATTGCTGAGTTTTTAGTCCTCGCAATACTCCATCGAGTAGTCTTTGAAAAGTTGCTGGTGCATTTTTCAAACCGAAAGGCATTCTTTTAAATTGCCAGTGGCCTGCAGGGGTAGAAAATGCTGTTTTATGCCTATCTTCAGGTGCAACTTCCAATTGATGATATCCGCTACGTAAATCGATTGTTGAAAAGTATTTACTGTTACCTAAACTGTCAATGATATCTGTAATGTTTGGAAGAGGATAAACATCTGAGATAGTTTGTTTGTTAAGGTGTCTGTAGTCACAACAAAATCTATATCGTTTCGTACCGTCGGGAGACTTCTTTGGAATAATTACAATATTTGAATTATAAGGCGAATCAGAATATTCTATGATTCCATCTTTTAGATGCTGTTCTAAAAATTCATCCAGTACTGGCTGTAAGTGATGCGCAACTCTATAAGACTTTCTATAAACTGGGGGGCTATGTCCTGTTGGGATCCTATGCTGTGTGATATCTGTTGCTGGAAGTGGACCTTCTGCATTAAATAAATCTTGGAACTCAACTAAAACTGCTTCTATCGTGTCTCTATCCTTCCCTTGCAAATGCTCAATCTTCTGGCGTAATGCGGTTTTATAGGCGTCTGGTTTCTGACCATCATTAATATCTGACCAAATAAAATCTTCTTCTTCAAAAGTACTGACTGTAGCTACTAATATTCCCTTATGCAACTCTTTGTCCTCCACTCCGAAATTGTCAATATGTACCGGTACTTTTCTTTCTCCCTCAACGTCTTGAACCCGTACAACACTTCTACGTACAAAACAATGTGATACATCTAATTCCTCATTTTCCTCCAGTGGCTCTATTAGACATATTGTATCTGTAGGTACCTCGGGGTCAACGGTCATCCAGAGAAGTTTTCCTGAGCCAGATGGTATCTGATCCCGCGAATCAACCTTCAAGGACGTTGCACGCAGTGTAGTTGATTTCGCCTTCCGGTTAGGGAAATCTTGCGGCAGAGGGCCCTTTGCAGCGGTGTCACCTAGCTGAAATACTATTCCGCTAAGTTCTACAATTTGCTGTCTGAGGTCAATTTTAGCGTGATGTTTATTCAGGAAATCCAACCCTAGGATCGCGTCGTACCCGTCAGTTATCTTTGTTACCACTTCTACATCTTCTTGAAATTGTACACCGTGAATATAGAAAATCAATGATGTACATCCTAATGACTTCACTGTACCTCCTCCTACTCCACTCAATCTATACCTTGGAGGGTCATATTTCTTTTCTCCAATACATTCATTACTCACTATTGATACGTTTGCGCCTGTATCCACCAGTATCCTTACCTCTTTATCCCGTATGGTAGCAGATAACCAGCATTCCGCCTTCACATTCGCCTTAATGGCATGAAATTTTATTGGGAACGCCTGGCGGCGGCTCCGACATTCCCGTTTGAGTTTAACTGATTTCTATTTCCAAAAACTTTCTTAGACCTGCATTCCTTGAATGTGTGACCTATTCTTTGACAATTAGTGCATTGAGGTTGTCTGCAGTTTTTTGCTATATGGCCCTGTCGATTGCACCTAAAACATCGTACTCCTGCTGAAAATACATTTCGCTTCTCCTTGTATCTGGTGGCAATGTCAATTTCTTCAAAAGCTGTCGCCACAGATACAGCTTCTGCTAAATTCTTAGGAAACTCTGCCCTGACACGACGGGACGTTTCAGGAGGTAACCCACGTAAAAATGTATCCAGAGCTCTATTTTCTGCCTCTTGTAAAATAACTCTATTTGCTTCATCACTAGTTGTCAACTGATAGGTGTTAATATTAACTTTTCTAATCCTATCTACAAAGCTTTCTAACGACTCGTTTCGCCTCTGAGTGATAGTGTTTAACTGTTCCCTATAAAATCTACAGCTGTTCTGTTTTTGAAAACGTTTAAGTAATCCTTTCTTCAATTCCTCAAATGTTGGAGCATTCCGTAATTCTTCATGGTATAATACGTGCGCTTTAGCCTCTCCTAGCAATCTTAACTTTGTCATTTGTAAGAGCTGTTCATCTGACCATGATCCTAACTTTGCAGCTGCTACTAAATCATCAAAAAAGGCTGTTATGTCTTCGCCAGGTTTACCTGAAAAAGGAGTTACCAAGGCTGCTGCTGAGGAATCTAGGGTAGGAGGGACTGAACTGGTTTGCCTAACCTCACACAACTGTTTGAATAATGCATTATTATCATTTTTAAGCTGTGCTATTTGATTAACTAAGCTCTGAATAGCTTCCTCAGTAGAAACCGCTTGTGGTGCTGACTCTGACTTTGTACGATTTCGTGTCATCATTTTACAAACTGTTAGTTACACAATCTTACCACACTGAATGAAAAAGAAGTTTAAATATTTTCGACAAACTCTTAAAATTATGAGAGGGAATACACTTCTAAAGAAAGAAAATATTACGACTGCTATGCAAACCTCTATCCTTTCACACATTAAACAATACTAACTGTGGACCGTTAGTGACTGTCATTCACACCTCATATTGAGCCAAGGGATTTTCTCTGACACCAAATGTAACAACTACTACGGCTTCTGACATCAAATGTAACAGTTGTGGTTACTAAATGTGACACTTCTGTCACTCAATGTAACTGGGTTTTCTCTTTTGATGCTGTCAATTGTCAGGATGAGCATTCTCAAGCATTCTGTCAGGGTGAAAATATTAAATAAATAAACTTTTCTCTCTTACAAAATGTGGGCAGGGTGGGTTCTTCCTTGGCTCGGGTATGAGGTCGAATGAAACATCATTTTTACATAAAATAACTTTTATTGAAAGTTTCGTACAACTGTTATCTTACTGGACGTTCTGGTTCGGAGAGCGGCAGCCGTGTCGTTTGCGTAGCCTTCTGCTGCGGCAGCGGCGGCGGCGGCGGCGGCGGCGTCTGATTACGCGTAGCGGTGTGTATCTCGTGTCGCCGTCTCGCCCAGCTGACCGGAGACGCGCAGCGCGAGGTGGCCTGTTTAATTATTGCGAGCGACGTCGTGCATCTGGTGGTGATACCTTGAATGTGGCGTCCCAGTGTTTCTCTTCTCTAAGCGGCCGCGTGTGTTGTGCGTCGTCCAGCAGAGCGGCGCGGCGGGGGAAGGCCAGTGTCCCGGACTCGAACCACGGACTCCCGCTTGCCAGTCTTCGGCTGTCAGGTCTTTATCCCAGCTCACAGGTGACTGCTGAAGTGAGGCCGTCTCCTTCCCGTCCTCACGAGTCACCCGGGTATGTAAAATCAGACTTCAAAATACCTTTTAACTTCTTCTTCTGGTACTGAGGCTGCTGCTTGCTATTCTATTACAGCGGCGGACTCGGTGCGTCTGTGCATGATGTAGTCTCTTCTTGCCTGACGATCTTCAGCACCGAAACTAACTTAAAACAACTGCTACGCTTCTTCTTCGTCTTCTTCGTCGCTCGTCTCCGTCTTCGTCTCCGTCTTCGCCTTCGTCTTCCTCTCGTCTTCATCTACATCTTCATCTACATCTCTCGGGCCCACTGCGTCTCGCGTATTTATTCACTTCAGTTTACTGGAGGTGAACGACTTCACGGCCATTGCCTCTTCTGTCACGTTGAAAAGATTCTCGAAGATTCTTCTTAACGTCGGTCATTGGCTCTTGGAATGTAGGCGAGGGCCTTTGCTCACATACGACAACTGAGAAACACGTGAGCCGGTCATTGCCTCTTCTGTCACGTTGAAAAGCTTCTCGAAGAATCTTCTTAACGTCGGTCATTGGCTCTTGGGATGTAGGTGAGGGCCTTTGCTCACATGCGGCAACTGAGAAACACGTGAGCCGGTCGGGCGATGCCCTGACGGCTGAATCGACAGCGCCCGCTTATGTGGAACTTGCTGACTTCACGGTCATTGTCTCTCTGTTCTGCTGTTTTGCCCGCTGAATGCCAGTATGTAACTCTCCAAACTAAACCAAGTTTTCCATTTATATTCTAATTTCTAGTTCACTTTGATTTCACTAATTTATTTACTTAAGTACCACTCAACACTACAGCAACAACTTTTTGGGACTCCATTATCAAAGAATCCGTTGAAATACACATCGCGCTTAATATGATGAACCGTGACCGTGGTTACCAACTGAATAACGCGTGGAATCCCGTCATCTCCGAAATTTGCTCGAGACGATGATGGCAGAAGACTTCGATAGCTGTGGCCAACGACTATACCGACGGCAGCTGAGTCTTGCAGTTCCACTAGCGAGGGCGCTGTCGTTGGGCCGTGTGGTCCTTCTGTCTTCGTGACTGCAACGCATGCGCAGCAGTACCATCAGCGCAATATATAAGACGGAGCAGAGAACGTCTTCGTCAGTCCTCGTTCGGCTCACCTGAAGATGACTGGCAGTTGTCGAGCCGAAATATCGTGCAGTGAAGTTTACGACGACCGGCTGCAAGCCAGAAATCCTTTTGAACAGTTGATTCGCCGGCAAAATTTCAAATTTTACATTACAACAGTTTTGTAGTTATAATGATGCCAATGAATGTGACAAATGCTAAGATGATGTTTCGCCTAAGATTTTTGCTCCAATAATATAGGATGTTGGCTGTTGCATGACTGACAATAATAGTACTCTAATAAGGTTTTCTGTCCTAAGAGTGTGTATATAAGAATTCGGTATTTTGATTGTCACCATACTTATTCCTTACGTTATTGTACATGAGATATGTGGTAGTAACCATTCTGAGCAGACAGATAAATGTATGTACCTTAAGAAACTGGATCCAAGTCTTTTCATTTATGGGATATGCTTTTAGAACAGAGATGAATACTTAATACTGACTATTGACACGAAAATAATGATCAACGTATACTTGTTTAAGCAATTTTGTGAAAATGACATCAGAGTGTTACTGATAGGTCTTATATATGGTTCATGTGATACCCAGGTTATAAGGTTTTAGAATACAGCACCTGTGCATGGAATTACATGGTTTTCAGGACTTGAGATGGATGTAACTAGTTATCTTATTCCTTTGTACGGCTGTTTGATGTATTCTTGACATGCACAAGAGGTGATCCTGGCTTACAAACACACACAAAGCTAAAGGAGATTAACTTTAAATGCAAACATATATTATGCTGGATGGCTTCTGCAGTTTACTGTGGCACATCATGTCTCAGCTTATGAAAGATGGACCAGTGGAAACACTGTTCATTATGGCAATTCTACAGCAATGATAGTAATTCTTCAAATTCTGGATTGTAAGTGGAGATTGTGACAAGACATATAATCCTCCATGTGTCTGTCTGGATAACATACTCATTTTGATTGTGGATTGTCAGTGGAGAAACTGAAGGCAAAGTATTGTGCTCCCTAAATCTGCCCAAGGAATGTGCTCACGCTACCATGCTTGTGCAACTGTGATAAGCGTGTGTATGTTAAAACAGTGAAATGTTTAACAATTTGGTGTGATATTTTTCCCCTATTGCAAAATGTTGTCCTCAATGGCTTTCCCAATAAATTTGAACAGAAAATTTTACACATTTTTGTACCATATTGTAAATGTGCATATCTTCCTTGTTTATTTGAAGTGACAAGAATAATGTTTTCAATATTTTAACAGACAACTATAACTGCCTTGTAAAATTGTGTACAATTTTCCATGAATAGTGTGTATCTTACTTACTTTGTTTGATCTGTCAGGAATTCTTAGTTGATCTTACAGGTTTCTTTCAAACATTTGTCGAGCTGATTGTAATACATTGTAATTCTGTGTACCATATAGTAAACACTGTAGATATTTTTGTCACTGTATTTGACTGAACTAGATTACTGCGTTACCATACGAAATATGTTTTTACCCCATGTCTTCTATATCATTTGTACACCTTTTTGCATCTACGTATTGTTACTTGTATTTCAACTAATGCACCATAGTTGTATTACTTTGGACTTCTTCACTGATATTTTGTATGTATTTTCACCAAACCCATGTGTTTGTAACCACAATTTGATACCATGTTTTTGTCATTGTTTCTTTTGGAGAATTTTTTAATGCTTGCTGTTATTGTAGCAACAGAAATCACTCTGCTGAATTCTTGTTTAATAGTGGAGGGGTGATATAAGGCGGCTGTCCTGTCTGCCATCTCGACTCTCAAGAGGTTTGGGTCACAGCTCTGTATGAAGATGTGAATCTGGTTAATATACTCAACATCTGTAGTATCGATATAACCATATTCTTTGCTAGTCTGATCTTTAAATCAGAGATGTTGGTCAGAGAGGTTACCTTTTTTGAAGAGGGCAACATGTAGCTTGTGTTAGACAGCCTGGAAATGAACTTGGTTCGAAGAGGATGGAAGCTGATCTGCCATATCGTGGAAGCAGCATTATTTAAAAGGGATTTTGTAATAATATATTCTGAGAAAAAAAATTTTGTGGAATGAGATGTGAATGCAAGAATGTCGTAGTGAAGTTTTCTAAGGTAATCTAGTTTCTTTATCTATATATTTGTAAGTGAGTAGTTTCTTACTAACTGGAAGTTGCGTGTGGCTGAAGTTTGTAGCAGAAATTATTAAATGCAACTTATGGTTGTCTTATAACTGAAACAATTGTTAACGAAAGTAACTGTACACAGGAAAAATCATTAATAAATATTTTGCTTACTTGTCTAGTTGTGATAACTTTACGAAAGGGCGTATTGCTGTTATGGCTTAATGGAGAGTAGTTTAACTTCGAGTATTTATGCTCATTTGTCATTCAATAGGTTTAGTTCCTCGTTTTTCATTCTTTATCTTTATGAATGTGTTCACATACTCGCATTGCGCATCGCGAGTTGGGTGGTACAGAAGTATTTTATGAAAAGTGATAAGACGCCGTCTTGCATTGCAGATCACAAGTACCGGTACGTAAATTGTATTTGATTTTTGACCGTTTCATCATTACCTTAATAGTAACAAGTTGTAGAACAGATGAGCGTACAGTGCGAACAGATAGGTCTGTGAATTTAATTATAATCAAAATTCATGTCCATTGTAAGGCACACTGACTGTCAGAGAGTTGCTTGTTAAAATAATTTAGTAGTTCAGAGGCTTGTGAGTTTTCAATCTGTTTTATCAGAAAGTCACATGTGTTAAATTTTATGTTCATTTACTGTGTAATCAAATTAACGGTTCTGAGAAGACTAAAGATACAATTTGAGAATATTCATGGCCAACATTTTAATCTGATTCATTTGTTTTCAGTAAATTTAATTGAAAACGTATTTTTCTCTCGCAGACGAATTGTTTGATTTACTGGCTAGCCTGGGTTTCGCATCGTGTAGCGTGTACTTCACACATTCCGTTCAAAATTTAATTTTAATACAGTTCTGTCATCCTACTGAGATTTACGTCTTTATAAATCAAAATATGTTTCATAGATTTATTAGATACCAACCAGATACTTGCGAATACGAGTTTAGAAGTTTTTAAGCTAAAATTTCAGAATCCCCGACAGGATGATCTGAAGTCCAGTGGTTGGATTTCCGTTGTGCCTTTTTCCCCCCTGGCATAGTCATAAGGCTGATGTCAGTTACTAATTCTAGGACAACTAGGCACTCAGGGAAAGATAGAAAATGTTAAGCATTTTATTTCTTTAATAGGAAGCTAGCGCCTACGGAAAGTCCCTGTGACAGGGATAAAGATCGTCCCACTAAAGGATTAACCACCAATATTAAGATGTTCTGGATAGGATAGTCAAGAAACAGTGGCAGGATGTTTCAGAAACCGCCGATCGTGTGGTGAAAGCTCAGATGCTAGAAAGTTTTTAATGTGTAATTCTTTCGTCACTTGTTTTTAATACGAATGATCAGTGATAGTGCACGATGGAAGAGGCAGAGATCTTTGTAAGAACCATTCACACTACATTTCTAGGAGATATATTTGTGAAGTAAAAACATTGATTGGAAGGTGTGTCTTTTAGCATGGTAAATGGGAATGTTAAGTGAGAGCTATGGTAAGCTTTTCGATATATATTCGAGCAAAGATTGCTTCTTGGCGTGCCAAATTAGGATATTAACTGGAATCAATAGAATTTGATCATGATTACATCGATCGTTGTAAATGAAAATTTCCTAGTCGTAAGTGAGGTTATGCGCAGAGCAGAATTACGTCGGAGACTCCTATTGTGGGACACCGTGCTGTACCTGATGGGAAACTCACGTATTCTTAAATGTCATTCAGTACTTAGGTTTGTAGTGTAAGTAATGAAAACGAGGCTGAGTTATTACGGATACAGACTCGGTTCCAGTTTGGCGGGAAATATTGCATTCCTCAAGACGCAGAACGAAAGCTACTTGATAACAATGCATTGAATAAAACAATTGCCTCCAGGTAATGATATTCGCTAAAATAACTTTCTAAATGTCTACTTCCCCAAGATCTGTTTCGAAATTTCAGTGAGTAATAACAAGACGTTAGTTGCTTCGGTTTAGCAGTTACTTATTTGGAAATGAATGCAATTTTGATGCACGTTAATTATATCGCTGCTGATCCCGCTCTCAGTCCTTTCATGTTCATTGATTGTATTTTCTGTATTGAGATGTATGGTATTAATTGCTCTTACTAACTTAAAAGTGCTGAACTTAAATGCGCTATGTAAAATATAATTAAGCTCAATCAGATCTCCGAGGCCAAATTCATCACCTCATATATGGTATACTCCAAGAGCACTTAAAATTGGACATAAAACTTCTCTAAACGTAGTGTTAAAAGCTGTTTACTACGACATCAAGTGTCTTCCAGATGAAATTGACAAATTTAGTGGAAAACTTATGGAAATGAGATACTAATAGTTCTGGTTTTTGGAATAGCTATTTGGTGATTGAGTGAGACATTCATGATTTTCACTGAGAACATTTAATCACCTTATGCGTGATTAACTTATATAGAACACTGATACGTAACTCATCAGTGGAGAATATGGACGTTTTCGTACACAGATACAGAGTTAACGTAAATAACATTCGAAGCGGTTGTGCGAACTATTGGAATATCGTTTGCAGCTTCTTCTTCACTTTTCGGTCGTGAAATATTATTCCTGTGCAGCTTTTAATCTCGATCGGAGGCTGGCACGCTGTACTGTCAATTGCCGCGAAACATTAATTACATTTTTGATATCGGCGAGTAACACGAACCCCGTCGCCTGGCTTAATTAAATCCCGAGCGAGGTAGGCGCCGGTTGCGAGGGCGCTGCGAGTAATGAGAGACCAGCTTTGCAAATGGAGACGGCTGTCCACCGGACGTTCTCCCTGGCCTACAACGTCGGCGACCTGTGACGTTACACTACAGATCACCGCCATGCATACTTAAAACAAAAACAACCGGGAAAGGCAGAGAGCGCCAAGGGTAAAAATGAAATATCCGAAAGGAAGGCTGTGGCAGCTTGCAGTGGGGTAGTGAGGACTGAGTGTTATCTCTCTCTATAAACATTTCAGTAAGACCAAACTCCTCGAAGGATATAGCAATTTTCAGTTTACTCTCTCTCATTTTTGGGGAGCCCAGTGAAAATATTCAAATTTAGCTTATTGTAGTTTTTCGAGAATTTTTCCAGTGCTTGTGATTCTCAAAGGTCTACAAACGTACACAGCTACGGTTTTCATAACTTCTTCGTTTCATTCAGAACTTCTACCAACCCCATCATTCTTTAGCTGCGCGGATAAGTGGAGGCCGATTTCCACAGTTTTCTTTTTGTCATATAATCTTTGTTAGGCGGTAAAGTGTCTTGATGGAAGTTTTATTTCTATGTTTACCTCTCAGAACTTGTTACGTAGTTATTTAGTTATTTTATTCGGAATAATTGTATGTATCATTTGTTTCACCACTCCTCCAGGTATCAGCGGGATGAGTGTATTTCACATCCCTGATAAAACCATAATGTTTCCGGTGTTCTGTGCCATTTTTGATGCAGTGACACTGTCAACTACATGTTGCTTGAATTGCTCTAACAAGTTTCAGTCACAGTTAAACACATTTTACAAAATCCCAGACAGACCAAACATTTCTGTGTACTTCATTTTCATATTTACTTTTAGTTACCGTCCAGTTAACGAAATACACCGGGTACACTTTCTTTTTATGTGATTTTAGAGCAAGTTACTTCATACAGTTTTTAACTCCGCCCGTCCAGTACAACCCATGTAGCGCAGTATCTCGATGCTTTCATTTGTGATTCCATTATTTGGAAGACCCATACGCGGATCATCTCCAACAGAAATGTTGTGACATTGGATTCAAATAACCAGTATTTCAATGCTTAAAATTAAGTAGCAGATTTCTTGCAAACCTTCCACAGCTTACAATGAATCTACGATGGCAATATACACTACTGCTACACCAAGAACAAATGCAGATGATAAACCGGTATTCATTGGACAAATATATTATACTAGAACTGACATGAGATTACATTTTCACGCAAATTTCGGTGCATAGATCCTGAGAAATCAGTACCCTGAACAACCACCTCTGGCCGTAATAACGGCCATGATAAGCCTGGGCATTGAGTCTTACAGAGTTTGAATGGCGTGTACAGGTACAACTGCCCATGCAGCTTCAACACGATACCACATTTCAAGAAGAATAGTGACTGGCGTATTGTGACGAGCCAGTGGCTCTGCCACCATTGACCAGACGTTTTCAGTTCTGAGAGATGTGGAGAATCTGCTGGCCAGGGCAGCAGTCGAACATTTTCTGTATCCAGAAAAGCACGTACAGGACCTAAAACATGCGGTCGTTTATTAACCAGCTGAAAAGTAGGGTTTCGCAGGGATCGAATGAAGCGTAGAATCACGGGTCGTAACACATCTGAAATGTAACGTCCATTGTTCAAAGTGTTGTCAATGCGAACAAGAGGTGACCGAGACGTGTAACCAATGGCACCGCATACCATCACGCCGGGTGATACGCCAGTATCGCTATGACGAATACACGCTTCCATTGTGCGTTCACCGCGATGTCGCCAAACACGAATGCGACCATCATGATGCTGTAAACAGAACCTGGATTCATCCGAAAAAGTGACGTTTTGCCATTCGTGCACCCAGGTTCGTCGTTGAGTCCACCATCGCAGGCGGTCCTGTCTGTGATGCAGCGTCAAGGGTAACCGCAGCCATGGTCTCCGAGCTGATAGTCCACGCTGCTGCAAACGTCGTCGAATTGTTCGTGCAGATGGTTGTTGTCTTGCAAACGTCCCCATCTGTTGACTCAGGGATGGAGACGTGGCTGCACGATCCGTTACAGCCGTGCGGATAAGATGCCTGTCATCTCGACTGCTAGTGATACGAGGCCGTTGGGATTCAGCTCGGCGTTCCGTATTAACCTCCTGAACTCACCGATTCCATATTCTGCTAGCAGTCATTGGATCTCGATCTACGCGTGCAGCAATGTCGCGATACCATAAACCGCAATCGTGATAAGCTACAATCCGACCTGTAACATTTCTTCTCGTTACACGACGCATCACAAAAAAGTTTCACCAGGCAACGCCGGTCAAATTTCCGGTCGGTTAAATTTCGCATCTGTAGCGCGTAATCATGGTGTAGCAATTTTAATGGCCAGTAGGGTACCTTCAAAAGAATATATATGTGTGACTTCATTGTTCTCCAGTTAATCGACACAATCCCATCACACACAAGACACTAATTAATGATGACAATTAAACAATAATAACCTACTGGAAATGTTAGTTAAAGATTGTCGAGGAAATCGCAACCAACCACAGATTTTTATAAAACCCTGTAACTTCACTTAGAAACTAATGTCGATGCGATATAGGGACATAAAAAGTGTTTAAGATATGCGTATAATATGACGTGAACAAGCAGGTAGGAATTCAAACATATCCACGTAGCTAAAACGCATCACTGCGAACTATGTTATCAGTAACTCCCACAGTTTAAGTAATCTCAGTGTATCCATTGTTTGAATATAGTATCAAGCTATTCAATCCTGTTACTTAATAAGTTAATTGTAAGCGTAGGAAGATGTTTCATCAAAAACTGTAACTGTAGGAAGATGATAGATCTAAAATGTGTAATTGAAATACGGCTACAGATTTCAACAACATCGAACATGGATAAGGTAACCAACAGAAAAATTGCTCCTATCAGAGATCAACAAATGGTAACATGTTACAGATTGTTTAAAAAAGTGTGCTGGAAAGTGCGATATCAACTGGCTCATTCTATCTTCCTCAGGACTTAAAATTTTTCCAAAATTTTTTTTAACGTGCAACACAACTCAAACTCCCACAAACTCCCATAACAAACTCGCTCACACCCACTAGTGCAATGTTATGTCACTCGTAAGCATCCACTCCCAGCTGCCATTTCCTGCTCATTTATTCAGCCCATCTCACTGTCATTAACTCTTTGTGTCTCTCTGGCATTGACTGTTGTGTCACAGACTGAGTCACCTTCGTTCTGTCGTACTACTATGGTCTCCTCCCACTGTAACTGACTACCTCTTGCTCTCTGATACTGCTAATATCTCATTCCTTCCTTCCCAAACTGCTGCTGTCTCTTTTCATGGTCACTATCTATCTTCCCCGTTGTCATTGTCACATAACCTGTCTCTCTTTATCTCTGGCTCTCACCCACATCCATGTTTTCTCTTTATTCCTCACCCCTTGGCGCTGTCTTCGTCACTCTTTTCCTAACACAGTTCTGTCTCTTTCTCTCACACTGCCACTGCCTCCTTCGCTCATTCTATAACACAACCACAGCCTAATTTCTTCCAGTATTTATTACTTTTCCGTCTCTTTTCCACTGTCTTCTCTCTCAGCATAAAAATGCGCGACTGTGTACGCATGCCAAAAATTTGGAAAAGTGCCGAAGGTGTGGAACGTAGAATGAGGCCTCTGGTAAGCCACTAGGGGGCGCAGCCGTGCCACCGTGAGCCGCCGGGCGTTTGCTGTCAGCGGCCGTGTGGCTTACGGCATCAAGTCGGACTCGGCTCGGCTGGGAATCATGCGCTGTGTCGGTCCGGGATTTGGTCACGTTGGCCCTTAGTATTTGGTACGAGGGCTGTTGAAACGGTGGTTCTCCGACGTTATTCCAGAGTGCACATTATTGTAAGCGATATAGAGCGTATGTGTGCCTTGCGCGCCAAAATTTATTTCATTTCTACGTTCAAGTCATATTGCTCTCATTTGGGGATTCAGTCTGAATGAACTAATGTACGGAGAGTCTGATGTTTTGAGGACTCTAATTCATTACGTCTTTGGATTTTGGATAATGTCCGTTGTGCCAGTAAACTGGGAGCTGATTCAGCAGGTTAGACGTCCTAAGTCAGGAAAAGGCGATACTGGTGGTGTCTGGGTTTGTTTCCCATCCCAGTATCTTGACTCCCAGTGCTGGGCAGAATCAAAAGGGTACAATGGTTCTAGTATTGTTAGTTTTTATGGTCATCAGTAAGTCCGACAAGGTAAAAATATTTGAAATTGTATAAATGACTGCTGAATCCTTGTGCGGAGAAGTGTCGCCAGCTAAGTGCCAGCTAAGAGAATTCTTTCTCGTCTGAACACACGATTACGTGGCATTGTGAAAGGTGCTTGTGGTGCCGCAGCTTAGACGCTCCATTAGATTGTTACAGTCTTCTTGGTACTGTGACACATGCAGGTGACACCGAACTTTTTGGTCCAATAGTCTCCTTGTGGACCAGCCGCCTGCGTGCATCGGCTGCCGACATCGTCTTCGCCGAACCTGCTGCCTCTTGCATCACATCATACAGCTGGGAATGAAAATGCTTAACCTTGTCACTGGTTTCTGCCACAATAACTGTAATATTTTTATTTTATTTTCCTTTTTTAAAAGAGATAGTATCATATCCCGTGTTTTAATTAATATGAGTTTAAGAGTTTTGCCCGCAGCTCGTGGTCGTGCGGTAGCGTTCTCGCTTCCCACGCCCGGGTTCCCGGGTTCGATTCCAGGTGGGGTCAGGGATTTTCTCTGCCTCGTGATGGCTGGGTGTTGTGTGATATCCCTAGGTTTGATAGGTTTAAGTAGTTCTAAGTTCTAGGGGACTGATGACCATCGATGTTAAGTCCCATAGTGCTCAGAGCCATTTGAACCATGTTTTAAGAGTTTTGCTGTGCCATGGAGGGCCGTTGCCCAGGTTGTTAAATTTCCTTAATTACAATTAAATGAATACAATCAAATGAATACCCTTAGTTGCATACATGCGTTGATATACGTCAACGGGGACAGTAAAAAATGTGTGCGCCGACCGGGACTCGCACCCGGGATCTCCTGCTTACATGGCAGACGCTCTATCCATCTGAACCACCGAGGACACAGAGGATAGTGCGACCGCAGGGACTTATCTCAGGCACGTCTCCCGTGAGACCCGCATTCCCATCTTAATGTCCCGCACTATATTCGTAGTGCTCCTGCACATTACACTCGGCTGGTGAGCCTTAACTATATATAATTATTATCTGGCGCTGGCCAGATTTAAATTTTTGAGAAATCTAGATCGGCCATTTCTTAACTTGTTAAATTTTTTAAGGATTTTATTATGTGTTACTGGCCAAGGTTTCTTAATTAAAGGGTCTTTTAGATGTAGAGTCAACATGTTAGATGGATGCATTTATAAGTAATTGATCATTTCACCGATTATATTATAGGTGCCTTATTAGTCGGGATCCTGTTTTTAGATTTTAATAGTGGTATAAGAGTCTAGATGGCCAACTGGTCCTCTTGATCAGAATAGTTAGCTGCATGTTGGCTCTGATATCTTTTCCTTTTTTCTTAGCCGTTTGAAGTCAAAAACAAAGTAAATTCCGTTATTTCTGGTTCAAGTTTTATTTTAGTGATCTGTGGGCTTGTTCAGAAATTGTTAAGTATTCTTTTGGATTCAATTTAATTTAAATTCACTAAACAGCAACAGCAGATGGGTGTATTCCGGAGAATTTGCCTATTATAAAACTGGATGTTTGCACTTTATAATCATTCACAATGATTATTTTGCAAATGGTGAATGATCTTTATCCGAACCCCGGTTCTTCCATGTAATTTATACTGTACTCCTGGGTGACATTTGACGCTGGTTCCCTTCTTTCCACAGCTGCAGCAGGGCCTGCAGCTCAAGTGAAATAAACGTATTGGTCCCTAAAATTTAGGAAGTTTTTTATGTGAAACTGAAATGACACAAAGCTAACTTTATCTTCAGACCGGATTTTACGTGCAAAAACAAAAGGAAAAAAGCTCCAGTACTGCAACAAGGGAACCCCAGATGATAACAGAGATACTTTGCAGCATGATGCTTCTCCGTGCTACGTCACTTTATTAACCATTTTCACCTCACTATGGATTTTACGTGTATAAGTAATGTAACGTGGAACCTCCGTATCACGGTAACGGATAAAGATATGAAAAGAATATCGAAAGTTATTGGAGGTCGTGGTCTTAGGAATACATCGTAAAAATTGCAGACAATTTCTGTGCATGGCCGTCGCGTAATCCGCGGCTGCGTTTTGCTATCCCAAAAAATGAAGTCTTTGAGGTGTTTTGCGATAATGGATAAAGGTTTTTGAAAACATGAGACAGCTTTTCTAGCTAACTGAGTGATTTGCTGCGGTTATTTTTTACTTATATTTCACCTCATAATGTAGTTTACGTGTGGAAGTACGATAACTTTCGCCATCTGTATCTTGGAAACAGGTAAAGATGTTAAGAAAGTTTTATAGGTTATTTGACATCTAGATTTTAGAAACGTATTGTAATAATTTTTGCCACTGCCTATGCATAGCCGTCTTGGAATCCTCGGCTGGGTTTTGGTACGCTGGTGACAGCGAAAATTAGAAAAATCCAATTTTTGGGGGTTTTCCGAGGAACCACCAATGAACTAATGCTGTCTGCATAAGTCCCATCATTAACATCGTAGCCCACATCAAATCCTGGAAGAAAGAAACAACCGATTTCCTCCATTTGTCTAACCAGGAGCAAGTGTGCAGTGTTGATAATTTAACCGTGTACTGTAGGACAGTGACACTAAGATGATCCTTCTGTTGGATATAAAAATTGTCATTAGCCCAAGGGCTATCGGAAACACATGGATCCGACACAAAATTAGCAACCAGTATTGATAAGAAATCTTTGCAATGAAAGATGGTTTCCGCTGACTTAGTTTATTAATTTTCGAACAATAGATTTTTCATTCACATGTACAATTAGAAATCCAAACGTGTATATTCTAGAGAAGCTACCATTTTTAATGCAGGTCAGTGCGAACCTGATTATAAGTACAGGAAGGTCGTCTGGGAAGCTGTAGTAAGATTACTTAATTCATGTGCAACTTGAACTGAAACCAGGCAGCAGTTATGAGTGGAAGGACACGAAAGGGAAGCAGAAGTCGACAAGACCGTGAGATAGGACTGTACGAAGGAGAAATTGGGAAATAAAATTCAAGTTCAGCGAGAAGAAAAAGAAATTTTTAAGTTTTCTGGTGACACAGCAACAAACCAACCGGCAGCTTAGGAGTCGGGTGAACAGTTGAATGGAGTACACAGTGTCTTGAAAAGAGATTATAAGATGAACATCAACAAAACTAAAATGATAGAGATGGAATGTAGTTGAATTAAATTAGGTGGTGCAGAGGGATTTAGATCAGGAACAGAGATGATGGGCAGAAAAGTAACTGATGATGCTGTATTACATAGGACATAAATACAGACTGACAATAGCAAGAAAGACGTTGGTGAAAAAAAGACTTTCTTAACACCTAACATAAATTCAATTGTTAAGAGGTCTTCTCCGAGGCTACTGTCCGGAGAGTAGAGTTGCACGAAGGTGCAACAGGGACGATATACAGTTCATAGAAGACGAAAAGAGAAACTTTTGAAATGTCATACTTCAGAAGAATGCTGAAGATTAGATTGATAATGTTGGGGAATATTGCGGGTAAAAAGTGTGGAGGGTGACTAAGAATGTAGTATAGTAAGCAGGCTCAAATGAACATAAGTTGCAGTAGCTATTCAGCGATAAAGAGACTGGCAAGCGATATACTAGCGGGGAGAGGTGCATCACATCAGTTTTCGGAATGAATTCCGGAATATTAGTAAGTTTGCCTGTAAATTATTCATGCCCATTATAATTATCCGGGCTCTTATGCCGTGGTAGGTTGATGAATTCTGTGTCGATTCCCAACGTTTTGTCTCCGACTGCGGGAGACATCTTCAAGGGGGTCCGTGGCTCAGTGGAAGGTCCAACACATCCACTGGCTCGCTACTGACTGCCGCTAAATTCCGTGTCCGCGCGCTCCCGCGCCACGGCGTGACGTCACGTGTTTTGAAAACGTCAGTGCAATTGGCCGCTGTCCATCGCCGTCGATCGCCGTTGCCATCACCCAGTATTGGGCGGGTGGTACACATCTTCTTTAACACCGGTATCCATATGCCGTTTAATTTCACACCCTCCTCCTTACGGTTGAAATTATTAGGGTGTTTAGCGATTTCGATTGCCTCCCTGTAGAGCCTTTCGTAATATCCGCTTGTGGCCGCTAGTACTTGCGTCTCCTCGAAACGAGTATTGTGGTTTCCTGGCTGGAAAGCATTATTCTACATGTCGATGTCCACGCTTACAACTGCTTTTTGCAAATATGTAAATTTGTGGTAAGGTCCAGATCTAATGGGACCAAAGTGCTTAGGTCACCGGTCTCTAAGCTTACACACTACCTAATCTAACTTAAACTTACTTACGGTATGGACAACACACACACCCATGCCCGAGGGAGGACTTGAACCTCCGACGGAGGGAGCCGCCAACTACTTTTCACACGAACTGCGTGAGCTAAGATCTCGACCCGTAAATCTATTGGTTAACGCGAAAGATTCTCACACTCGCACCCTGTAATTACTTTTTTGTATGAAACAACGAACCCCTCGATATAACTCTTTCAATACTTTCTATCTCAACGTAGACGTGTCCATTTCCCGCAACTCTATCCCTGGATGTTAACTTAGCCGAACTATACGTCTTTCTTTAAAGCCACAACTGACGACACGTGCTCGGTAACGTAATTATTTTAGGCACGTCACGACAAGGCCCCATTAGCCAGAAAAGACGCATAACAATAAAAATGCTGCAATTTATGCTCGCCAGATAGTGCATGTGAAGCTAAAGAGAGAGCGTGTCACAGACACTGTGTTCTCACGTCGGTTAACGCCGGCTTTGCTACGGGAACGCTTACTCTCATAAGGACTAACGGAGATCCGTTAGAACACGTTATGAGTGATTTTCGTTGTTTCGTGGCGTGGCGTGGCGTGGCGAGACGCGACTCTGATCTGTGCACTGGCAAGCCCTGCCTTCAAGACTAGACACATCTAGCCCCTAGAAACCATTAAATCTTAGTCCAAGACGTCTAATCCTGTGAATGTAATAGGAACTGTGCACGAATACGCATCCGATTTAAACAGAAGTACGAAGGTAACATGCCCCTATGACATCGTACACACTCTGTCAATACTGCACTCGTCAGTAGTGTTGCAATACGTTAAAGTGGAGAATGGTCAACGCAATTTAGTACTGGTACTTCTCGCTACAGTAGTTAGTATTTGATTAAATCTTGTGCACACTGCACGTTATCTGAAACATAAATGCGCTCGTTCAATGATCCGTAACGTGGGTCGTTATTGGTAACAACAGTTCAACAACTCTCAGTAAAACTGTGTGCGTTATAACCTGTAACTTGCGCCGACTATGGCGTTATTATTCACAGTTTAAATGATTGAAACCTCTTAATGACAGAAAACAACATTATAGGCCGAAATAAATATTACTAGCGCTGGTTATTTACGTTACTTACACTAACGATTGGTATAGCTGACTGTGCGAAAATCTTTTGCTCACTACTATAACAAAAATCACCTTAAAAGGCATAATAAATATTTAGCGTGTTCAACATTTCTCTTATTTACGGTAAATCTCAATTTCATACACCATTCTTCAGGTAAATTTAATAAACCTTTCCTAATTACGATAATTTCGAAGGTAGCAGCCGAAGTTATCATTTCATTGCAAATCAGCAATATAGCGATGGCTACCTTTGCGATACAAGTAACTCACTTACGATCTGTAAACATCATTTCTTATTGTCCCATATCCTTATTTCTTTCTCTTTACGTCTTTGAAATAACTGTTAACAGAATAAAGACGTTAATGCCTTGGTTTTTCGCCAAATGAAATCTAATTAATCCCTTTTTCTCTAAGTACTGATTTTAAATCGTAATAACATGTCAATAAGACGTTAATTATTAGCGTCTAGCTCTTTTAAACGTGGAATAACTAACGTATCTTTACAAGATTGGCTTTTAACTACTTCGCATCAATGTATTTCCCTGTTGTTTACGCCACTTGCGTATCTTATAGTAGGGATTCAATCCTTTCCACTGTAAAATGATTAAATTTGACTTTTCTTTATTGGAATCAGATTAATAACTCACATAAAACTTTCATGAACGAATGTCATTCAAAAGTCTAAGCCCCACACAAATCGGGATAATGAATATCGTCGAATAATATTAATTGTTTCTGCGAGAATACGAAGTCAGCCTCCATAGATTAGGGTTACAAAATTTACGGACAGTAATAACTGTGTCCTCATTTACATAAGTCGTGCAGATCCTGGCTCCTAGCTTTACAAAACACCATTTGAGACTTACACTCAGTGGTACACAAAATCACAATTTTTATACCATTAAGCCTCTAGTGCGTACTCAAAATATGCAGCAACATAAACCGCTTAGCATTCAACTACCACAGCCAAGGGGCAAATTGTGACGCGTAAAGCGCGTGTGGCGCGGCGAAGCGCGCGTTTTTGTAATTTCACAGGTTCGGAGTGGGCGTTCAAAATCATAAAATACCGCAACCGCTAAATTTACTTAGAGCGTCCGTGAATATAACATCCACCAGCTTAGAGAACGACTGCTAGAGTCTTGTAAGCAGCAGGAATACCGACAATCGCACTTTAAGTTCAGTCCAATGACTGACTAACACTTTCAAACATCAACTTCTCCAAATATGGAACACAGGTTCACCAAACTTAGAGAGTAACTTTACAACAGCACGCTAGCCCGTTACTTCCTACACAACGCGATCAATGATAAATTTTATTCTCTCTATTGCAGCGTCAATTAACCAATTACGCCACGTTTACTATCGTAGCAAATATCCCTCCAGTGTTAAGATCCAATATAAACACAAAACAATTATATCAACGTACCCTACTTCCTCTCACGGAACAAAACACCGACTGAATACTAACTCGATAATTCAACAAAATTTCTTGACGATGTTGTAACCAAATGTATTAGTCACGATCCCATCTATATCCCCGATCTATTGGCTTTCCAGATGACCGTGAGATTCGAAAATTAATTAGAGCTTGCACTTACCAGCTCTAGCGTAGGCTTCCCTAGCAAGACTGACCCAAGCAACAGAACTCGTAAATCCCACAAACCATAGGGGAACCAATTTAGGCAATCACTTCACAATTCCATTGCTATTAACAATTGAATGTAAGTTCTTCGGCTGCCTTCGTCCCGTTGAATAAGGACCAGCTCGATGCGATGATATGTCTTCTTCGGACAGCTGATGCCTGCTGATTCTTTGCCCCAACTTGCTCGTCCTGTCAAGTGTGGTCGAAAGCTCGCTTTTCTACAACAGTTACACGAGAAGAGAATATAGTTAAAGAACATACATACGTTTATAGCCATTCACAGGTATTTAATACCTGCCACCGCTAAAATTGCTACACCAAGAAGAAATGCAGATGATAAACGGGTATCCATTGGACAAATATATTATACTAGAACTGACGTGTGATTACATTTTCATGCCATTTGGGTGCATAGATCCTGAGAAATTAGTACCCAAAACAAAAACCTCTGGCCGTAATAACGGCCGTAATACGCCTGGGCACTGAGTTAAACAGAGCTTGGATGGCGTATACAGGTTAAAAAATATGTGTATGATATCTTAAGGGACTTAACTGCTAAGGTCATCAGGCCCTAAGCTTACACACTACTTAACCTAAATTATCCTAAGGACAAACACACACACCCATGCCCGAGGGAGGACTCGAACCTCCGCCGGGACCACCCGCACAGTTCATGACTGCAGCGCGTGTACAGGTACAGCTGCCCATGCAGATGCAACACGATACCACAGGTCACGCCGGGTAACTGCTGTTTGTGTATGAGAAATCGGTGACTGGCGTATTGTGACGAGCCAGTTGCTCGGCCACCATTGACCAGACGTTTTCAGTTGGTGAGAGATGTGGGGAATATCCTGGCCAGGGCAGCAGTCGAACATTTTCTGAATCCAGAAAGGCCCGTACAGGACCTACAACATGCGCTCGTGCATTATCCTGCTGAAATGTAGGGTTTTGCAGGGATCGAATTAAGGGTAGAGCCAAGGGTCGTAACACATCTGAAATGTAACGTCCACTGTTCAAAGTGCCGGCAGTGCGAAAAAGAGGTGACGAGACGTGTAACCATTGGCATCCCATACCATCACGCCGGGTGATACACCAGTACGGCGGTGACGAATACACGCTTCCAATGTACGTTCATCGCGATGCCGCCAAACACGGATGCGACCATAATGATGCTGTAAACAGAACCTGGATTCATCCGAAAACATGACGTTTTGCCATTCGTGCACCCAGGTTCGTCGTTGTGTACACCATCGCAGGCGGTCCTGTCTGTGATGCAGCGTCAAGGGTAACCGCAGCCATGGTCTCCGAGCTGATAGTCCACGCTGCTGCAAACGTCGTCGAACTGTTCGTGCAGATGGTTGTTGTCTTGCAAACGTCCCCATCTGTTGACTCAGGGATGGAGACGTGGCTGCACGATCCGTTACAGCCATGCGGATAAGATGCCTGTCATCTCGACTGCTAGTGATACGAGGCCGTTGGGATTCAGCTCGGCGTTCCGTATTAACCTCCTGAACTCACCGATTCCATATTCTGCTAGCATTCATTGGATCTCGATCTACGCGTGCAGCAACGTCGCGATACGATAAACCGCAATCGTGATAAGCTACAATCCGACCTGTATCATTTCTCCTCGTTACACGACGCATCACAAAAAAGTTTCACCAGGCAACGCCGGGTAACTGCTGTTTGTGTATGAGAAATCGGTTGGAAACTTTCCTCATATCAGTACGTTGTAGATGTCGCCACCGGCGCCAACCTTGTGTGAATGCTCAGAAAAGCTAATCATCTGCATATCACAGCATTTTCTTCCGGTCGGTTAAATTTCGCATCTGTAGCACGTAATCATGGTGTAGCAATTTTAGTGGCCAGTAGTGTATGTTGAAGCAAATCAGGGTTAATTTCGGCACCCAAAAAGTTTTGTCCCGTCATAGTGGTTTGCCATAACTGCCGCTGGTGACAACCAAAGGGTACTGCTGTAAAATGAAATGGAACCCGAGGCCATCACACCTGGATGTCTGGCCGAATGGCGGGTGACAGGCAGGGTGATATTACAACACCGTCTCCAGACACGCCTTCGATGCCCATCTGATCTCAGTTCGGAACGGGTCTCATCAGTGAAAGACAATTCTTTCCAACCAATGAGATTCAAGGCCGAAGACACGTCTGCCGACGCTCCAGACAGAGTGGGATACCAACCTGCCTGTCACCACCCCTACGGCCCGACAACCAGGAGTGATGGACTTCGATGTCAATTCATTTCTAAGCAGTACTTCTCTGGTGGTCATCTGCGGCACGTTTTACAGCACAGCATTACTTCGCCAATATTCTGTGCACCGTTTTGTTGCTTTTCATGGTAAACGATCCTTATCTTACGTTTCAGTTTCTACGGTTTGTATGTGAAATTGCCAAATTATGCTTTGGTCAACAAGGTCGTCGGATCTCTCCCCATTTGAGATCGATTGGACGATTATGTGCAGGCCCTCCAGCTAGTACAGAATTTTGACGATCCAATGCGCCAATTGGACATAATTTGAGACGAAGACTACCAACAACTCCGTCAGCAAATGCCAAGCCAAATATTGCTTTCATAAAAGCCATAGGTGGATTAACGCATTATTGACTTGCTCAATTTCTGAATCTCATTCTCATGAATTAATCATCCAATTTTTCTGAAATTCCAGTCGTGGGTTTGTATGTAAACCCACATCAAATTTATCTTTTTCTGTCTATTCTTATAAGTCCCTTGTGGTGCTTCGCTTTTGTGTTGTTTTTATTTTAGAATGAACTGAAGAGATGGCATCGTGGGTTGTAAAACCTTCAGCAGCACTCAAACATTGCTTCTAGTATGCCTAAATTTCATTAAGTGCTTCATTCGTTGCTCATAGACGATCGAGATTATATTCGTGTTCTTCACGTGACTGTGGCAGCACTGCAGCATCAACTGTGTGGATTGCTTCATTGATTCGTGGGCGAAGGGCAACAATTTCATTGACTGCTGTGTTCACGCGATCCCACACAAAAAGTTGTATAATGAAGTGACACCGAGAGGGATGGATGGCCTTGCGATGAGACCATCCCAACCCACCCACCTCTCAGGAACTGTGTCATTCAACAAATCCTGCACTTCCAAACTCCACTGTGGCAGTGGAACGTCATGCTGGAGGACGAAATACGCCTGTAGCTTCTCGATCTGTGGTAGCTTTAACTGTCTGAGAATCGGCAGGTAAACATTTTCCCTTATTGTTTCCTGAGCGAAGAGAAATTCGCCCCTCATTCTATCGCACAGTAGACTACACAAAACATTAAGATTCGAAATATCACGGATATATCTTCACGTGTGTTGTGGGGATTTTCGGGTCCCAAAATGCAAATTTTGTAGCGATTCACATGTCCAGAAATGTGTAACATTCATTCATCTGAAAACATATACATTCTTCGGATAATCATTGTCAGCAACTGTGATGGCCTTCAGTGAACACGCGAGTGACTACCGCAGAGTACGATCGTATGGCTGCAAATCTTGGAGGGTTTGCACTTTGTATGTAAAAAGGCGTAACCGCTTGTGTAACACTTTATGTATAGTAGACCTTGGTTCCTGTAATTCTCTTGATGCACGGGATTGATATCTGGAGGCTGCGCCGGACTACAGCTCGCTTTAAGTCAACAAGTGCCAGAGACACAGGGGAATGTCCATTTCGAGGAAGGCCTCTGACACTGTTAAGTTTTTGAACCACTTCACAATGCTTCTTGCTGCTGGTACTGCCCTTCCATACTTGGGTCTGTATTCGTACCGTCGTTCAGAAATGTGTGTGAAATCTTATGGGACTTAACTCCTAAGGTCATCAGACCCAAAGCTTACTCACTACTTAACCTAAATTATCCTAATGACAAACACACACCCATGCCGGAGGGAGGACTCGAACCTCCGCCGGGACCAGCCGCACAGTCCATGACCGTAGCACCTGAGACCGTTCGGTTAATCCCGCGCGGCTGTAACGTCATCATAGTTTTAGATTCTGCATACCAGATAACACATTACACCTTCTCTTGACCTATTACCACTTTGATGGACTCCAAGTCAAGTCTGCATCGCAGGATAATCAGTTTACAACAAACCACGTTTCTCTCACACTTCACAAAATGTATTTTTTTTAAATGATAGCGAGACGCTTGGATACTCTGTAGTGAGACGTGAATCATGAGCCAGTGAGGTATCAGCCGCTTATAGCTATTGGAATACTGGAGTTGTAAGTATCTGGCTCGGCTGAGGACCGGGACGAGCGCTGGAGGAGTGAGGCGGCTTCAGTAGCCACACGATCAGCGACGAGCAAGCGTCCAGCGACAGAACGTCTGTGGTTTCTACCAGCCAAGGTGAGCGTCGGCTAGAATTGCAACACATGGCAGGATGAAGCCGCCATACGACATGGCAACTGTCTCATTGTGGTAGATTTGAGCTCTCTAAAAATAATTTAAAATTAAACTATAACTCACAGTTTCGGCGGACAGATAATGTAATCCATCCGAGTAATCACGGCACTGAGATCCATGTATTGACACATTATTGTTACGTGTATCACAAGAACTACTGAAGTTAGTTTGGAACAGTAAATGAATACTCCTATAAAAGGTCAATAAAATTAATAACAGTTGAATGCTACTTGCATTCTGGACAAACAAAATATAAAGTGATTGCTGAGTGCACTAGCTCGCATCAGTGAAATCCATACGCACACACACACATAAAGGGTTTTATATATTTCTGTATAACTGTACCAGTTCATTGTAGTCTCCACACTTACAGATAGTGGATGCACTGTGGATTTTCTTATATACCTTGCCCTTTGTAGTTGACTAGGGCAGTTTGATCGGCTAAAACTGACTGGAAAGGCATTAGAAATATAATGTTGCACCTGTTCGAATAGCTATCAAAGTCTTTCATCGGTAAAAATACATGTGCAGCTGTAAGCACCATCTGAAGGTCAGCACACTTAGCCCCACTGCGGCGTAGCTGTACAGTCAGTGCGAGTGTGTCCATTGCTGTGTGTGGTAGTGAAGTGCACGTGCCGACGTCAAACGCGTGTAGGTTGAAGGCGATTAAGCCAGTGAATGTTGTGAACTTCAGGTCGGACTTACATACCGAATAATTAACAAGTAGCTGAACTGGTGTATGAGCCTTTTGAATGCTTGTCATATGACACAATAATGCAAAAATGCTACGCGAATTCAACAGAAACGCCTATCGACACATTGGTTACTAATTATGATTGTGAGTCTGACAGCGGAAAAGAAGCTGCACACAGGTATATATTTCCAACAGATTTGGAACGTCGTTGCCATCAAACAAAGCAACTGAAAGTGTAAGTCAATACCCCTCCACTCCAACAGTAACACGACCCACTATACTAGACTGTAATAATCCCCCAGCGTTGGTACAGTATTAATAACCGTATCTATAACGGTGATTATCATTGCTCTAAAAAGCTTATGAACCGGTAAAACTGCATCTTTTACAAATCCAACAGCAAGACAATTTTTAGATTATGTTGCACAATAAAGGCAAGACTCAGGCCACACCAAGGGAAGCAGACTATCAAAATTGAAAGCTAAAACAGAATACGAAAGAGCACAGTTTGACAAAGCTAGAAGCTATGGATCAGGAGTCCACTATTGGCACATTCAAGCATGGGGTCTATAAGCTGCTAGGGCAGCTGCTCTGGACAGTTCCGAAGCTTCTTTGCATTCGTCAGGGGCTTCAAAGAGGAATATAACATTTCTTCCAGGGACATCACTTTAGTCGGTGCGACAAAAACTGAGGAAGACCAAATTATCAGGAAGAAAGCAAACTAAAGCATTGTTAAGGCACAATTGTGGAATAATGACCTGAGAATTTTGTTTTATGAACTATGATGTTCTTCAACACCATCACACAGTGGACACTATCACACAGAGTTGAAAGATCAACAGCTGGTGTGGTACAGTCTGTTGATAGTGCCACACACATTTAAGAAATAGATTTGAGTGTGTCGATGGACAGTACATTAGTGAACAAGCCTGACATTTGTTTACCGGAAACACAGGGCACTTCTGTTCCGCAGGTTGCAAAGAGGCTAGCAGCAATGTGTCCACGGAACTTCCATACTGAAGCGGGTAAAAGTTGGAAAATGAACAAAGAGCACACGAAAAGCTATTTCAGTTCGGTCCTTTGTGAAAATGTAGGCGCGAATCGACTATTACTTTGTTCATAGTCAGGGCACAGAGACTACTGTCTGACAGAAGATTGTTTTCCCAACAAGAATATTACGTTACAGATACTGCCACTAAAGACAACAAAATACTGAAACTTCCTTTCAGATTAAAACTGTGTGCCGGACCGAGACTCGAGCTCGGAACCTTTGCCTTTCGCGATCAAGTACAAGGCAAAGGTCTCAAGTTCGAGTCTCGGTTCAGCACACAGTTTTAATCTGCCAGGAAGTTTCATATTAGCCACACTCCGCTGCAGAGTGAAAATCTCATTGTGGACAACCAAAAGCTGCCAAATTTAGGATGTATATTCCTTTAGACAATACAAACTCTACTGAAGACGTCTTGCTGATTTTGTACACTTAGAAATTGACAGCCCAATGGTCACATTACATGATCAATTTGTTATCATCCACCTTCAGGCTTCGATCTACTACCAACCTCCTGTACCAAGATATAGACCTATGTTAACAAATACGTTGTGAAAACGATACCCGTGTTCCCGTGGCATTATTTCGCTGTGGCTTTGAATACTGGAGTAGTACAGTGCGGATACATCGAAAACGATGTAGCATATCCACATGTTCCCCTTGTCAAGTACGCGTACTCTTCCAATCCGATGTGTTTTAGTCACCTCATTAAACCTCCACATTTGCATTTTCCTGACAAATAAAGGAAGAATGTCCCTCAACACAGCATTTGCTAGTCTGGAAAGTACGGAGATGTACGTACAGCATCTGTTAATGTGTTGTTTACAGAAAATGTTGTGTAGCTTTTTGCCAGATAGCGCCTCATTTGTATCATTTGTGGATCTGCTGGTCGTAAATGTCTGTAAAATGGTATCATTATCACCGACTCGTGGTTCTCTAGTATGTAGATACATTATCCTTCAAACATCGATTGTACAAAATTGTGGAGTTTTACAGATTAATGTCCCTCATGAGTGGCAGAACAAGACAACTTCGTATTGTCGTCGCATTTGTACTCGGTTTAAGGAGTTACGGCTGGGATAATTCGCTTGTAACACACTTATATGCCACTTTTTAAGTGATTTATAATTTAATTATTTAAATATTAAATTTGGTCTCTGCCCATTTCACTAACGCAATTAGAAAGGAATACTTGCTACTATAATTGAAAAGAGTACAAGAGACGCTTCTATTGAACTCTGCTCTCCCTGCCTCCGTCCGAACGGGCTTCGGAAGGCTTAAAAGTACCCACCGACCGCCGTGTCTTCCTCGGCCGATAGGCGTCAGCGGATGCAGATAGAGAGGTGCATGTGGTGAGCACACCGCCTTCCCATCATTTGTCAGTTTTCGTGATCAGAGTCGCTACTTGTCACTCAAGTAGCTCCTCAGTTGGCCTCACAAGGGTTGAGTGCATCCCGTTTTCTAACGGTGCTCGGCGGACCCGGACGGTCACCTACCAAATTGGTAGCCAAATCGAAACTAGAACAAACTAAAATGTTAATTTGTGTTCAGTTACCTAACCATTTACTACAGAAATACAGTAGCAGAACTCCAACACTACTCTTTACATATGTTTAACATAAATCCCTTAGGTATGAACGGTTGTTTATCTTTTGCTTTCAGATTTAAGTGCGGGAAAGCCTCTCTGCACTTTGTAAGTTCGTTTTAGTCTGTGATGATGGACAGGGAACTGCACATGTACCCTACCATAGAAACTGGAACATGAACAACCGGTCTCTTCACCAACTCCAAAATGGCTCTGAGCACTATGGGACTTAACATCTATGGTCATCAGTCCCCTAGAACTTATAACTACTTAAACCTAACTAACCTAAGGACATCACACACACCCATGCCCGAGGCAGGATTCGAACCTGCTACCGTAGCAGTCGCGCGGCTCCGGACTGAGCGCCTAGAACCGCTAGACCACCGCGGCCGGCTCGCCAACTCCATCTGATTTCAATGAAGACATGACTAGGGTATTTGACACATGGACAGTCGGCATTATTTAAACTGCAGCACACGACACACATTAACTACTCGGACTACGGCCGCTATGATAGAACCACGAGACCACGTGGTGGTGAATCCCATCTTTCCACAAGTACTGACTCGGTCGACATTATTAACAGACATGTTGCAGAGTGAGTGCTTCGCAACCCTTACCCACACCTGAGAAATCGAAGTCAGTACCAGACGCTCCACTAACATCACGACGCGATAACATGTGCCACTCGTAGCTAACACGCAGCCCACGTGCTCATTCTGAAACTTAACGCTCCTAAAAAATTAAAATAGATTAGCTATAGCCAAAAGGAATATAATGAATCATTCCCTAATCCTACTGTGCACTGATGTCATCAGGATTCAACGTATGCTAACTTCTAAGTTTCAGTACGAATTAACTCTTAGAACCAGGCTCTACGAGAAATGTCTGTAGCCGCCGATACCGGAAACAAGAGTGCCCTGCCCCAAAACTTAATAGTCCCCAGCTTCACGTGAGTCCAGAGTAAAAACCTCACGGTGGGTGAGTTCTCGGCTTATCTCCAACGTCCACTGCACAACGCGACACGTTAAGTCAATAGAAGGGACAGTAAAAAGCGCGAGATGCTGACGGCATCACTGCTTTGACGACAAAGGACTTTCTAGTACCTTCAGGAAACTTCCACACGCGATGTCGGTCGGCCGCGCCAATCGTAACACAGAGTTTTGGAAACGTCGGGAAAGCGCGCTATCGTCTTTATGGTTTACGCCAGCCAGGAAAGTTTCAAGAAATTCAACGAATTTCCCTTGACCCCAGTCTAGAGGAAAAGAACGGAAGAATCGCCTGCAACTCACTCCAAAGACGTCATGTTACTGTGTACATGCCAGTGACAACATAAGGAATTGGACTAACGAAGGGAATGAGGCCATTGTTCTCAATAATCATATGCCGAAATTAAATAAAATAAACTCTCCATCAGAAATCCTTCTCCAGGCGTCTACACGTGACAGAACGAACGCGAATCACCCAACTCAAAAAGAAATCATCAAACATAAGCGCAAGTAACATACACATGGTGAAAGGTATACGCAAGTGACATCCCCCATTCAGTAGAGTAATGTGCATGGTCTGAGGGCGATCGCGAGAGAAATACCTTCAATACAACACATGTGCTGGAATTTTAACTTGTACATACTTTTTCTGTTTTTTACTTTCGTTTTGACTTTGGTGGGGAAACTGAGGGCGAGCAGTAATTCCAGGGCAGGTGTTGGACCGTCACGCTGTGCGGATATTAGTTGTAGATGTAACTGGAGCGTTGGGGAGCTATGAGCGTGGTTTTAGGACTTGTGGCTGATTCTGGAAGGCAAAAGGCAGTTCATATACTGTAACGTTTGTTGACACAACAATCACGAGTCAAGAGACTTAGACCAGTAGGCCAGTTGAAACTTGAATGTTTCGCGATGGTCTGGTTATGTGCACTTTAAAACTTAGATTATTTCTAACAGCAGGTTTGGAATTATTATTATTGAATATCTGTGGAAACATACTCGTGATTACGTGACTTCTGATATGTTGATCCAATAGTTAACTTTATTTAATTATGATCTGGCTGCTATCGCGTGTTTAACAGAATGAGATTGTTTCTAGCTGACCAGTGTTGTTTCAATAGTCATTCAGGGATCTACTACCAATTTAAATACGCAGTCACTCAGTCTTCACCGTATCTGTAAGTTTTTGAAACTTTGTTTCGTGCTTAAGCAATATTTGGGGGTAAACCGTTTTAATTTGTGTGTACTTAAACTGCCTGAATAAAACATCAGTTCATCATAATACAAATATTTTGATATTGGCTATGTCTATTACCCAAGATTATTTAACCATTTCTAACATTCTACAAGAAATTCACTGAATCGCAACTTGCATTATTAAAATTCGCATTGCTTGCTGATGCTTAAATTTGACAGAACAGTCACAAGATAATATTATTTTTGCATGGAGTTTAGCTGCTGCATGAAGACAGACATGTTTGGCTCGACCCTACGACGATATCAAGCTAATGATGCTAACAGAACCTTGCATCGTCCAAATATCCCTAGTGATTATTCTCGTCGATTTATTTACTGAATAATGTAAGGGTAGCTTCCTTGCGGACGACATCTGTATTATAAATAAAGACCATATTACCTTGGTACAATGGACAGAAATTACGTTTTCTGCCACAGAGTGCCATAGACTTCTCAGAACATCCTCTGAAACGAATAGTGAAAATGTCAGTAAACGTGGCTGGTCACCCGTTCTTTATATATTTCAATTGGCATTCATAATAATTTCCAACTGATATTCACATTAATCACGCTTAGGCCAAAAACAATATTTCACATTTACAGTCCACCTAAACTGACATTAAAGTGGATGTTATTACCGAAATAACTACTACTTGGCTCTTATCTGTGTTTCACTGGCTTTTCAATACCCTTTAACATTATTAAAAGTAACGCGGGAAGCGCTAGTCGTATTCACACAGTTTCAGTGCCACACAAACGTACAAATAAGAAACAACGGCGGTGTACCATTTAAAGTATTGTGTGTTCCAGTATGCGACACTGGAGACGACTCCGAAGGCAACATTATCAAAAGTCTCTGAGGCCCTAGAAAGACGGATTATCTTATTTCCATTGGTGTAGTTTGCTCTTCAGTACTTCGTATCTAAACTTTACATGTGAGCTCAGGCATATGCATGTGCGCACAGCGTAGCCTGTAATTTAATCTGGAAACTGCTGCCACGAATATGTAACAAAGGTGTCTGAGAGGAAACTGCGAAACGAAAAAGATGTATTCTCTCTACCAGAAATGGCCCGTTCTATTTTCAACAGATAACCTCTAGCAAAAAGAGTAAGAACTTTTGTTATTCCATTTTACGCTTATATGTTGTTAAACAAGCTATTGCTGCATTCGCTGAAACGTGGGCATTAGTCTACATTAAGCAGATGTCATCTTCACCTATAGCCATTCTGGGTTTTTAATCGTGGCCACCTCTTATTTATACACACGTAGGACAGATTAACTTCATAAGTTCATCGATTACTGGTGTTTAATTTTATTAATTATTTTTATCTTTTCTTCTCTTTTAGGAGAAATAAGTTTTACAGATTTTGGTGTAGCGAACAGGCAGTGCAGTTTAGGATAATGTAATTCAGTTCGAGCTTCTGCGAAGGTACCCTTTTGCATTTGTGACAAGAACACATAGCTGCAACTTTATGTTGTACATGTCTGTCACTTTGTCGCGAATCGCAGAATTTCTTAGTAGTCGATTACTACTTTGTCGTCGTATTTGCTAGGTGCATTTTAGAGTGTTCTGGAATCTGTTGCATAGGAAGAAACAATGCGAGTACTAATAGGATCCGTGGGGTTGGTGGGGGAGGGGGGCTAGAAATGTTTACAATAAGTTATGTAATATGGCTTTAGCATCAGACATTGTTTCGCTTAGTGAGAACGGAGTGAAATGTAAGTATTCCGGATTTTGATATGTGGTATGGTAAATAACGATATGGATGCTTATGTTGACCCGTATACGTCCCAGGTGGGGAGCAGACATGTGGAGAGGGAGGGGGTCGGTAGGAAGGGTGAGTGATGGTTTAGGGTGTAACGGGATACAAATATTCAGCCGATACTGAAAGGCTGTAAGTATTTCAGAGCAGCGTCTAATATTATGGACCACAGGTAATGGAAAAAAGAACCACACCCTCATTTAATCCCAATTTCTTGAACATATTTTACTTCCCATATTTATGATACATTCCTTATTTTATTAACTTGTTCATTTTTTATGCGCCACTGGCTGGCTTCATACCTATCGCCATTCTAATCATTTTTTTTATTCCTCGCGTTTATCCTATAAGTCCAGAGACGGAGCTAAATGTGTATTTACGATCTGTGTAATTTTAGATGATACCCAGAGAGGGCACATCATGCTTTATTGTACTAATTTCATACGTTTATTTCACTTGCTTGTTCATTTTCTATGCACTAATGGCTAGGTTTATATCTTTCGGCATTATAATGCTGCTTTATTCCACATGGTTATACTGTGAGCCCAGAGATCGTGAAAAACGTACTTTTATGGGCTCTACGATGTTAGCTTATACCCAGAGAGACCATATCATGTTTTTAACCTACTGATTTTAGTCCCACATACTATATTTTAATTATTTTCGTGCATTAGTTTAACATTCTGCTTTTCGCTGTTGTATGGACCTGTAAATTTATTTTCTTCCACTAGCTTCTAACGCTAAAATACATTACTTAAAATTCTGTACTAACAGTTATAGAGCCGGTCGTAGTTTTCTCCCTCGCAGGTGATTTGTTTTCTATTGTTCAAGCATTACATGTGGTTTTATAGTTCAGCACATTTTAAAAAAAAGAAGAGCTTTCATAACTTCACTATTTTTTAACTATTCACCTGTGCCTCAATATAGAGCATCACATGTCTCTGAAGTCCTATTTTATTCCTGTTCTATTATGAGAGCAACGGTTTCAGTCCATGTTAGACTTCTGTATGCTGTACATCAGCCAATATTGTTTATTACATGACACTTTGGATTAATGTTACCCGCAGTTACATCGTATGTAGCTATGTGGTGTTTATGTTTGCACTTACGATACGTTTTATTTGTTCCTGATTCTATTGTTTTGTAATTTTTACCACTGAAGAAGACTATGTAGTAGTTAAAATCTAGATCGGCTGTAATAAAACAACGGATTTCACGATCGATTTTTATTCTTTTCTGCATTGTGTATGTTCAACGATCGCTGTGCACAACGATGTCATGTTGATTCCAATTTAATCATTATAATGCATATTTTCGAGGGTTACGTACTACAACTCTCTCCAATTGATCCACATGACATACTTCATCAAGACAATGTCCGGCCACATTTGTCGAGAAGTGTGTAATGCCTCACCTCTCCTGTAAGTACATCGATCGAGCGATTTTGAAGTATGTTTGTTCGACACCTTCTTCCACTGTACTTCCCATCAATCAATATTGATACTTCGTGGACCATCAAACAGCCTCGTAGATAGATATCCCAATGTACTGTATATCGTGCCGGTTTGACAACTTGCAGCGAATGTTAGAGCCGTGACTGCAACCTGTAGCCTTCAAGCTATACTGTTCTTAACGCCAGAGATCGTGTACTGGTATCAACAATAACTAACGAATCGCCATGTAATTAATGTCTCGTAGCAAGAAGCGTTACCCATAATTTTTCTGCCTATACAGGTCTCCATACTTCCGAGGCTCGTAAGATTCACATCAGCCTAGTCTGATTTACAGATTTGCTTCCGTCGTTCGTACTGTCGGAGCAACATCCTCAAAAATTTACTTCTCTAGAAATCAGTAGTTGCAGGTCTCAATGAACTACATTGTAGAATACTTAGCTCCTTGGTCCTTCTGCAGAAACACAAGAAAATAAATGTCCAACAGGGAAGACAGAATAAACTGATTTGAAATCAACCGTTTTGTTTCTACTGTGACGGACGAGGAGTCCAATCTATTATATAGCAGCTGCCTCGAGAGCGGAAGATTGATGAAGCTTTCAGGTCAGCGGCACTGTAACAAATTCGAGAAAGCGAGCAGCAGAAACGTCCGACCGACGACGAGGGCAGGAATTCGCAATTTAAGTTCCTTCGATGACTCACTTGACGGATGGCCCGCCGCGAACCGTGGAACCGCCGCGATCGACCTCCTTTAAATAGTCTGGCTCCGTGGGTAGGCTCCATGCCCCGATTCACCGCCCTCGGCCTCTCTTCGGGAGGCGGCGGCTCTGTTTCGCCTCCGGAGAGGTCACCGGCCGGTCACCGTTATGGGTCCACTCACCTAATGTGCGGCCTGCAGCTAGCAGCGAATTCCCGTGTCTTCGCCGCGACTTGTTCCGACAGTTGAAATTACATTTATGTCAGGTCCCGGCACGACGTTGCAGATAAAATTGCGCCGCGGACGTCCGCTGGGGGCGGAGCGTGCTGGAGGCGGCGGATGGGCGGTGACGGGCGGGGAGGAAGGAGGGGAGGAGCAGAATAGCTGGTGCTGCGGGGCGGCGGGGGCCGGCCGCTTCCAGGTGTGACGTGCATGAAATAGCAGCGGCCGCCCCACAAACGCGACGCCCTCTCCGCTGCCGGCGGCCGTCCACACGACTTCAGCCGTCTGTTTCCTAATGAGGTACCTCGCGCGAAACGTGTTTACCACATTACCTGTTGTCGACATTTTCGTAAAGCATCCATAGTCCGCACGACAAAATTCAACAGGTCGAATGCAGGAAGAAGCACTAGGTCGCCATTAGTGCAGACAAAAGGGCCACAGGGTAGAGGAAAGCGGTACAGCACTTTCTTCTTCCTTTTTCCATTCCCACAAATGTTAAAATTCAGGGAACAGTCAATTTGCTGCTCTTCATCCATTGCTCTTTGGTGGTCAGCAATTTTCTGATTGGTGTGATGCGGTCCTCTGCGATGTATGGTCGGTGCCAAATTGTTCTTCAGAGTATCAATGTAGTATCTGCCCCTAACTTCCTTCATAGTTTTTGCCCTCCATGCACTCTAGAACCACGGAAATAATTCCTGCTGCGTAAAACATTCTGTTATCATCTACTTCTTCTAGTCGGTATCTATAAAATATGTTTTAAGACATTCTGTGGAGAACCTCCTCATAATAAAAGGATCACACGGCATTATGCACAGTTAAAAAGAATTAGGTGCAAGGGGAACTTAACAAAGATGTTACACTAGCACAGGAGCGATGACTAAATGGTACAAACGATTAATTAAATGGAGTACCGGGTGGAAATTAATTTTCTTCATATGGGAACGAAATGCACTGTAAAATTCCATGCCGTGTCGATAGAACTTTGCAGCAACAATGCGTCATCATATGACACAGAGGTTACGCCGCGCAAACGTTTCCAGTCTCGTTAAACAGAGAACCAGGAATTACAATATATATTAGGGCCCTGGTATTCACCGAATATCTTATCAGAAACGAGACGATCGTGAAGAAGTGAAAATTAGTTATAGATCAGTTTTCAACATCTTGCACCACAGTTTAAGTTTGACAGAGGTCACGGCCCCCTGGGTTCCACGTCTCCTGACACCAACCGAAAAAGCCCGTGGAACCAAGGCCCCAGCAGAAAGGTTGCAGATAAGTCAGGTCACTACCGATAACTTCCTTACCCTACTAACCACCATGGGATGTAAGGCTGTGATACCGAGACGAAGTGCAAATTGTGTGTTCAAGCACTTTCACTTTTGCCTACTGTTTTGACTGTCTTTAAATAACGAAATAGTCTCTGCGGTCTGCAGCAAAGACGTCCCGTGATCAGTGTCGATCAGTCGTGCAAATTGTTTTAGTTCTCTCTTTGAGGTTTTGCTGTTGCATCCTATCACGTTTGATGAGCGTCTCGGTCTTTAGCCACACGTGCAATGGCGCAGTCGACTTGTCCATGTGGCCTTTGTTTCTAAACTGGTGCTTCATTCTGGACGTCGTGGCCAGGAAGTTCAGACTCTTGCAGTGCTGGTTTCGGTGCGACGACTTCACATACCTGTAGTTTGCCATGGTGTTTGTCAGACAACGTGTAGAAATATTCGTACAGCTACTTTGCAATGATTTCGTGTTCAGGAATTGTGACGTGATATTCTATTCATGCGTGAAGCATTCTGAAGACTCAGAGATCACTCATTTTTCGTAACCTGGAAGCTCATTCGAAATCGAGTCGGATTTATTGTCCGACACACTACGCACTCAGTTTTGACATCCTTTCCTGCATTTTAAATAGGCTATTGCTTTACTGGATGATACGCGCAGAGAACATGAGATTCGTAACTTCCTGCCACGAGTACTGAGACATAAATTCGGCTACAGAAAGGTAAGTATGGATGCAGTTTCCGGAATTCAGGCTGTTGTGACAGATTCTACTCTTTAATTTTCAATATCACGTAGAGATTTGGTTTTTGGACTACGTTCAGGTTTTGTTGGATTGACGAAGTAGTGCAGTGATAAATTCTTTTCAAATCGATGTTTCTTAATCGCAGACAAGAGGAATCATCCTTATTGCACAACATTTGGCTACAAGCTGAACGGGAACACACTGTACAACATTGATAAGATTATATAAGTGACTCCCTCTCTTTGGTGTTCAGGTATACGAGGATTGGAACTTTAATAGTGGCCACTATTTATTTACAGCTCGTACAAAATAGATGCATGTTCAAAACTTTTACTGACCTTCAAAGTAGTCACCAGCATTGTGTATAACCGGTTACCAGCGATGTGTACTGTTCGTTTTTGAAACACAATCTACGACCAGCTCAGAGACAGAAGTAATGACACTTTCTGCAGGACCTGACCATCATTTTGCTGGACAATGCTCAAGCACGTACAGTGTAAGCTGTTACTGATTCGTTTGACTGATGGGGCTGCTAAGTGCTGTACCACCAACGGCACTCCCATGACGTAAGCCCTCGTGAGTTCAACTCGATTTCTAAACCGAAGGAAACACTTCACGGCATTCGCTTCAAAACTGCTACAAATTCGTCGAGCAATAGATAGCGCCGCTCGAACTGTCAACACAACTGGTACTACTGAGAGTATCCTACGACTTCCACATCGCTGGCAACGGGTTATACACAATGCTGGTGACTACTTTCAAGGTCAGTAAAACTTTGAAACACGTATCTCTTCTGTACGAGCTATAAATAAATAGTTGCCACTATTAAACTTCCAACCCTCGTATGAGCTATGTACACTCCTGGAAATTGAAATAAGAACACCGTGAATTCATTGTCCCAGGAAGGGGAAACTTTATTGACACATTCCTGGGGTCAGATACATCACATGATCACACTGACAGAACCACAGGCACATAGACACAGGCAACAGAGCATGCACAATGTCGGCACTAGTACAGTGTATATCCACCTTTCGCAGCAATGCAGGCTGCTATTCTCCCATGGAGACGATCGTAGAGGTGCTGGATGTAGTCCTGTGGAACGGTTTGCCATGCCATTTCCACCTGGCGCCTCAGTTGGACCAGCGTTCGTGCTGGACGTGCAGACCGCGTGAGACGACGCTTCATCCAGTCCCAAAAATGCTCAATGGGGGACAGATCCGGAGATCTTGCTGGCCAGGGTAGTTGACTTACACCTTCTAGAGCACGTTGGGTGGCACGGGATACATGCGGACGTGCATTGTGCTGTTGGAACAGCAAGTTCCCTTGCCGGTCTAGGAATGGTAGAACGATGGGTTCGATGACAGTTTGGATGTACCGTGCACTATTCAGTGTCCCCTCGACGATCACCAGCCAGTGTAGGAGATCGCTCCCCACACCATGATGCCGGGTGTTGGCCCTGTGTGCCTCGGTCGTATGCAGTCCTGATTGTGGCGCTCACCTGCACGGCGCCAAACACGCATACGACCATCATTGGCACCAAGGCAGAAGCGACTCTCATCGCTGAAGACGACACATCTCCATTCGTCCCTCCATTCACGCCTGTCGCGACACCACTGGAGGCGGGCTGCACGATGTTGGGGCGTGAGCGGAAGACGGCCTAACGGTGTGCGGGACCGTAGCCCAGCTTCATGGAGACGGTTGCGAATGACCCTCGCCGATACCCCAGGAGCAACAGTGTCCCTAATTTGCTGGGAAGTGGCGGTGCGGTCCCCTACGGCACTGCGTAGGATCCTACGGTCTTGGCGTGCATCCGTGCGTCGCTGCGGTCCGGTCCCAGGTCGACGGGCACGTGCACCTTCCGCCGACCACTGGCGACAACATCGATGTACTGTGGAGACCTCACGCCCCACGTGTTGAGCAATTCGGCGGTACGTCCACCCGGCCTCCCGCATGCCCACTATACGCCCTCGCTCAAAGTCTGTCAACTGCACATACGGTCCACGTCCACGCTGTTGCGGCATGCTACCAATGTTAAAGACTGCGATGGAGCTCCGTATGCCACGGCAAACTGGCTGACACTGACGGCGGCGGTGCACAAATGTTGCGCAGCTAGCGCCATTCGACGGCCAACACCGCGGTTCCTGGTGTGTCCGCTGTGCCGTGCGTGTGATCATTGCTTGTACAGCCCTCTCGCAGTGTCCGGAGCAAGTATGGTGGGTCTGACACACCGGTGTCAATGTGTTCTTTTTTCCATTTCCAGGAGTGTAGTTTCAGTTTCCGTTGTGCGGATTTGCCATAGAGCGTGTGTTACTGTTTGACATACTAAGAGAAAAAAAATCTACGAACCACGAAGGAATTATTGAATTGGATGGAGATAGATACATGTTATGTATATGTACAGACATTTCAGAAAATGGGATGATTTATTCGACAGAAGGAGTTTCACATACTGAGCCGATCAATAACGCGTTTGTCCATGTCTGGCCCTTACACAAGCCGTTACTCGGTTTGGCACTGATTGGCAGAGTTGCTGGACGTCTTCATGCAGGATATCGTACCGAATTCTGTACATTTGAAGCGTTAGACTGTCAAAATCGAGCTGGTGAGAGGGTCCTGGTCATAATGCTCCAAAAGTTCTCAACTGGGGAGAGTCCCGGCTTCTTACGATCTTGCTGACCAAGGTAGGGTTTGGCAAACACGAACACAAGAGTTAGAAACTCTCGCCCTGTGCGGGCGGGCATTAACTTGCCGAAATGTAAACCCAGGATGGCTTGCCATGAAGGCGCATAGAATATCGTCGACGTACCACTGTGCTGTAAGACAGCCGCAGACGACAACCAATTGGTCCTGTTGTGAAATGAAATGACACGTCAGACCATCAGTCCTGATTGTCAGGCTGTATGGGGGGCGACAGTCGGGTTGGTATCACATCGCTCTACAGGGCGTCTCTAGAAAAATCTTCACTAGTCATCGGGGCTCAGTTCAACGTGTGACTCATCAATGAAGACGTTTCTACTTCATACAATGAGATTCCCGGCCGAATGTGGCAGACGCCAATGCAAACGGGTTTGTTGGTGTACGGAGGTCACTGGTAGTCGGCGCGAAGGGCCCTGTGAGCTCCGCCCATTTCTTAGAGCCGCCTGTTAATGGTCATTGTGGCCACTGAAGCACCAGTTGCACGTCGGATGTATGTTGATCATGGATCGGGGCTCTGAATGCCTTTCTGATGGCTGCGCGGTCTTCACGTTTTGTCGTCTACGTCGACCGCCTCGTTCTTGATGCTCTGTCCCGCCATGGTCCATCCTTCCTGTCAATATCGTCGAATCGTGGCATCGCTTATTTTCAAATGTAAAGTGATTTGTCGATTATTCCGATTTCTTTGAGACCAATTACACGTCCTCACACAAATGCTGACATCTGCGTGTGTTGTCCATGCGTCTTCGAGGCGTAGTTACTGCACAACCGAGTATACGGAATGAAATTCGGAAAGACTTTATGCTCGGGTTTTGACATGTCCATTCTTTACTACCGTTGTCAGCTGCGCTTTGAAATTGCGCTGCTGCGTCACACATTCATCCCTAGGCCGCTACAGTTTATGCCCTACAGTTTTGCATTTTCCGTCAATACCTGTATGAATATCAGTCTGTGACCTACTTACATAACTCCCTCGTGGTACGTCTGTTTTATCTTATAGAGTAAAAATGCCTTTACTTACTCGTGGTCAGGTAAGGTTTGCTTATTGTTTGTTCGGTCGTGAACAAACAAATAATAGAGCACAGCTTCATAGATCAGGGCTGTGTCTAACTAGTTAAAACCCAACGACTTATTCCTGAATCAACGAATGGAGAATCCATTGCATGATGGTTCACTGCAAAGTGACTCAGAGTTTTTTCAAAGTGAAACATTTCATGATCAGTCAAAAGCTTACATTAAGTTGCGATCTCCCACCTCCTACTAGACTGCAATGTAACTGACAGTGATCGCGTATGCTTAGTGAAATTTTACAGAGGGTAAAGCTATCGTTACCGAAGGAAAATAATACCAGTTAATAGGAGGAAAGTGTACAACACAGCCTTCTGAAGGAAGACTCTATTGTAAACCTAATCTAAATACTGATAATAATTTTGAAATCGATTGAATTTATGCAATTGCTTACGAACCACACAGGTGGAAAACGGGTACCATGTAATATTTAATACAAAAAACAATGATTAGCAAAACAAGGATATTAAACGGTCACCAGCCCACTTGGGCAATGAATATACGGAATCCTAAGAAAGGTAACGTCAAAGAAAATTAAGAAAATACCCTCTGGCGTGGCAACGTAAGGTTGTAATGCTTTTCCACAACACAGCAGTTCACGAGAAAATAAAAGAATCAGAAAGCACTCTAGTCTGAAGTTAGTTAATCTGAAATACAAAATTTTGACTGCAAAGTTAAATAAAGTTGCTTGTTCAATATATTACTGACTGTAGCTGTAATTTTTTTACATAAAAAAACGATTTTCAGTAACCTCAGCATAACGTAAGGCAAAATAGGCAAAGAAAGGCAAGCAATTTACTTTTAGTTATTGAAAGACTGAATTAAATTTACTTTAAGCAAATGATGGTACAAATGGCTCTGAGCACTATGGGACTCAACTGCTGTGGTCAGAAGTCCCCTAGAACTTAGAACTACTTAAGCCTAACCACCCTAATGACATCACACACATCCAAGACCGAGGCAGGATTAGAACCTGCGACCGTAGCGTAACCAAATGAGCAACTGATTTAATTTTAACAAAAGGACAACCAAATACATCCCAAGCCAGTCACTCGCTAAGCTAATTACAGAATAAATGAAATTGGGCAATGTTCTTTTGTACTGCTTCTTTAGTTATATGGTTTGCCGGCGGAATTTTACGTTACTTTAAGTGATTTAAGTTTATACTCAAAACTGCAAATCTGTTAAGCCTCTGTTATGCAACACAGGAATAAACAGCTACTGAAGAAGCAAAATTTAGACTGAAACTGATCATTATCAAACAAATAACCCTGTCAGTATATAGTTAATCAGTTTGCATATTTTTACGACACTCGGTGACTGCATGGAAAGGAAAGGGACCCTGCCTGGAAATAATGTCTGAGGACAATGACAATACAAGTGCCCTACAAGTTTGAACCATTGCATGTTATTATTCTTGGAAGTTGGTCAAACTCTGCGAAAGAAACGTTGCTGCTGCTAGTTGGAAACCACGAGTCGCCTCCAGAGCCACGGATAGTTATGGGACAGGCAATAGTTGGAATTGCAGCTTCCTTGGCCTGATCATTCCTACCACTCTCTCAACACTCGTGGGTTAACGAAGTACTTACAGGTGTGCCTGCAATGGCGCGGTCGTAGATGCACACCGTGTTTGTGGAAGCGCCCAACACTACCGCACCATTTCATGACTCAAGCTGCTCTGCTTCCTCTCTGCTCGCAGCGTGACAGAGACTTTCCATGCGCAAAAACAGACAACGGCACACCTACTGCCATTACGTCGCTGCTATCGATATATTTAAATAAAGTTCCTTTGGCCATTACCCAGCAGTCTACAATATTTACATTATAATTACAACCAATTACATGCAGTCAGAAAAAATACACTATTACATCCATTACGTATTAATTATAGTTTCTGTAATAAGACTTAAGGATTCAGAATTAGAAGTACAGTGCTAGTTATCAACGGATATTAAACGACGAATAATTCTGGATGGTGCTGAAGTATTTTATCTGCATTTTCGTTGTTACAAAGTCATCCATCATCGAGAAAAATGCATCGCATTGAAGAGGACGTTTCATAGTCCTAGACTAACTTTCTTTGAGGTGATAAAATAACATATGATATTTGCTTCTCTTAATAGAATTTAAAATCTGACAGCATTTACGTTTCTTGCTGATATAACTACAAAAACCCAACGCCTATGTCGCGGCCATTCCTATTGTGCAGATTTCGACGAAGCTTCTGGCAGTCAATTGAGGTAAGATACTAACAATTGCCTTAAAGGCAGAAAACTTTCGCCGGTAACGTCACATTTTTTCTGTTCTTGTTTTTAGTCCACGTATCACTTCTTATTATTGTCGGCCTGCATTTTGTGAACTCTCTTCCTAGGTCATCGTCAGTTATTTTGCTTCTCTGATAGGAAAATTCGTCACCTACATTTAGTGTCCCATTTACTCGTCTAATTTCCTCCTTCTCTGATTCGATTGTACTCCATTATTCTTGTACGTACTATTGATGGATCACTCATTGATTGTCACCTGTGGATAGTTAAATGAGCCATCAGAACGATGATGAGAAAAATTAAATAAGATTGAAGTAGAACTCTGAATTGTGTCTTTAATTGATTATATATTTATATATCAATAGAGTGAGGCAGAATGTCTGTCACTTTTTATAAAGGATCATGTCGTACGAGTCATGGGGAAGGGAACAAGGATATTGTTTGCATTCACGGCGTCGGCTGTTCAGCATTCGTTCAGATTAAATACTGCTAACGACGCACGGAACACAACACATACTGGTTATAACTAACTACTTTAGTATGTACATACATGAAACACAGCTATGGTACTAAATAAAACAACTATTATATAATCCCAGGTACTATATGATGTGTACAGGTACACAACACCCCGTGGTACCACATATAACACATACTAACATGCTTTCTAGTGAGAACGAAACCACCTGTTGCCATTACTCTTTGTCCGTGGATTAGTCTCTGCTTCGTTGGTCGTTGAGATGTTAATGGATTCAAGTGCAGACTATGAAAATGGTTCAAATGGCTCTGAGCACTATGGGACTTAACAGTTGTGGTCATCAGTCCCGTAGAACTTAGAACTACTTAAACCTAATTAACCTAAGGACACCACACAACACCCAGTCATCACGAGGCAGAGAAAATCCCTGACCCCGCCGGGAATCGAACCCGGGAACCTGGGCGCGGGAAGCGAGAACTTTACCCCACGGCCATGAGGCAGATGATGAACGAGCGACAGAATTATGACAGTGTGATCTACAGGAATACCATCTTAAGCCCAGGAACATATATTCGTCACATCTCTCTGCGGATACGTAAATTAATACATTGGTTATTAGTGCACTACGTCACAAAAAACTATATATATGGTGATTACGCTGTACAAAGAGTAAAATATGAGAAAAATGCAATGATTGAAATACCACCCCAACATCTGATGATTGTCTCTTTTACAGCGTCTGCTCATTTGATGGATAGCCTTACGTGGGAGATGTCGTAAAGTCCTTTTCATCGTTTGGATCGAAGAGTCAGAACCTCTAGGGCTTTGGGATGTAGAATACGATCCATCCGGTATGGACCATTACAGATATTGAAAAACTTTTTGGAGAGAGTGGAACGTTTGTTTGAGAGCTAATAGTTCCTGATGAGCACTTTTTCTCCTATTTGAAACTCATTTCTCCAAACACCTTCTTATACACCTTTTTTCCAGTCTCGGCAGTCTGTCTGTCTATGATCCGTTGACGCCGGAGTCTCCGCTTTTTCGGCCAGGAAACTGACTTTTTGGTCTTACAGGGCGGTTCCTTGTGTTTCAGGACGATAATCGGGGAGACGGTGAATGTGCCAGTTCGTTGAGTATGTCGTGAAACAATTTCGCGTTCTGTCATTCCTGTGATAGTCAATCTTGCATAGTATTACAGGTTCCCTTACAACTCGTTCCGCGTGGTTACAGCTCGGTTGGTACACTGAAATGAATATCGGCTTTATTTTACGACGCCTCAGCATTTGTGACTACACTTTCGAGCGAAACTGCGGCCCATTGTCTGAAATTACCCACTTCACCTGTCCTATTTCTCCCAGGAAGTTATTAGCGAAAGCTTTCGTCACAGTTTTGCCACTCGCTCTCCTCGGTGGTGTAAAGGAAACAAATTTGAAATTTAATTACACAGCCACCAGTACATAAGCGAAGCCTGACCTATTACGGGTTACTGGCCCGAACAAGTCGGCGGTGACGATGTCACACCGTTTTGTGGGGAGTATTTGGTGCAGAGGTGAGGTGTGCGTCACTGCAACTGGTTTGGCTCGCATACTCTAATGAATCTAATGAGCATGTCGTTAAAGTAGCATGTTTCATGCAGCTTTTTGAAGCATTTTTCTACGCCGAAATGCCCGTAACTTACGTGTATGTACCTCACTAACTTGTCTACGAGTACTCTGAAGTTGCAGTAGACAGTGTATATCGTCTGAAAAACGGTATTTTTTAAAAGGAATGCCTTCTTTTACTTAGTAGGAATGACGAATCACCGCATTGCCGTGATCGTCCCATTTTTCTTTAATATCCCTTATCACTTCATCCATGTCCTGTTCATGTGCAATGTTCCTAAGAGAGGTTGTAATAGCATTTTCTCCAACCACCCCTTTTAGGTACTGGACACCGAAGTTGTTGTCTCCAGGATCACCGTCATCAGCACCTACTAGTTCTACAGGTACATGTGAGAGGGCGTCGGCAATGATGTTTTTGCCCCGGGGATGCACTCGACCATAAACCGGAATTCTTGGAGGTATACTGCGCACTGTGCCAGTCTCTTGTTGGATAACTCAGCGGTCGTTAAAAATTGCCAATCTCGGTGGTTGGTAAATACCGTTGCCGTTCGAACGAAAAGGTAAATGTTCACACAATTGCGAGCGCCTCCAATTCCGTGACCGAGTAATTTCTTTCACAGTGATAAGCACCTGGCTTGCGAATGAAATCGTTTCCCAAGACGATGGATCAGTGATGTCCTCTGCTTGGAATACAATGACACCCAAACCTGACAATGATCTGTCAGTTATGACACAGAAATCTGGCGACATTTCGGGGTGTGCAAGAATCGGCGCCTTGACTAATGCCTCTTTAAGTTTTGTGAATTCGTCTTGTACCTTCTGGTCCCAGATCCGTGGAGCATTTGTTCCAGACAGGGCACAAAGATTTTGTGTGGAGGTAAAGTTTACACAGAAAGCGCTTCTAGAAAATACAGTGTCCGAGAAAACAGCATAATTGTTTCTACAGGTTGGAGTTGCACATTCCACAGTCTGGGTCAGGTTTTGTCTCATTTGTACATAGGAAGTGTCCCAGGAATCGTATTTCTTTTATTGCCGAATTGTGACTAATCTAAGTCCACAGTCACTCCTACTGTTCAAAGGCTTCCAATAAACGATGCACCACTTCATTGTGGTCAGCCCATGACGTCTCTGCCACAACAATGTCTTCACATAGAGCGTTACACGTGATGGTAAGTCTGCAGGAACGATACTGTTCAGGCATTGAATAAGAGCCGCTGAAGTCACATTTAGCCTAAACAGAAGGCATTTGAACTGGTAACAATTCCCGTAACAGAGAAATGCTGTGTACAGCCTGCATGAAGGATGAAGAATTATCTGCCAAAAGCTTGTGCATCAATCGACTGACAACAAAACTTTTATACCATGGAAATGCAAAAGCTCACCCAAGCTCTGAGGTTATCTGTTTCCGGTATAATAATGATATTCACCTGTCTTGTGTCAGACACTAACTGAGTAGACCCATCATGTTTAGGAACTACCAGTAGCGGTGAACTGTACGAGCTCACAGCACGTTCAGTGACACCTTGGTCCAGCAGGTCGTTGATTTCTTTTTCAACTTGAGTTTTATATGTAGCGGACTTGGGTATTGCTTCAAAAAAAGAAATGGATTGTGCTGACACACCCTAAACTGATAGACGAAACTTCGGATCGCGCAGGGCGCGTCCGAAAATACTCGCGCATGACTTCACAAAATATGGTACAAACTCAATCAGCTTCCAATGCACCGACGCTGGCACTACACCTGTCCACAATCTTTCCGAAAATGGCATTTTCCTGACTGTCGTCGGATGGATAGCTAACATAGTTAGCTAACATAGTTCACAAGGAACTGCAGTTCAGGTCGCGATCCGGATCGAGTACGAAATTTTAAGCAGCTCATGTCCGACTCGTCACGCAGTATGCACTTGGCAGAAACAAGCCTTTCCCAATTTTAACCATCACGGTTTCCCCACTCAGGTTAATTACTGTGTGGTGGGTATGTTGAAAATAGGTTCCCAGGATTACTTCTACATTTAGCAGGGGCACGATTAGGAAATTCCATTCGAATTCTCTCCCTTGTCACATAAATATAATGAAAGTCTCCTTCCTGATTTCAATACTCTTTCCATAGTTGCTCCCCTCACCTTCGTTCCATGAAACGGAAGAGTTGGCCAAACCCCTTTCTCCCCACATCTTCGAAACGCTGTTTTGCTGAGGATGCTGAAGGAACTTCCAGTGTCGATTATGCACGAAAGTGACACTTCTTTAATTGAGGTGGAAACCACCGGGTTAAAGGCTGGGAGCGTCATACTAGTTGTTTCGCGCATTAATTCTTCCCTCCTATCTTCCTTAGCAATAAGCTGTACATTGTAGATTTCTGGTACGTTGCGGCCCTCCGCACTTGGCAAGTGTCACTGCTGCGTGTGTGGTCTGTCGTTTGGCCGATTGTGGCGGGGATTGGCTGACATTATTTCAGTGTCAGATGCCGTAGACAATTCGTGGTTTTGTTGCACGCCACGGTGATCTGAGAAACGGTCTTGATTACCGTAACTGGTTGCGTTGCGTTCACCGCTCGTATTGTTCCTTGTGTCAGCAATCCTATCATTACCACCATTGCGATGCCAATTGTTTCGGTATGGCTGTTGTCGATTGTCATGCTGGTTTTCAGCGGCAAGGGTCTCTCCTCGTTCAACTACGTCAGCGACTGTTATCACGCGGGATTGTCCCGTAATTATTCCTTGGTGCTTGCTCACTGTTTGTTCTGCAGTCACTCGCGTCGTATTCCAGTTCTTGTAGTAGGTTTTTGAATGATTCTAGGTCATATTTGCATCTACTTGCTAGGAGTACTGACGAAGATGGGATGGTAACAGATGCGAATGAGTTCCGCCGATACGTGCGGGTTGTACAGGGATTGGTTTCACTGCACCATGTTGTCGAAAAAGCGCGTGGGACTCGTAATGCCGGACTGGTTCAGGTGTGGTGGCATTATTATGCCATGTTGTTGATAATTCTTCCGGGTGATAAGGCCGTGGTCCATGGAATTCTTCAATTCCTAACGTTTAGTCCAATGCAACGTTGGACATCTTCTGAGGTATGGCTGGTCCTGCTGAGTCCTGCCGACAACAGTACCATCCGGTCGTGAAAGCCTTCATTGTATGATTATTATGCCATGTTTGACTTGTTCCTGGGCCGCATCTGACCAATAGTTCGAAAGGAATTCATAAACTGTGTTGCTGTTTTTCGCAAGTGATCGCATTCGGAATGCAAGTCCTCCTTCTAGATAGCCGTACGTGAACTGGATCTTATGTGCGTCAGGCCACGACGGAGGTAACGAAAACCAAAAACGAGCAGCCCAGGCTTATGTGTGAATTCTACTTTTTAGTCTCTGGAAGCCTAAAACCGCCTGACGGTGAGAAATGCTTGTAATCAAAGTCGTTCGATTGCCGTCTCGGGGAACACTCGTGAAAATGTCCGAGATTCGTTCTCCCACGCATCATTTCGCATTCGTGCCTGGAGTCATAGTCGTCCTCATGAACCGAGTCTCTATCTTCGTTGTACGGCCCGTCTTTATCATTGCATTCATCTCTCGCATTATTGCATTTGCGGTGGTTGTCCAATAAAGATACGCGCTCGTTAGGTCCTGTGTGGCGCCTCTCTGTCTCCGGTTTAATTCTCGTTGTCCTTCTTGGAATCTTAACAGGGAACGCAGTTCCGCAGTTCTTGCACAGTTGTCGGCACGGTGTGCACACTACCCGCATGTGTGTTTAAATTACTCAGAGTAGGCGTTAGTAAGTCGCACTTCACTTTAGAATTTTCCTACTCGCAATATAAATTTACAGGAAACGTTCTTCGAGAGAAGAAATGGACATAATTTTGTTTCCTGTTTTAGTATCCGTGGACGTGTTTCCCGTTACCCTCGAGCTTTCCACTATTGCTAGGACTATCTCACGCTTCTGTTTGCACTGTTCTCTGAGAGCCTGTAGCTCCCGCTCTATTCTGTCGCTGCGTTCTTCAGTCGCCTTGGTCAAGCGTACCTGGGTTGCTTTCTTTGTGATGAGTCGCTGTTCGATGCACTCAAATCTTGCGCCGAATGCGACAACGATAGCTTGTTTAATGTATTTTGCTACGTCTTGTAATTAGCTTTGAACATTTGCCATTTTTTCCGTTAGCTATTCGTTGATGGTGGCGATCCACACCTGTATGGTTTTGTTAGTGGCGGTCATGCGCGCCTGTAAAAGTTCGTTACTGGCGGTCATTTGCGATCCTAAATTTTCGTTTTAGCTTTGGACGCAACCATATGCGCATTAATCGCGACTGTTAGTCCCTCGAATTTCGCCATGAGCTGCGCCCAATCTGGTACACACGGCACTGTCTCCTGGATCTTATTAACCCATAAGGGTTTCTCATTATCGTTTGATTCGCAACCCATTGTTTATCTTCGAATACCTTTTTCGTCACACTCCTTTTCTGTTCCGCATCTCCTATCCGTGGAATAACTTCCGGATTCTCTTGAAAACGTTTCAGCTGCCCTACATGCACAATTATCGTTCTCGTCGGCAACTGAATCCTGACATTTACTGGCGACTTAGTCTATACCACTTCTTATAGCCCCTGATACTTTACAAAACTCTTCTTTGTCTTCCCTTCAGCGTTTACAAAGTTGATAGCATCACCCATTGACCAACATTATACTGTTGACGTCTTGCCGTATGGACCACTGCTTCTCCCTGTTGATCCAGTGCTCGAGTGTTTGCCCTCCGTATTCTACTCCAGATTTCCCTAATCAAAAAGGTTAATTCCTTAACAGGTTCTCCCATCTTTCTTTTCTTCTTTTTCAGTATGTCGAACGACATTGACATTTTACGACCATATACTACTTCTTATGGCGATAATCCTATATTAGTAGGCTGTTTTGAATTGTAGGCGGAGACGACGTGTTTGAAATAGACATTCCACTTGGTGTGATGCAAGTCAGCGCAGTATTCAAGCATCTTCCCGCTTGTCCTATGAACTCTTTCAGTTTTTCCATTGGCTTGTGGATGAAGGGGAATCGTCCTTAACTTTATCACTTACACAACAACTTACAAAATTCCTTGAGTAGATCTGACATGAAGTTCGTTCCCTGGTCTGTTTCTGTTGTTGTGGGAGCTCCAAATTTCCTGCTGGCTTGGCATCACCATCATTTCTACGTGTCTCGAAAAATGACCTATTATTGTGAGTACGTACTCATTCCCTGAGGGCGTTTATTGAATGTGCCTAAAACATCACTCCACAGAAATTCAAATGGTGCTAATGCATCAGGTCAATTCTACAATGGTACTCTTGTTTGGCACAAATCCGCGTTCTGTCAGCCCTGTAAGGAATTACTCATATAGTCGTTTAAGCCCCCTGCCTTATCCTTCAGCAATACCTTTCTGCTACTCTTCTGTTAGTAGATATGCACCCACCACGACCTGCTAGTATGTGTTTATGACTTTCTTATAGCTCTTTGTTAATTAGTTTCACTGGTACCACCATCTGCGATCCCAACTTGGTTTCTTTGCACAGCAACCCATTCCGCATACAAAACAGTGGCTGTTTAAAATACTGCTTATATTCATCGTCCGTTCTTTTTGCGGTTGGTCATTCCTTCTGCTCATTACCCCCTAGTATGTAACATTGCTACTTTTCTGCTTAAGCCATCCACTTTTCCATGCTTCTTCCCAGGTTTATGCGTGACTTTGAAATCAAATTCACCTAATCTTACCACTCCATATGTTATTATACTAAGCTTTTATAATATAGATAACAATTTAAATTAGTGCTTTCATAAAAAAGGCTTAACATCTATTTCTCCATTGTGCATGTTCTACGCCTTCTGCCTCTTGTGTCAACACACAGCCAAGTGCATATTTCGATGCAGCACATGATAAAACCATTTCTCTGCTAAAATCCAGAAATTCGAATATCGGCTTCGATTTTAAAGTTTATTTTAGCTCCTCAAAAACATGATGACATTCTTCCAACGACACAAATTTAGTACCATTTTATAACAGTTGTGTTAATGGTCTGGAAATAATTTCAAATCCTTTTGTTAACCAGAGGCAATACACTGAAGAGCCAAAGGAACTGGTACAACTGCCTAATATCGTGTAGGGTTTCCGCGAGCACGCACGAATGCCTCAACATGACGTGGCATGGCCTCGACTGATGTCTGAAGTGGTCCTGGTTGCTTGGTACTTATTAAAAAGAAGCACAGACCATAAAAATTTCAAGACGAAGTTTCTCATAAAAACATTACTCAAATTAAATATAGAAATCTCAAAAACAAATTCAAGCTGACAAGTAAATGACTTTAGTGTTAACTTCTCAATATTTCAACACTTGATCATTAAACAACATTAAACAAACTCGTGGTTTTAAAATTAAGCCACCACTCATGCAACTACAAAAGCATCGGGTGATAATGGTTATAATTGAAGGCGTATACTTAAAGCAGGATTACACAGCTTTCCTTTCAGTACACATGAACTGCCGTTCTTGGTACGAGCCCTTTTACTCTCTAACAATTAACAGGCCCAGCTCGCCTGTCTCCTCAGGCGGTTCGTTGTACACACAGGAGAGAACACAAAGTAACAAGACAAGCTTCTAAAACACACAAACAGATGGTGTTAATTCAACAAGTCTGAAAAACATGTTCATACGTGGCTCAGGGAATACAATCCAGAAAATAACGAACATTTAAACTATGGCCTGGTAAGCTTCAAGTAATCAATTGGTCCAGTAAATAAAATAAAAGAAAAAATTAACCACACGTGATAAACCATCAAATACCACAGGCATTTCACTACTAAGGAAATCGTTCAAGACTGGCAGTTGGCAATAACCATAGCATAGATTGAAGTAGCTCACAAGAATTTCAAATGGTTGGTTCAAATGGCTCTGAGCACTATGGGACTTAACATCTGTGGTCATCAGTCCCCTAGAACATAGAACTACTTAAACCTAACTAACCTAAGGACATCACACACATCCATGCCCGAGGCAGGATTCGAACCTGCGTCCGTAGCAGTCAGAGTTTCAAATGAGGCAACAAGAGGCAGCAATACATTAAATCACGTTATTACCACAGTTCATGGGCCGAAATTTTGCTCACCCCACAAAAAAAAGAAAAAAAAACTATCCATCGATCCAGTGCCGTCGTGAGCAGAAACGAGGCTGACCACTCAGAGTCCGGTCAACCAATGAACTTCAGAATCAACAACGCCAGTACGAACAGTCTCAGTTCTACGCGTTGCCAGCTTATACTGCCGTCCAGCTTTCTTCCAAACACAGTGCATGCACGACACGCGCCTCCTAGTGGCTCTGTGTTCACTCTATCTTCCCGTGCCTCCTTTCAGGCGCGCGCTATATAGGCAAATTTTACTGCAGACGTAATCGATAACCGCTAGGCTGATGTGCACACATCAAAGACATCCCAGATATGTTCAATAATGTTCATGTCTGTGGAGTGTCGTGGGCAGCGGAATTGTTTTAACTCAGAAGAGTGTTCGTGGAGCCACTCTTTAGCAATTATGGATGTGTGGGACGTCGCATTGTCCTGCTGGAATTGCCCAGGTCCGTCGGAATGCCAAATGGACATGGATGGATGTGATCAGACAGGATCAGACAGGATGCTTACGTACATGTCACCTATCTGAGTCATATCTAGACGTATCAGGGGTTCCACATTACTCCAATTGCACAAGCCCCACACCATTACAGAGCCTCCACCAGCTTGAACAAAAAATGGTTCAAATGGCTCTGACCACTATGGGACTTAACATCTGAGGTCATCAGTCCCCTAGAATTTAGAACTACTTAAACCTAACTAACATAAGGACATCACACACATCCATGCCCGAGGCACGATCTGAATCTGCGACTGTATAGGCTGCGCGGTTTTAGACTGAAGCGCCTGGAACCGCTCGGCCACAGCTGCCGTCACCAGCTTGAACAGTCCACTGCTAACATGCAGGGGCCGTGGATTCATTAGGATGTCTCCATACCCGTACACGTCCATCCGCTCGATAAAATTTGAAACGAGACTCGTGTTTCCAACCATCAATAGTCCAATGTCGGTATTGACGGGTCCAGGAGAGGTGTAAAGCTTTACGTTGTGCAATCATCAAGGGTACATGACTGAGCCTTCGACTCCGAAAGTCCATATCGATGATGTTTCGTTGAATGGTTTGCACGCTGACACTTGTTGATGGCCCAGCATTGAAATCTGCAGCAATTTGCGGAAGGTCTGTCCTTCCGTTACGTTGAACGATTCTCTTCAGTCTTCGTTGGTCCCATTCTTGCAGGACTTTTCCTAGCCTCACCGATGTAGGAGATTTGTTGTTTTACCGAATGCCTGATATTCACGGTACATTCTTGAAATGGTCGTACTGGAAAATTCCCACATTATCGCTACATCGGAGATGCTATGTCCCATCGTCGTGCGCCGAATATAAAACCACGCTAAAACTCACTTACATCTTGATAACATGCCACTGTAGCGGCAGTAATCGATCTAAGTCCTGTGCCAGACACTTGTCGTCTCATACAGGCGTTGGTGACCGCAGCGTCGTATTCTGCCTGTTTGCATATCTCTGTATTGGAATACGCATGCCTATACCTGTTCCTTTGGTGTTTCAGTTTATGTGCACAGTGTGATCTTGAGGGCCACTTAGCACTATGTGCGGAATCAGTTCCTGTAAAATGTCGAGTCCATGCCACGTCGCGTTACGGCACTTCTAAGTGCTCGCGGGGGCACTACACAATACTAGGCAGTTGTACCAGTTTGTTTGGCTCTTCAGTGAATAACAGGCAGTAATCAATCGTGACATCCAGTACCTCTAAAACTAGACTAATCCCGTGGTTCTCTACTCACTATGAAAACTTCTTTGCGAAATGCAGGACTGTCAAACATGTTCTCCACGAACAAAATATAATGAAAGTTTTTGGACTCATACCATAGGCAGTAGGCTCAGGCGAAGGAGACGTCAATGATCCTACACCAGTGTTAGACGACCCATGGATGGTCGCCCATGTAGAGAGGAATGAGGCGACACGACGACAGTAGGTTTGTTTCTTAACTCCTTTATTCTGCCGCTCAGCAGTAGTATACCAGGAATATATTGGTGGAAGCGTCCGGATGCCACATATGCGAAACAATAGCATCCAGCGTTACTGACCTTGAAAAGAGTGGGGCCTAGAATGGCGGACGCCCCATCAGGCTTGTTCAAGTTCATCGTTGATCCAATAACTCAGTTTCTAATTTATTATTTATTTATTTTTATTACAGAGGGTGGGTAAACCTCTGACCGAAGACGCTGAGGTGTTGTGCCGACGATGCCTCCGGCTGTGATAGTGTTGACAGTGCAGCAGCGCAGCCGACTATTCCGCAGGTCAGATCGGGCCTGCCTTCACGGACTGGGAGGCTCTCTGCTCCAGTGGCGGCTGCTTTCGTGAGTCAGGCTGCCTTGTACTGCCCTTTCTCTTAGTCTAACGGTTGACCCCATTCTAGGACATTGCTTTGTGCGTCACAGATGTGTGGTGTAGCATTTGATACTGAGTCGAGAATATTTTAGTACACAAATGGCAGACTATGTTCGTTTATGGCTTAAGACACATACTCTACACACTTCTGTAGTGGCAAGTGAGGAAAGGCTTCCATCCTTCCACTGACGTATTGCAGCATTGGCTGCTCCTATACCGCACCCAGCTGGCTCTACTTTGCAATGCAACATTTTGTTTCACAATGCGTAACACACTTGCCTACCTGTGTGTGGCTCTGTTGGAATTTACTTCCATTATGGTGTACTTTTTGGCCGAATACGCTCGATGCACCACATTATAATCATTATAATCACTTTTCAACATACTAACCTTTCTGTTCAGCTGATGTCCAAATCCTTTGCGGTGACCCATAAAATTAAAATGTCGTCGGAATACTAAAATTATTCTCTCTTCAACATTGCCCTAATAGGATTGAATTCTGTGCATTAAGACGAATGTGGAAGGAGCAGATATGCATTAATGAGACAGATTACACCCTAGGTCAGGGGTCTCCAAACTTTTTTGTCCGCGGGCCACATTGACTCCTCCACGAAGTCATAAGGGCCAAGATCTACCTAGTGGGACTAAAGCACCCTAGCCTGGATCTAATCTACGTTCACCGTAATGTAAGGCTAAAGGAAAGATGAAATCGCAAAAATCTAAGGTTGTGGGAATAGCTAGCACTGATACGAACTACGATTTTTATTTAATTACATAATTTTGATTGGTGGACGTACCTGACCGAAATTCTGGCGTATTTTATTCTGGCGAATTTCACCGACAAAAAAGTATGTCACTGCACATTCTTCACGAAAGCGTCCTGCAAAGTTAACGAAATCTCAAACACATTTTTAGCAACACCATTACTGCAAGACGTAACAGAGGTAGAGTATGTCAACGCATTTTTATTTCAAGCGGAGCAACAATAAGTTTAGTTATGTAGTCTTGTAGCGAGTAGCAGAGCCAGAGCATATATTTGATAGTTCTGTTGCGTGTTTGTATCTATGTTGCGAGTGACTGATTACTAAGGCTAGTCGCCGAAGTGGCGTCCATTTGAAAGACTTGCACCAGACTCGAGAGTAGGATCAAATGCAAAGAATTTTTTTTACTTAAAATGTTTTCGCCAAACTAGTCTGTTAACCGTTCTTTTTTTTTCACTGTCGCACGGAGAATGGTCTGTCTGTTTATTGTGGAAAGCCACAAGTTTAACCATGACCTTCCGCTTTGTAAAGATAGAGCTCCGAAAATGTCGCGGTGTATTGTTGGCAGTATATGTACCACCTCAAATATTTGGCGGGCCGGATACCGGGGATGTCCGGCCAGCTAACGCGGGCCGGTTTGCCGGCCCTCGCGCTCCGCTTTCGGCCCGCGGGCCGTAGTTTGGAAACCCCTGCCCTAGGTGATTAGCTTTGCTTCCAAGGTGTCTTATTATTTCCAGTACTCTTTGAGGCAACGACTCCATAGACAGTATGTAGATATCCTCACACCAAAAACATTAAAGACCGTAAAGACTGTGGCAAACGTTTGTAACTTTTCTTGGCCCACAACATAGTGGCAAGTAGGAGGTACCGACAAAAGAACACTGGCATATGAAGTTTTAATGGACGTCTCCTCAAACGACTGATGGGCACTAGGTAATTGACCACTTCAGATTGTTAACTACTGTAAATCTGGATCAGTCGCCTTATGAAATTTGACCATTTAATGATCGATTAGTCAGGGATACAGTAATATGGAGTGCTAGTTAAGACAAGAGAGCCGTTTTGTATACCGGGAGGTTTCCCTTTTAAAATTCCAGGGAACTATCGGGAAACATATTACTTCCATCTCAAACGTCTCCCGAAACTAACAAGATGATGAAGTAAGAGATATTACAGGCTACACGGATGTTTAAAGACAGTCATTCTTCCCAAGCGTCGTTTGCGACTGGGTACAGGGAGAGGCAGGGGAAGAAAATAGTTGTACCACAATTACGGTCTTCACCACAATGCGGCTTGCAGAGTACAGATGTACAACGGGCTTTCAATAAGCTATGCAACACATTTTTTTCTGAAAGCTGGTTAGTTTCATTCAGGATTCCAGTGCACCATATTATTCCCCACTCTTGGCAACAAAACCTTTTTTTTCCAATACAATCACCATTCAATGAGATGGGCTTATACCATCTTCCTGGGTGGGCCTCTGTGCCCACATGGTACCACTCTACTGGTTGACACTGGAGCCAACGTCTTGTACCATCAGTAACCCTTCCAACATCCATGTACTGCTTCGCACAGAGTGCATCTTTCATTGGGCCAAACAGATGGAAGTCTGAAGGTTTGAGACCCAGGCTGGAGGATGGAAGATCAGGAACAGTCCATTGGAGTTTTGTGAGCTCCTTTCGGGTGCGTCTAGTTGACTACCCAGGTGTCTGATTATGATCCGTCCATCCCTTTGAATGAGTGCCCGAAAGTTCCAACAGGCAGGAGTTACAGGTGTGTGCGGCCAGCAGGCACACCAGATATCTTCTTGCAATGATGACCGACGCCTCGTCCAACGACTGAAAGTGCATTTGTTCACTGCCAGGTCTCCGTAGACACTCTACAAGCACCTATGAAAACCTGCGATGCTTTGCTTTTTCGCGAAAAGAAACTGAATGACGTCTCTCTGCCCGGAACGTACCTCCATTGCAGTCACGATTTTGAACGCTACGTTTAGCGCCGCCAACCAACTGGAATATAATGAAACTATGGCCTGAAGCGGGAATCTTCCACGATGTCCCTCAACGAATTTCTCAATTTTTTAAACAAACTTGGACGAGAAGGAAAACGTGCTCATTACTTATTGAACACCCCTGTACCAGTGCTGAGAAGAAATACTTTCTCTTTTCAGTCATTACCAACTCAATGAAATGAAAGAAGACAAATTGCTTTGTGGGACGAAGAAACTGAGGAGCAGGTGGTTCAGAGGGAACAGGAGAGAGTGTGCTTCAGGTGAATTCTGGAACCAGTGCTGAATCTCCCTCCTCGCTAGAGCGGCCTGCTTTATCAATAGCGGCGGCAGGAGGAATAGGACTAAGCGCTCACATAGCAGATGCAGGCGGGCCACGCACGCAGCTAGGCCAGACAGCGATCAGCGCGCGGCGCGGCACGTACGGCGCAGGCCGCGCAGAATACGTAACACGGCCGATTGGGCGCCATCGAACGGCGACCGTGCCAGGCGCAGGCGGCAGCGGCAGCGGCAGCGACTGCGAGTGCTTGCTTAGCCGTGGCCGGCCACTCGCCGGGCCAGAATCTATTTAGCTGGAAAGCACTTCGCCACTCATCAAGCCCGCACTCGCTCTGCCGGGCCTCGCCTTCCTGCTAGAGTGCTCGTAGCGGATAGCGCCTCCATCTCCCCCCCCCCTCTCCCCGCCCCCTGCGCCACCCAACCCAAACACGCCCACAGACACACACGTGGGCTTCTGCTCTGATGCCGTATTTCACAGAGATACGATACTCTACTCACTTTCCGTTGCTTTCAGCTTGGGTAGATCACATGAGAGAACTGCAGTTAAAGATAGTTCGAAGTGTGAAAGAAAGCAGCCTCTTGATCGATGTACACATTTTTCACTCCTACAGTCTTCCTTGTTCGTCCTAGTGAAATTATGCTCTCGTTACGCAGTTCTTCCTCATTTGGAAATGCTCTTAGCTGATGCAGTGTACGTAAATATGTCTCTCTCAGAACTCGATAAGTCAGAAAGTACATACATACATACATACATACACACATACATACATTAATGCTTGTCCGATAGATCCTGAATATGACATTTCGTAATGATGTGGATTGTGTGACTTTAACATAAGTTTTCTTTACACAAAATAATTAATTTATATTCCTTTCTTTACAGTTATTATTCACAATAAAAATTCATCTATTGATTAGGAGGAGTAGTCACTCAGAAATTCTTTTAATTTGCTTTTAAACGTTGGTCGGCTATCTGTCAGACTTTTAATGCTATTTGACAAATGACCAGAGATTGTTATGGTAGCATAATTCACCCCTTTCTGTGCCAAAGTGAGGTTTAATCCAGAATAGTGAAGATCATCCTTTCTTCCAGTGTTGTAGCTATGCAATTAGCTGTTAGTTTTGAATTGCGATGGGTTATTAATAAGAAATTTCGTAAGTGTATACATGTATTGCGAAGGTACTGTGAATATCCCGAGTTACTTTAATAAATTTCTGCAAGGTGATCTTAGGTGAGCTCCAGATGTTATTCTAATTTCACGTTTTCGTGCAACGAATACTTTCTCTCTTAATGACGAACTGCCCCAAAATGTGATGCCACATGAAATCAGTGAATGAAAATATGCCTAGTGGGCTAATTTACTGGTATGTTTATCACAGAAATTTGCAATAACGCTAATAGTATAAGTAGCTGAAACTAACCGTTTCAGCAGATCGTCGATGTTTTTCCTTCATTTCAATTTCTCATCAGTGCACACACCCATAAATTTTGAATATTCCGCCTAAGCAACAGAAATCTGTTCATAGTCTATATTTATTAATGGTGTTATGCCATTTACTATAAAGAATTGTACAAACTGTGTTTCTTCAAAATTTAGTGAGGCTCCATTTGTAGAGAATCACTTCATAATTTTCTGAAAGATATTATTTACATTTCCTTAGCTGATTCTTGTTTGTTGGGTGTGATTACTATACTTACATCATCAGCAAAAAGAACTTGCTTTGCATCTTCATAAATATTGAGTGACAAGTTATTAATGTACTCATATATTAAGAACAATAAGGGATCCAAGACTGAACCCTGTGGGACACCATTCTTGATACCTCCCCAGTTAGAGGAATCTGCTGATTCTACTGTTAATTTCTTCATCCTTCCAGTTAAATATGAATTAAATGATATGTGCAATGTCCTACTCATACCACAATACTTAAGCTTACCTAGAAGAATTTCATGATTCACACAATCAAAGGCCTTTGAGAGATCACTAAATATCCCAATGGATGACGTTACGCAATGCCTTTATATTGGATCACTGAAAGCGTATATAGCACTTTGTGTTGAAAAGCCTTTCTGAAAACCAAACTGACATTTTGTTTACTCCATTTTTACTAATATGTAATGCTATTCTTGAATACATTACTTTTTCAAGAATTTTGGATACCGCTTTAGTACACCTGTAAATAAATTTTGTACCTGCCATTATCACTATTATTACTTGTATTATTGTTATTATTATTGGTAGAGGTATTAACAGCAGCAGTAGTGGTAATAGTAATTCTGTTATTAGCTTCGTTAGTTCTTAGTCAGTATTATTTCTTCACATTGTCTCTGCATACATTCAAATTAATTTTAATTCTGTTGATACCATTTTATTACTGTTTGTCATTTTACATTTATTGTCATTTCTTAGGCAACTATGGTAAAAACTTGCTGCATATAAGAAAATTTAGCCCAAGAAGGAGAGGGCCTAAAGGCTCTGTCAGGTCAACTTAACTGAATAGATACAGATTCATTCTAGTTAAAAAGGATGACAAATATAGCCAGTAGTGTGACGATGTACGTTCATGAGAAGTCAGTCAGTAATCTAAAAGCAAACTGATTCTGGTAATGTAATTCAACAAACAGTGAAGGTAATTAATTAATAATTTTTTATGCTTGTATGCTATCGTCTGCAATGTGGGGTAAGTGTATGTTCATTTATGTTTTTTTTTTTTCTGGACATCTATTTTATGAAAATGGGGCTGCACGTTAATTGTCTAGATTCCTTTAGATACTGCTTAACTCAAAACTGTAGAGTTAGTGTGGGAGAGTGATTTGATTATTAATTATCATCTCACTATAAAGTACATAATCAGTACTATACATATAAGATGGTTCAATAGGTTCATCATGGAATTGTCAATGGAGGCAGTTAATTAATAACTGAACTTTTAGATTTGATTATTGCACCTAATTTACTCATTAAGAAGTGTGTTAGAATGTGAGTGGCGACCATAACTTTATCTTGCTAAACAGATAATTACAGAGTAGACTATCCTGCCAGTTCACATGATTTTGTACACAGCTTACGGTATGTTTTGCAGAAGGATAATTAACTGTGTGTCCGATTGCCTAAACTGACCTTCCTGACACAGTAAAGGTCAAAATTTTTGTAAAATAGCTGAAGAGGTGTTGTAAGTTAAATGGCTCTTAGAACCAACCATGCACGAGTAATGTTGTCCATACTGATTTGTAGATTTCCTTCGAGTTCGGCTTATCGATCTTATTCGTTCTAGAAATACTTCTAGTGAATAACAAACCGAGACAATATCGAGAGTACTAGCACACAGTACCACGTTTGTCAGTCCTCTGGAGGGCTTCCGAGCGAAACTTCTGCAACGTCCTAGAAGTAACCTTCACAGCAGGTGGGTGAGCCCACAGCATTTTAGGTGAATGAGAAGCTCAATGAGTTCTGTAACTACGCTTTACATATTTTCATTAGAAGACGAAGGATTTTTAAAATAGGGACCAACTTGTCAACCGGGAATTATGTTGCAAGAAAAATATTGGGGAGGAGGTAGTGCAGCGGAAACTAACATACACTCCCCGGAGAAATAGTCCGAAGACTGGCTTTAACCTTGGCGTGTAAGCGACGTCAGCGCAGTAACTATGATGGCAGCTTGAGCTAATAACTGTAAATAACAGGTGTGGATTCGATATGCTAGTCGTGAGCAGCCAACATTAAATAGTAGGTGAGCAATCACAACATTGTTGTGTCACAAATCGCAATGGCATATCACCTCTAAATCAAGTGCTCAAGGCATTATCCAGAATGCTTTGAAGAAGAGAAAAGTTTATGCAAAGTTTATTCTGCACACGTTGACTCCTGAACTAAAACAACGAGGCGCGGAAGGTTCCATCGATTTGACTGAAATGTAAATGCAGACAGTTCCTTTTGGGAAATAAATTCCCATAGGTGACGAGACTTGATCTTGTCAGTACGAATCTGCCATAAAACCACACAGTGCAGAAATTCACATGAAATGTTAACGCTTTAACGACTTACCCGTCATTGAAGCTACTGTGATGCGCTAGTTGAGCAACATGCCAAAGAAGGAGGTAGCTGAAGTCTTCACACTGTCGTATGAAATTTTTATACATTGCACTCAAATGGGGTAGAATATGTAGAAAACTTGAAGCATTGACTCTGTCTTAACTTACGAGGGGTAGTATGCCACTTGCCATGTAATATGCCATAAGAATTGTGGTTATAGACAGATTCTAAGCGACACTGATCCAAAAGAAATATCACTTCTTCAGAATGACTACAGTCTCCCAGCCAGACAGGATCTGCAAATATCAGTGGAGACAGATCCATCACAACCAAAGTGTGAGGGAACTGTATGGCAAAAGACAATGGGAATCGGGAACCTCGGGAAGGCTATTTTAACAATGGCGTATAAATGTGCGTGTCTTCATAGGGCCGAAAAACACAGAACCCTACTGCGGGCGTGATGTGATGTTCGACGCGACATCATCCTGCTTCTTTTAAACTGAGCTAAGGTATCGATTGCACTGAAGCCACTCACAATGAAGCGTGTGACTCGCTGTGTTGACAGTGTAGTTCAGGCTGAAGGTCGAGCAGTGATTTTTTGGGTGGTGTTATCCATACCCTGACTTGGGCTCAGTCAAAAAATGTCTCTGCGCACTACGGGACTTAACTTCTATGGTCATCAGTCCCCTAGAACTTAGAACTACTTAAACCTAACTAACCTAAGGACATCACACACAGCCATGCCCGAGGCAGGATTCGAATCTGCGACCGTAGTGGTCACGCGGTTCCAGACTGTAGCGCCCAGAACCGCTCGGCCACTCCGGCCGGCTGAGTATGATGTGTCTACTTCAAAGGTGACATAAGGTGTCAAAGGTCTACATTACTGCTTCGATGAATTCTTGTGCACCAGATCGAACACCGACTTGTCCGCTAAATCCCTCTGTCTTCGTACCTTTGATGTATCGGAGATTATTTGGAACACTGGGTGAAACGCATCAGCCAGTATTCTCTGCGTTTAAAGTATCGAATCATCAACGACTGAGTGTGCCACATCTGAAAATAATAGTGGACTCACTTCCTGTCGGAATTGAGGTCATTATCATGATTGGAGGCGCTGTTAACCTGTATCAGCGCGACGTTGCCTGTAGATATGAAGATGTGCTTTCAAATCCTGTACTCAGAGTAGTCTTAGCATTTTTCACGTGTTTTTCGATATACTTTGGCTGTTTTATACTCTAACAGTAGTAACTAGTTTAGATGCTATTTGTCATCGAGGGTTTATAAAAGATTACAAAGAACTGATAAGTTAATTAATATTACAATGGTGTTCCATGAGTAGGGTTAATTTTTAGGGCTCCGTTCCTCGGTTAAAACGAAACCCTCATACTATCACTTTGCTGTATATCTGTCTCTCTTTCCGTCCAACTTTTAAAAACACTTTCAATTTGAATTTCATGTCACATGTTAAAATCTGCTGTTCCTTGGAGTTGTAAAAAAGTGAAGCTTCTAAGTCGATGCTGTCAAAAGATGCCGCTATCTACGTCTCATATTTTGATGCTAGCAAACTCACTCAACAAAATCTGCAGGAGACTTCCTGTTGAGTTAGAATCATGAATTTTGCCAGGAAGCGAGGTTTCGCACTACAACCACGGGGAGAAATCCGAAAATTATTACGTTATCAGACTGTCTATCTGTCCACCCATATGTTAAGACCTCTTTTTCTCAAAAATGGATGAACCTTACAGTTGGAATTTATGTCACATATTAAGATACATAGTCACCTGGTGTAATAATCTTAAGCTTCTAAGTCAATGAAGCCAAAAGATACGGCCAGTAATGTCATATATTACGATACGTACAAACTCTCTCAACAAAACCTACAGCGAACGTCTAAGATCAAGAAATTTGAAAAGAAAAGACATTTCGCGCTACAACCAAAGGATGAAATCCGAATATGGTCAATTTGTAATTATATCACACGAAATTTTTTTATCATTCGTTATGGCATTGACTGTCTATCTGTCTGTCGTTAAGCACCTTTCCTCAGGAACGAATAGACATATCAAGTTGAAGTTAACGTCACATTCTAAGGTATATAGTCACGCGGTGAGATAAATGCTAGGTTTATAAATCAACGGAACCAAGAGATATCGCCATTTATGTCACATATTTTCATGCTCGCGGACTCAAAATGGTTCAAATGTCTCTAAGCACTATGGGACTTAACATCTGAGGTCATCAGTCCCCTAGACTTAGAACTACTTAAACCTAACTAACCTAAGGACATCACACACATCCATGCCCGAGGCAGGATTCGAACCTGCGACCGTAGCAGTAGCGCGGGTCCGGACTGAAGCGCCTAGAACCACTCGGCTACCCTTTACAACTTATCGGTACTTCCTCTTGACGTAGAATCATTAAATTTGTCAAGAAGAAAGGTTTTACACTGCAACTAAAGGAAATAAATCAGAATTTTGTTAATTTGCAAGTATATTACACCAAAAATATTTATTTTGTCATTTGTTTCCTGACTTCAAACTTGGAATTAAAGCATTCTCGAAAGTCTAGGAATCTCTGGGACCGATATAATGCCAGTATTGAAGTCCATAACAAGCAAAGTCGTCGAGATTCTAGATTCCAGGAACGGATGGACTGTCTCTATAAATAATTAAATTTGGTCGGAACCCTCAGTGGGCGAGTACTATGCGCACCTGGCCAATTTTAACGATAACGTAACTGACAACTTTATACGCGTTAGTACGTCGATTTGAGCTTTTTATGTAATATTAATTTGTTTAACATCAATATTCCTCGAATATAAGTGGCAATAGCCTACCTAATACAATGAGGTCATTGCTCCATGAAGTGAGATTCAACTGGTCGGCCATACGGTCCCAAGTTTCGTGCTCTATCTTAAGACGACTCCAAAGAGTCCGCTGTCCTTTACTGCTGAGTTGTCAAGAATCGTTTAGAGTTTCCAGTGTCCAGTGTATGACCGATGACGCAGGTCCTCGGAGTGTTAAGGCCGCGGGTCCAAAGTTGTAACAGCGCTAGGCGCTAGGGTCGCCGACGTCTCGCGGTTTACAACCGGTGCTAGCCGGCCGGCTGGGGCCGGTTTTCGGTTTTCATCGCGGATCTGCCGTCGCAGGACCGCGCTCGCCGCTGACGTCGCAAAGATATTTCATTCCTCGCAAATATTACGCCGGGCCCGACCGTATAAGCCGCGTCATTTTTTTTACGCACTCGCCGTCCCGGCGCCCGCTCCTGCGGCGGTATATTTCGCGGCGCAGAGTTGGCAGCGCCGGCGTATGGAGGGGCGCACATTGTCTGTGTGTGTGTGTGTGTGTGGAGTCAGAGGGGCCGGCCCCGTCACCAACCGGCGCGGCTGTCGCGCGCACGCACGTGCACGCATACTGATGCACGCAGCCACGCACGTGGCCGCTGGCCGCAGGCTAACTGCCCCCGTAAAACCGTGAGGGTGGCGCCAGGGCAGGGTTAGGGCCAGTTCCAGCCCCGGACAAGGGAGGCCGCCGCTACCCCTTTTTGCCCGGCGCAGGTACAGGGAACTGAGGGAGGGGACTGAAAATAAAAAGGAAAGAGAAAATTAAATATGCAGGCGCGGTTTGCGCGACCGCAGAGGTGGTGCCGACGTTGCACGTCACCTAGCGGGGAGAGAACTGCTCCTGACTCGTCTACGCCCCCACAGTTACACAAGTTTCACAGTGGCCAGCACGGCAGTACTCCGCGAGACACTATTCTGTGTGTGCCCCGAATGTATACTCGTATAATGTTTCGTTTCACATTTTTCTTATAGCATTCTAAAATTCTGCAGCGTCGAAACTGATAAATAGCCGAATTTACGTCTCCGTATATGCTCTAAATTTTCACTTTTACATATTCCGAACATACTGTCGGTTGGTACATCCACCAACACAATCAAACAATTGTTTTGGCTTTACTCTATACCAGCAATTTTTCTCCTATGTTTTGACTGTCGCTTTCGCTATAAAGTATGATCATCATGCCATCCTATGATCAAAACTTAAAATAATAAATTTAAGGAACATTCAGCTCTAACAAAATATTAGTCATTTCCAGGAGCCATCACGTTAATAATGTTTAACATCGCCTTTCACCTTGATAATGGCTTCGATTCAGAAACGAATGGAGTCCACAAATTATTTCAGGTAGCGAATACGTAACGGAAGTCACTCTTTGATGATTAGACCCCATAAAAACTTAACAGAGGACTGATACGTTCCAGCAGCTCCACCAAATTCTCTCAGAAAATTTCTACAGGATTAAGATTGAGTGGGTTATCAGTAGGGTGAGGAAGATGTGAGTGACTGTCGACATGTAGAACACGGCTGAGTACTTTATCGGATCCTCTACCAACCATTTCTGAAAGCCTGGTCCTAATAGCGCCCACGATGAGGCTATGGAATCACTCAGTGATCGAGGTGCTCTAGGATATCACACCGTTTTCCTCGCAAAGATACACGTCCTCTTAGGGAGGATGCGATAGTTTGCAGCACAGTATGGCGCTCCATTTCATAGAGTTATATCGCGGATGATTTACTAGTTTGTTGAGCTTTCTCTCCACGACAGGGCAGCCTGCCAACAGGAAACTTGTAACATCGTTGTACAACCGTTCCGTATTCTCGATCCTTGTAAACGAGAAGCGCTCATCAAACGAATCCTTGGTCATTGCGTGGCCTAGTTCTGGTATGACGTTTGTTATGTGATGTCCTATAACAGGGTAGGGCTGGGACTGCAACTAAGCCATACCACTAGCGCTATCACTACTACTAGAGCTAACCGAAGGAAATGATGTTGGCGGTGGCATAGGACTCTGGTACAGAGCACCGGCCCCTTGGCTTGACAGCCAGGGAGCCAGGTTGCGGAGGTGCAGCCCATTGTGGCTGCGGCTGCGGGCTGCGGCGTAGCTGTTTCTGTGGCCGACAGTGTGACGGGTACAGCAGGTTGCGCACGCGCCTCCCGGACAGGGGTCAAGTGCGGAGGCAGCCCGCAACCGGATACTGCTGGCTGACTAGCTGTAGAATGGAAAAGAACATTAATTAAACACAGAGACGTGATGGCTGCAGAGGGAGAAAGGGAAATATTGTGATTTTTTTTAAAAAAAAGCTGATACTACAATGAGAAACAGAGAAAAAGTGTGAATATAAAATTTACCTGAGTCAGAAACACAGATAATGTAATCGTTCTGGTACCAAGAGGCCATCATCTGCCCCGAATCCTCAGGTACTGCATGGGCCCATTCCAAAAGAGGCCGCTCGAACCTTGGCTTTTGGGAAATCTCGACATCTCAGAGTCTGAGCTACCCTGCAGCTACGGGTCAGCTATGCCATATTCAGCGACTGTAGCAATGTACTGATTTCTTAGGGAAGGGCTTTCTCTTTACTATACTATGGACACAAACTACATATATTTTAGCACTAAAGAATGTTTTTATTTCTATTTACAAGGCTGCTCCGACACCTCATTGTTTGCAGGAGGCTCTTCCAGCAACAGTCGTTGCTGATGAACAGTCTCCTGGTGCCTGTCTATAAAGTCAAGTGCCTCTAAAATGACTGCTGTTACGAAACAAAACATTTTTTTTAAAATTTTGAGTTACACACACATACAGGAAGATTACACAGCTACTACAGAGATTTTTTTTACATTCTTATAGGACTGTTGCAGCTGAGTATTCCTTGCTTGACGCTGCTCTACAGCACCGGCCGTTGTGGCCGAGCGGTTCTATGCGCTTCAGCCTGGAACCGCGCGACAGCTACGGTCACAGGTTCGAATCCTGCCTCGGGCATTGCTGCATGTGATGTCCTTAGATTAGTTAGGTTTAAGTAGTTCTAAGTTCTAGGGGACTGATGACCTCCGATGTTAAGTCCCATAGTGCTCAGAGCCATTTGAACCAATTTTTTGCTCTACAGCATGTTGGTGCTGTCGTCGGGGTTTTGCAGCTCCATCATTTCCTCCAGCTCAGCCAGCGATCCTGGCAAGTGAAATGTAACAAGAACAAGCATGGAATAATATTTTTAAAGGCAAACCACCGCTAATGCTACTGCTACTACTACAGGAACAAAGCAAAGAATTTTTTTTATACTTACAAGGCAGTCCTGTCTGTGGGTTTCCCACAGTAGGCTGGACCTCAACAGGAACAGGCCGAAGCGTCTGTCACCGTCCGGCCTCCTCATCTTTCTGCCTCTCCTCACACTGCAGAATCAAATCTTGGAGATGTGCTGCAATGAGTGAGGAGAAACGGAATTACTGACGAGAATCCACTATAGAATTCAACAAGCGGAATTTTTACGATTTCTCCACCATAACCACAGATCTACGAAAAAAGTTTATTTACTTGTGTGGTAGTTCGTCTTCCACAAATCTAAAGCGCCTGCCTGTAATGCCAGAGCTGTTGCTGCTGCGTTTCCTTTTTAAAGACTGGCGCACAGACACAAAACAGACAAATAACAACAGCTACTACACCAGAGAGGAGCAGAGGATGAGGGAGATGTGTTGGTGGCTTATACAGACTCACCACATTTCACAAGCAGCCGATTAGAAAGCCTCATTTTGAATGAAAGACCAGTCAGGAAGGGTATTTGATGGGGAGATCCAAAGCGTATTTTCAGGAACCAATGAGATTCAAATTTCGACCGAAAGTTCCAGAAATCCCCTGTTCGACTGTAAGGTGGTGTGATCAGTGACATCAAATTTGTTTCTCAGAGTGAGATAAGTTCCTCTCTCTCAGTCTCTCTCTCTCTCTGTCTCTCTCAACATCCAGCAGGTCCTTGTACTGGACTCATGGTCCATTACAAAGCACCCCATACAACAGTGGACAGCACCGTTGTCCGCTCATACAACTACAGCTGTCCCGTTCCATTTTGTTAAAGGAAACATGGTGGGTTGTCGTAGTATTAGAAACTTCTTTCTCTCTCTGTGTCTCTATTACTATCCAACAGATCACAGTACTGGACTCATGGTCCATTTCAAGGCACCCCATTCAGCAGTAAGCAGTGCAGTGAACCGCTCGGACAGTGTACAGATGTCCAGTTCCATTTTGTTAACGCACTCACGATGACGGGAAGCAATATTAGATGCTGCTCCTGGACAGTGAATTACGTTACATTATTATTCTTACCGCGGGGGTGTTTTTTCTTTTCTCCCGAGTAGGATGGTGTGTAGTGGTTAATAGACAGATGACTTTTTTTTTGCTGTTTCTTCATCTGTAGGAATGTGCCGCACATCCCTTTGCTTTCTGAAACACATGGCTTAACGATACACCGTGCAGAGTGGTGTATGGCCACTGAGCTGGGATTAGCAGACCGACGGGCGGCGTCGGCCAGTTACCGCAGGCAGGGGAATACGCCGGGGCATGACCAGAACCTTCTTATCGATCCAGTGTTTGAATATCTAATTTGGACCTTACCTTAGAGTCTGGTGGCACGGATTTGTGTATGGTTCTGTGATGAAAGTTCCACTCATAAATTTGGGGTAATTTTTTAAAAGCATAATACAGCAGCGAACTCCATCTCTCGATGACAAGGAGCATGCTACGACACTGGTTTGGTGGTTACGGCAACAGTGTGCCTGGCACTGCTTGCTGTCTGTTGTGGCCTGCAGCCATGGCAGTCCCATGAGTGTTTCTGGACGGTCTACAGGTTGTGAAGTTACCGGAAGGGGCCCTCCCCAGAATGGCGTTCGAGATGCAGTTCTTCCTATCCTAACTTTGCTCTTAGTCGGAGTACCATGGGCGGGGTGGTGGTGTACATCTCGAACTGCCTCATGACTATGACTTTTGTGCCCCACAAGGCATTTCATTAAATAAAGACGCGAGTTTTCATACTACACAGCATACTCTTTGAACTTTAAGTCAGCGGAATAAGTCAGAGCTGCTTCCTGGTGGTGCCAGCATAGTGGGAGGCGACTATAACACGCGACGGAGGTCGACTGTGGCCACGGATATGATTCATGAGTTGGAGCAGTAACAAGGCATTTTTCTTTGTGGGACATAACTGACAAGGACAGATCTTTTGACCAGGTGAGACAATACTTAGAGGATATATAGCCTATGACTTCCTGCTGTGCAGGATTTTCATGATACTTTAGGGATATGAAAAGCTGTGTTTGCTCAGTTTCCTCTGTCACTACGAATGTGGGATAGGATACACATTTAGGAATGGGTGGTCAGCAGACAGGTATTCCGTTGTTGTTAAGAACTTAGGCTTGTGTCGATTTGCAGAAAGGATTTCCCTCAGTGTTTAGTAATGTTGTTGAAACCAAAACGCTTAATAGTTCATGAGATATTCCAGACAGGAATTTTGTTGGCAGAGAACTGATCGGTCTTGACACGTATTACCTCCCTCTATTTGCTGCAGGTGCTGAGAAAGCTTTTAGCATTAACGACAGAATGATCTAAAAATAGCAATATTGTTGGATGCTGCTGTTGAAATTGACAATTGACAATTGTTGAATTTTGACAATGGGGAGGTTAGAGAGCTACATCTTAGGAACGACTTTTCCTGTGAAAATGATTGACAAAGTCTGTTATTTGGAAACGGAGAGGACGGCTGGCCACATACCACAGACACACAGGTGTTTGGAAAGTAAAGTATTGTTTTAGATCGGCAGTAGTTTCTGTCTGCTCTCATCCATACATACATTTGAGGCCCCGTGTATATTTGTGCTTTAATCCTGCAGAATGTTCCACGTCACGTTTCTGGAAAACAGGATTCTGCATGCTGTCTCACGCGGCAGCCATGGAGTGCTGCACTGAGTGCCGTGCTATAGTTCCACTGGTGACCATCATGTATCGCAACAATTGGCAGCATGTATGACATCAACTTTACAAGCCGCAGACGCCGGAAAATCGCCGAGCAAGCCACACCACTAACCCAACAAGATGCGTCTCCTCCCCTCCACTACAGCCCTTGACTTCGTACAGCACAATTCTGTACATTACATAGGCAGTTACGAGTGTCGTGTGTTGTAGTCTTCAACATCCGCTGCGCTAGCACCTCGTACTTTAGAAAGCTTTTGTATACTGCTGTTATATCCTGCAGTGTATTGGTGTAATTTAGAGGCAAAGTGGTGCTACTTTGTGCACAGTCGTTTTTAGCAGTGTTATTATCAGTACCACGTATGTGTGGTCCAATTTTTTAACATCACTGCAGTTTTCGTTTTTTAGCACTCCTTAATTTATATGCAGATGCCAGTTAGGGGACTGTTTCACTTATCGTTTTAGACCAAGTCTTTTTTTTTTTTTTTTTTTTTTTGCCAATTCACGGGTGGAGCAGAGAGATTTATTTGGACTTGTAGGTGCAGGGAGTGTCCTGTGTAGGTTTACTATTTATTCTGACTACACCTCATTCTAGTTTCGTGTGATATTGTGAATTCTTTTCCAGAAGGATAACACCAGTTGTGTGACATCCTTAATTTTGAGCCATATTCCGGTTTTCGGCACTTATTGTGTAGCGCTGTGCATATAGATGCGTAATTAGGATCGATCTTCATTTCATTTTCCCATCAGAAATAAATACACTAACCTAACCTTCCTCTCCAGCAAAACGGTTCAAATGGCTCTGAGCACTATGGTACTTAACAGCTGTGGTCATCAGTCCCCTAGAACTTAGAACTACTTAAACCTAACTAACCTAAGGACATCACACACATGCCTGCGACCGTAGCAGTCACACGGTTCCGGACTGAGCGCCTAGAACCGCTAGACCACCGCGGCTGGACCTCTCCAGCAGCTGGACAGAAACTGGAGGGTGATGGTACAGGGTGGGTGACATCACAGAGGGGAGGGTGCGGGAAGTTAAGTTAGGGGAGGTCCCCAGGTTCCCTATTTTCCGCTAAAATTTCAGTTTTCCACTCTGACATCAGTGCACCATTGCCACATTTATGGCAGCCATATTGGATTCGCCCTTTTAGATAAATTTGGCAACAATGCAAACTGTACCCGAAACCGACGAGCCCCACTAATTACATAAGCGCCACTCCACTCGGACGTTAACGGAAAGATGTCGGCCTCTGCGATGTCTGTGGTGAGAACTCATGCCTGAAATTTCGTATTCTCGGCACACTGCGTACACTGTGGATCCCGGACTACTGAATTCCCTAAAGATTTCCGAACTGGAATGGCTCATGCATCTTGCTGCAACTACACTGCGTTCAGAGTCTGTTAATTCCCGTCGCGAACGGTAATTACGTCACAGACTTTTTCACAATAACCACCTGAACATAAATGACAGCTCCCCTTTACACACTGCGTACGCGATACTACCGCCATCTGTATATGTACAGATCACTTTCCCGTAACTTTTGTCATCGCAGTGTAAACAGTTGTTTTGTGAATACTCCATAAAATTACAGGACACATGTACGATAATCCCTTTATGTGAGCGATCATGAAGTTCAACGCTTTCTTTTCAGGTGCATAATGTTGGCGGGAATGTATTGTGCATTTTGCAACGTTCCACACGTGTAGAAAGTAAGAGAACTGCAAGGGCGCTTCGTTCTGATTTTAACGATAACTACGAAGTTAGTTCGGCCACTCTCGTCAGTATTTATTCCCAGACTAAATTGACGGTGAGATTTTATCAGTTCTAAATTATGTGAGAATCTCTGACAGGGAGAAGTAGATATTCTTGTGTTTGGAAGTGGCATATGGCTTACATATTTTTGTTAGGTTCGCTTATTCAGATACTGTGCAAATGTTAATAATAACACTTGCAAACGTTTAGACAATTAATTCCTATTAATGCCTAATTTCTTTCGAATTGTCCCTTAGATGTAATGTATCTGCCATTCCAGTAAATTTGAGTTGCGAATGCCTTCAACACTGACTTCAAAAATACGTTTGGTGCTATTTTAAGTTGAAGTTGACAGATTTTGTTTTTGTTCTAGGTGTTAATTACGATTCCATCATATTCGATTTAAACTGAGGCTTGCTTCCTGGTTCCCGTCTCCTCATGGTAAATGAAAACATAGTAAACGAATCTCTACTGTAAATTACGTAACAGTAACTGCTCATTTACAGCCAACAGTCTTGCAGCAGTGATAACAACGGTTGCCGAAGTTAAGCGCTCTGGGGTTGGGCTAGCACCTGGACGGGTGAGCATCCGGTCTGCCGAGCGCTGCTGGCAAGTGGGGTGCACTCAGCCCTTGTGAGGCAAACTGAGGAGCTACTTGATTGAGAAGTAGCGGCTCCGGTCTCGTAAACTGACATACGGCCGGGAGAGCGATGTGCTGACCACATGCCCCTCTACATACGCGTCCAGTGACGGCAGTGAGTTGAGGGTGACACGGCGGCCCGTGGGTACCACTGGGCCTTCATGGCCTGTTCGGAAGGAGTTTAGTGTAACTGCTCATTTACATGTGAAATTCCAGTGGAAAAGGCAAATAGTAAACGTCATTACAATCCGCGTGAATGAGTACGCTGCCTCCATTTGCCCAAAAATCTGTTTAAAAGACTTGACGTGATTTTCGAAATTCGTGATCACCCACTGAACCGGGAGACGACCTCTCTTGTAGGTTTAATGTTTATGGTTAAGAATGATGGCTTTTGTTTCCTTCAGTATGTGTATTGATGATAGAATTTTTTTTATCTTTTTTTGTTCCTTCGATGTTTCAGGTATCATCCCGTCTCTCCTGTGCCACATGATGCTGTCTCAAATGATGGGCACATTGTTAAATAGGTGTCTTATATCTTGTGTCTCGTATGGAACGACCACATATGACGATAATCAACATGATTAAAGTGTGCCTGGTGTGTCAAATATTAGATTATAAAGTCAGCTTACCTCTACATCAGGCTTAGTACCTTGACGTGATAATGTGTTATGTGTTGGTGGTTGATATAACCATCTGCACAACTGTCGAAATGAAGTTGAGGCTGAGATTTAGAAAATTTTTTCTGAAGTACACATATCAAAAAAAGATTTCCATCACCCCAGTTCCCAGTACTCCTGAAGATAGACGTTGATTGTGGATATTGTATCACAGACACAGTGCCTTTGACTGTTCAGAGATGTCTCTCAACACGCCCAAAGACGTAAACAACCACGCATGAGCTGCGCCTATTAGACGGAGGGGGTCCGACAGCCGATCAGTTCCAGTCATTCAGAAAGGATAGATTAAATACATTTGTGGGTGAGTATTTATTGCTGTCAGAGGTAGTTTGTCTTGTAGCGAAATTGAAGTAGAGAGTTCATGTGGCAATAGTATCGGTAGAGGTTATACCTGACAATCGGACTTTACTATTAATTCGATCGTTTTACCGACCCCCCAGACTCAGAACAGTTGCTGAACAGTTCAAAGAAAACTTGAGTCTCATTTCAAATAAGTATCCCGCTCATACAATTATAGTCGGTGGTGACTTCAATCTATCTTCGATATGTTGGAAAAATTATACGTTTAAAGCCGGCGGCAGGCATAAAACATCATCCGAAATTGCACTGAATGCTTTCTCAGAAAATTATTTTGAACAATAAGTTCATGAGCCCACTCGAAGCGTAAATGGTTGCGAGAGCATATTTGACCTTTTAGCAACAAATAATCCAGGACAAATAGTGAGTGTTGTGACGAATACAGGGATTAGCGACCACAAGGCAGTTGCTGCTAGGCTGATTACCCTAACACCTACAACAATCAAAAAGAAACGCAAAGTATATCTGTTTAAAAATGTTGATAAAAATGCTCTTATCGCCTTTTAAAGGGACAGCCTTCACTCCTTCCGATCTGATCATGTAAGTCTAGAAAAGATGTTGAATGTTTTCAAATAGATAGTATCAACAGTAATTGAGAGATATATACCACATAAATTAATAAGTGGTGGTACTGATCCCCCATGGTACACAAAACGGGTCAGATCGCTGTTGCAGAAGCAACGAAAAAAGCATGCCAAATTTAAAACAACGCAAAATCCCCAAGATTGGTAAAGTTTTACAGAAGTACGAATTATGGCGCGTACTTCAATGCGAGATGCTTTTAATAATTTCCACAACGAAGTTCTGTCTCGAAATCTGGCAGAAAATCCAAAGAGATTCTGGTCATACATAAAGCACACCAGTGTCAAGACGCAATCAATACCTTCACTGCGCGATACCAACGGTGAAGTCTACATCTACATCTACATTTATACTCCGCAAGCCACCCAACAGTGTGTGGTGGAGGGCACTTTACGTGCCACTGTGATTACCTCCCTTTCCTGTTCCAGTCGCGTATGGTTCGCGGGAAGAACGACTGTCTGAAAGCCTCCGTGCGCTCTCTAATCTCTCTAATTTTACATTCGTGATCTCCTCGGGAGGTATAAGTAGGGGGAAGCAATATATTCGATACCTCATCCAGAAACGCACCCTCTCGAAACCTGGCGAGCAAGCTACACCGCGATGCAGAGCGCCTCTCTTTCAGTGTCTGCCACTTGAGTTTGTTAAACATCTCCGTAACGCTATCACGGTTACCAAATAACCCTGTGACGAAACGCGCCGCTCTTCTTTGGATCTTCTCTATCTCCTCCGTCAACCCGATCTGGTGCGGATCCCACACTGATGAGCAATACTCAAGTATAGGTCGAATGAGTGTTTTGTAAGCCACCTCCTTTGTTGATGGACTACATTTTCTAAGGACTCTCCCAATGAATCTCAACCTGGTACCCGCCTTACCAACAATTAATTTTATATGATCATTCCACTTCAAATCGTTCCGCACGCATACTCCCAGATATTTTACAGAAGTAACTGCTACCAGTGTTTGTTCCGCTATCATATAATCATACAATAAAGGATCCTTCTTTCTATGTATTCGCAATACATTACATTTGTCTATGTTAAGGGTCAGTTGCCACTCCCTGCACCAAGTGCCTAGCCGCTGCAGATTTCCTGCATTTCGCTACAATTTTCTAATGCTGCAACTTCTCTGTATACTACAGCATCATCCGCGAAAAGCCGCATGGAACTTCCGACACTATCTACTAGGTCATTTATATATATTGTCACTGATCACAGTGCCACTAAACGGAGTTATTAAACACGGTTTTCCGAAACTCCTTCACCAAAGAAGATGCAGTAAATATTCCTGAATTCCAGTCAAGAACAACAGCCAAGATGAGAAACATGGAAGTAGATACTCGTATCGTCGGTGTAACAAAGCAGCTTAAATCACCTAATAAAGGCAAGGCCTCTGATCCAGATTGTATTCCAGTCAGGTTCCTCTCAGAGTATGCTGATAAAATAACTCCATATTTAGCAATTATATACAACCACTCGCTCACAGAAAGATACGTACCTAAAGACTGGAAAATTGCTCAAGTCACACCAATACCCAAAAAGGGAAGTAGGAGTAATCCGCTGAATTACAGGCCTATATCACTAACGTCGATTTGCAGTAGGGTTTTAGAACATATACTGTATTCGAACATTATGAAGCACCTCGAAGAAAACGATTTATTGACATATAGTCAGTACGAATTCAGAAAATATCGTTTTTTTGAAACACAACTATCTCTTAATACTCATGAAGTAGTAAGTGCTATCGATAGGGGATGTCAAATTGGTTCCATATTTTTAGATTTCCAGAAGGCTTTCGACACCATTCCTCACACGCGTCTTCGAATCAAACTGCGTGCCTACGGAGTATCGCCTCAGTTGTGCGACTGGATTCGTGATTTTTTGTCAGAAAGGTCACGGTTCGTAGTAATAGACGGAAAGGCATCGAGTAAAGCAGAATTAATATCCGGCGTTCCCCAAGGAAGTGTTATACGACCTCTATTGTTCCTGATCTATATTTACGACATAGGAGACAGACTGAGTAGCCGTCTTAGATTGTTTGCAGATGATGCTGTCATTTACCGTCTTGTAAAATCATCAGCTGATCAAAACGACTTGCGAAATGATTTGGACAAGATATCTGTGTGGTGCGAAAAGTGGCAGTTGACCCTGAATAAAGAAAAGTGCGAAGTTATTCACATGAGTACTAAAAGAAATGAGCTAAGTTTCGATTACGCGATAATTCGCACAAATCTGAGGGCCGTATATTCAAATAAATACTCAGGGACTGCAATTACAAATAACCTAAATTCGAACGATCGCATAGATAATATTGTGGGTAGAGCAAACCAAAGACCGCGATTCATTGGCAGAACACTTAGAAGGTGCAACAGGTGTACCAGTGAGACTGCTTACACTACGCTTGTCCGCCCTATTCTGGAGTACTGCTGTGCGGTGTGGGATCCGCATCAGGTGGGACTGACGGATGACATCGAAAAAGTACAAAGAAGGGCAGCTCGTTTTGTATTATGGTGAAATAGGCGAGATAGTGTCACAACAATGATACGTGAATTGGAGTGGCAATCATTAAAAAAAGGCATTTTTCGTTGCGACGGGATCTTCTCATGAAATTTCAATCACCAGTTTTTTCCTCCGATTGCGAAAACATTCTGTTGGCACCCACCTACATAGGGAGTAATGATCATCACGATAAAATAACAGAAATGAGGGCTCGCACGGAAAAATTTAAGTGCTGGTTTTTCCCGCGTGCCGTTCAAGAGTGGAACGGTAGAGAGACAGCATGAAGGTGGTTCATTGAACCCTCTGCCAGGCACTTTATTGTGAATAGCAGAGTAATCACGTAGATGTAGACGTAGATGTCATTCAACCAGGAAGGAGGTACACGGCTTGTGTAGACAGTCAATACCGCGCTTCGATTGCGTCCGCATTGTTACTTTGTGCCAGGAAGAGCTCTCAACAAGGGAAATGTGTAGGCGTCTCGGAATGAACCAAATCGATATTGTTCGGACGGACATGGAGGAGATACTGAGAGACAGGAATTGTCGATGACATGCCTCGTTCAGGCCGTCCAAGGACTACCACTGCTGTGGGTGATCGCTACCTATGGATGATGGCTTGAAGGAACCCTGATGGCAACGCCAACATACTGAAAATGCTTTTCGTGCAGCCACAGGACGTCGTGTTACCACTCAAACTGTGCGCAATTGGCTACAAGATGCGCAACTTCATTCCCGACGTCCGTGATGAGATCCATATTTGCAAACACGACACCATTCAGCGCGGTACAGATGGGCCCAACAACATGCCGAATGGACCGCTCAGGATTGGCATCCCGTTTTCTTCACCGATGAGTGCCGCATATTCCTTCAACCAGACAATTGTCGTAGACGGTCAGGCTGAATGCCTTACACATACTGACTGATGACCACAGCAGTTAAGTCCCATAGTGCTCAGAGCCTTATACATCCTGTCTAGCGAGTGCAGAAAGGTGGAGGTTCCCTGCAGTTTGTGGGTGGCATTATGTGGGGTCGACGTACGCCGCTGGTAGTCATGGAAGGCGTCCGGCTGTGCGATACGTGAATGCCATCCTCCGACCGATAGTGCAACCATATCGGTAGCATATTGGCGAGGCATTCATCTTCATAGGCGATAGTGCACATCGTGTGAATGACATCTTTCGGGATAACGATATCACTCAACTAGAGTGGCCAGCATGTTCTCCTGACATGAAACCTATCGAACATGCCTGGGATGGATTGAAAAGTGCTTTTTATGGACGACGTGACCCACCAACCACTCTGAGGAACTACGCCGAATCGTCGTTGAGGAGTGGGACAATCTAGCCCAACGGTGCCTTGATGAACTTGTGGGTAGTATGCCACGACGCATCAGGCATGCATCAATACGTGCTACTGGGTATTTGAAGAACCGATGTGTACAGTAATCTGGACCACCAGCTCTGAAGGTCTCACTGTATCGCAGTACAACATGCAATGTGTAGTTTTCATGAGCAATTAAAAGGGCGGAAATGATGTTTATGTTGATGTCTATTCTAATTTTATGTTCAAGATCCGGAACTCTCGGAACCGAAGTGATGCGAAACTTTTTTTGATGTGCGTACTGTGGCATACTAATTTCGTTCCTATTCCTGACGATTGCTGACGTCTTGTTCGAAATATCCCTCCAAGGACAAATGTGAATAATATCCATAAACTATTTGAATGGAAAGAAAAAGTCGCGTTTAAGACCTATGCTACTGCCTGCAACGCTACATTCCCCACCCACGTACCACTCCTATGTTAGCAGTTGCGAACGGTGGTTGCATGGAAATTTTGTTTTTGTATTCAATTGGGCATAGCAAACGTGTAAGGCTTTTCTTCGTTTGATTGTGCCGTTCCCCATATCGTAGTGAGGTGGGGGCATTGTTACAGACAGATTTGATATGGTTGATTTAAGGGGTCGCAGGATACCCTTTCTGTCCTACCCACTCACCCATCCAGGGATGGGATATGCGTACCCCAAATGACTGCATGTAATGTTTTTCATGTGAAAGTGAGAAATAGTTTCAACGTGCTTACAAACTGTGTAACGGACGGCGGAGTTTGGTATCAGCCTAGTATCCTTCTAGTGGGATGTGGAAAAACGTGTAAAAGCCACATGTAGGCTGGCTGGTACACCGACCCTCGTCGTTAATGCGCCGGGTGGATTCGATCCGTTGTAGGCGCACCTCCTTGTCTCAGAAAAATGTGCTTTAACACGCACGACTATCAGGGCAGGGACTGAAAAAAAAGCAATGACAGTGCCCAAACATTGAAAACGGCTTTCGTGTAGTAGACCAGACACCCACAGGAACTTTTTACACTATCCGACGTAACTGTTTTAGAAAACGGTAAGAGTGTCCCGCATCTCATTAACTTCGTAGCCCATTTACCAAATGCCAGCTAACGTTTTTGAGATTTTCGTTGAGCCACATTTCCTGCAGCGAAAATCATGCTTTCTATTTCTCTAAAGCTTCATCCGGGTGGCAAGATTCCTTTTCAAACAAGAGTTCCTGAAGAGGATTTGCAGTTCGTGTACTGCGGATGTTTATCTCATCATATTATGTAACTGCCCTACACAGGATAATATTTTTAAATTTCTTCTGTATTTAATTACTGCTGCTGTTTTTGTGGTCTGTAGTCCCACGACAAGACTGAAGCATCTCTACATGGTAGTCACCCTCAGTAAGCCTCCTCAACTATGAGTAACTACTGCAGACTCCATCCACTTGAACCTGCTCACTGTATTCATAATTAAATCTCCTGGTACAAGTTTTACCCTCCACACTTTCCTTGCCTACCAAACTAACTGTTTCTTGACTCCTCCAGTTGTGTCTTCCCTTATTTTAGTAGAGTTGTGCCATAAATTCCTTTTTGATTCGGTGTCTCGTTAGTAGTTAGATCTAACCATCTAATGTTCGGCAATATTTGGTAGAACCACACTTCAAAACATTGTAAACTAAGGTGATAGGAGTCATGGGACAGTGATATGCACACATACAAATGACGGTAGTATGCGTACACAAGATATAAAAGGGCAGTGGATTGACGGAGCTGTCAGTTGTTGGTTGGTTGGTTGTTTCGGGGAAGGAGACCAAACAGCGAGGTCATCGGTCTCATCGGATTAGGGAAGGACGGGGAAGGAAGTCGGCCGTGCCCTTTGAAAGGAACCATCCCGGCAATTGCCTGGAGCGATGTAGGGAAATCACGGAAAACCTAAATCAGGATGGCCGGACCCGGGATTGAACCGTCGTCCTCCCGAATGCGAGTCCAGTGTCTAGCCACTGCGCCACCTCGCTCGGTCACGCTGTCAGTTGTACTCAGGTGATTTACGTGAAATGTTTAGTACGTGACTGTGGCCGCACGACGGTAATTAACAAACTTGCAACGCAGAATGGTAGCTGCAGCTAGATGCATGGGACATTCCATTTCGGAAAATGTTAGGGACATGAGACCCACAGCGTCAAGAGTGTGCCGAAACTACCAAATTTCAGGCATTGCCTCTCACCACGGACAACGCAGTGGCCGATGGCCTTCACTTAAAGACCGAATGCAGCGTCGTTTGCTTTGAGTTGTCAGTGGAACAAGAAGGCAACACTGCGTGAAATAATGACAGAAATTAATCTCGAACGTATGAGGGACGCGTCCGATAGGACAGTGCGGCGATATCTGGAGTTAATGGGCTATAGCAGCAGACGACGGATACAAGTGCATTTGCTGACAACACGACATCGCCTGCACTGTCTCTCCTGGGCTCGTGACCATACTGGATGGACCTTAGACGACTGAAGAACCGTAGCCCGGCCAAATTAGCCTCGATCTAAGTTGGTAAGAACTAACGGTAGGGTTAGAGTGTGCCGCTGAGCCCTTGAAACCACGGACCCAAATCGTCAATAAGGCAGTGTGCTAACTGGTGGTGACTCCATAATGGTGTGGGCTGTACTTACGTGGAATGGACTAGGATCCTGGGTTCTACTGAACCGATCATTTATTGGAAATAGTGACCATTTGCTACCATTTGTGGACTTGGTTTTCCCAAACAACTATATCATTTCATGGAGCCATAATTGTTTGCGGTTGGTTTGAAGATCATTCTGGACAATTCGAGCGAATGACTTGGCCACCCAGATCGCCTGACGCGAATCCCATCGAACATTTATGCGACATAACCGAGTGATCAGTCGTGCACAAAATCCAGCACCGACAACACTTTCGCATTAATGGGTGGTTACAGAGGCAGCATCACTCAATTTTTCTGTAGGTGACTTTCAATGATTTGTCGAGTCAATGCAATGTTGAGTTGCTGCACTGCGCCGGCGATATTACGCCTAATGGCTTCTGTCACCTCACTGTATCGAATTCTTATCTGAACTGGTTATTGTCCTCATTTCACTTTCTTCCGATTAGTGGATCTAATCTTCAGCTTCCTTCTGAAGCACCCCATTTTAAATGCTTCCATTATTTTATTGCCTGAAACGTTTGCTGCCCACGCTTCGCTTCCATATGACGCTACAGTCTATACAATTACCTCCAAAAATGACTTCCAAACACTTAAATTTATATTAAATTATAACTAAATTCTCTTTTTACAGCGGTTTTTATCTGAGGAAAATAACGTCTCCTCAGATTACTCTTGGGAATCCCTAGTAGCTCTATGGTGTATTTGGAAAGCGTAGACGGCGAGTAGATTAAGCGTAACGTTGTCGCTAAGTTATGGAGCACTTCCGAGGAAGTGAGCGCAGGCCGGGACGCAACGTATCGGCGGCGATCCCCTTAAATAGGCGGCGCGCAGCTGCAATCTCTGGAAAATAATTAAGTGTGCAAGAGCAGCTGCAGCCCGAGCAGGGCGCGGGTGTGGGCCCAGGAAATTGAGTCCGCCACAGGCGCGCCGTCTTGGACCGTCACCAGTACCCCGCTCCCAAAACCCAGCTAGGCCCCGTCTCATTCCGGAACTTTATCGACATTCTCTGTAATAAGAAGATAAGGAAATGTTACGAGACGGTATTTTACATACGAAGTATAATTTGAATCTAAAAGCTAGCATGTCTCGCTTAATTGGCCGAGTACAGATACCCTTCTTCTTCAGTGAAGGACTTGGATGACTTGTTCTGAAGGAAGTTGTCTGCTATGATAGCCTATGGAAAGGATAACTATATTGATAAAGCGAGATCAACGAAGAAGGCGTTTATCTGTGACGATCATTCAGTCTCGATGGTTTCGTAAAGACATGGAATGGTAAAAATGTTGAGGGAGAGAAAACGTGTTAAGATGGTTCAGAGGGCTCTGAGCACTATGGGACTTAACAGCTGTGATCATCAGTCCCCTAACCTAAGCACATCACACACATCCATGCCCGAGGCAGGATTCGAACCTGAAACCGTAGCGATCGCGCGGTTCCAGACTGAAGCGCCTAGAATCACTCGGCCACACCGGCCGGCGTGTTAAGAGAATCTTAGACGTCAGGAGCAATTTTTCCTTTTTTACTCTTTATTCTTTAGTGATGGGAGTAGATCTGGCTGTTTCTGATCCAGCCTGAAGTTATTTTGCGTCAAATGCTCCTATAGGTAGAGTGTGGGGCAGAGGGAATTGCTGTTGGCAATATTTGGGAAAGACTTCCAGTTCCAGCAATTGCCTGACAACCAAAGCAAATGCATCAAAACGCTTGACCATAGGCAGCAGATTGAAACCACTTTCTACAATTTCTGAGATAATGCTACGGTTGTCCTAGACCAAAAGTAAATTTTAGTGTGTGTGCATGTGTGTCAGTATGGGAGCGTTGTGTGCGGCGAATTATTTGAAATGTCTATAAATCTTAACTGAGAGCAATAACAGTGGAGGATACAGAGAGAACAGAATTTAGCTTAATGATCTGTAAAAGTAAGGAAGAATTTTGTATAACGAAATAGGAAGGTGAATAAGTTTTTTAAAATCTAAATTCGGATCGAAAAATTAATGGAATTCAAAGAAAACAATGTCAAACATGGTGGCCGATGCAACGGAGGCAGAAGGACTGCATTTGCAAACACGAAGAACATCAAAAGCTTGCTGGTATCAGATGCTGATGTGGAAATTGGGCGTACGTTTCTGAAAGTGCACATTCTGAACACAACATTGTATGGAAGCGAATGTTCCACCAGCGTAAATCAATAGTAGAAGGCTACTGGAGAAATTTCAAGCATGGTACTGTCGAAGGACGTTGAAAAGAAATATGTGGACAGACAAGTACGAAATGTAGCAGTACTAAATAGAAAGTCTGCGGCGAAAATATGGGTCATATTAGTGGGGCATCAGCTAAGGTATACAAGAATAAGCAACGTGATGCCCGTAGAAGCCGCAGAGACGAAATTATTCAGGCAGACAGATTAGAATCCGCAAAACAGTAATGCTGAGTGTAGCAGCTATATAGATATGAGAAAATTGGCACATATTCGAATTGGTGGACAACTGCATCAAACCAGTCGTAAGAGTGATCTGATGACCGAAAATAAAAGAAGGACCCAAGGAACACAGTAAGATGTTGACGTATTCCATCCGGACGCAGAGTCACTTTTCCAATAACCCATTCGTAACTACATTAGTAAGTGGAGTGGCACCAGACATTGTGTCTCGCAGCAAATCCCTACAGAGACGTAAATTCATGTATGAAGAGAGGGACAGAATCAGAATCAAAAAAGAGACTTGCTTTTATGGTAAGAAAGGGAAAAAAAGAGTGAGTGGCTTGTAGTTGTGTGACAATGCAGCACATGGAATCACCAAGCCGCGCGGGATTTGCCGAGCGGTCTGGGCGCTGCAGTCGTGGACTGTGCGGCTGGTCCCGGCGGAGGTTCGAGTCCTCCCTCGTGCACAGGTGTGTGTGTGAGTCCTTAGGATAGTTTAGGTTAAGTAGTGTGTAATCTTACGGACTGATGATCTTAGCAGTTAAGTCCCATAAGATTTCACACACATTTGAACATTTTTTTGGAATCAGCAATACGAAGCGCTGCAATCCATTATTCACGTCCATTGCTTTATTAAGATTGTTTTCATATCGAACGGGTGACAATATCTTCCTTATCTCACACTGTTCCTTTCCACTGCGAAACAATTGATTTCGCGAACAAGCAGACCGTTTGGTTGAAATGTCACTGCCCATCCAAAATATCTCCTCTACATAGCCCTGTGTGTCGATCTTCAAGGAGAAGTGTGATGAGTAAGTCCATTCTTGTTTGTGGAACTCTCCAAATTCTAAAGTTGTTCCAGCGGTCTGGGAATATATAGCAAATATGCAAGTGCAAATCCGTTGTCGCCATAATGTGCGAACAGGATTCTGATGATCACATACCGATTATTAATCAAGAAGAGTTTCATCGCCAATAATATTGATTTTTGTACGTGGTTTTGCTGGCTGCTGTGGCCGAGCGGTTCTAGGCGCTTCTGTCCGGAACCGCGCTGCTGCTACGGTCGTAGGTTCGAATCCTGCCTCGGGTATGGATGTGCGTGATATCCTTAGGTTAGTTAGGTTTAAGTAGTTCTAAGTCCAGGGGACTGATGACCTCAGATGTTAAGTCCCATAGTGCTTAGAACCATTTGAACCATTTTTTACGTGTTTTTGTAACAGATCCACTGATACGAATGGAAGCATACATTATACATTACCACTTCTTCATGAGAAACTAAATGCTGAGATTAAACAACACATTTATCCATATCACTTGTCTTCTAGTCCGGCACCATGGTGTAGAATCTTATCTGCCCTCTGTATATGAAGTGTATAAATCGTCCGTTTTCTTTTGTAAGGCTGTGAAACTGTTTCTAAATAAAGCTAAACGGTCTCAGTGTTTTGCCTAGAAATAATATCTTGAGTGTCACAGCAAGACGACTTCATTGTTCCCATAACTAAGAGCTTGTGTGTATCACTGTTGTTAAGAGCACAAGAAATCAAACAAAATCGTTTTCATTTCAGTCTGCACGGGCAATGGATACTGACTGAGCGTGTCATTGCGTAATACGTGGCACTAACATTCATTGACGATTGTTGAATAAAATTGGTATCATCAGTTAATGTCTCGTGGGCGATACACAATTTACATTATGCGAACGACGAAAGCAACACCTTCTTGTTACACTTAATGTTTCACACAGCCTTAGGACGCCTTAATCTGCAGAAGAATAAGAGAAGTTTTATTTCATTGATATTTATTTTATATTTTATCCCCGTGGAATAATTACCGAAATTTGAGAAGAACCCTACTGCCGACTGGAGGTTCTCAATTCTTCTCAAGGAATTCCTTGCAACGATACTCACAGGAGATTCAGTATCGTGAAACGAAATTTCAATACAGACACGATCGCTCAAGTCTTTCCAGCTTTTATGAACAGATTTTGCAGAAATAGCAGGCTGTTTTACACGCTACATCGAATTTAGTTCTGTTACCCTTCTCCAAGTGTAGTGTTACCTGATTCTTTTAAGCACTTGATATCAGTGTAAGGTTAGTCCTGTCCCATGACGCTGTAAGACTGTCACAGCAGATTGGGGAACGAATGTTGGAAATATCGTTTGCCGCAGTACGTACACGGGGTCGCAAGGTGATGCTATGTGTGATTTACGAACGGAAGTCCAATGCGACCGTCCCCCAATCCTCGTAACTAAATTGTAGTCGACTTTCTTACCTGGTGTCTTGTAGACGTTGCCCCAGTTGGCTTCCTATCCGTCGTTTGGGATCTCTACCACTAGTGCAATAAACAGTGCAGAATAATGTGGCAAGCGGGTATGTTTAAATGCTAAGCTTAATGAGAGTCGTAACATGTTAGGATGCCAACTGGACCGCAGTCCGGACGTGCCAGTCGGGGAGTTGCAATGCGGCAGTACTGCAGTCGGGTTGGAGCAGTGAGGCCTGCGTCGACATGGCTCGCCCGACCATTGCCGCCACGCATCACTTGAGCCAGGCCACGGTCTTGGTGGACCGTCAGTCGGTCGTCCTACCGGACGACGCGTTTTGGCTCGCCGATCATTCATGAGTCGACTGTGTGTGTGTGTGTGTGTGTGTGTGTGTGTGTGTGTGTGTGCCCATCTACTCCCGATTTGTCTTCGTGCGTGCTTGGTAACAGTTGGATATCGTTCAGGTCTTCGTGAAGTGTTTGTCAGGTTGTATGTGTAGTTGGGGTTATTTCCACTGAAGACTGTTTTAGATGTTGTCGGCATTCTGAGAGGAGTCGGTCGATTGCTGCGGACGAGGGAAGATATATCCGCGGGGTGCAGTCGGCTGGGTCCACTGGCGGTCCCTGCTCAGTGTCGGAGCGTGTGTGGAGCTGTCCGATCGCTACGAGCTTCGTGGCTCACCCACCCAGGACGTCAAAGTTGAGTGATGTTTTAAATACCCAAGCCACGTCCATTTATGTTGTGTGGTTCGTTTCTGTGGTTCGCTGTTGGGGAGGTTTTCCTGTGAGCAACACCAAGTGTTTGTATTGCTGAAATTTAGCCGCCATGCGGTTGAATTAACTATAGTGGTTGGCTACAATTCTGGTGCACCAACGGAATTTTCTGCCTTGTGTCCGACAATGTTTTGTTTACCTGCCCTGGCCACTGACGTAATTTCATTCAGTGTTCCTTTTGGGTAAAGTTAACTATATTACTGTATTTCAAATTCAAGTGTACCAGCGGAATTTTCTGCCTTTTGGCCGTTAATGTTCAGGTTACCTGCCCTGGCCACTAACGTAATTTCTAGCAGTTTATTTTCCTCACCTGTTGTCGGTGTCCAACATGGTGTGTAGTTTAGACAGCTGAAAAAACATACTTCATTGTGGATAATCACGTTCGTAACATGTGTCTGAGTTCTCATGTACCGATTGGTCTCAAGCCAGTCGTTTTGTCAGTTGGTCGGGGGCTGTCCCTTGGTTGGGCTTCCGACGGATCAATTGTAGTTGTGCTCACCACCTGTCTCACCTAAGTTAACGAGGGCAGACCGACCCCCTGGAGGCTTCTGAGTGCTGTTGTCTTTACTGTCCTTCTCACCAGTGTTTAGTTGTTTCTTTATAATCTAGCATAGCCAATGAAAAAAAATCTTGGTTCTACTGTGTTTTATGTAAGTAAGTTTGAATTCCGGCAAGTTGACATTTGCTGAAAGGTTATTGCCGTTGTGTTGTCTTTTCATTTACTCCAGTTTCAGCTAGTTAAAACTTAAGGCTTATGGCTATATTTTTTTTAAATTTTGGAAAATTAATTGTGGGCCTTCAGCCTTGGAACCTTATTCTTAAAATTACATTTCAAGCTTAAACATTGCGTCTTGGAACCTTAAAATATTATTTATAATCCGTCTTGATTGCAAAATTTTTATTCGTATGACCGGTTTCGGTTCGTTCAGAACCATCTTCAGATCTGGAGTAACCCGTTACAGGAGTAACCCGTCCAAATCCAGCAACTTTCCCATGGTGGATCACGCATGCATGCGTGCATTGCAATCAAGACGGATTATAAGTAACATTGTAAAATTCACTGATTGCTGTTATCCTATCAGACATTGTGTCTATTTTTGCAAAGATTGAAAAATTATTCTTAAAATTACCCTTTAAGCAAATCATTGCAGCTTTCTGCCTTTGAAAGGTTATGCTAGTTATTTTTCATCAGAAATTTACTGTGGGCCTTCGGCCGTTTGTATTGCATCTTGTTTACGTTTGTCTATCCACTTTTGCCTTGGGGCTTCCAGCCCAGCTGTAATAAAGAAATATTGAAATTATTTTATTTGCTGCATTTTTATATTACTGATTTTAAAAATTTCTTGTTTAGAGGCCTTCAGCCGTGAAGGGATTGCATTTTGGAAACTGGTAGTTGTAAAAGTTCGACTATGAGCCGGTTTGGTTGTAAATGTGTTATTAAATTACAATTTTAAGGTGAAACTGACCCCAACCTTATCTGGCTCTTTCCACAGTCCTAATCACCTGTTCTGTCCAGCGGGTTTAGCGGGCGTCTCAGTCAAGTACGTAGATCAAAGCAGAATTTTCGCAACATGTAAGGCATATAAGTACAGACATGTGCTGAAAGTGACAGCAGTGTAGGAGCGCAAAGAATGATCGTGCATTCTGCATTCAGACCCTTGAGACAAGTGGAATCGTTCTCATGTGATGCGGAGGTGATGAATAAAATACTTAACGGCCTTTAGGGCGGTACAGTAGACAGAAACAAAGGGCCCGCACACTCATTTCTGATTCATGTACCGTGTGCAGAACGTAACCAACTGCGCAACACGTCCTCTGCTCATGAACGGTGGCGTAAGAGAAGGACAAGGAGAGAGGAGAGAGGGGTGCGGCACAAGATGAATGGCTGGTGTAACGAGCTAATGTATTGCGCACGACTTAACTTTTAGGGGATGGCGCGTAATACCGCAGCCGGAGGGGGTGTTCCTGGCTTCTGCTTCCCCCTCTGGCAGCGGCGCTCGGCGCATCCCGTGGGTCTTATGAAATGAAATGTCTGCCCCGCGGGGAGTGCGCTGCAGTGTACTGCGAAGGCTACAGCAGCGGAGCGCCGTAAAAAGTCTGCAACTGCGCCCGCACGCACTGGGGGGAGCCGGCGAGCCGTGCGTGCGTGAGTGCGTGCCAGGGCGGGTGCGGGCAGGGAGGAGCGAGGGACGACTGCCGGCCCGGTAAGTAGTAATTCACCGCAGCACCGCGCGGCGCTGCGCGGCTGCCTAACGAAATAACGCTTCTATTAGAGCGGCTCAATGTCATTAGCCGGCGGGCAGGCCGCATAGCGCCGCATAAAACACGCCGACCGCCCCAGCCGGCCGCGTAAAAGGATTGCCGCCGTCGGAAGCCGCGAGGCCGCCGCCCCCGTGTCTGGCCCGGGAGGCGGCGCCGCTTCCGGAGGCGGGGGCGGCAGTCGCTGGCAGCTAATGCGTGCGTGCGAGGCGGGGATCGCCGCCAAACGGCAAACGGGGAACCAGCCTTATTCGATATCGTCAGCGCGGCGGCGGGTGCTAAACTGACTGAGTCAAAGGGGCGGAAAGGGAACGGTCGCCAGGGAAGACATTGGTGTGGAAATGTACCGGCAGCGAAATGTATCATTACTAACAATGGATGGACCTGATGAAACCATTCTTGTAACATCCGACCCCTTTTCTTTTCTCCTCATCTCCAGGACCAATGAACTGCCACAATTCTGAGCGACGCCAATAGGTTATAAAGTAGACTGTGAGATGTTATGATTTCTCTAAGCATGAGAGTCATAAGAAACGACCATAAAAACCGTAAAAATACCATCAAACTACTGTGATATTAGGCGTAGGATTAGGAAGGTAGAAGAAGCACTAGCAACTTAATTTTGTTCATAATATTCGATATTTTAGGAAAGCCTACAGTGGTGTCATTCATGATTTAAATAATGAAAACTGCAACCATAACTTATTTTTTCGTGCGTAGCACAATGTGTTGCGAGAATTTATTCCCACATTCAAGTGCTTCTGCTTATATAAATATTTTTGCTGCTATCTGCACGTGTGATTCTAGCTTCTCTTGCGTCTTTTTTAGGTTTTACGGTGTTGTGCCTCCTCTGTTACACAGAATATCACAACCACGCAAATCATCACTTAAACGTTTGCTTCAGTATTCTAAACATGCTACAAAGCATTACCAATCTGTTATATGGTGATGAAGAAGCATTATACAGGAAACAAAGGATGACTTACAGAGAACGGTGTGTAGATTGAGCCAAAACTTAACTATATCTACAAAAAGACAAAGATAATGACTGCAAAGGCCTGAATCCAATCAGATCTAAAATATTACTACACAACAAAATTTTAGAAATATTTTCCCACTTCAGTTATCAAGGAAGCGATAATAGTTTTAACTATGACATAAACGTTGCGAAGAAGGTTAATAAATATCAAGCTATCTGTGGAATAATTGCAAGAACTTTGGGAAGAAAAGGAAGGAGGAATCACAAATGAATTTTTATAAAATGATGCCTTTACCGACTCTTGTATACACTTACGGATCATGCCCAGAAAAAAAGAGATATGTAAGGGGGCTACAATAAAATAAGGAAAGAATGGATAAGGTCAGATATAAAAACCTCTAGAGTTAATGACAAGACAGAAGAGAATGGAATGAAACAGGAGGATCATCTTAGTATAATGATAGAAAAGAGGTTGCCAAAAATGTAATGAATTATCGGCCGAAAGGTAACACAGAAATAGGAGGACCTCGTAAGAGATGGACGGCAGGTTAATCTATCTCAGGTATGTTCGATAGATTACATGTCTGGAGAACATGCTGGCCACTCTAGTCGAGCGATGTCGTTATTCTGAAGGAAGTCATTCACAAGATGTGCACGACGTGGGTGCCAACAATCGTCCATGAAGACGAATGCCTCACCAATATGCTGCCGATATGGTTGTACTATCGGTCAGAGGATGGCATTCACGTATCGTACAGCAGTTACGGCGCCTTCCATGACCACCAGCGGCATACGTCGACCCCATATACTGCCACCCCCAGACAGCAGGGAACCTCCACTTTACTGGACAGTGTGTATAAGGTGTTTAGCCTGACCGGGTCGCCTGCAAACACGTCTCCGACGATTGTCTGGTTGAAGGAATATGCGACACTAATCGGTGAAGAAAACGTGATGCCAGTTCTGAGAAGGCCATTCGGCATGTTGCAGGGCCCATCTGTACCGCGCTGCATGGTGTCTTGGCTGAAAAGACGGACCTCGCCATGGAAGTCGGGAGTGAAGTTGCACATCATACAGCCTATTGCGCACAGTTTGGGTCGTAACACGACGTCCTGTGGCTGCACGAAAAGCATTACTGAACATGGTGGCGTTGCTGTCAGGGTTGTTCCTAGCCATGTACGTAGCGGTCATCCACTGCAGTAGTGGGCTATAATGCCTGAGCGAGGCATGTCATCGACAGTTCATCTTATCACCTCCATGTCCGAACAACATCGCTTAGGTTCACTCCGAGACGCCTTGTTCAGAGCCCCTTCTGGTACAAAGTATCAACGCGGACGCGATCGAACTGCGGTATTGACCATCTAGGCAACTAAAGACAACACGAGCGGTGTACCTCCTTCCTGATGGATTGATTGGAACTGATAGGCTGTCGGACTCCCTCCGTCTAATAGGTGCTGCTCATGCATGATTGTTTACATCTCTGGGCAGGTTTAGTGACACCTCTGAACAGTCAGAGGGACTATGCCTGTGATACAGTATCCGCAGGTTACGTCTATCTTCAGGAGTTCTGGGAACTGGGGTGTCCAAACCTTTTTTTGATGTGTGTACTATTGGGTAGTACAGCAGTTTCCCAATTGGATTAACACTGTGCTTATTTGTATCATTTATTTTATTTTATTTATTTTATTTAGTTTTTCTAGCACTGTGCACAAGAATAAATAAGAACACAATTAAATGCCAGCAGGTGCCCAATGAATTAAATTTTACAATGATGCAATCGGGGTCAGGAATCGAACCCGGCACCAGCTCGCAACACTGGACGCGCCGCAGTGGTGGACCTGTCTAAGTAGTGCAGTGACTGGCGCTTCTGAAACATAAAGTAGAAATGCACTTCACAAACACACAGTTATCAGTTCACAAAGCGAGTACCTCTTCGATGCTCGTAAAATTTATACGTTACATTGTCTCTAGCGAAAATTATTTTAGAATAATCATTAACGGTAGTAATAAAGATTTTAATCCCCAAGAATAAAATGAACAAATTAAATCTACAAAGCTTGTATGTATACCAGTAGCTGTTAACTCTTGAATAATCGAGCAACAACAACAAGAAGTTATTGAATCACTGAAATCTCACAAATTAAAACAAGAACAAATTAAAGCAGTTCTTGCATCTGATGGCAATCACCACAACAACCAATCCTTGTTTAGATTAAGCCCCTCAAATAACAGCAAGCACAAGCTAAAACAATAGTACTTGTATCTGGTAGTTATAGCTGTAAGTTGTAGACAAGTCGAACAGGAATTCCTGGTAAATTTGGTACCAACGTGGCACAGATAGCTTGAAAGTTGCGCGGACAGTGCTAATGAGGGCAGCGTGATCAGATAAATTTAAGCCAAGCAGAGCATCAATTAAGACTAGATACGAGAAATCACCTCAGCAAAACTTAGGGCCATAGCCACGCGTACTCGTTAATAAGGACGGATCAGTTGCGCCACACAAACAACTCTCACGATCTACCGCGGTGCATAAACTGATAAATTAGCAGTTTAAACCATACGAAGAAAAATTTGAATCCGACACGCAATAACAAGAATAATGGAATGGGCGAAACCACATAACATGAAAAACAGCTTTTTGTTTTCAAGTCTGTCAACAAGTAGTAACCACCGATTAAAAGGCGACTGCACTTCATGGAAACAACGTGGGAAAATTGCGGTGAACAGACTGTAATGTGTTGGAAGGGCTCTCTGGTGTCCAGCTGCTGAATATTTCGGTGAACAACCCCGTTCCGCCATCATCAGGTGATGCTGCTGATGCAGTGGTATGTCCGCTCTCTGCCGCTAGTCTTTATCTCTGACGGGTCCAAACGCTATTCCGTGCGCCGACTGTGCGCGGCATGTTCGGTGGTGGGGAAGCGGAGGTGGAGGTAGGTGGTGTTGGTGGGGGTAGGGGTGGTGGAGGGGTGGAAGATCTCTTCGGCGGCTGGGGCGGAATGATATCGTGTCCGCTTGCACCATTGCTCCTTGATAGAGTTCAGTGTAGGCTCCCAGGGTTACTGAGTTGCTAACAAGTGTGCCTGTCGACGAGGCTGTCTGTTATGCAAATTTCTATGGCCTGTTTGAAGATGTAGTCCAACTAGTTATTTGTGGAGGCTAGTACTTTTGTCTCGTCATAATTCGCTGCGTGTCCAGTATTTTTGTAATGGTCTGCTGGGGCAGATTGGCTTGGTTGGAATCGGTGGGTATAGCGTTGGTGTCCATCGTATCGATCTTACACCGTACGAAATATTAGGCCGATATAGAATTTGCCTCAGCCGCACGAAATTTTTTATACACCCTCTTTCTTTTTCACCGTTCCGAGCAAGGCGCGCGTCTTAGCCGGTTGTCGGAAGAGTGTCAATAGTCTCCCTATTTTGCACGAACGTTGCCTGCAAAAGGTAGAAACACAAGGCCTTTTTTCTTTTTTTCCGTTGGTTCTTCATCTTGGTCCTAATGGGCTTCTGTTGTCGAAGGGCCCTTTGGATTTAGCGGTTGCCACATCCATTCTTATGGAACTCTGTCTTCAGGTGTTTGAGTTCCGCTGATAAGTTTTGTTCGTCCGAGATCGCATGTCCTCTGTGTACCAAAGTGTTCAGAAATCCGATTAAATGCGCCCGATGGTGGCAGTTAGAAGCATGTAGGTACAAGTCAGCGTGGGTGGGCTTACGGTACACACTGAGACCTAGAGAGCCATCTAAACTGCGCTGCTCCAGAACATCAATAAAGGGTAGTTGTTCATCTTTCTCGATTTCCATAGTGAACCGTATGTTATTATGAATGAATTTTAGATGTTGTAGAAATATTTGTAGTTGCTCCTTTCCATGTGGCCACATTACCAAAGTGTCGTCCACGTGTCGTCGAAAATAGGGAGACTATTGAGGCAACAGAAGATCGACACACTCTTCCAACCACCGCGTAAGACGCGTGCCTTACTAGGAACGGTGAAAGATGATGTCGGCCTCAAGAAAGCGAGCTTATACAAAATTCCACGCGGCTGTGTCAAATCCTATATCGGTCAAACAGTTTGTACGGTGGAAGATTGCTGCAAAGAACGTCAACGCACAAACCGCCTATTCCAACCAAGCCAATCTTCCATAGCAATGTTCACGCATTGAATTACGCCGAGACAAAAGTAATGGCCTTCACAAATAACTGTTGGACTGCATCTTCAAAGAGATCATAGAAATTCGCGTAACAGTCAACCTCGTCAACAGGGACACTGGTTACCAACTCATTAAGCCTTGAGAAACAGTACTAAGCTGGATCATGGAGCAACGGTCCAAGCGGACACGGAATCATTCCGCCACGGCGGCCGAAGAGATTCTACGCCCCTACACCAACCATTACCGCAGACGCCGCTCTGCCCCACCACCGAAAACGCACAAATGACGAAATTTAAATGTTAAATTTAAAAAATAGCAGCTATAAACAATATGACGTAACTGAAAATTTTATAGAAGCTGTGGACTCATATACGGACATATTGTACAGGTGTGTTCCGTGCAAGCTGAGCTAGGACGTCATAGTAAAGCAAAGTTTCCAGTGACGGTTATTCTTGACACCCTACCGTAACGTAATCAAGGGGTTTTGGTGTTATGCTTCTGCAACGGTTTACCCCTTACTACAATAACCTATTTGGATCACGGCATACTATTCCTACAACAGTCAGCTTCACCCTGTCCGACAATGACCGGGTTTTCACTTTTTTCGGTGGTAGTGAATGCACATGTTTTCACTTATTGCTTTATGTCTTTGTCTTGGGGTCTGCGTGGTATACCCAGCACTGGCCTACGTTTATTATGCGGCTACAGTAGTGCTCTGCATTGGCCTGACAGAGCCGCAACAGCGTCTCCGATGATTCCTGGTCCTCCACAATCAGGTGGCCTGCCATATCATTCTGTGTTTGAGCACATTGCATCTGCTTCACATAACCACTGTATCATACGGTGATGCATTGTTGCCGAATACTTGTACCAACTCAGCATGAATTGTTGCAGCGTAGTTACTCTTCAAATTCAGAATTCGAAGTACCGTACAACATTCCACTTTATAAATGGGCGACGACACTTTATTTTCACATGTCTGGTGGCATGATTCGGTATTGTGGAGGTCCATTTATTATCAGGATTGCAGATATGTACCGGCAAACAAACAAGAGATAAATTGCGTGACTCTGTCTTTTCGTAGGTATTAACAAAACTTCGTCGCGTATAACAAGGTGTTTACGAATTACACTGTAAAAACACGAAGGTACTCATGGTATATCATCAGAGCTATTCAGACGTGTGATGCGGTAAGTCAGGTTTCCAGAATAAGTATGGAAGACCGTGAAAAGAAGACGCAAGTATTAAGACTTGAAGTTTAATTTAAATGAATGAATATTACATGGAAAGCATAATTAAGTACCGAAGCAGTCTTTACGTTTATCAAAATGAGTTGTGAAAATTAAGATTACAAGAAATTAGAGAAGCATTCAGGTAATAATTAAACTGTAGTAAGGAGGATGACCTATTTCTACGACACAAGATAAAGAAATGATCGTTTGTCTGGTAACATGAATAGGCGATTGATAACAGTCGAGACTAACATAGCCATCTGCTAATTAAATGTAGAGTATACCACTATCACACATTTAACAGCCACAAAATCCGCGAAAGATTTCAAGAGTGTATATTTGAAAAACAGGGGTATAGGATTGTCGAATATAAGACGGATATTAAAAATGCAGAATTGCGAAAATTAAGATATGCATACAAACTGCTTCAAAATTTTCAGGTTTTAATTTAGAAGGTATGAAGAAAAATAGGGAAAACTATTAACAGAAAAGAGAACATGCATTTGTATATGTGTATGTCTGTGTGTGAAGGAGTGTTATCTTTCTTCTTCTTCATGTGCCGTCTCCTCTAAGAAGGTTGGCTGTCATCATGGCAATTTCTGATCTTGATTTGGCTGATCTAAGGAGTTCTGACGTTGAGCAGTTGTACCAATTTTTTAAATTGTCAATCCAGGATGTCCGTCTTCTACCCCTCGTTCTCTTCCCACAAATTTTCCCTTCTAGTATTATTTGCAATATTTTGTAATTTACTCCCCTAATAACATGGCCTAAATATTGTAGCTTCCTTACTTTAATAGTTTTAATTAATTCTTTTTCCTTTCCCATTCTTCTTAGGACATCTTGATTAGTAATCCTCGACACCCAACTAATTCTAAGTATTCTTCTATATGCCCACATTTCAAAAGCTTCTAAACTGTTCATGTCCTTCTTTTTCAATGTCCACGCTTCCATTCCGTATAGTAATTTTGAGAATACATAGCATCTCAGCAACCTCATTTTTGTGTTTAAACAAATGTCTCTCGAACAGAATGCATTTTTCATCTTATTAAAGATACTTCTGGCCTGTCCTATTCTCGATTTAATTTATTCTGAGCTTTCAATCTCCTCATTTACAATTGTTCCGAGATATTTAAATTTACGTACTTGATCGACTCTTTCCCTATTGATTGTAAGATTTTCTTGTTGGTGTGTTTTAGATATCACCATGAACTTAGTCTTGCTTACGTTAAGAGTCAAGCCAAATTCTTCACTTTTTTCTGCGACTTTGTCAAGAAGTAATTGTAGATCTTTGAGGTTTCCAGCTAGTAGTGCAGTGTCATCAGCAAACCTAACATTGTTAATGTTTAGCCCATTCACTTTAATGCCAGCTATTTCATCTGATAGAGCTGCCTGGAATATGTCTTCTGAATACATATTAAACAATAAGGGTGAGAGAACGCAACCTTGTCTCACACCCCTCTTTATTTCTATATCATTCGATAACTCATTTTCTACCTTCACGGTTGCGGTTTGATTGTAGTAGAGGTTATATATAATGCGGATGTCTTTCTTATCAAGTGTTTTCTTTTCTAACAATTCTATGAGATGATCATGACGAACTTTGTCAAATGCTTTATTATAATCCAGGAAGCACACATATAGTGGCTGATTAACCTCCATACATCGTTGCGCTAATATGTTAAAAGCAAACAATGCTTCTCTTGTACCGAGGGAACTTCTAAACCCGAATTGTGTTTCACTTATACCTTCCTCTACTTTTTTGTATATTCGTTGGTGTATAACTTTTAGAAATATCTTTAAGGTGTGACTCATTAAGCTTATTGTACAGTGATCATTACAAGTTTTGGCATTAGCCTTTTTGGGTAATGTAACAAAGGTAGATGTCAACCAATCCCTAGGAATAATTCCCGAATTATAAATATCATTAAACAATTGTACAAATATATCTATATGGTCTATTCCTATGAGTTTCAGGATGTCATTTGGTATCTTATCCGGTCCAGGGGCTTTTCCTGTCTTTGATTTGTTGATAACATGTAATATTTCTTCTTTCGATATGCTTGGTACTCGTTCTCCGATCATGTTATCATAAAATTTTTGATCTTTTCTTGTATCTTCAAATAGTTCTTTGACATATTCTGTCCACCTGTCCAGTTTACCTTTAACATCAGGAATTATTTTGTCATTTTTATCTAACAATAAGCTTGTACTTTTCTTTTTATTAAGTCCAGCTAAATCTTTAACTTTTTTGTGTAAGTTGAAACTATCATGTCTTGTTTCATAACTCTCAATTTCAGAACATTGTTCCTTGTACCATTCTTCTTTTGCTCGCCGTGTTTCTTTTCGTATTTCTGCATGTAATCTTTTATACTCACTTTCATCTCTATTTTTAAGTATTCTTCTTTGTTCCATCAATTGTAATATCTTCTCTGTCATCCACTTCTTTTTCATGTTGTCGTGTTTGGTCGCCATGGTGTTTTTACATGCATTATTTAATGTGTCTTTTATAAGTTCCCATTTGCCATCAATGTCTTCTGTTTGATTATTCTTTATCCTAACTAATTCCTTATTAATATCTTCAGAAGTCTTTTGTTTAGTCAAGGGGTCTCTTAGAATAGTTGTATTTATATAGTCCTTCTTTTGTTTCTTTTGTATGGCTTTCAGTTTCACATGGAACTTTGCTACTAAATGGTTGTGATCAGAAAATATATCAGCTCCTGGATATGTTTTCACACCATGAATAGAATTTTTGTACCTCTTGTTTATAAGTATGAAATCGATTTGATTTCTGCAAACTTCTTCATTACAGTCTCTTGGTGATTTCCAAGTATAAAGTCTTCGTTTAGGGAGTTTAAAAAATGTGTTTGTAATAGACAAATTGTTTTCCTGGCAAAATTGTGACAGCAAATCTCCTCTTTCATTTCTTGTTCCTAAACCAAACGGTCCAATAAGATCACCTTCACTTCCTTCACCTATTTTGGCATTAAAATCTCCCATGATGATAATAATGTCTCTGCTTTTTGAGGTTCCTATTGCTTGTGTTAATTCTTCATAAAATTTTCCTATTTCTTCTTGGTCTTTGTCGGCTGTTGGAGCATAGATTTGGATTAAATTAATATTTGTTTCTTTCGTTTGTAAATGTAGACTGATTACTCTATCTGAGATTGGTAAAATGCTTTTGACAGATTTACTAGCATACTCATCTAAAATTATTCCTACCACATTCCTGTGCTGGCTATCAGAATTTCCCGAGTAATATACTTTCATGTTGTCAATGGTCATTTCTCCTGAGTCAGGCCATCTTGTTTCACTTACACCCAAAATGTTAATTTTTAGGCGTTTCATTTCTTGTATAACATTATTTACTTTGCCTGGTTGGTATAATGATCTTACATTCCAAGTTGCTATTGTTGCATTATTTTTGTATTTACTTGTGGCATTGTTCAAGGCTCTCCCCCCCCGGAGATCCGAGTGGGGGAGTTGAAACTCCGGATAATTTGACATTGAACCCTGCCATGATGAGTTTTCCTGGGGATATCCATTGGATCTTTAATGCTGTGGTTTCCCGTTGCCTTCAGCATCCTATGCCGTTGACCACCCTTGGTGATTCTTCCGTCTTTAGGAGTGATTTCTCACTCCAAGGACAAGAGGGTGCCCTTGCTCTACCAGCTCATCCGCCCTTCTAGAAGGTCGTTGACTTAGTAGAGGGTTCTCCTTATCCCGGGAGAAACTCGGTCGCCAGAGCCTCGTTAGCGTAGCAGGGGATACCACGTGCCGGAGAGGTTGACATTTGTGTGGGAGAGGCTACTGGTGACGCATCCCACACCTTAGATGAAGAGAAATGTTGAAATGCGTGATAATGATACCTGAGCATGTAAGGTGCCGCAAATATTCAGATGCAAACTTTGGAGATAGGATCGGTTTTGTGATAAAACTGGGAAGAATCAGATACAATGAAAGTAGAAATAATAAAAACAATTATCAGACGTAATTTATATTATGCTTTATGTGTTCTGGTGGGAATGTACTAAAAATGCAAATGTGTTTGTCATAAACGATTATTCTTGTACAAGAAAGAAAGTACGTGAGCAAGCGTATGAGAAATAATCTTTATATACTTGCTGGTGATTCGTGAGATTTTGCTGCAGCAATAAGATGAGGAGTGTAAATAACTGACGGTTATGGGGACGTAAATATAATTTAGGTTCGGTAATATGTTACTTTCAAAATAATTGGAACTCAATTTCGAATTTCTTTATACACAAGAAATTGTGTAGAGAAACAAAAATGTTAAAATAAGGAAGTGCTCTCGTAGTCTTGACCATTAAACTGCCACTACAACACGTGAATTAACGTAGATAACATTCTACATAAAATGGCGGACGGTACACTCAGTCAATTCCTTGTCAAAACAACAAAGGAGAGGGCTGTCTGCGATGGCTGTCAGGTAAGGCAATTTAACTTGTGGAGTCCTGAGTAGTGAGCACATGGCACGACACATAGTGACTATCCCAGCACGCCAACCACAGATTTCTCAGGCACCCCGACAGCACCGGCGCTCCTATCTAGGCACTGTCCTCCAGGTAAGCCACCAGGCACCCACTCTTTGCCTCATGACGTTGCTTCTAGTGCACCGCTTGCTGAACTGCTCCCGGCCACACAACACATGGTAGCCCTGTTGCTTCCTTGTGGATACCGGTGGCGCTGGGGTTCGGATCTTTAGATGATAGCCGCGCCCCACCCCTTTTCTTTCTAAGAGGAAGGATTGTAACACGGTAGTGCAACTTCTTGTCTGTTTTCTGGTTCATACACTAATATGGAGCGAAATCCTATGTACAATTTGTAAAGAAACCAGATGACAGCTATAAGAGTCGAGGGGCATGAAACGGAAGCAGTGGTTGGGAAGGGAGTGAGACAGGGTTGTAGCCTATCCCCGATGTTATTCAATATGTATATCGAGCAAGCAGTAAAGGAAACAAAAGAAAAATTCGGAGTTGGAATTAAAATCCATGGAGATGAAATAAAAATTTTGAGGTTCGCCGATGACATTGTAATTCTGTCAGAGGCAGCAAAGGACCTGGAAGAGCAGCTGAACGGAATGGACGTGTCTTGAAAGGAGGATATAAGATGAACATCAACAAAAGCAAAACGAGAATATTGGAATGCAGTCGAATTAAATCGGGTGATGTGCGGGAATTAGATTAGGAAATGAGACATTTAAAGTAGTAAACGAGTTTTGCTATTTGGGGAGCAAAATAACTGATGACGGTCGAAGTAGAGAGGATATAAAATGTAGACTGGCAATAGCAAGGAAAGCGTTTCTGAAGAACATAAATGTGTTAACAACGAGTATAGATTTAAGTGTCAGGAAGTCGTTTCTGGTAGCCATGTATGGAAGTGAAACATTGACGATAATAGCTTCTATTCTCTTCTTGTGTATAGAAGCTTTCGAAATGTGGTGCTACCGAAGAATGCTGAAGATTAGATGGGTAGATCACATAACTAATGAGGAGGTATTGAATAGAACTGGGGAGAAGAGGAGTTTGTGGTACAACTTAAGATGGAGCCGGCCGGAGTGGCAGCGGTTCTCGGCGTTACAATCTGGAGCCGCGCGACCGCTACGGTCGCAGAATCGAATCCTGCCTCGGGCATGGATGTGTGTGACGCCCTTAGGTTAGTTAGGTTTAAGTAGTTCTAAGTTCTAGGGGACTGATGACCTCAGAACTTAAGTCCCATAGTGCTCAGAGCCATTTTTTGAACTAGAAGATGGGATCGTTTGGTAGGGCATATGCTGAGGCATCAAGGGATTACCAATTTAGTATTGTAGGACAGCGTGGAGGGTACAAATCGTAGAGGGAGACCAAGATAGGAATACACTAAACAGATTCAGAAGGATGTCGGTTGCAGTAGGTACTGGGAGATGAAGAAGCTTGCACAGGACAGAGTAGCATGGAGAGCTGCATCAAACCAGTCTCTGGACTGAAGACCACAACAACAACAACAACACTAATATGGGTAAGAAAAGTTTACAAAAATGCCTCTGGTAACGGACACATAACCTTAGAAAGCGTCATATATATATCGTCCAAGCCACATGCGGAACTGAGCTTGGAGAAATGAGCTGGACTTAGCTTTACTGTTTTAATTTACGTTAAAGCATCTGTCATTGGAACTATAAATTGTAGAATTTGGTAAGGAACCCAAAACCGTGGTAGGAGCTTAGCTACCAGCTTGTCCCCAGTCATTCGAAACAGGTTAAAACTCAGCAGGCTTACAGGGCCGTTGTCACTAAAGTTAAAATGTGTTAGGCCAGGGCGTATTTCCTCTAAAATAATCGACGTTTCGACCTCTCTGCTGGGATCTACTTCAGGATCTTTCGGTGACCAATACTGCTAGAACTCTGTCAGAGACCAATGCAGCGTTCTCTTATAAAGGGGAGCATTCCCGCGTTTGTGCTGGAGAAGTGTGAGTCATCAGGTCAACTTTAACCCCTACCTTGAGTCTAGGATGTCTTCCCTCATTATAGTATATAGCTTTCAGCCTATAGGATGCATGAATGATTTGCCAGGCCTGATGCCATTTCTCCTGACTCTCTTCAGGTGATATCTTATTAGTTAGTAAATCGTCAATGAACCATAAACCTAATAAGTGTAATTTCGTGCGAAAAGCGAACGTAACACCCAATGAAGAGTCTTTGTGTGCCTCACGTTTGGCAATATTTAAGGCACACATCAGACACTTTTTCGTGTGGTAGGCAATTACTGCTGCACGAAGGTTCCACTAGACACTCTCAGCAAGGAAAGGGTTCACATAAAGTGGAGTGATGGTATAGTGCTTCTTCCCTAATCTAAATCCAAAGTGCTCAAACATTTTCGAAGTGAACGCGATAGTATTATCCGATACTAAAGCCTAGCCTCAGTCCAAGATACCAAACAAGCTTTTCAAGTAATTAATATCCGACTGTACCATGGGTGCACACTTGGGAAGCAACCAAGAAAACTTGAAAAAAGCATCTGAGCTGACAAATGCACGCCTTCAGAATGATTTTTTTCAATCTGCAGCAGAATATACGCTCTTATGAAACTTATTGGCAGATTAATATTCTGTGTAACACCGAGACTCGAAATCGGGTCTTTTGATCTAACCAGGAAAATTATGAACCAAGTGAGCTATCTAAACACGACTGGACACGTTATAACAGTTTTACTTCAGTTAGTACTTCACCTCGTACCTTTCAAACTCCCCAAAAGATCTCCTGCGAAAGTTGAGGGATTAGCATTCCTTAAAGAAAGGATACTGCGGAGAAATGGCTTACCCACGGTTTGGACGATATTTTCAGAATGGATTTTTCAATCTACAGTGGAGTGTGTTCTGATGTGGATCTTTGCGGCAGATTAAAACTGTGTGCGGGACCGAGACTCGAATTCACGACCATTGCCTCTCCGCGATATCCTTTCTTCTAGAGTGCTGATCCCGCAAGTTTCACAGAAGAATTTCTGTGATGTCTGTAAAATAGATGATGTACTGGCCGTAGTATAGCTGTGAAGGGGGGTTGTGAGTCTTGCTTGTTGTGTCATTTTGTTGTGTCGTGAATTATCGATTCACTGCACATTTTAGGTCCCACCACACCTGACAATTTGCACCTCTGGGAATGACTACTCAGTGTGAATGATGCCCATAGATCTGGGTGTAACAACGCTATTCTTTGGTCAAACAGCACCACCAGACGTTGCGCAACACGTCGTGGAGAAAGGGGTCCACACTGAAGGAAAGCTACGCAACAGCATTTCCTGCGCCGGAGTCCAGGTGAAAGAACATTTCAGGCTCGGCATTAAACATAGACTCTTGCCCCACGGGTAACCTAGAATTATGTCCACGTTAGCATGCATCGTGGTGGACCAAAACTCGATCTTATAAGCGTAACTGGAAAGAAAGAGAGCCTTCTAGGTGATGGTTAGTACCAGAGACTTGAGGAGAGGCAGCAGAGGCTTATGATCCATGAAGAGTGAAATGGCAGCTGTAGGCATAGTTATGAAAATTCCTAAAGTCAAAGATGATAGCTAAAGCTTTTTTCCGATCTGACAATAGCTGAACTGTGCTACACTGAAAGTCTTTAACATAAAAGGAATCAGATGTTATCACCGTTGACCATATGAGAAAGGACCATTCCTACAGTATAGTCTGATGCATCTGCAGCCAGGGTGAGAGGTAAGGAGGATTAAACGTCATCAAGCATGTGGGCTGGACGAGAGCCTGTTTCGGAGTCTGGAACACCATGTCGCATTGAGGGTACCACTGCCATTGAATATTCTTGCGAAGCAGGTGATATGAAGACTCATCCATGGCAGCCAAATAGGGGAAAAACGCCGGTAGTGCTCCAACGGCGAGTTCATTTGGGATTTTTTTCTCAGAGACTGGCAACTTTTAGATTGCTTCCATGTCTTGAGGAATACGACTAACGCCTAAAGCAATGAGCACACCTCCAAGATATTCCATTTGTCGCACGGAAGGTCACACTTGGCTTTGTTACACCAGAGCCATGCATGATCAGTAACTGAGAACAACATGTCAATATTATGTGCCAATATGTTGTCAAGGTAGTTAGCAGTTCACTGAATCTCACACAGTAAGTGTTCAAGGTAGAGTTGAAATATTGCTCGGGCGCTTGCTATGCCAAATGGAAGACTGCTGTATTGGAAGAGGCCATGCGGCGTATTTTCACCAAAACTTCCCAGGAGGCTGCAGCTAAACGAAATTGGAGGAAGGCGTCACCAACGTTTGAACAAGATCGCTTCCACTTTTGGAATGGGGTACGCGTCAATTACAGATGGAGCATTCACTGTTTCCCTAAAAGCCCCATACAACCGTAATGCCACGTTGGATTTTAATGATATCGACGGGGGTAGCCCAACGACAATTGAATAGAGGTGTGAGGATGCCATTCCCCTGGAAACATTGACTGTCCTGTTTTGGCTTGTCCCTGAGAGCAAACGGGTCGGTGCAGGCCTTACAGAGCTTAGAAACGGCAGTAGGGAAGAGAGTAATATGAGCTTAGAAACTCTGGACGCAACACGAGGGCACTGAGGACACAGCAGGATACTTGGCAGACAAGTTACAAGCTTAGGAACCGGCTGCCACCTGGCTCAGTGGGGTGTCATAATTGTGAATTTCCAATTCTAGGGCACTGAAAGGGTCAAGACCTAGAATACTGGAAGATCGAGAACATTCACTACCATAATACAGCCTGTGATCGATGTCGCACCATACAGGATGCTGGCAGAGAAGGAATCTGTGACAGAAGTAAGATTGTTACTGGAGCTACTGCGTTGGAGGTGTGAAGGTGTGACCCGACTACCAGCGAATGGTAGTGACGGACGATCCCATGTCAATTTACAGTCCATCAACACGCGGGAAGACAGGGTCGTTTTCTTGTGGGGAAGGACGGACTGGACAAAGTAAACATACGTCGATGGTATCTCGCCACGGGAAAATCGGATTGGGGGTGTCTGGGACTGCATAGTCGACTGACATGGCGTGGTAAGGGCGGCACATCTCCCCCATGCGACTCAATTTCCTTTAGGCGATGCACTTCGCAAGCCGGAAGTGATGTTGTTGCCGTTGGTGGCTAAGGAACCATTGATGGAATGAGGGCAGTTTGCGTGGGGGCACCCATCTTGCTAAACTGTATCGGAGTGCCTTGGATTTGAGAAGGCGGGGGAATAGGGTTCCGCTCGAGAGGATTGGAATGTGAACACGAGCACCGAATCCTGCAGAATCGTAAACTAGTGTAGGGACTGCTCAAATGCACAAATGATGGGGAGGGAGGATTCTATGAACGGATCTTTAAGTTTGAGAAGGTCATAGCGGAGAACGTCGTCTGAGAAATGTACTAACACCATATCCTAAGCCAGCGAAGAGGCATAGAAATGTTTGCACTGAGCGTTTGCGCCCTGGAAGCTACAGCCACGTGATAGTCCCTGCAGGCGCGCGCTCCACTCCCGATAAGATATGCTGGACAGTTTCCGACAACGACTGAACTTGTGGTGCACAGCTAGATGCCAGGTGAGCATGAGAGTCAAAATTGTCCAAAAGATTGGATTTCGTCACTGCGTAGGGAAGAGGGTCCAAGTCAGTATCTGTATGTAGTTGCTGGATCAATTGACAGATGGAAGGGCAGGCATGCCGGCCGGGATGGCCGAGCGGTTCTAGGCGCTACAGTCTGGAACCGCGCGACTGCTACGGTCGCAGGTTCGAATCCTGCCTCGGGCATGGATGTGTGTGATGTCCTTAGATTAGTTAGGTTTAAGTAGTTCTAAGTTCTAGGGGACTGATGACCTCAGAAGTTAAGTCCCATAGTGCTCAGAGCCATTTGAACCATTTGTAGGGCAGGCATTTTTCAGGAGATACGTGCACTGCTGTGTATCACTCGTCATTCCATGCACGAGGAAATGTGGAAATGTTGCTCCATCTACGCTTCGTAACTGGACCAAGGTTTCAGTTTGTGGTCGAATTAAGGGAACATCGGGAGCGGAGACCAGAATTTGAGAACTGAGTACTGAATCTGGTCCAGGCGTCCCACAAATTCCACCCCTGAGTGCGGGAGTCCTGTGAGCCTCTGTAGAATCATTTCGTTGGTGCACTGCCAACGCTGCAGCAGAAGGATGACCGGATGAGTAATGTCCACCAGCTTGTCGGCAGTTCACATGGCAAAAGAAACCCACACTAAAGCACTGCTTGGAACAGCTACATGTAAATGTTTGAAATACCTTGTCGCCTAGCCTCGTGATGACTGGGTGTTGTGTGATGTCCTTAGGTTAGTTAGGTTTAAGTAGTTCTAAGTTCTAGGGGACTGATGACCATTGATGTTAAGTCTCATAGTGCTCAGAGCCATGAGCCTTGTCGCCTACTGAGGTATTTCTCACTCGGAATGCTTCTACAATGTCTCTAGTAGATGTAATTAAACTTTGTTTATTGCAACAAGTAAACTTCGGACACTGCTATTCCTGACGCAGTACTTCGGAAGGAAATAAACTTTCTCTAGAAATTCTTCTGAGCAATGCGAAGGAAAAAGTTTGTCACGAACAACTATCCTTCAACAATTGCGATTCTAGAGAACGTTCTTTTGAGCAATTCTTGTGAGCATAGATCACATTCTTTTGAGCGACGATAAATATATCTTCAAAACAAAGTAGTTATTCAAAGTTCTACCTCACAAGCAGCACGATTTGTTCACAGTGCAGAGCACCTAGGCTCGGAGCACAGGTAGCGGGAGCGCCGCTGATGGGGTGGCCAAAGTGATGTCCGATCCAAGGCGGTGTCCAAACGGTGATGGTACATCAATTGCTGGTTTACATAGGTACGTAGAACTGGCTCTTGCCAGCTCCTCAAGGGCAGGAATAATCGCGCGGCGGAAGGTTACAATTTTCCGATTGGCTATTAATGCAGAGGTGGATGTTGCAAGAGGTGCATGCCTGGAGCGACCCCTGTTGCCATCTTCTTCACCGTCTGGCTGGTAACCGGGAGGCACTCTGGAGGCTGAGACGGAAACCGCGGAAACCAGCCCGAACGCAGGAGTCGCGCTCACAGCAACCCACTAAGTATAGAAGCGATGCGTGTTGGCGGCAACGATGGCGAAGCCGAGAGAGACGCCATGGTTCAGGTTCTGGCCGAATTTACAGGTGTTCGGTGATGATTTTAGCATCAGTTGTATTCCATGGGACCCATGGGTACTTAACAAAGTCGCTTTAGTGCGAAGGATTATGTTATCGTTTTGCCTGGTTAGTTCCAACACATGGTACAATGTTTTTCCCCAACGCTAAATATGTGATAATTAATTGAAACCCTCAGCTGCCGACAGGTGTTGTTGATATACCTCGACGGGGACAGTCGAAAAAGTGTGCCCCGACCTGCTTGCACGGAAGACGCTCTGTCCATCTGAGCCACGGAGGACCCAGATGAATATACTGCAGGCACTTATCCTTTGCACGCTTCCCGCTAGACCCACATGCCCAACTGTCCACAACCTACATACGTAATGTACCTGACAGATATTTGTCCATCCACTCATTACTCGTGCACACTAAGGTGACGATTCCCGCAAATGTTCGAGCAACTTGTGCCCATTCGCACAGACGAAGGTCAATGACTGGGTAGCCTTTAACTATATATATATAAAGATAGTAACTGTTCTCGAAAGAACGGATACCATTGATGAACGTGCAGCTTCTCTAGAATAAATGATAATTAACTGAAACCCTCAGCTGCCGAAAGGTGTTGTTGATATACCTCGATGGGCAAATATCTATCAGGTACATTACGTATGTAGATTGTGGACAGTTGGGATGTGGGTCTGCCGGCCTCTGGTGGCCGAGCGATTCTAGGCGCTTCAGTCTGGAGCCGCGCGACCACTACGGTCGCATGTTCGAATCCTGCCTCGTGCATGGATGTGTGTGATGTCAGTAGGTTAGTTA